>NC_137679.1:13925742-14308242 GCF_963989245.1 Nansenia antarctica | reverse complement strand
TTTCCTCTGGTGGATAAGTCCCCTTCTATTGCAGCAGTGAACGGGTCTCTGGCAAAGCCCATCACCTCTGCGGGCAGAGCAAGTCCATCCAGTCGACCAGCAAAGTTATCTTTCAACCTCGCAATGAAAACAGTCATCACATCTGTGATTTGTGCCGGGGATGAGACGCATTTGCGGAGCGTCGGAAAAATGCAGCATTCTGCCGGTGCAGAAGTCGGCCGCGAAAAGGTCCAGTTTGACTTGGAACGCGCCTGTTCCACAAGATCAATCACAGTTTTGTCTCTGCCTTGTAGCCCCACATTTAGGTCATTCAGGTGTTTGAATATGTCGCTCAGAAAGCAGACATCAGCCATGAAGTTGTCGTCCAGTATACGATTCAAGTGTGTTTCTGCCTTCGTTTGCTTGCTGCTGCGGAGGAAAGTTGTAATCTCCTCTCTGAGATCACAGAAACGCTCCAGTGCCTTGCCTTTGGACAGCCACCTGACGTCGTTATGCAAAAGCAGATCGTAGTGCTCAGCAGACATTTCTGACAGCAGCTTGCGGAATAAGTTAATAATAATAATAATAATAATAATAATGTTGGAGGCTCGAAGTGGAGCGAATAAAATTAATTGTAGCCATCACGTTGTCCATTGTTGTTTTAAGCACCCCGCTTAGTTTGTTTAGAGTGTTATATTCACGTTCTGTAGGCTACTATTGTAGACATTTCTGCATGAATTTCTGAACACTTGCGAAATACGTTTTTCTCTGCTTTTATGGCTGGGCCAATCGGGGGTCACGTCTGGGCCGCATGCGCCCCCCGGGCCGCTAATTGAATAGGCCTGGTGTATGATATAGCTCCTTATTCCAAAGTGCTTTACAACGGCCTCTCATTCACCCATTCACACACACATTCATTCACACACCGATGGCAGCAAGTTACCATGCAAGCCACCGGCCCGCTCATTGGGAGCAATTTTGGGTTCAGTGTTTTGGGTTCCTCAGGACACCTCGACATGGGGCCAGCCGGGGTTCGAACCGCCTATCTGCCGACCTTGCGATCATTAGACGCCGGCTCTACCTCCTGAGCCACAGCCTCTACCTCCACCAGCCTCTACCTCCTGAGACACAGCCTCTACCTCCACCAGCCTCTACCTCCTGAGCCACAGCCTCTACCTCCTGAGACACAGCCTCTACCTCCACCAGCCTCTACCTCCTGAGATACAGCCTACCTCCACCAGCCTCTACCTCCTGAGCCACAGCCTCTACCTCCTGAGACACAGCCTCTACCTCCACCAGCCTCTACCTCCTGAGCCACAGCCTCTACCTCCTGAGACACAGCCTCTACCTCCACCAGCCTCTACCTCCTGAGACACAGCCTCTACCTCCACCAGCCTCTACCTCCTGAGCCACAGCCCCATGATGAAAAGGGTGCGTGTGACTCAACACTCACAGTAGTTAAGAACATGTCTGTTTATCTTGGAGGGGGCATAGAGGGAGGGGGGCAGAGAGGGATGATGACATTGTGAGTAAGATTAATGGATAAATAGGCCTGTACGCCTCAGTTGTGATACGTTTGATCTCTTAGAGAAAGACCCCCCCAGGGTTGCTATGAAGAGGGACCTCCCTCCTCATCATTGTACCTGAAGAGGGATCGCTGTTTTGGGGGGCAGAGATAATAATAATAAATAATTTACCATTTAGCAGACGCTCTTAATCCAAAGAGATTTACATTTCGAGATTACATTAGATTACATTAGATTCAACTTTATTGTCATTGCAGAGTACAAGTACAATACAACGAAATGTGCAAATAGTGATATAAGGGCATGATATGAATAGAACAAGTGATAGGTGATAGGTAACTATGTAAAACACAGTATGTGCAGAGGTAGTATTGTAAACATCAGTTTAGTTTAGAGTATACAGTTATGGGCAATATACAGTTATGAGCTGTGTACAGTGAGGTAGTTTATAAACAGTATCTAATGTGCAGAGTATAAAAGAAGCTATGTTAGGAGACATGTTATGTTATGTGCAATGTGCAAATATAGCCTACAGGGGTACAGGGACATTCTCCCTGGAGTAACGTAGGCAAGGCAAGGCAAGGCAAGTTTATTTGTATAGCACATTTCATACAACAGGGGCAATTCAAAGTGCTTTACATGCATTATTTAAAAATACAGCAAGAGGAGCATAAGAAAATAAAAATTACAATGAATAAAAGCAAATATAAGAAGTAAATAGATAAAACATTTAAAAAGACAATAGTTAATGGAAAAAAGACATTGATAGGAGTGTTTGTGTTTAATCATAACTGGTGCAAAACATGAAGGTTTTTTAGCTTAGATTTAAATACTTTAAGGGTTTGGGCCTGTTTGATTTCTTCAGGGAGTTTGTTCCAGGAGCATGCAGCAGCGTGACTGAAAGCTGCTGCACCGTGTTTTGTTTTTACTCTTGGAATTATTATCTGATTTGTCTCAGTAGGACAAAGTGCCTTAAGTGCCTTACTCAAGGGCTCACTAGTGTTTCCAGGTGGGATTTGAACTCACCAACACACTACCCCCTAGGCCACCACTACCTCAGCCCCAACAACTGACCGTACACATTTAAATATATATATTAAAAATAATAATAATAATTGGGAATTAGATTAAGCAATGTTCTAACAAGATATTTTGAAAGAACAATGAATATGTTTTTGTGAATTGTTTTTGTTGATAACTGTTCTTTTATTTTATTTTATTGTACTTAAGTTGACAGTTACCCTGAGACTGTCAGTAGCCACTGAGGACAGCCAGCACACACATTTTTATTTTATTTATATTTCTAAATAATTTCAAAAATATGTCTCCCCTTGTGTCAGCCTGCACTCCATGGGTGTAACAGTAGCAGGTGGTGGATGTCTGTCATGAGGGGTGCAGGATAGGTCAGCATCAATCCAGCTCCATCCTTATCATTCATTATGATTCCTCATGTTGTCTTCACATGCCATTGACATAATCCAGGGAGAAAAAGTCTCTTTGTGAAAACCCTGGAGACATGAATGAGGAACTGGAGGAAGTGCTGGTGTAGCATATTAGTTGGTCTTTCTATAGTAACTCTGCATGGTGGTACAGGCAGGCATCTCTCAGCTGCACTGACCAACTGCTCTTCTTCTACTCTGTAGTCAGCAACATAGGAGGAGGATGTGTAACTCTGTCATCTAGTGGCAACACTTGAGAACCCAATGTCACATCAGCACAATCTTTGAGCAAGTCAATATGTGACACGGCTAGTCCGCATGTCCGATTTAATGTTCAAACTTTTCTTTCGAAACATGTGAATACATTTCAGCGTTGTGGTAAATCAATGACACACTCGCTAGTCAACTAACACAGCGTGTTTTGTGAGCCTGTTAAAGTCCCAGTGAGCAATTTTACGTTGATTAGACGTCTAAACAACGTCTAAATGGCCCGTAGACGTCTAGGCCAAATCGAGGCTAAATATCGGCCATATTGGAAATTTAAAAAACTTCTATGTTTAGACGTTGAAATGCTGTTGAAACATAAACGTTGTTTCCCTTTCTATGTTTCAACGGCATTTCAACGTCTAAACATAGACGTTGTTTCAATTTCCAATTTAGCCTAAATTTAGCTTAATTATAACCTAGACATTGAAACACCGGTGTTTAAACCTCTAGGCTAAAACAAAGCATAATGGAGGTGAAATTGAAACGACTGTTTCTATAGGCATTTCAACGGCAGACTATATATAGCTGTTGAAATGCAGTTTAAACAGACGTTTCAATTTCCAATTTCACATCAATTTAGCTTTGTTATAGCCTAGACCAGGGGTCGGCAATAGGCGGCCTGTGGGCCATTGCTGGCCCGTCACCAATAATATTTGGCCCAGCAGATTATTTTGAGAATCCACTTTTCTTTTTTTTCTTTTTTTTACAATATCGGACCGACAGTCCCACACCGCGCCTATAATGTCCGAATAAAGAATCTACCACCACCTGAATAATGCTTATTGTACTTTTATTCATGTTGAGAGTGAATGACACAGGGACAGACAATCAGGCAGCGGGGTGCACCGAAGCGCACTGACGCTGAACCCCTCAGAGTGAATCATAAGTAGGTGGACAAGGCGTGGTGCTGAAATAGCCGACATGCGGTGTGGTTTGAAAAAAATAACATCAGCTCATTAAATCATTCAAACGTAATGTTTACGTATGTGACTGCAACACACATATGAACAGTAACAAAGCAAATTCTGTTTAATTTTCTGAAAAACATTGACAACAAAATCGGCGCAAAGTGGTGGTAGGCCTATGCTCCTAAAACGACAGAGCAAACGCGCTATTAGGGATAATAGTACAATGAGCCATAAGCCATTCATTCAAAATATACAAAATACAAACAACATATTTAATAACATAATAACAATGAAATAGGAACATTTAACTAGTAAACATTTAACTAGTAAACATTTAACTAGTAAATACAAAATAAAAATAAGGAAAAAAGAATATTAAATATTAACAATGTTGATTGATGTGGAACATTTAACAACATAATAACAACATATTTAACAACATTTAATAACATAATAACAATGAAATAGGAACATTTAACAACATAATAGTATTTATTGACAGTTATAGAGACAACATTTAGGTTGGGTTATTCTGTCTGTAGCCAGCACCGCCCGTTCTGCCTGGGGCCTGCTTCAGGTGATCTCCAATGCTCGCCCTTGCCTCCACCTCTGTGACCTTTTTTAGGTTCATGACAGCTTCTGTAATTAAATAAAGCAAAAGAAAAGTTATTTTCACAGAAGAATCCCATTTAAAACTTTAAAAAGCAAGAGTAAAGAGCCAGATAAATTGTGGATGCTTGAATGTCTGGTGCCCTGTAGCTCTTGTTCCTATAGTGAGCAAATGTTTGACACTCGCCACAAAATAATCTGTAGTATGCTACCACCCACCCTAGACCCCCGTGTATGGATAGTAGAGTTGAAGCCGTTGCTATAGACAACAAACCTTTAGTGCACACCTTTTTAATCAAGTCAAGTTAGCTGATGACGGTGCAGGCCTGATCAACAACAACATGGCAGCCTACAGTACAGAGGATAAGTTAACCACCTAGTATAATGCTGCCTGGAAAATTACCTCAGCATCGACAAGACCAAGGAGCCGATTGTGGACTATAGAAAGGGTAGCAAGAGGAAGAGAAGCAAAAAGCCCCACCCCTTGCAGATACAATGCTTCTTGCCCAGTTATCGGTTCCAACCTACCCAATATGACACGGTACAGGGCAGTCTGCCCAAAGGCCCTCTTGTTCCGCAGCCCCCCACCACTGATGTTGAAAAGGGACATCAGTCTATTTGTCATGCATCTGTAAGAGAGAGGGGGAAAAGCCGTTACATGACTAATGTGCATTATGGGTGAAATTATGTTATACATGAAGTCAACCTGCGTCTTTGTTCATGCATTTAAATACCTGTCCATCATCTTGTTTGTGCAGTCCCTTGCACTTTTCCCTCCGATGCTCATCATCACGGAGGTCTGTGTGGAAAACATTTGACAAATCATGTACAAATCATGTACAATCATTTCAACCATTTGAAGTTTAAATATTTTGCCATCTCCATTGAACTCATTTTCAGGTGTATTATACATTGAACTCATTTTCGTGTATATTACATTTTTGGGGGTTTAAATTTGTCTGTACATTTTTTGCGCGGTAAATGCAGCCGTAAACTTTTATTTTAAATTATCACCATGCTTTGTCGGAAATTTTCTTTCTTCAGCTCCTCCTCCTGCTCTGTGAAATCTGTTTCCGTCTCCAGCTGTCGCAGTGAAAATGTTTGCCATGGCTCTCTCCTCCTCACCTCGTCCAAAATTTCGAGGAGTAGGCCCACAACTGTTCTCTGGAATGCTGATGTAAATCACAATGTAATAAGTTAAATAAAGTGAAAACATTCCGTGCTTAAGCAAACCGCAAAGATCTCACAAATATAACCATTTCTGACTGAGGCAATGGAAGGAGCTTCTTCTTTTGTATTTTCACATACCGTATTTTCCGGACTATAAGTCGCACCCGAGTATAAGTCGCAGCAGGCCAAAAATGGGCCATGAAGAGGAAAAAACCACATATAAGTCGCACTGGACTATAAGTCGCATGGTTCAAGGGAACGGGCTTGGCGGAATCAGCGGGGAAAGAAGACCCTGTTGAGCTTGACTCTAGTCTGGCACTGTGAAGAGACATGAGAGGATTTGTAAGCCCAGGAAGGACATAATTCACGTTGAAACTTCTTCTGAAAGGTTAAGGAATACTTGTATTATCGAGTGTAAAGTCCGCTAGCTAGCGCGGGGCTAACAACATGGCGTCGCGGAGGAAAAATGAAACTTTGAACAGCCTCTAAAAGGTAATAAATGACTTTAATATCGTTTCTAACGCCCATAACATTGTGTATAAGGTCCATAACATCATGTTTAATGTCCACATTGTCGTGTTTAATGTCCACATTGTCGAGTATAATGGCTATTCTATCGCGTATGAAGCGCTACCGGAAGTAGCAAAATGCTACTCGCGGGTACAACATTGCAACGTTAAACAGCCTCTGGAAGGAATAAATGACTTTAATATCGTTTCTAACGTCCATAACATTGTGTATAAGGTCCATAACATCATGTTTAATGTCCACATTGTCGTGTTTAATGTCCACATTGTCGAGTATAATGGCTATTCTATCGCGTATGAAGCGCTACCGGAAGTAGCAAAATGCTACTCGCGGGTACAACATTGCAACGTTAAACAGCCTCTGGAAGGAATAAATGACTTTAATATCGTTTCTAACGTCCATAACATTGTGTATAAGGTCCATAACATCATGTTTAATGTCCACATTGTCGTGTTTAATGTCCACATTGTCAAGTATAATGGCTATTCTATCGTGTATGAGGCGCTAGCGGATTTACTCCTTGGTTCATGTCAGTCAGAGATTACGTATGTCAGTTCATGTCAGTCAGAGATTATGAATTATTGATATATAAGTCGCACCTGACTATAAGTCGCAGGACCAGCCAAAGTATGAAAAAAACCGCGACTTATAGTCCGGAAAATACGGTACTTAACAGGACTGAAGTCAAATAACATGAAATGTTACTAGCTTCAATTGGAATTCTTACTTTTTTCTGAGAGTGGGTATTTGTCTTTAGGTCCTGTTGAGATAGAGAGCATACGAACAAGTTTGCTAAATCAGTTTGGAGCAGAAGAAAAAAATCACAAACATGCAGATAATCGTGGGATGCATTTGAATACATACGTTTAGGGGGAGTCAGGCTTTTCTGGGATGTACCTGAAACAAGCAATATATATTTTCTTAAAACTCTGAAGGGTCACTTTTGGCTTCAACTGGTGCAACTGTAACTCAAGAATGTACAGGGGGTCGCCCAATAATCGCAGGGTCCAATCCTGGCTCCTCCTCTCCTCATGTCGAAGTGTTCTTAGGCACGGCTCTCTAGTGAGCAGGCTAGCACCATGCATGGCAGCTACCGCCATTGTTGAGTGAATGTGATTTGAAAACGAACCTTTAGGAGTTCTGGTCTGTGCTGGTGGAGAGTCAGAGAGGGCCACTATTGAAATGAGAATGAAACATGTTAGTGATACAGGTCACTAATACAGACCTGTAAGCTTCTTACTATCAAAAGGAAGTACCATTGGAGCTCTGTGCCCTCTGTGGAGTCAGGCGTTTCTGGGACAAGCCTGAAACATAGAATGATTTGTATTCAACTGTTAAGGGTCGCTCTAGACCTCATCTGTGTCAAAACATCAACAATAACTAAGACATGCTGTGACAACGTGATTTGAACACGAACCTCTAGGAGTCCTGGTCTGTGCTGGTGGAGAGTAAATGATGGCCCTGGACTTTGATTTTTGACTCAGCCTTCTATTGGACAAGCCTGAAACATAGAATCATGTGTATTCAACTTCAATGGGTTGCTTGTGACTTCATCTGTGTCAAAACAACAAGAACAACAACAACAACATGTAGGACATGCTGTGACAACTGTTGACAATGTGATTTGAAAAAGAACCTTTAGGAGTCCTGGTCTGTGCTGGTGGAGAGTGAAAGAGGGCCCTGAACCTAGATTCCTGACTCAGCCTTCTATGGGACAAGCCTGAAACATAGAATCATTTCTATTCAACTTCAATGGGTTGCTTTAAACTTCATCTGTGTCAAAACAACAAGAACAACAACATGTAGGACATGCTGTGACTGACAACTGTTGACAATGTGATTTGAAAACGAACCTTTAGGAGTTCTGTTCTGTGCTGGTGGAGAGTCAGAGAGGGCCACTATTGAAATGAGAATGAAACATGTTAGTGATACAGGTCACTAATACAGACCTGTAAGCTTCTTACTATCAAAAGGAAGTACCATTGGAGCTCTCTGTGCCCTCTGTGGAGTCAGGCGTTTCTGGGACAAGCCTGAAACATAGAATGATTTGTATTCAACTGTTAAGGGTCGCTCTAGACCTCATCTGTGTCAAAACATCAACCATAACTAAGACATGCTGTGACAACGTGATTTGAAAAAGAACCTCTAGGAGTCCTGGTCTGTGCTGGTGGAGAGTAAATGAGGGCCCTGGACCTTGATTTTTTGACTCAGCCTTCTATGGGACAAGCCTGAAACATAGAATCATTTCTATTCAACTTCAATGGGTTGCTTTAAACTTCATCTGTGTCAAAACAACAAGAACAACAAC
The DNA here is from genome assembly GCF_963989245.1 of Nansenia antarctica. NCBI lineage: Eukaryota > Metazoa > Chordata > Actinopteri > Argentiniformes > Microstomatidae > Nansenia > Nansenia antarctica. The sequence goes on along the minus strand of NC_137679.1, from coordinate 14,299,508 downwards.
ATGTAGGACATGCTGTGACAACTGTTGACAATGTGATTTGAACACGAACCTCTAGGAGTCCTGTCTGTGCTGGTGGAGAGTGAATGATGGCCCTGGACTTTGATTTTTAGCCTCGTTCTTTCTTCTTTCTTCCACTCGCAAACTTCTGTTACTAGTTCGACTAGAAATGGACAGATTGCTCTCAGACGATGAAACCAATTCTGACCTCGACAGGTTAGACATAGTTTTCTACATAGTTCCATTAAAATCCATTAAAATAGGTATTCATATTATTACGGTAAAATCTCTGGCCAACAACATTCAAATCTTGCGCGCGACCGTTTGCTGGCTGTGCGCAGGCGCAGTGTAGTAGTTCCATGAGTGCCCGCGGGTAGGTAGACGGTCGTTGTAGTTCTCAGCCTCTTTGTTGTAGTTCAACGTTACTGCATCACTGATGTGCTATCAAATAAATCGTGTGGAATGTATCATTTTGTTATGAACGGAATGCAAATGATCCGCCATTTTCACGTCCACTGTGTTTTAAATGTTTTGTAATAATGCTAATTGTAATTGAACTGCAAAAAAACACAGGCCACATAATGGACACATTGTTCATCTCACCCATATGCCATTCTTTATTTTTCTCATCGTTGTTTTACAGAGGCATTTTTAATGCATTTAAGATAAGTAGAAAATATGTTTAGACACAGACCGCATTTAGCTGGGTTAAAGGACAGCGATGTATAGACGCAATTTAAACCACCTCTTCTGCATGAATAACTATGCTAGACTACATGGAATCTCAGACTAAATGACGGTCTTGTACATATTTTGACAATCTACAGGCGTTTAGGGTATTAATTTAAACTCAACGTGCTGCTAGACTAAAACAGGTTTAGACACAGACCGCATTTATCTGGGTTAAAGGACAGCGACGTATAGACGCAATTTAAACCACCACTTCTGCTAGGATAACTATGCTAGACTATATGAATCTCATACTACATGACGTCTGGGACGTATTCTGACAGTTTAGAGGGGTTTAATAACGGTTTTCATGCATTTAAGATAAGTAGAAAATATAGCCGTAATATAGCTGGTTAATATTGGTTTATATTGTAGACGCGAGGTTGAAAAGACGTCTATTGCTCAGAGGGGTAGTGTTATAGTTAACTAGGTAGCAGTGGGGATTACTCACTGAATCCATTGCGTTGTAGTATTTTTGACTTGACTAGCAAGTTTGTGTTATGATTTTCAACACCGTTGAAATTTAGCTCCGTGTTTAAAAATATAAGTCTGAACATTTTGATTGGTTGCCGACTTGTGGACCAAATAATCAGAACGTGTCATATATGTGGTGGTGTCCAGTTGTGGAAATGGAATGAGCTCATTCTTGGGATACTATGGCTATGATAATGAAAAATGTCATAATGTGATCACTCTATAACCTTTGCACTACTGATGTTTACATTACTACCTTTGAACATACTGTATTTTGCACATTGCACATGTCTCCTGATATAGCTTCTTTTATACTTCTGCACATTAGATACTGTACATAAACTACCTCACTGTACATAGCTCATAACCGTATGCTATATAGACCATAACTGTATATACCTCTAAACTAAAATGATGTTTACAATACTACCTGTGCACATACTATTGCATAGTTACCTATCACTACCTGTTGTTCTATTTATATCATGCTCTTATATCACTATTGTACTTTTGGTTGGATGCTAAACTGCATTTCGTTGTATAGTACTCTGCAATGACAATAACGTTTAATCTAATCTAATCTAATCTATACATCTGTACTTTACATACTATACATAGCTACCTTAACTGTACATAGCTCATAACAATATATACCTCTAACCTACCGTACTTGACATACTGTACCTATCTATCACTGTCATGATTTTATATCATGCCCTTATATCACTATTTGCATTTCTGGTTAGATGCTAAACTGCATTTCGTTGTCTGGTACTTGTACTCTGCAATGACAATAAAGTTGAATCTAATCTGATCTAATCTGATCTGAGCTCACTAGGGGGACTCCTGGTGGCTGACGAGGGAAGGTGAATGTGCTGTGTGGCTGCACCAATCACAGAGAAGAAGATGGCCACAATAACATCCACCCTGTTCTTGGCCTCTGTCCAACACCACTCCGCCGACAGCTCCGCACACACACACACACACACACACACACACACGCACACGCTCACGCTCACGCTCACGCACACACACACACACACACACACACACACACACACACCCACACACACACACACACACTCACACTCACACTCACACTCACACTCACACTCACACTCACACACACACACACACACACACACACACACACACACACACACACACACACACACCACTTCCCCTACAGTTACAGAGACACAGAACCAGGAAGTGTTCCCGCCCTCAAGCTCAAACGTGCCCAGTCTGGTAGTGTGTGCAGCAAAATGGCAGAGAGCATGGACTCTATTAGTTGTCCGATCTGTCTGGATATACTGAAGGATCCGGTGACTATTCCCTGTGGACACAGCTACTGTATGGGCTGTATTAAGGGCCACTGGGATCAGGATGATCAGAAGGGGGTCTACAGCTGCCCCCAGTGCAGACAGACCTGCATCCCAAGACCTCTTCTACAGAAAAACACTCTGCTGGCTGAATTAGTGGAGAACCTGAAGAAGATGGGACTCCAAGCTGCTCCTCCTGCTCACTGTTATGCTGGACCTGAAGATGTGGCGTGTGATGTCTGCTCTGGGAGAAAGCAGAAAGCCCTAATGTCCTGCCTGGTGTGTCTGGCCTCTTACTGCGAGACTCACCTCCAGCCTCACTATGAATCTCCTGCCTTTAAGAAGCACAAGCTGATCAAAGCCTCCACACAACTGCAGGAAAAGATCTGCTCTCGTCATGATGAAGTGATGAAGATTTTCTGCCGTACTGATCAGCAGTGTATCTGTTACCTGTGTGTGATGGATGAACATAAAGGCCATGATACAGTCCCAGCAGCAGCAGAGTGGACTGAGAAACAGGTAGGAACCAAGATAGCAAGACTGTTTGACAAAAAAGCAAATGTCAAAGACTGATTCTGTCTGATAAAGGACAATATAAATTGATTTAATTACATTTCCAGAGATCCAAAGTTTCTTCCACATGATTGTGTTTGTGTATTGAGAGTTTAAAGGTTGTTGGTGATATTGTTTCAGAATCTGGTTCTTGTCAGACAGGTTTTCACAGGTACAATGACTCAACAACCAACAGTCAGATTTGCCTCCCTGACTTTTATACTTCAGCGTCCAACCATTATCAAATATTTATAGCATTAAGTAGATATCCCCGGTATTACCATGGTGTGTAGCGTACAGTAACAGTGTGTGTGTGTGTGTCCTAACAGTGTGCGTAGCATACAGTAACAGTGTGTGTGTGTGTGTGTGTGTGTGTGTGTGTGTGTGTGGTGTACAGTAACTGTGTGTGTGTGTGTGTGTGTGTGTGTGTGTGTGTGTGTGTGTGTGTGTGTGTGTGTGTGTGTGTGTAGTGTACAGTAACAGTGTGTGTGTCTACAGAGTCAGCTGAAGATGAGTCAGCAGAAAGTCCAGCAGAGACTCCAGGAGAGAGACAAGCAACTGAAGGGGATCCAACAGGCTGTGGAGTCTCTCACAGTGAGTACTGACCAATACTACCATTTCACTGCTCTCCAGTGTGTGTGTGTGTGTGTGTGTGTGTGTGTGTGTGTGTGTGTGTGTGTGTGTGTGTATGTGCATCCTTTTTTCCCTCCCTGCCCCAACTAAAACAAAATTGTAATTATTTTTAAAGCATTTATATTTATATATTTTTATTTTTTGCCCAGGTGGTGAAGTGGTGCAGGTTCCACAGAATTCCATTGCTATTGTTCAAGTTGGTCATTTCCATTTCAAACCCATTTTCTAACTTTGTGGGAACCCGCAGTAAAAGTACACTGGCTTTCACACCGGCAAAGAACCGTGCCGGTTCGCGTTCGCATTCGGAAACCTCCGAACGTTAGCGCTGTCTGGCGAACGATACACTGGTATGAACGCGGGCTCGTTCGCCAGACAGCGTCAACGTTCGGAGGTTTCCGAATGCGAACGCGAACCGGCACGGTTCTTTGCCGGTGTGAAAGCCATAAAGAACCGTGCCGGTTCGCGTTCGCGTTCGGGAACCTCCGAACGTTGGTGCTGTCTGGCGAACCAGCCCGCGTTCATACCAGTGTAACCAGAACCATCCGCGTCATCAATGATGGGTGATGAAGGGGCAGGATAAACAAAAATGTCACAACTAGATGGCAGCTATTTCTCTGGAAATCTTCCACTACAGTATCTGAAATAAACAGAATTTTCTATTAAACAAAACAAAAGACACTTTCTACACGCGTTCTCTGGAATATAAATGGCTTACGAAATTCGCGTTCGCGCATGTCCGCGCGCGCGTGTGTGTGTGTGTGTGTGTGTGTGTGTGTGTGTGTGTGTGTGTGTGTGTGTGTGTGTGTGTGTTTGCTGAGCATGTGAGGAAGATAGAGAGAATAATGAAACTTTTGATATTGTTTTTGATCACTAATGATTAGATTTAGATTAGATTACATTTTGTCTACTTCCTTCTTGCTGGTCTCTACAGCCTAGAATATGACACACCCACTGACGACATGACTGTTCTACGTTTTGGTTCGCGCTTGAGAACCACTATTTTCTGGTTCCCGCTGCGAACCAACTTTTCAGGCTCCAAACCAATTGAGTTTCGGTCTGAACGCACCGGCCGGTTCCAGACTTGGTTCGCGAACGGGAACTGGCACGGTTCTTTGCTGGTGTGAACGCCCTAACACAGAGCTAGAGAGAAGAGGAGACGGGGGTCACTTTTTGGCGCATCAGCATATCGAGGGCCGAAGAACATAACCTCCTATCTGAAAATTTTACTTTTTTGGGAAAACACAAAAAACTGTGTTGTTTTCTTGTAGAATGCTATTTTTTAAGGATACCCCTATACAATTGTATGAATTGTATAGGGGTATCCTTTAAAAATAACTGTGTTGTTTTCTTGTAGAATGCTATTTTTTTAAAAAAAATAGCATTCTACAAGAAAAAAAAAAAAAGTGAAATTTTCAGATAGGAGGTTATGTTCTTCGGCCCTCGATATGTATTCCTATCTTAGGAGAAGTGGGGGCACTGCCCACAAAGGAGGACGGTGTAGCCGTAACAAAAGTCAATGTTCAACACTAAAGACAACTCAGGAATCAAAAAGTCAAGTAATAGGGGGATGTCTCACTCCGTTGCACCCGTAGCATTCCGGGAGGTACTCCTGTACCTCTCTCCGGCTATTCTATAAATCTACGTCTCTTCGTCACTCGAGCTCTGGTTATCGGGGTTCTCCCCTCAGGTCATCTCGGTCTGGTCACACAAAGACACGTTATTATAAACGTTCATACATAGTATTGGTCACCGCAGAGCGGTCCTCACCCATCCATAACGTGATTGATGAAAACAGATTCAGTAAATTTTTTATAAAAAGAAAATCTAAAAGAATTTCCAATAAGTATACTTGAATTTAATCAGATTATTTGCTGTAATATTTGATCTGTTCTGGAGGATAACATTGAAATTGTAAGCAGTTTTGTATGCCTTGTTTTATGTCACGCTACTCACATGTCACAGCTTTTCACTGTCCTGGTGCCCCGCTGGTGGAACGAGCTTCCCACTGCTGTCAGGACTGCAGAGTCACTCCCTATCTTCTGCTGTAGACTGAAGACCTCCGTCTATTCAGACTTGACTTACTTGACTTATGCCGTTGGATCTCTTGCAGAGCAAAGGCCATCAACGACTCTTCTCCATCCATCACGGCTCTGGGCTTTCTTTTCCACCTCTCCCCAGCTGGTACCCCGCCTCTTCAACTCCGCCTCAGAGTCCCGCCTCCAGCTGTTTCTGGGCCTTCCTCTTTTCCGCTTTCCCTGTGGGTTCCATGTCAGGGCCTGTCGTGTGATGGTAGCTGCTGGTTTGCGCAGGGTGTGACCAATCCATCCCCACTTCCGTCTCCTGATCTGGCTCTCTACTGGCTCCTGGCTCCCTCTCTGCCACAGTTCCTTATTACTGATTTTATCTGGCCACCTGATTTTGAAGATGCGCCTCAGACAGATGTTGATGAAAGTCTGGATTTTCTGCAATGTTTTCTTTGTCATTCTCCATGTTTCTGAGCCATAGAGAAGGACACTTTTAACATTAGAGTTAAAGATGCGCACCTTCGTTGGAGTAACTATTTCCCTTGAGGCCCAGATGTTCTTCAGGATGATAAATGCTGCTCTGGCTTTGCCTACCCTAGCAGTGACATCACTGTCTGTGCCACCCTGCTTGTCAATGACGCTGCCAAGGTAGGTGAAGGAGTCAACTTCTCTGATGGGTCTGTCGTCTATGATGACGGGGGTGGTGTTCGGGGTGTTAATCCTCATCAGTTTGGTCTTTTCCTTGTTCATCCTGAGGCCTGCTGCAAGGGATGTGATTGAAAGCTGGGTGGTCTTGTCCTGCATGTGGTTATAGCTGTGTGACAGGAGTGCCAGGTCGTCAGCAAAATCAAGGTCATCAAGCTGTGACCAGAGGGTCCACTGTATGCCTTCCTTCTTGCCCGCTGTGATGGTCTTCATTATCCAGTCTATGACCAGGAGGAACAAGAAGGGTGACAGTAGACATCCCTGTCGCACTCCGGTCTTGACCTCGAAACTGTCTGACGTCTGGCCTGCATGTAAGACCCTGCAAGTCATTCCCTGGTAGGTGTTCTGGACCAGGGAGATGATCTTCTCAGGGACTCCGTAGTGCCTCATTAGTTTCCACAGTGTCTCTCTGTCCACGCTATCAAAGGCCTTTTCGTAATCTACAAAATGTATGAATAGGGAGGAGTTCCACTCTATAGATTGTTCCACTATGATGCGTAGTGTGGCAATCTGGTCGGCACAGGATCTGTTACTCCTAAAACCTGCCTGCTGGTCTCGAAGTAGGGGATCAACTGCAGTTCTCATTCTCTCCAGTAACACTCTGTTCAGGACTTTGCCTGGTACTGAAAGAAGCATGATTCCCCTGTAGTTGTTGCAGCAGGTTAGGTCTCCTTTCTTTGGAATTTTGATAATCCTTCCTTCCATTTTTCCGGCACCCTCTCCTCCTCCCAGATTGTTGCGAAGAGGCTGTGGAGCATCTCCGTGGTGGTTGCGATGTCGGCCTTGATTGCTTCTGCTGGTATTCCATCCGGCCCTGCTGCCTTTCCTGACTTCAGAGCCCTGATAGCCTGTCTGATCTCTGCCCTGCTGGGTTTCTCACAATTTATTGGTAGAGGTGTATCTGCTGGTGGTATGTCTGGCCTGACTACTGGGTTTGGTTGATTAAGAACTTCTTTGAAGTGCTCTGCCCATCTTCCCCGCTGATCCTGAATGCTGGAAATTGGTTTGCCCTGCTTGTCCTTCACTGGCTTACCAGACTGGTGGAACTTGCCTGCTAGCTGTCTGGTGATACTGTATAGGTCCCTCATATTTCCCTGTGCTGCTGCCATTTCGGCCTGTGAGGCCAAACTGTCCATGTGGGCCTTTCTGTCCTTCCTGAAACCCCTCTTCACCTCCTTATTCGCCTTGCTGTAAGCTTCCTGTGCCTTTCCCTTCGCTGCTCTTGTCTTACCTATGTTCATCCTTTCCTTCTTCCCTTTCCTCTCCTTTAGCTTCAGCAGTGTTTCGGCCGAGACCCAGTCCTGGTGTTTTGTCTTCCTCCTCCCAAGGACCTCCTCGCATGTGTCCAGCCAGATCTTCTTTGACTGCTGCCACCGGGTCTCCACATCTCCCTTTCCCTCCATTCCTTCGTCCTGCAGTATCTGGAATCTGTTCTTGAGGCTTATCTGGAAACTTTTCTCAACTTCCCTGTTCCTGAGAAGTTCCAGGTCATACCTTGCTGTTGTGTTGCTGGTGTTGTGGTGTCTTTTCAGACGGAGCTTTGCAGTCATCAGAAGGAGGTGGTGGTCTGATGATACATCTGCTCCCCTCTTCACTCGCACATCTTGGCATGACCCTCTGAACCTTCGACTGATACATATGTGGTCTATTTGGTTTTCTGTTACCTTGTCAGGGGAAATCCATGTGGCCTTGTGGATTCGTTTGTGTGGGAATCTGCTGCCTCCTATGACCAGCTGGTTTATGGAACAGAGGTCTGCGAACCTTTCTCCATTTTCGTTCATCTGGCCCAGCCCATGTGCTCCCATGATATCTTCATACCCAGTGTTGTCAGCTCCGATCTTGGCATTGAAGTCTCCCATGAGAACAGTGACATCGCCCCCTCTCTGTCTGTCCAAGACACCCTGTAGCTGGTCATAGAAGTTGTCTTTGTTTTCCTCTGTGCCTTCGTTGGTTGGAGCATAGCACTGGATGACATTTAGCTTGATGTTCTCCCTCTGGGTGGCAAACTGAGCAGTGATTATTCTTGGGCTCTCTGGTTCCCAGCCGATTAGAGAGCGCTGAGCTTCTGGAGCCAGCATGAGGGCCACTCCTTCTGTGTGGTGTGCTCCCTCTTCTGCGTGTCCCGAGTAGAGCACCATCTCCCCTGATGTTAGCTTTTTCTGCCCCGCTTGCAGCCACCTCGTCTCACTCAGTCCCAGGAGAGGGATGCCATAGGTCCTCATCTCCTGTGCTACCTGGACTGTCCTCCCGGTCTCGAACATGGTCCTGATGTTCCATGTAGCGATCTTGGTGATGGTCCTGGGGGTTAGCAGGGGGGTCGGCCTTACAGCGTCCCTTCGGCTTTGGCTGTCCGGCGTCATATACCTCCTCTGTGGAAGCCCCTCTTTCCCCAAGCCGTGATGTTTTCGTTTTGTCGTTAATGTTTCCGTAACCAGTTTAGCTTTTTGTGCTGTGGAGTGGTTGGCCCCACGCGCAACCCCCACTTCTGGAGGGCCATGTGCTGCTCTTAGTCAGGTTTGGAATGGAATGGAATGGAATGGAATGGAATGGAATGGACTTTATTTGTCATTGCTACAGTACAGGTACCAAACAACGAAATTTAGGAGGGGTGGCTCCCCTGGTGTTAGGAAAGGAAAAAGAAAACACATTTTAGAAAAAGCATAGATGCATAAAATCACAAGAAGGTAAGGAGCTGGTTTACATCAATAAAGGCTATGTACACAATCCACTGTACTATACTGCACAGATAGTCAACTAGGGTTGTCATATTGCACGAAAAGTATTTTTTCACATTATTTTAAAGTGTCACAGTTTGCAGGCTTGAAAATGTACATGTTTGTGCCTCAGCACTAGCTGCCATACAAGGACCCCACCCAAGGACGATAGAGCCCTCGGGTGAGGGTCCCCCTAAGCCCCCCCACCACTACAAGGTGGCAGCACATCGGGGGGGGGGGGGGGTGTCTATTCAGGCTTCACCTTAACTGTCCCTCCTGAAACCTCTCTGTCCCCTCTACCCCCCCTGTACAGTTTCTTTACTGTAGATAATTAAAATAAATAATAATAATAATAACTTTTATTTGTATAGTGCTTTTCCTGCAAACGTTGCAGCTCAAAGTGCTTTAATCATTATATAATCATAATTTAATGATTTTGTAATTTAAAGGCAATATTAAAAATATTTGCTGAGGTTGCATCCCTAATGTAAACTGGCAGTGCATTCCACAATTTGGGTGCATCAAATGAGAATGCAGCCTCACCAAATCTCTTCTTTTTTACATGTGGTACACAGAGAAAACCAGAGTCAGAAGACCTGAGAACTCTATTGGGCTGATATTCTAGCAAAAGGTCTTTCAGATATTCTGGTGCTATGCTAGTGAGAGCTTTATAAACAAGCACAAGGATCTTGAAATCTATTCTATTCTAAATAAATGAATAATAATCTTAATTCTTCCTTCTTCTAGCATTATGACTGCCAATGGCCCCTGGCCCGAGCATAGATGACTTTTTCTTGCTATGACTGATGGATAGATGACTCACTTACTTAGACTGTACATTTATTTGTTGTAAGTCGCTTTGGATGAAGGTAAATGTAAAGATGGGTGATACTTTGTACAGTATTTCATTTTCAACATACCAAAACTGAGATGTGATGTTGAGATGTAATAGCGTGTGTGTGTGTGTCCTAACAGCGCTCTGCACAGGCAGCAGTGGAGGACAGTGAGAGGATCTTTACTGAGCTGCTCCGCTCCATTGAGAGAAGGCTCTCTGAGGTGAATCAGCTGATCAGAGCCCAGCAGGAGGCAGCAGTGAGTCAGGCTGAAGGCCTCCTGGAGCGACTGGAGCAGGAGATCGCTGAGCTGAGGAGGAGAGACGCTGAGCTGGAGCAGCTTTCACACACAGAGGATCACATCCATTTCCTCCAGGTAACGACACTGACCCTCCATCTGGAATACTGAAAGAGATTAATGTTCACTATTCATTCATCCTCTGTTCTCTCTCTCTCTCCTTCTATCTTTCTCATTGTCTCTCTCTCTCTGTCTCACTCTTTGTCTCACTGTCTCTCTCTCTCTCTCTGTCTCTCTCTGTCTCTCTCTCTCTCTGTCTCTCTCTGTCTCTCTCTCTCTCTCTGTCTCTCTCTGTCTCTCTCCAGACTTGTCAGTCTCTCTCCAGTCCCAGTGTGCGTCCAGACATCCCCAGCATCATTGAGGGTCCTCTACGGTTGTTTGGAGATGTGAGTGAGGCTGTGTCTGAGCTGAGAGACAAACTAGAGGCCCTTCTTAAGGGGGAGTGGCCCAACATCTCAACTACAGGTGGGTTCCAAACTCTACAAACCTTCATCACCTCAACTTCACACCTATCCAAAGTAGTCCTAATCATCACTTTATATATATATATATCAGTGGCGGCTGGCCGATAGAGGGCGCTGGGGCGCCGCCCCCACCTTCACTTCCACCTTCAGTTGCGATTTGTAAAAGTTTTTTTTTTAAATAAACATTGTTTATTCACAAAATGCGGCTGATATTCTGTCGGCGCCTATCAGCATTCATTAAAAATCCTCCAATACAATAAACATTTTTATCTGTGTGTGTGTGTGTGTGTGTGTGTGTGTAAAACTCACTGTTAAAATACGTAGGGGGAGAACGCGGGGCGCCGTGTCAATGCAAGTCTATGCCAGGACGAATACTTTTGGCTTACACGTGAGCTGTAGCAGCGCTCCAATTGGCTGTCTCTATTTCTTGGCCAGGGCGCACAAATAAGCGCCCTGGCCAAGAAATCTCCGGTTGTATTGCAGACAATGCATTATGCTGAGGACTCCCGACTTCCGGTTTTCCGGACTTCCGGGCTTCCGGAGTATTTTAAATGAACATTCGTAATGTCTGTCTCTGATGTTCATGGTCAATTAAATCAGCCTATTTTGTGCAACTAATAATGTTCCCGCTAATGGGTTAACCAAGCAGCCTCGCACCTAACGTGCAAGCACCTATGTTCGAACTATTCATAGCAATATGCGCGGGGCAAGGCGGAGGTACGGGTAAACACGGCTCATGTTCTGTCATCAAAGGTAAGAGTTGGTTTTCTTTAACTCAGCTGATGCATTGTTGTGTTTCTGACATGGTCTGGTTGTGATACATCATTGAATGTGTTGACCTGCTGTGATGTGTTGACCACCATCACTCTCCATCATCATCCATCATGTGTCTATGAAATAGATAGTACTGTACTACTGACTGCAGCATTCATCTCTGCTCATTGATGTAGCCATGTCACACAGACACATAGTACACATATTCATCTGCTACCTTTATTAACCTGAGTGTAGCTGTGAGGCCTGTACTAGCCTTGTTGACTAGACTTCCTCCTTGTCTGACACTGGGTATTGGACCGTACCGACGTCCATAGACCGGTCACTCTTCCACCTCAGTGTCTGTAGTTGACAGGGTAACTTCTCCATGGCCACACGGTCATTTTAAGGGTGAAAGTTGAAATTATACAATGGTTGTAACGCCAGTGCGTGTTTTATGCGCGTGCACGCGGGAAAAAAATCGTGCACGCGGGGAAAAAATCGCGCGCGCTGCGCGCGCGAAAGAAGACCCCCCCCGCCACACTGCTGTGCCCCACCCAAAAAAATGTGCACCAGCCGCCACTGATATATATATATATATATATATATATATATATATATATATATCTGTAATATAGTATAATGTCTCTCTTTCTCCTCCCTCCCTCCCTCCCTCCCTGCCTCCTCTCCATCCCTCCCTCCCTTTCGTCTGTAGTGAATGCAGTTTCTGATTTTCTGCACAAAGGGTCCAGGCCCAGAGCCCAGTTCTTACAATGTGAGTATGTTTATCCTGCAGTACTGATCCTCTCCACAAACTCTGAGATGAACTAGAGAGCTCTAGGAGAGGGAGAGACTCATTAAAGACAGCCTGCATATCTGACTCTCCTTATTTATGTGTTTTGGTCTCCCCTCTGCTCTTCTCCCAGATTCCCGTCGGCTCACACTGGACCCAAACACAGCACACAGACAACTATATCTGTCTAAGGGGAACAGAAAAGTGAAATATGAGGAAAAAGACCGTTCATATCCTGATCATCCAGAGAGATTCACTAAACGCTGGCAGGTGCTGGGTAGAGAGGGTCTGTCTGGACGCTGTTACTGGGAGGTTGAGAGGTTGCGTGGGGTTGATGTAGCAGTGTCATATAAAGACATCAGCAGAGTAGGGTCAGGTCATGACGCTACATTTGGATACAATGACAAGTCCTGGAGGTTAATCAGCGATTATAGTGGTGGTGGTGGTTATAGTTTTTATCACAACAAAGTTAAGACTGTAGTATCAGGCCCTCACTCCCACAGAGTAGGAGTGTACCTGGATCACAGGTCAGGTACTCTGTGCTTCTACAGCGTCTCCTCTGACACAATGACCCTCCTCCACAGAGTTCAGACCACCTTCACTCAGCCCCTCTATCCTGGGATTGAGTTTGGGTTTACGTGTCGGTCTTTTTATGGGGACGGTGTTGAGCTGTGTGAGCTGGAGTAGAGGTCCCCATAAGAGTGATGCTTTATCATAACCAACTATTCTGTAGAAACTCCTCACTCCTCAACTTGGCCTTATTATAATAAATGATACAGTTGAAGTCGGAAGGTCACATACACTTTAGCCAACTACATTTAAACATACCCTCTGGAACTCCCTCCCCACAGTGATCCGCAACGCCCCCACCCTGGACTCCTTCAAACTAGCCCTCAAAACTCATCTGTTCTCCAAGGCCCTAGACATTGTTTCAGTTTTGTTTTGTTTTTTTCTGTTTTGTCTGTCCGATCATTCCCCTGTAAAGCGTCCTTGGGCTTTTTGAAAGGCGCTATATAAATTAAAGTTATTTTTATTATTATTATTATTATTATTATTATTATTATTATTATTATTATTATAGTTTTTCACAATTCCTGACATTTAATGCTTGTAAACATTTCCTGTCTTTGGTGCGATCATTCATGTTTCAAGTTTATTTGTCTTTATACCAAATACAATTATATAATAATAAAAAAAGAATTAACATATTCAGCCATTCAGTATAATCACGTGTAACAACCCCAAAGCCATGCTGTGTACACCAAGGCGCAAATACACTTGATTACATAATGATAATAATAATAAAACACGCAGCTGCACACACATTAATATTTGTAGATTCGTTTTCAAACATTAGACATTACATTTTGCCAACATTGTAGCCAAAGTAGCCAATTGCATGTTATTTTATTATTGTATTGCTCTAATAAACCTTAGTACGCTCTGTCTCTCCGTCTGTGTTCATTTGTTTGTTCCCTGCACATTATAACCTACTAGTTCTTCTTACTTACACGTTTATTTATCAAATACACGCTCTGCTTGTTTCCATTCATGATGATATCTTTCTGTAAATTCATATAGCCTATTGCATTATTAAAAAATTGACAGCACTGTAAATAGTGTCATTCAATGTGTAGCAGGTTACTTTCTGCTCTTTATTATTCTGCGTTGTGTTATGGTCTTTTTCATGAAGAAACACCAGTCAGCTGAGCAATGGATTTATTTCCTTTGACCTTTGACATAAACAAATTAGAAACGGTGTCACATAAGTCCTCTCCACCATCCACACACAGCTCAGAGCAAAATACGTTCTCAAACAAATGTCACATCACGATAGGGCCCAAACGTACCCCAGCACTTTAATTCAGGCTTTTGGGCCTTGTGACATAAAGGTTAAAGGACTTTAGCGTCGCAACCGTAGGTGCCACAGACACGGTTCCGATATTTTCCGACTCGGCTCGGCCCCACCGACAGGCCACACCCACTTTGATACAAGCCACTCCCCCTAAGTGTCTAAGCCACTCCCACTTTGATACAGGCCACACCCACATTGATACAAGCTCCACCCACTTTGATACAAGCCACTCCCCCTAACTGTCTAAGCCACACCCACTTTGATACAAGCTCCACCCACTTTAATACAAGCCACTCCCCCTAAGTGTCTAAGCCACTCCCACTTTGATACAAGCTCCACCCACTTTGATACAAGCCACTCCCACTTTGATACAAGCCACTCCCCCTAACTGTCTAAGCCACACCCACTTTGATAAATACATTATATTTATATAGCGCTTTTCCCAGGCTCAAATACCCTGACAATATGGGGAAAACGGGAAAGTGCTGTGTCCCTTGTTGTATGAATAGATCCGACCGGTCTCAAAATGTAGCCTATAATTAATGCAAGTGCAATCGGGCTAACGTTACTCATTCTCGCAGTTCCAAATGAATGAACGTTGAAGCGCACTGCCGTCGGGTTGTAAAATAGCCTAGTTTGATAGGCCTATTGACAGCGAATAAAACAGTGAAGATGACAATTGTTTCTGCTGTTGTTATTAAAATCTGTTCTCCGTTGGTTGTATCTCAAAATGTGGCCTATTAAAATCTGTTCTCCGTTGGTTGTATCTCAAAATGTGGCCTATTAAAATCTGTTCTCCGTTGGTTGTATCTCAAAATGATGTGGCCTAACTAATGATGTGGCCTAACTAATTAATGCAAGTGCAGCCAGGGGCGTGTCCAGGGGGTGGCCTGGGGTAGCACGTGCCACCCCTGAAATCTGATTGGCCACCCCAGGTGCCACCCCCCTGATTGATTGGCACACAGCTGACATGATGTATATAATTTGATGTAAAGAACTCTCAAAAAACACATATGAAATATTGTTTTAAGTACAATAAAGCTTTATTTATTTTAAGAACGTGTGGAGTGCATCTCCAGCAGTGCGATATCTGTAAACATACTATCTGTAGACTCTCCGCTCAGGGTTGCCAGATGGGATTGACAATTTCGAGCCTAACCAGTCTAAAAACAGCTAAATCCACAAAAAAACAGCCCATCTGGCAACCCTGTCTCCGCTACTTCAAACTCTTCCACTTGTTGCGCAAAATGGGCCAGAGTTTGTCAAATCCAATGTTGGGCATCTCGTTTCTCAAGTCCTGGTATAGACCAAAATATACAGGTAAGCCAAAGGCAAGTGGATCTGATGAAGGTAAAGCAATCTTTCTCACTTGATCTTCACCAGAGAAGAACCCCGGTGAATGATGCCCCCGCACCTTTTACAGTCGCGCGCATTTAGGCAACGGAAGCGTGGACAAAAACAACATTCTTGATCCAGAGTTAGGTACGCTTAAAATAGCTTACAACGGCTACTAGCATAAAGAAATGTCTGCTTGTTGCGTGTTCGGTTGTCAGAATCGATATTCCACGACTATCGGACTCAAGTTCTACCGAATTCCATCAGGATCAGACCATTTCAGAGCAACCGGCGGCGTCAACTGGACTGAGGACAAGATAAAAAAAAATGCTTGTGCATGTGCCGCCCATTTTATATCAGGTAAAGTATTGTAGCAACCGTGTAATAATATGTTCATTAATGTTGCAATTAATGCTCAGAAATTCAATGTTAGCACTGTTACTGTGAGCTGTGTTGTGTGCCAATGCATTCCTGTGATTGGTGGAGGTCACGGGGGGGGGGGGGGGGCGGGTGTTGCGTTGAGGAAAGGAGAGCTTCGGTGAACTGGCGGTTTTGTATGTGGAAGTTTGCAATTAAACGCACGGATTGTAAGACAACCTATCTTGTCTTTGGCTTGGGAGGACTTCTGATTTCAATGTGACAGGTATAGCACTAGGACCCAGCACCAGTGGTGACTGGAAGGAGATATAGGGGGGTGGGTACCTCAGACTCATTCTCTGCACCTGTTGTTTGGAAGCCACATGGTCACTGCTTCAAGCATTGGTTCCAGATTATTGCAGTATGTTTTAATCCAAACCTTTCACACAATGTTTGATGACTAGAGGAGGAATTCTGTCTAAAGTGCTAATGTATTTCCCACAGACCTAGTCGTGGTTGGTGAGGAAGGATTCTCTGCACCCATTTGTTTGGAAGCCACATGGTCACTCAGCCAAACTTTTATTGATGCTTCAGGCATAGAGCCTCAGAGTATCAAGGTATGTTTAAATTCAAAGGTATATTTATAGTCCATTGTTATTGTAATATTCTGTGGGTTTAACTAATGTGACTAATGTAATATTATGCTTTCTATAGGAGGTCCACGCTACCTTGTCCTATCCATAGTTGTTTTCCTACCCTTGTGCCATTATGTTGCATTAGTCTTGCAGTGGTTTTAGAGCAGTTTGATGTTGAACTATCCCTGACCTGTTGGAGTGTAGAGCGGACGTGTTCCCTTATCTACTTTTCCCAGTTTGCTGTGCTTTTATACTAAAGGTTGCTTGTGTGCCGTGATACTTAGAGCCCTCATTTTATGGTTGTCTTTTGAACTCACTGTGTGCCGTGTATTGCCCACTAAGAATTCCTAGCCTACACTATTTGCTGTGTTTGCATGCACCTTTTAAGCAACGGTTCACGTTTGTCTGCTTTTAAGGATAGAGTCCACCCACAGGTCCCCCCCCCTTCCCCTTTTTAGTAGCCCTGTTTTTATAGGCCTTCACCATTTGAGAGTGATTATTGTGCCTTGGTTTATTGTTATAATCTTGTAATAAACTAATTGTATTTTGGGTACACCAGCCTCTGGTTCAGTTAATTCCGGACCCGTCCTAGTGGGGAACTTAGCCTTAAAGAACTTGAGGGTCCCTCACCCCTACAGTGTGAGGGTGGCGTTGTCAAACAGTTATTACTGTGTTACGACTAGGTATCTAACATTTCTGTATGCCACATCAAGACATAAAAGTCTGAATCTATGTCATGGTATTTGATACGCTAGGCAATGCAAACTTTTCATACTTTTCACAGGCAGGTAATGGATTGGAACAATATCTCGTTAACTCTGACCACTCCCCCAGATTTGTTTGTTTAAAGAATAAATATGGGAGTTTAATATTACATTTGTATGGTGCCACTCTGTTGTGTTGTGATAATAATAATAATAATTCATTGAATTTATATAGCGCTTTTCCGAGGCTCAAAGACGCTGATTGGTAGCACTGGGACTTTTAAACAGGGATTGTAATGTTAGTAGCCTAATTAAAGTATACAATGGGTAGTGGAGACAGAAATGGTAATAAAAAGCACAAAATGGTGCATACAAATTGACCAGAATGCAGGGAATTAAGTGTTAAATTCTCAAAATTGTGCCACCCATGCCAGCCCGACAGGCGCACATAACAGGCGCACCCCTGCGCTTTCAGAACGAAATGTCACGTCGGAATTCGACGTTTGGATGCGAACGACAGACGTCGAATCTGCCGTGTTGTTTTGTTTATTTAGTTATGAGCAAGGAGACTTGTTACGTTTTGTTAAGTTACAGTATTTCAATAAATAATGTTCTATACACATTGTCAAGTGTTTCTAATTCCTACACCCTGCCGGCATTCAGAATGTGTGTGTTCAGGATGCATGAAGCTGGCATGGGGGTGGGAGGAGAACAATATGAAGCAATGAAGGTTGGGGTAGTATAGTATAGTATAGTATAGTATATAGTATAGTATAGGCCAGGGGTCGGCAATTAGGTTTGGCCTCGGGCCCAAAAAAAATGTGGCCACTAGATGGCGGGCCCGAACATAATTTAAGTAATTGATTGTTAAAAAATGTGACACGTTCTAATGCTTTGACTTTTCTTTCGAGAAATGTACACATCGCTAGTCAACTAACACAGCTTGTTTTGTGAGCCTGCTAACAATGTAAAGTAGTGTTATAATTAACTAGGTAGCAGTCCAATCCATTTCGTTGCAGTATTAGGCTTGACTAGTGAGTTTGTGTTGTGTCAATATCACCAGATATCAAGCAAATAGTGACCGATGCCACTTTTCACATTAAGTGAGTACCAAGCCTGTCGTTATTGTATTTAATAACCTAATTGTATTTTGTATATTTTGAATGAATGGCTTATGGCTCATTGTACTTATTATCCCTAATAGCGCGTTTGCTCTGTCGTTTCAGGAGCATAGGCCTACCACCACTTTTGCGCCGATTTTGTTGTCAATGTTTTTCAGAAAATTAAACAGAATTTGCTTTGTTACTGTTCATATGTGTGTTGCAATCACATACGTAAACATTACGTTTGAATGATTTAATGAGCTGATGTTATTTTTTTTTCAAACCACACACCGCATGTCGGCTATTTCAGCACCACGCCGTGTCCACCTGCTTATGATTCACTATGAGGGGTTCAGCGTCAGTGCGCTTCGGTGCACCCCGCTGCCTGATTGTCTGTCCCTGTGTCATTCACTCTCAACATGAATAAAAGTACAATAAGCATTATTCAGGTGGTGGTAGATTCTCTATTCGGACATTATAGGCGCGGTGTGGGACTGTCGGTCCGATATTGTAAAAAAAACAAAAAAATAAAAAAAATAAAAGTGGATTCTCAAAATAATCTGCTGGGCCAAATATTATTGGTGACGGGCCAGCAATGGCCCACGGGCCGCCTATTGCCGACCCCTGGTATAGGCTATTCGAGGGCCGAAGAACATAACCTCCTATCTGAAAAATTCACTTTTTTTTTTTTCTTGTAGAATGCTATTTTTAAAAAAAATTAGCATTCTACAAGAAAACAACACAGTTATTTATTAAGGATACCCCTATACAATTCATACAATTGTATAGGGGTATCCTTAAAAAATAGCATTCTACAAGAAAACAACACCGTTTTTTGTGTTTTCCCAAAAAAGTTAAATTTTCAGATAGGAGGTTATGTTCTTCGGCCCTCGATATACCTTTTCTGGAGGTCTTGTATGACTGAAACATAAAAATGAATCTACTGGGAGCAGTCTACTAGCAGTGCGCAGACTCTACTTCTTTGTATTGTATAGTTGGGCTACCTGCAAGAACTTCAATCCACTTTTAGCCCTGGCTATGATTTTTTACAAGTTAAAAAGAAAGTTTAAAAAAAGTAACAAGCACAGCGCAGCGTACTCAGTACATTTAAACGCTTTGAAAAGTTGCATAATGTTAGTTGACATTTGTATTCAATAATATGATCCCCTGAAGGAATGAGTTATCAGGTCTTCGGAATGTCTCCTAAACAAGCAAATTGCCATTGGGGGCTTCATAACTTGAGAAGAATGCAACCAAATCAGCATATAAGTGGTCGATAGAAATACTATTTAGTTTCAACACAACATGCAATTCTGGATTTTTTTATGTTGGAGAATTAAAATGCTTTTCATGGTCAAATATATTTATTACATTTCCATTTTTTCAATTGTGTTACAAAAAAGTGCAACCGCCGCATTTTGTAATAACCTGCACAATATGTAATACATTTATTACATAATATGGCAAACGTTATTACATTTTGCGTTCAGACAATTTATTACATAATGTGCAGGTTATTACATAAGGCGGTGTTATTACATATTGAAAGTGACTTTTTATTACATTTTGGGATTGTATTACATAATGTGCAGTTATTACATAATGAGGCTTAACAAGCACTGAAGCACAGTGTGTGTCCTGCTGCTGTCTCTGCTGATATGGAGGAGGAAGAAGCAGAGGATCGAGAGGAGATGGATAGCGAGTTGGATGGTAAATTAATGTTATGAATTTGTCTAATGTTAGGATGAGTGGAAAGTGACAGTTAGATAGTTCTCTCTATTTCCTTCCTTTTCTTCAGATTTCTGTGTATGTGTCCATTTTCCCATTTATTTTGTATATCAAACGTTCGTACGAGGCAGTTTCTGACAGGGCTGTGAACCATTCAGTGTAGGTAGGGTTGGTCCCTCTCATCCAGACCCTCTGAGCTGTTGTGAGAGCATCCTTTAGCCACTGAGCCTTCCTCCCTTCTATTCTCTCATTTCCTTGTAGGCTGTGCAAGAGCCATAGAGCAGGGGTAAGGACAACACCAGTACCCAAGCTGTCACTAATATTACCCATGAGCCTCTGCCAGTAGGGGGCTAGGCTAGGACAGTTGAGGAACATATGGACCATATCTCCTTGATCTGTTTGGCATCGCCAGCAGACGTTTGAATGACTCAACCCTGCCCTATTCTTTCACACAGGTGTCCAGTAGAGCCTGCTGACTATTTTAAATTCAATACGTTTAGATCTGGCATCTCTCATTAGATTTATCTCATTTACTAGTTTATTCCACTCATCATATTCATATGTTACCCTTAAATCCCTTTCCCACACAGCTTTTAAGCCTACGGTAGTGCTCTTAAATCCATCAATGAGGTATTTCTAGATTTGACTAAGTAACTGGATTGAGACATGAATTGAAAACACATTTGATAAACAGGTTGCTAGGTAATCTTCTTGGTTGTTACACAACTAACTAGCTTGTTGTTAAAGCACAAACTGGTTAGAACTAGGCTAGCTAGTAGCCAACTAGGCTGGATAGATTTAGCCAGATGGTGATGATTTCAAGCCTGTGTGCCGACGTATATTTTTTTAAAGTACATTTGTATGTTCACTTTTTTTTTTAGTACTTATAGGGAACAGTTGTGTATATAGTACCTACAGCAGGCTCGACTTATTAGAAGTTGGCACGCAAAACGACAAGATAGTTACGGCGGAGTTCCTGGAGCAATACAGGATTAACAAAGACATCGCCCGTCTACCGGGAGAGCCTTGGTTCACAGTCCCCTCCCTGAGGCGTAAACTCCGGCGCCGAGACCGTAGGAAACGACGTGGCCGCCGGGGAGGCCTGCTAGCAAGATTAAGACGCAGCCCAAACAAACCAGCCTTGCCAAGTATTTTCCTCTCCAACGTCAGATCCCTGACGAACAAGATGGATGAACTGAGACTACAGGTTGCTAAAAACAACATCGTGGGGGATAGCTGTGTGATTATTCTGACCGAAACCTGGCTAAATGACAACATTGTGGACGCAGCTGTTAGCTTGGAGGGGCGCACGCTACATCGCGCGGACCGAACGGAGCTTAGCGGAAAGTCAAGAGGAGGTGGGATCATAATATCGACGAAGGATAGCTGGTGCTTAAACACGAAAACTGTAAGTAGCCACTGCTCCCCAGACCTAGAATACTTGACTGTTAAATGCCGACCCACATACCTCCCGAGGGAGTTTAACGCGGTGCTAATAACATGTGTGTATATAGCGCCTAGCGCAGACAGCAGCCTAGCATTGGCGCGACTATATGAAGTCATCAGTGGCCAACAAAGCACTGATCCACAGGCTATTCACATCATAGCGGGGGACTTCAATCATGTCGACCTGAAGGCAGTACTACCCAAGTTCTATCAGCATGTGAAATGTGCAACGAGAGGAGAAAAAACACTGGATAAGGTATACACCAACATCAAACGTGCTTACAAGGCTAGTCCGCTAGCTCATCTAGGCATGTCTGACCATGTGTCAATCCTCCTGATTCCTGCATACACTACAATGGGGAAAAGTGCTCCCATCACCACTAAGACTGTCAGAACCTGGCCAGAAGGGTCCGCTCCACTGCAGATCTGCCTAAATGACACCCTATGGCAGGAATATGAGCATGAGGACCTGGAACAGTACACGTCGTCGGTTCTGAACCACATAGTGAACTGCACCAACTCAGTCACCGTGGACAAACGGGTCCGGGTCTACCCCAACACGAAGCCATGGATGACTGGGAAGGTCCAAAAACTGATCAACGAGAGGGACAACGCCTTCTTCGCAGGGAAGAGCACACCGCTGTACAGCTCCACCAGGGCCAACCTAAAGCGCGGCATCAAAGCGGCCAAGGCAGAGCACAGAGAGAAGATTGAGGAATGCCTCCTGAGCAACGACTCCAGGCGGATGTGGCAGGGGGTTCAGCAGATGACAAACTTCAGAGCCAACAGGCTCACAGCCGCAGAGGACGACCCCCTGCTGGCGGGAAAGCTGAACACCTTCTACGCCCGGTTCGACGAGGGGCGAACGGAGGTAACCGCAACACAAACACCACTCTCTCCAGCTCTCAGCAGCCTCACCCTCACAGAGCATGAAGTGAGACGCGTACTGAAGGCGGTGGACCCCAGGAAAGCCTCGGGGCCGGATGGCGTCCTGGGACGGATGCTGAGAGACTGCGCCGACCAGCTGGCCGGGGTTTTCACCAACATCTTTAACCAGTCCCTGTCCCAGGCCACCGTCCCACCCTGCCTGAAAACCTCAACTATCATCCCAGTCCCGAAGAAAAGCACGGTGAGCTGCCTAAACGACTACCGCCCGGTGGCACTCACACCAATCATCATGAAGTGCTTCGAGAAACTAGTCCGGGCCCACATACTCACACGCCTCCCGCCCAACCTGGATCCATACCAGTTCGCCTACAGAGCCCACAGGTCCACAGAGGACGCCATCGCGACGACTCTCCACGCCACTCTATCCCACCTGGAGAGGGGAAACAGCTACGCGAGACTGCTCTTCGTGGACTTCAGCTCCGCCTTCAACACCATCCTTCCAGACAGGCTAGTGACCAAACTACTAGACCTGGGTCTATCACACTCTATATGTGCGTGGATCAAAGACTTCCTGACCGACCGCCCCCAGAGGGTGCGGGTGGGCCCCCACACCTCCACAGCCCTCAGCCTCAGCACTGGGTCCCCCCAGGGCTGCGTGCTAAGCCCCATCCTCTACAACCTCTACACCCACGACTTCACCCCCGTCCACCCCAGCAACTACATCGTAAAGTTTGCAGACGACACCACCGTGGTGGGATGTATCTCGGGGGGGGGACGAGGCGGCGTACAGGGATGAGGTAGAGCAACTGAGCAAGCTGTGCAAGGTTAACAACCTGCTGCTGAACAAGTCAAAGACCCAGGAATTCATCGTAGACTTCAGGAGGAAAAAGTCCGAGATCCAGCCCCTGCTCATCGACGGAGAGAGCGTGGAGAGAGTCTCAACCCTCCGATTCCTGGGACATCACATGCGGGATGACCTGACCTGGAAGGACAACACAAAAGGCACCATCAAGAGGGCACAACAGCGCTATACACCCTGAGATGCCTCAGGAAAGAACACAACAAGCAGGAGATACTGGTGGCCTTCTACCGCGGCGCAGTGGAGAGCATCCTCACCTACGGCATCTGCAACTGGTTCTACAGCTGCACAACAGCGGAGAGAAATGCGCTACAGAGAGTCGTGAGAACAGCACAGAAGATCACCGGCGCCCCCCTCCCCTCTCTGGAAGAGCTGTACAACACACGCTGTCTCAGGAAGGCCTCCAAGATCTCCAGGGACCCGACCCACCCTGGGCACGTACACTTTATCAGGCTGCCCTCGAAAAGGAGGTACAGGACCCCGGCCGCTAAGACAAACAGACTGAAGAACTGCTTCTACCACAGGACACAGCAAAGACCTAAGTTCTGGGCCCTGGACAGTCTGGACGGATTGTATGGCAGCTGCTGGACTGAAAAAATCAGGTGTAGTGCTGAGGCACAAACATGTACATTTCAAGCCTGCAAACTGTGACACTTTAAATAACGTGAAAAAATACTATTGTGCAATATGACAACCCTAGTTGACTATCTGTGCAGTATAGTACAGTGGATTGTGTACATAGCCTTTATTTATGTAAACCAGCTCCTTACCTTCTTGTGATTTTATTCTTTTTCTAAAAATTTTCTTTTTTTCCCTTTCCTAACACCAGGGGAGCCACCCCTCCTAAATTTCGTTGTTTGGTACCTGTACTGTAGCAATGACAATAAAGTCCATTCATTCATTCATTCATTCATTCATTATTTAAGCAATATCACTCAAGTGCTGTTATACTGAATATCAGCACGGCTGTGATTCGATCGTAGGTACGAGGCCGCAGAGTCTAATATCCCTTTGGGCTGGAGCCTATCTCCTGTTCCCGTAACATGAGGTGGCTTGATGTACAAGTACACCCCCTGAACATGATGCTGGTATGTCGCAGGGTCTTACCCCCAATCCAACCCTTAATTCTGGGAGACAAGCAGGGAGGGATCAGGTACCATTTTTATAGTCTTCGGTATGACTCGGCTGGGGATCGAACTCACAACCTCCCAAAGGTGGACACTCTAACTGCAAGGCCACTGAGCTGGTGGTTTTCTATGGTGTAGCTGGTTTAAATGAGGTATTTCAGGAGTTTAATTTCACATGCGTTAGCAAATCAGAGTAACGCATATCCTATCTGTGAGGTTTTGGTAATCTCAATTTACCCTCCACTGTGCCTCTTCTTTTGTTTACTCTACACAGATCGACTTCACAGCCCAGCTACCATGTCTGAACCCAAGTCCACAGAGTCCCTAGGTTCTGGCTGTGGTTCTCCAGCCCAGACAAGCACACAGCGGGGTCCAGAGATGGTGCCAGTGAAGCTGGAGGACTGCAGTCAATGTGTAGTCAATGTGGTAGTGAAAGAGGAAGAGGAAGAGGAAGAAGTGATGGTGAAAGAAGAAGAAGAAGAAGGAGGAGGAGGGAATGAAGAGGAGAAAGAAAGCGGGTTGGATGGTAAGTTCATGTGATGAATTTGGCCAATGTTCTCTCCGAGAAGCCTGTCAAAAACACAGCACAATGCCACAGATGTCGCAAGTTTTGAGGGAGCGTGCAATTAGCAGGAATGTCAACCAGAGCTGTTGCCCGTTAATTGAATGTTCATTTCCCTACCATAAGCCGTCTCCAAAGACATTTCCGAGAATTGGAATTGGAAACGACTTTGGAGACGGTTTATGGTAGAGAAATTAACAATTAATTCACTGGCAACAGCTGTGGTGGACATTCCTGGAGTCGGCATGCCAATTGCATGCTCCCTCAAAACCTGCGACTTCTGTGACATTGTGCTGTGTGATAAAACTGCACATTTTAGAGTGGCCTTTTGTTGTGACGGCTTAAGGCACGTGTGCAATTATCATGCTGTCTAATCAGCATCTGGATATGCCACACCTGTCAGGTGGAGGGATTATCTCAGCAAAGGACAAGTGCTCACTAACACAGATTTAAACAAATTTGAGAGAACATTTCTCATAAAAAAAATTGTGTACATAAAATGTGTACATAAAAAAAAGTTTTAGGTCTTTGATTTCAACTCATGAAAAATTGGAGCAAAAACAAAAGTCGTTTATATTTTTGTTCAGTGCGTATAGAAAATAAATATATACACATTTAACAAGATAATAAATAGAGAAGTGTTAGTGTTTAATCATAACTGCTGCAAAACATGATGGTTTTTACCTTATTTTTAGGGTTTGAGCCTGTTTGATTTCATCAGGGAGTTTGTTCCAGGAGCATGCGACAGAGTGACTGAAAGCTGCTGCACCGTGATTTGTTTTCACTCTTGGAATGATTAGCTGATTAGTCTCAGCTGACCTTTGGGGCCTTGCTGGAATATAGGGTGGGAGGAGATCTGATATGTATTTTGGTCCAAGACCATTTTGTGATTTATATGCAATTATGAGTACTTTGAATTAAATTCTCTGAGAGACTGGTAGCCAGTATAGAACTCAGGATTGGTGTAATGTGTTCAAACGTCTTCGTTTTTGTTAGGACCCTAGCAGCAGCGTTTTGGATGTGTTGCAATTTACGAACAGCTCCTTTAGATAGGCCTGTTAGTAGACCGTTACAATAATCAAGTCTGTGTCCTGTGGTGGTCCACTGGTCTAGCACCGCTGTCTACAGTGCACATATGCCCATGTCGGCATGGGTTCGAATCCGGCCCATGTCCTGCTGACATGCCCTCTCTCCCTTCTTCTCCTACTTTCCTATCTGTCCAATAAAATGAAAAATATGAGTGGGACTGCCCCACTCAGAAAAAAAACACAATAATCAAGTCTACTCGAAAGAGTTTATCAAAGTCTTGTTTGGACATGAAACCTCTCATTCTTGTTATGTTTTTCAGGTGATAGTGGGCTGATTTAGTTATAAAGTTTATGTGTCTGTTTAGATTGGAGTCTAGAATTAGCCTACACCAACATTTCTGACCAGTTTTTTCGTTTCAACAGAGAGAACGTTTTTCACTGACTTTCGATCTTTTGTCAGGTTCACCGAATCCAATTATCTCTGTTTTGTCCTTGCTGGAGGAAGCTGGAGGAAGTTAAGCTGGAGGAAGTTATGTCTCATCCAGGCGTTTATTTGTTCAATGCAATTACAGAGATTGTCGATTGGACTATAGTAGTTTTGAGTGTCATCCGCATAGTTGTGGTAGGCAATTTTAGTATTTTTTATGATGTGTCCCAATGGAGGCATGTAGAAATTGAATAGAAGGGGCCCAAGGATTGATCAGTCAGAGCGTCTGTCAGAGCGTCTGTCAGAGCGTCTGTCAGAGCGTCTGTCAGAGCGTCTGTCAGAGCGGTTAATGCAGACCAGTACCTGCAATCTCACACGCCATATCGGGAAGAGCAGCGCTTGAATACAGTTGCAGTAATAACACTTTTATCTAGGCCCTACATCTTTTTATTCATTGTCTTATTATGTTGTTAAATGTTTATCTATTTATTTTCTCTATATATGTATATGTATCTATTCTTGCAATTTTTATATCTATTTATTACTATCCTTCTTTTTCTGTATTTCTTTTAATGCTATATGTAAAGCACTTTGAATTGCCCCTGTTGTATGAAATGTGCTATACAAATAAACTTGCCTTACCTGTCCACAGAATCAATCAATCAATCAGATTCCAACCTCTCCACCATGGGCAAGACCAAAGAGTTGTCTAAGGACATCAGGGACAAGATTATAAACCTGCACAAGACTGGAATGGGTTACAAGACCATTTGCAAGCATCTTGGTGCGAAGGAGAATACTGTTGGTGCAATTATTCGAAAATGGAAGAAACACGAATTGACCATCAATCTCCCTCGGTCAGGAGCTCCACGCAAGATCTCACCTCGTGAGGTGACGTTGATCATGAGAAAGTTGGAGGATCAACCCAGAACTACACAGGAGGAGCTTGTTAATGATCTCAAGGCAGTTGGGACCACAGTCACCAAGATGACCATTGGTAACACACTACGCCGTAATGGATTGAAATCCTGTAGCGTCCGCAAGGTCCTCCTGCTCAAGAAGGCACATGTATAGGCCTCTCTGAAGTTTGTAAATGAGCACCTGGATGGTTCAGAGGAGGCTTGGGAGAAAGTGCTGTGGTCAAATGGCGGTGGAAACATTATGCTTTGGGGCTGTTTCTCTGCTAAGGGGACAGGACGACTTCACCGCATCGAGGGGAGTATGAACGGGGGCCAATTAACGTGAAATCTTGTGTGAGAACCTCCTTCCCTCAGCCAGGACACTGAAAATGGGTCGTGGATGGGTGTTCCAGCATGACAATGACCCAAAACATACGGCTACGGCAACAAAGGAGGGACTCAAGAAGGAGCACATTGAGGTCATGGAGTGGCCTAGTCAGTCTCCGGACCTTAATCCCATAGGAAATCTGTGGAGGGAGCTGAAGCTTCGAGTTACTAAGCAACAGGATCTGCAAAGAGGAGTGGGCCAAAATCCCTCCTGGGATCTGTGCAAACTTGGTGACCAACTACAAGACACATCTGACCGCTGTGCTTGCCAACAAGGGTTTCTCCACCAAGTACTGAGTCATGTTTTGCTAGGGGGTGAAATACTTATTTTACTCAATAAAACACAAATATTTTTTTTCGGAATTCATAGAATGTGATTTTCTGGGACTTTTTATTTTTTAGATTCTGTCTCTCACTGTTAAAATGAACCTACCATTACAATTATACTGTTCATTTCTTTATAAGGGGATAAACTCACAAAATCAGCAGAGGGTGAAATACTTATTTTCCCCACTGTATTCAAAGCACTTTGAATTGCCCCTGTTGGATGAAATGTGCTACACAAATAAACTGGCCTTGCCTTGGATTCTTAAGTTGTGAGAGATGTCAGGACACCTGGAGACGTTTCAAGGGGACCACTCACAAAAAGTCTTATAACTTCTGTTCTGTTAGCAGTAGCAACACAATTATTTGTGTTACTGACAAGTTGCTGAGGCACTGTGAAGTCTTTTTGTGACCTATGTCTGGTCAATGATCTGTGGAGGACTGAAAATCTAAAAATAAAGATTCAGATATTTTATTTGCAATTTGTCTCCTTGTCATGTGTAGTATGTTACTCTGAACGATGGTCTGAGCAACAAGGTGTTACCTATCAGATGGGATCCTGCTTTTGCATCTGATTACCATATTTCTGATGTTATAAGCAGTTTAGTTTGGGTCTGTTTTTAGGTGGAAATTAGTTAAATATGGCCTAAAGCTTAAGAGGATTTTTACCGTTTTTCACGATTGCTTACACACTAAAACAGAAACTCAGGACAGTGTGCACAATCCGTAACTCATGCATCAACTCTACACCAATTCTGCTGAACTACACACACTTCCCGCTTTACACTCAGAAGTCAATTGCAAACCACCCTTTTGTCGAAGCGCTACAGTTCTCATTCATTTTGCATTTTGCATCTTCTGCTTTACACTCAGATGTCAATTCCAAACACCCCTTCTGTCAAAACACTATACACAATTCTCTATATTTTGCACAATCTTCTCGAGGAAAATCTCATTGTCCTCACCTGGAACACACAATCATTCAAATTGCTAATCACTAAAGTAAACAGCCCAAATTCTCATGTAATAGTTCGTTTGGAGATAAGTTGATATGCCCGGCCGAACGAGGCATAAAAAAAACATTTTGTCCTTCTCAACACGAGACGGAGCACAGAGTTCGAAGTTACAGAATAACGAATAATTTTGAAGTTTGTGGAAACGGAATTGCATTAATATTTTTACATTTAGCAGACACTTTTAGCGACTTACGACATACATTTGTCTAAAGTAAGTGAATCATCTATAAATCAGATATCATAAGAAAAAAATAATCCATGCTCGGACCAGGGGCCATTGGCAGTCACAGTTGCCTGCCTTTTTTTCTGTCCACTGTGCAGGCCTTTTTTTCCCCTCTCTGCTGTTACTTCCATCCATTTTGCTTTTGGATGTAGAATGAGACCTTTTGTTGAATAAAACCTTCTGTTGTTACTGCATATTTGTGTGTTTCATAATTGAGCCTACTGTAAAAACATTATACTGCAAAAGTATAATTCCCCTGATGAGTCATTCATATAGTGTTTCCCATTAAAACGGTAGTGTTTTCCATTTAGCACATCAGTGTGCACTGGCTGCTTAGTAGTGTCTACTCCTATGATAGCTGTGTGTGTCATTTGAACACAAAAGTCGATTTTGTGAAAAGTTAAAATGGTTTTGAAGGCTAAGTGTCATTTTGCAAGAGATGTGTTGGATTTAGCTTAGTAGTGTCTACTCATATGATGGCTGTGTGTGTCATTTGAACACAAAGGTCAATTATGTGAAAAGTTAAAATAGTCTTGGAGGCAGAGTGTTATTTTGCAACGGATGTGTTGGATTTGGAATTTTGTGTACGTATTTCTGTGGTTTGTGTGTAGGGTTCCATGGCTCTCAAGTCTCACGCATTGGGCGTGACGTGAGACACACGCATTTCAACCCGTTCACACGCTCACACGCCACACCTTGTCTTACGCCCAATGCGTGAGACTTGAGAGCCCTGGTGTTCAGAGAAAATGATTTTTTTCTTCAGGAAATGTGTGTAGATTGTGTAGATTGTGTAGTGTAGATTGTGTAGTATATATTGTGTAGATTGTGTAGTGTCAGATCCAGGGGCAGAGGAGAACAGACGAAGGAATGCAGTTGAAAGGCAAATAGGCCAGTTTACTGAGAATCCACTGGATACAACGGAAACGGAGGGGGGGGGGGTCCTAATCAGTTGAAATCAAGAACTGCATTCTTCCTGCATTCTCCCCCACCTCATTCTCCCTCTCTGACTTCTCAACAACCATCTGCTCCTGAACTTTGACCTTCTCCTCCTTTGTCTTCCAGATGTCTTTGAGGACTCCGACTGTGTCCTGCAGGAGGAGCTCAAACATGCTGTCAGACATTCTAATTTTGACATCACACTCCTCCTTTTTCCAGTCCATCATTTGATGCTGTTCATCTGGTAATTCTTGGCACTGAAAGAGAGGAATAGTATTCATTAGGTTCAGCAGGAAAATGAGACACAATGAACACTAGAACAGCCGTGCCTATTGTACCTACTATAAGACCATAGTCTTTACAATGGGAAGCTGCTATTTACACACAATGACCACTAGTTGGCCGTCTTATAAATTAGCCTGCCTCCTACACAAATAAACTGCAAAATAGCTTTATACTAGCTTATCCTGATGTGATTTTGAAAATGTAAGGATACTGGGTGGTAGAACGCACATATCTAGGAAAAGTCATGAAAGGAGGGTCCTGAAATTTGATCGAGTGCAAAGATATAAAAATATATATATTCACAGGGTCAAATGAGCCTACCAGAATACGATTGACCCTGTCCAGCTTATTCCATTTAAAACCGGTTCCAAATGTCTTGCCAAACTTCTTAGTCAGATCGACCTCAACATGCTTGAGTCCGTAGGCTTTCAGCACTTCTTCAGTCACAAAATCCTATGACAGAAACAAAAAAAATGTATCGACCAGAGGAATGTGCATGGGGAGAGAAGTAGAGAGAGGGGGATGAAAACAGACTACAGAGAAAAAGGAAAGATTGGAGTCCAGTCAAGCTGTCTCACCTGAACTTCTGCCATGTCGTCAAAGTTTTTCAAGTGACATTCGTAGAGGTGCTGTTTTGGCAGAGGTTTCTCCCATGGCTGTGTGTTTCCATCCCCCTCTGGGTAGATATCCCTCATGATCTCCCAGCTGAGGTCAAAGATGGCCTCCAGAACCCAAGGGACGACACATACAGTCACTTAAAACACCAACAAACAACTAAAAACAGCTTAGAATCGAGTGATGTGTTCTAAAATTGAGAGTTCCCCTACAGATGGTTTATAGATGCTCAACGAATGGTTGAGATCATGAAGATATTTTCACTTTCATGTACAATCCTAAGTATCTTTTATCATCATCGATGTCTCTATCTAGCATTTTTAGGTCAGTGTTTGTAACATGTAGCCTACCATTCGGTAGCTCCGTTTGCTGTAGGTCTCCAGGTCATCTCCTTCAGCGTATATGCCCAGAGGGATATCTGGTTTGTCCCGGTCAGCCAGGATGCGTGGCCCTCGGCCCAGCTTACAGCTCCTCCAGATCTCCTGAGTGGCTAGATGAACCAGCCTAGTCACCTCTGCCACTGTGTTAGGCACCACCATCTGGATTTTCTGCTTGGGCTTTAGCTTGGGCTTGGTGGACTCTTTGGCTGGCTGCATCTCGCCACTTGTCTTGGTGTGAGGCTGCTGTTGCTGCTGCTTAGGCTGGTTACTCTGAACCACCTTGGCAGCACTGAGACCAAAGTCATCATCGAACCACTCGTCGCCGAGGTCAGCCAAAAGGTCGTCCAGCTCGTCCATGTCAGTGGGATTGTCCTGTGATTGGATAGAATGAAGAGTAGGGGATTGTCGATCTACCTGACTTGGACTTATACAGTAGTACATTTACTACTGTGAGGCTTGAAACTTTGATAAACGTGAGTCAAGAGTTAGAGTGAAGTCAGTTGCATGTAGACTGAGGTAGGACTGCTCACATCTGATGTCATGTCACTCACCTGGCAGGTCCTGGAGCTGGAGATGCTCTCACTCTCACTCTCCTCAGGAGACTCAAAATCCTCCTCATAGTCAACCTCAGCCTAAGGATTGAATATATGTCACATGTTGACATAGCAAAGACCAGAGACTTAAAGACCAGGGCCCCGTTCCACTAAGCGAGATTATCTTCTAAGCCTCGATAAAGTTCTAAGCCTCGATAATGTTAGCTTGCGTTCGGTTCCATCAATGTGGCTCAAATAATTTGCTGCTTGGTTGAGCTCCTTCTGAGTCGGATATAATTAGCCTGGTCGCGAGCAGGCTAAAACACTGGCTAAAGTAATACGTGCATCAAAAAAGGCTCACAGGCGGAAACTACATCCCGAACGACAGTTCCTCTTTTAGGAAATATTAGTTCCCACTTCACACGAGATAGATAGATAGATTGGTTGACTGTGTGATAGATAGATAATTTGATATTTTGAAAGTGTGATCGATCGATAGATAGTTTGATTGTGTGATAGATAACTTGATATTTTGAAAGTGTGATAGATAGATCGATAGATCAATAAATAAAAGAGTGTAAAAAAAAAATAAGGTAATTTTTTCAACTTGCATTGCTGTCATCTAGCGGTCTGGCTGGCGCAGTGGTTAAGGCAGCCAGCTAGAGTTCTGAAGGTTGCGAGTTCGAGACTTGACTAAGTGATCTTTTTTTTTTACATTTAACCGAAGCCTTCATGCAAAGGCTTAAACACCATTGTAATCGTGTCAGTTCTTGTAAATTAGCCTGCACCATAATTTTATAGCCTACATACTTTTTTAGATTAGATTTTAGATTAGATTCAGACAACGAAATGCAGTAAAAAGTGTGTCCGAAGAGGGATTCGAACCACCGTCTAAAAATGACGAATAAATACCGCAGCAGCGGTCAGTACCACTAGGCCATTGTGGCGATATGACAGTTTGTAGCCTGCTGCTGATATCACCACAGTAGTAATATTCATTTATTAAAATATGAACATATAACAATATATATATATAACAATAACTGGGGCTAGTATGACCTACGCATTTAATCGGTCATCAATTTCTTGCCAAACCATTTCCCTCGCCTAATTGCGGCAGTATTGCACTATTTTACATCTTATTTTTCCGTCTTCATAAAGATCAATAATTCGGAATGCTGCGCAAATGTAGGACCCCTGCAGAGTGGAGTATCTTCATTTCGACAGATCGACTCTTCGGGGCTCTTTATGTCTGCGTGCACGCGCCCATATCGAAGATTTGTAAGCCTGTCTTCTGTGAACACTCATCACACAAGCCTGATCCTCGTTCGAGGAATCACCTGAGGCTTGAATTCCAAT
The DNA here is from genome assembly GCF_963989245.1 of Nansenia antarctica. Classification (NCBI taxonomy): domain Eukaryota; kingdom Metazoa; phylum Chordata; class Actinopteri; order Argentiniformes; family Microstomatidae; genus Nansenia; species Nansenia antarctica. Next base: position 14,266,206 of record NC_137679.1, on the reverse strand, counting down.
CCCGAGTTGCCTGATCGCCTGATTTATTTCAATCGCCGATATACTGATCCACCTTTAGTGGAACGGCCCCCTGTATGAACAGCACAATCTAAGTTGATATTTAGCCTTAATATTCCCTTACGTTCTCCTTCTCTAGGGCTTGTGCTTGAATACCGTTTTTTTTAAAGAAATAGTAGTTACTCTCATACCTCATTTTCGGTCCTCTCCTCGTTTTCAGTCACCTCCTCCTCTTTCCTCTCTTTTTCATCGCTGGTGTCTGGGACAAGACTGTTGTTAGAAAGGCATGGCTCTTTGGTCAGACATGTGCTGATGACCTGCACCTCTTCCTTCTCCTCCTCCACCGTCTGCTCCTTCTCCTCATCAACTTCCTGATTAACTTCACTCTTCTCCTCCTCCACCACTTCTTTCTCCTCCTCTGCCTCCTTTTGTTCCTCGACAATCTCCTCAACTTCACCTTCCTGCTCCGCCTCCTCCACAATCTCCATATCCTTGTCCTTCTTGACTTCTTTCCCCTCCATCTTCCCATCAGCCTCCACCTCAACTGCATTCTCCCCCACCTCATTCTCCTTCTCCACCTTCTCAACAACCATCTGCTCCAGAACTTTGGCCTTCTCCTCCTTCACATTTTGCCCATCCTCCCTTTCACTCTCCTTCTCCACATCCTCCTTTGCCTCCTTCTCCTCTACTATCTCTTCCTTCACTTCACACTCCTCCTGCTCCTCCACCTCCTTCTTTGCTTTCTCCCCCTTCTCCTCCTCACTGCTATGAGCTGAGCTTGCCTGAGAGTGAATTACAGCCAGTGTGAGAACTTCTAAGATAAGCTAGCTAAAGTGCTAAACTTGAACAAGGCAAGGCAAGGCAAGGCAGATTAATTTATAGAGCACATATTCATACAAATAATGTAAACTCATAGTGCTTTACAAATCATGCAATAAAATAACAACTAAAAAGTAAAGATAAATTAAAATACAATTCAATATATTCAAAGAAGTAAGGTATAATAACAATTTAAAATATTCAGGTGTAAAATCAATAAATAAAAACTAAAATAAAAAAACAAGTCTAACTCTTGAAAATAAACTCAATCAAAAGTGTTTTTTGTTTTGTTCTGCATGTTCCACCTCTAAACCACTTACCTGCCACTGGCCTTCCAGGCTGGAGATGGCTTCCTCAGAGCTGGAGATGGCTTCCTCAGAGCTGGAGATGGCTTCCTCAGAGCTGGAAATGGCTTCCTCAGAGCTGGAGATGGCTTCCTCAGAGCTGGAGATGGCTTCCTCAGAGCTGGAGATGGCTTCCTCAGAGCTGGAGATGGCTTCCTCAGAGCTGGAGATGGCTTCCTCAGAGCTGGAGATGGCTTCCTCAGAGCTGGAGATGGCTTCTTCAGAGCTGGGCCTCTCCTGCTCTGTCAGCTCCTTCTGCAGGACCGGGACACCTTCCTCATCCTCAGCCGAGGACGCTGCTGCAACACAGTTTAGTTTAGTTCACTAAATCTTTATCTTTCTTGTCCTCCAAGAGAACGGGAGACAGAGACAATGGATTGGGAGAAACAGGAAAAGTCTAAAACAAGCAACATTTGTAACTAGCATCAGGTAAGCCAAGAGAGCATTCATAAGCCTTAAAACGGTAAGAAAGATCTACATTGTGTTACATCAGGGCGTGTAAACGTACAAGAGGATGCGTCAGAGTGGCTGTCATCCCACTGGGTGGCCTTCTGGGGCTGCTCACATCTGCGGCCCTTGCCACCTCTCACAGTAATGTTCTCAGGGCTTCTGCCCATTGGCTTGTTCCCCCCCTTGTTGCTATCCACCAGGGACGTAGGGTCAATATTCAAGGCCATGTGACCCTGGCCGTCAGAGGGCAGACTAGAGTAGGAATCCTCTTCATTCTCTACCTCGGATAAATATTGATCTACAAGGAAATATCAATCATTTGATGGTTACAATGTTGTAAGAATGGTATACAATTATTTTAGGGAAAAGTGATCTCCATCAATGACAACAAATGAATACAATACATTTGACAACCAAAAAAACAAATACATTTGAGTGTCAATAGCTAACATACTTGACAGTCTCTTTTTCCAACAACTCATTTTTCTGCCACTTTAAGAAAGTATGCTGAACTGGTACCTTTAGGGCAGGTACTTTGTTGTGTGGACTGAGGTTCGGCCATCGTGGTCCGCTCCGCCAACACCTTTCTCTCTTCTTCCTCAGCATCAAGGAGCTTTTTCCAAGCTAGCAGTTTCTCCGCCTGCCCTCTTCGATGAAATAGGGTCTCCTCACGCTTAGCCAGCCATCTAAAAGATAAGATATCAATTATTTTTCCAAGAGATGAACCTGCAAGATTACAGAAATCGGTATCTGCCACAGAGGGCAGTTTGTGAGGAAATTCAGTAAAAAAGGGTTACGTGTGCATCTTGGCCATGGCACTGCCGACCGGATGGCCTGGGGTAGGTGTGCTCGTGCTATGGACCATCGGCTCAGAAAAACGCTCTCCCTAGAGAGTTCATACACACACACACACACACACACACACACACACAAATGAGTGGGTGGCACACGTAAGGAAGACACTAACAGTAGGTCAACAATATGCCTGTGTTGTGACTGTGTTCTTGAATGGACACTCACAGTGACAGGGGCGGCATACTTCCCCTGCACCAGCCGGGCAGGGGGACACATCATCCCAGGACTGTGGTGACTGTTGGAGGGAGTAAAGAGAAGGTACCGTACATTCATAAAAGATAGATGAATTATGATAATATGATACAAGATATATAACTGGAAATAAATGACCAACGTTAAGGTGGCCTTTACTACATGTGGACATTTGAATAATATGAGAAATAAGTTTGTAGATTTACCTACCTACCTACCTACCTATCTATCTACCAACCTACCAATCTGCCTACCTACCTACCTATCTACCTATCTACCTATCCACCTATCTATCTATCTACCTACCTACCTACCTACCCATCTACCTACCTATGTACCTACCTACCTATCTACCTACCCATCTACCTACCTACCTATCTATGTGGTCACATGCAGTTGGGTCCTTCACAAAGGCACTGAATTAGAAGATGATGTCAAGTTACCTGCCAGTGTAGGTTGATGCTGTAGGTCTCCACACCTGGTGACAGTCTGACTGCTGCAGATGCGTATCAGTGGGGTCTGGGGTAGCACTACCCGCCAGGCTGAGAGGAGACTGGGGATACCCCAACTGGCTCTGAAGAGGAGGAAGATTTACACATACAGATCAATCCAAATGTCCTCAGTCACAGAGACCATAGCATAGTGAGCCTGTTCCATCTCCTTACCCTACTGAGGCTGGCCGTCTGTGCTTCTCTAAGCCCCAGGAGGAACAGCTCACATTTCTGTCTCTGGAGCAGTGAACGGAACATGAGAAGCTGGTTAAATATCCATAGCTACAACAGAATGCTGCCATTATTAGCTATTGTTATCAACATTCTACAGTGTCATGATGTTCTTACTGATGTCATAGGAACTGTTCTCAACCCTGGTTCAGGGGCCTAATTTATATTTTTAAAAAAGAGTACTTGAACGCAGTGGCGGGCGGTGCATTTCACACCTAGGCCTTCAGTGATGTCCTACACAGTCCTACCTGAATTATTCCACCTCTTAATACCATCATTATGACACGCCATGGCTCTAGAAACTATACATTTAGACAGAAACGCAGTATAACCGGGCGTTGCTGTGATGTTCAAATCTGATATACCCCTTTAAGAGGGCACGGAAGTTAGGTAGCATATCGGAGCACGGAGAGTAGAACGGAATAAAGAGATCACAAGTTTGTTTTACTAGTTTGTTACACATCAACAGCACCACATGAAACAATAGCTATAAGCGATAGTCACGGGTATCTCGGCCAATAATGTTGTTGTTTTTGCTATACAGTCCATTCACTTTCCTTGTTAGCAAGACACATTGTCCACATCTCCATTTCCAGTGACATCGCACCTGACATAAATAATCATGCATGCTCGTCCATGAATTGTGCTTTCATCTAATGTTATGCTAATACGAGAATCAAGTGATTTGACATTAGAAATGAATTTGTTTTTCATCTATTGTGCAATGTGCTCTACAATCTGGTCACATGAATGATCGGATCGGTGAGTAGGGCCGACTGTCGCGCCATTCATCTCATTAAGTTTCATAATTGTATTCAGTTTTGTATGATCCTTTCTTTAGACAGTATAGGCTGCCCTGAATGAACTAGCTGTCTCCTTATACATACTGGAGGTGAGTTCTGCTACTTTCTTCGGAAGCACTTGCTTTTGTTTGAGCTCTGCTATTTCAACAGTTTCAACGTTAGGTGTCATAACAGGTGCAGCTGAATTCAAGTTTGGTTTCTTGGATGAAAACCCGAAACTTTCCAGGCTTGTCGACTCGGTCGGCAGCAGTGGCCTTTTTTGGGGTGGCATGATAGCTAGCTACTGAATGTTTTCTCCTCAATAATCACGTTCGCAAGCTCTCAACGATCATATTCTGCTGTTGCACAATATTCGACTGCGCCCCATAGTGTCTTGGTGGTAAAGTGCAGGCAGTCAAAGGCCTACTGTCATTCACAGGAGATTAATGGTGCGCGTAGTTCTTTTGGAAAACGTGTTTATTTTAGTATTATATATTTATCATATAAATAAATATAAATAATACTCATTACATTGACATTTTTGATCAAATAATGGTTGTGGTAATGTATTATTAGCGACCCCCACAGATGTATGATTTTACTGCTTTCATGGGAGCTCAGACCTTCCTTATTCCTCAGCTCCCATTGGCTCCCACATAACTCGAACACTGAGTTTGTTAGATTAAGAAAGCAGTGTATGAAACAGTTAGTTGGCCATAGAGATCTTTTCACGTTTGTTTGCGCTATTACTCCAGTACAGCAGGTGGCGGTGTTGCAATAGTGTTACGACCTTTTTACAGTCAAAGAACAACCAGACGCAGAAGAAGGAGGTTCACATGTGTTGACCACCAGATTGCTTTGGGACTTTTAGGATCTCAAAATGGCAGAGATACAACAGTTTAAAGTGTTTGTCTCCGAGCGATTAACATTGGCAGCTTTTGAGATATTCGGGGCGATGGAAAAAACGATGTCAGAGTACCAAGGAGAAGTCTCCCGTTGCAAGGAGGAGAACCACCGTCTACGCACGATGCTAAGCGTCCGTTTTCAACGGGAGATAAAGCTACTTAGAACAGGTTAGTTTTTATTACACTACTACACTAAAGGCTGCAACTAGCTGTTACTTCGTTGAATGTAAAGCCAAGTTCTCTTTGTGACTGAGGCATATGGGATGCTAGCCGGGCTGAACACCAACATGCCTCTGCGTCCTAAACCCGTTTGAACATGAAACACCCTGAAATGCTGCTAGGTTTTTCCTGGCTCAAAATGAGGCGGAGGTGGTAGCCTACCAGTGGTGTTTGACATCAAGGGGGACCCATGAAGCAGGGCTGTCTGGGGGTCCTTAAACGAGCATTGAACACTTAGGGTAAACGTCCCTATTAAGCCCACTTGTAAGTTCTGAGTCAAATGTAAAAAAAACAACTGCATGATTATTATGCTGTGTAATGTTTCTTCAAATGAAGCTGCTTCTTACCTACATGCCAGTTCTTTTTGTAAGTCAATCAGATTTTCGGATCTTGAGTTAGGGTGAGTTATGTGTGACATGCGCCAGGTGAGCTGAGAAGAAAAACGTTGGTCCTGTGGGTACCCTCAGAAGAACACTTTTTAAACATATTTCTACTCCTGTTTTTGATAAGTACTCATTTGTAATCAAAAATTAAGAGATTAATGTTTTGATTAAGACACATGTTAGAATATTACTTGAAGTATTAATATTGTTTCTTTTGAAATCATAATATGAGTTTTAGCATGTTAGCTAACCGACCCCATTGTGCTACCATACAGTAGCTGCATATTATGGTTCATTGCAATGACATTAAGCATGATAAGAATGCATAGGTTATATTTTTGCATGCAGTTTATATTATTATACATTTCAATGGTCAATAAATGTGTATGTTTATCTTAATTGTTTTTTAAATTAACATTTTGATCAGGTGGGCTTAAATGGGACACTAGCAAAAAAAATCACACTGTTTGGGGTGGATGTATTCGAGTATAGTTAATTACTTCTCTGCATGATCAATTTAAACTTTTTATGTTATGTTAGTGCATCATATATAGATTTATCTCATATCATTGTTTTTTTAATGTCATGTATGTAGAATAAGATATTCCGTCTTTTATCCGTTACATCACTGATGTTCCCTTTAAGCCCACCTGTTCCCTTTAAGCCCAGTTGATTGTGATTCAATGGGGGATATTCTCCCTTGTGATCTTGGAGCCCTTTTTCCTTCTAATTTTGACCTCACCTGATATATTCAGTTCCATAATTCAAATGAATCGTTGATACCAGTATTTAAATATAAATGATGGTGCATAGGTACATTAAGTCTGGACAGGCCTATATCCTATCGTAACATTAACAATAACCTAATTTCTAAATCTTTACTTTTCAGATCATACTTTTGAGATTACTAAAACACGGTAAAACTATAGTTCATGTCCACGCATGATGGAAGCATGCCGTAGGGAGGGAACCAAACGCAATCTCTCATCTCTGGCAAAAAGATACGGAGTAGACATGAAGTGGTTGAGGCAGAGAGTGACGGAGAAGCTGAGTATGGAAGCACATCAGGGACATGTAGTCTACCTGAGTCCAGCAGTAGAGAGGGAGATGTCTATACTCTAGAGTGTCTTCAGGTAGGGTAGTGACTGTCTGATAGACTAAGAACAAGATAACATGAAGCAGTGGGTAGGTATAGGTATAACCTATTGTGAAGTTAAGCAGGCCTAGTTATCAGTAAGCAGTTCCTTAAAAGTTAGGTTAGACTCTGTGTTATGTTAGTTATGGGATTTTGATTATTAATTCGTATCGAACCTGGAAATTGTTTTTCTTTCAGTCAGTCGGTCTTTAGAAATCGTTAAGAAAACGTGCACTTTCAACAAGCTGGCTGGACCAGACATATTGGGCAATTTCAATTGGCAGCAGCACACCATAGGATACAGATACAGACAAAATGACAACACATATTGAAAGATTAAGTATTGAAGAGTAATTTCCACCATAGTTTTGATTTTGTATGTAAATACTTTTTTGGCTACATTCCAATGAAGACGTGTTGTAAGTTTAGCTTTTTCTGTGTTGACAACACAGCAAATAGGCTGGTCATGCCTATTTCAAATTTAATTTACAGGCCACAGGATAGGAGTACAGGCAAAATGAAAATAGCTATTGAGAGGTAAGAGATTACAGATTTGAATAGACCAAGTTTGTATTGTTACATTTAAAACATATTTTATTTATTTATCAATAAATCATGAAGTGGGCTTATTGGGAAGACACATGGGCTGAAAGGGTGCATTCGGTACCCATTAAGCCCGTGCCAGACTTTGGACATATTTCCTTAAATTAAACAATAAAAACATTAAAAAGTGGTATAAATGAATTATCAAAACTTCAAATGAGAGATTAATATTTAATTTAATCTATAATTTTCTTAATTATATTGTGGCAGTATATATAAAAAATGTCTGCAAACAGGTTTTGGTGGGCTTAATAGGGACGTTTACTGTAATTTCTTGCATTCTGGTGAATTGTAGGGGTGCAACGGTTCAGTTGGCCCACGGTTCGGTACGGTTCGGTATTTTGGGTCACGGTTTTCGGTACGGTTCGATTCAGAAACAAATGCTACTATTTATTTACAAACTGTTACTTTACTTTATTTTGCTTATACATAATATGGAACTTTAACATACACATGTATATGTTATGTATATAATGTATATATAATTGTATATAAACAAAAAACACTTTCAAATGTCCAAAAATAAATAAACACTTTCGAAAGTAAAAGTGCACTTTAGCCTTGACAGCTGGTAGCCCGTATACAAACAGGAGGAAAACAAATTCACACTACAAAAGTAACACTTTCCACATAGCGTTCCAACATGTCATGTGTTGTATTCCAACGAGTTGCGACATCGTGGATTAATTTGTGTTTTGGTAAGTCTAACATATCTTGTTTAATTGTCAGAATATGGTGGGCTGTGGTGCTTTTGTGGAAGAAAGTGACTGCATGTCTGATCTTACCCAGGAGGCGGGACACCGGGGTTATTGCCACTGCCTTCTTGGCGGCGAGATTTACGACGTGCGCAAAGCAGCCGATCTGTGGCCCCAGTCCACCAGCTTCATGGATCGCATTTACGATATTTGCTGCGTTGTCTGTTGTTACGGGAATTGTTATGTTTGGCCTCTCCAACTTCCACTCAGTCACTGCAGTGTTTCCTCTACATGCATTTATTGGTGGCGGGCCGCCACGAATGAATTTCCTCCGCCACGAATTGATTCAGTCCACAAAACAAACAAAAAACAAAACAAAAAAAAAAGTTCTCAAAAAAAATAAAAAAATCTGAACATTTTAGCTGATTAAAATATATCTGATCCTAGATCAGCGCTATAATGGATGTTGACTAAAAGTGCACCTAAATCCACGCCCATCTCTCTCTAACCGCTGATCCAAAATCAGATTAATGACATTCAGTTGACGACGTGACACAAGGGCTCCTGATTGGTCTAAATGTGAACTGTGGTATTATTGTTATTGTGTACAGGCCACCGTAGTGACATCAGGGGGGTATTCCATCAACATCGCTAAAGGGAAAATCCAGGTTTAGTCTGATAAATCTCACGAGAGTTCTTAAAAATATCCAGGCATATTCTGATAGGTCTCGCGAGAGTTATCAAAAATAAGCCAGGATTTTCCTTTAGCGACGTTGATGGAATACCCCCCAGGTCAGGTGGGCAGGTTACGACGAGACAACAAGAGACCGGTATTGTAGAGCTTACAGAGCGAGTTAAAATAAAGACACTTACATTGAAATACAGAAGGACTCACGTGTATGTTTAATAGAATAACACGACATGGTGTCAGAAGTCCTGTAAGTGAGTGTTAAGAGTTAGATCGGCCGACAAGTGTCATTTGAGCTCGTGACGGTGAGAAGGGAGAAGAAAAGATGGATGCTAATGCTAACGCGGGAGCAGCTGCAGTCCAGAGAACGGCGCCAGTTTCAAGTGCTACGTTAGCAGACATTAGCAAGTCAAAAAACGATTCTTATGTGCCGTCACTTTAGCAACGACACAGTATTGTCAAGGGGAAAAGAAGGGGAGACGATTTTTTTATTGACAACGGAATTACATGCTGGAAAAACATGCAGCTAAAATTCAGGGAACATTTGGACAATAAGAGACACACGGGAGAAGTACGGGAAAACAGGGCTCATGTGGGTCTCATCAAAGGTAAGAGTTTGTTTTCTTTAACTCAGCTGATACTCAGCTGTTTACCGAATGCTCCATCTGACTGTGATTTTACTTCTGTAATGTGGTGGGTTGACATAATTCACGCACGGAACTATAGGTTGAGACTATTGTTCCGTCCGTAGTACCCAAGTTGTTTAGACTGTTCTATTTACTGCTTGAGTGTGTTGTTGACAATCGTTCATGTCCTTCATTAAACGTTTAGCTTTGTCATTTGATACGCCGCCTACGACTACCATCTCTCTGCACTACAGTAAACAGTTAATCAGTAACGTTAGCCGCTTTTGTGCTCATGTAGGCCTACTTCGTATTATATTATAGCTGATGATCTTTGTGTGTGTGTATGTGACTGTCAGTCACAAGTTTATATTCTGTATATTCATAAAAAAAAAATTGGGCCATCCTCTAGTTTTGGCTGTGATTAGAAAGAAAAAAAAATACATCGTTGTTTTGAGCGCGCGTGCACGGGGAAAAAATTCGCGCGCGCGCTCACGGACAGCCGCCACCATTGTAAACATTCCTGGAGGAAACACTGCACTGCATTTGTTAGTTCCTCTGCCAGGTGCGCGCTGGTATGGCTTTCGTATAGTGGAGGAGTTTGCAGTACTGCGCTCTTCATCTCCCAATCCGGTGCAGTGTTTCCTCCAGGAATTTTTACAATGGTGGCGGGTAGTGCTGACCGCACGCGCGCAGCGCGCGCCCGCGATTTTTTCGCGTGCACGCGCATGAAACGCGCACGCGCGCTCAAAACAACGACGTAATTTCAGCCAAAACTCGAGGATGGCCCAAAACAATTAAATGTTTTCCTGTACTTCTCCCGTGTGTCTCTTATTGTCTGTGTCTGCATGTTTTTCCAGCATGTAATTCCGTTGTCAATAAAAACAAAAACACTGATCTGACGTTTTTTCTCACAACGTTATTACCGGTACTTGTCACTTTAAGCCCAGGAGGGAGTTAGCGATTAGCGATGTTTAGCTTAGCTTAGTTTAACAGAAGTATCTTCACTTTTAACATGACTTCCCGTGGTCGTAGAGGGCTGGTCGACGGCTTAAAATGACCGTGTAGACCTGTATACCTTATCCAGCTATAGTCTTGTGTTTCTACCCCGGGCATAGCCGGTGTTATTCACGGACAAACACTCCTGTTAGAGTGGTTCTAGTACACTGGACATAGGTAACACATAGAGAGGCTTCTCCTCTCTCTCTCCATCCTACACTACACTACACTACGCATCCTATACTACACTACACTACGCTAGCTCGCGGTGTTCGGGTGACAGCCAGGGCGCGTTCGTAAATACGCTCTGGAAATCTGATCAGCACTCACGGAATGCCTCTTGTCCAATCAAATGACTTGGTCCCTTTATGACGTTGAACCCAGTGTGCGCTCCGGGGCTCTCAGAGCGAATTTACGAACGCAGCCTCAAGTTCAATACTCGCGACACACACGGACTGGTCCAGTTTCAGCGCTTGTGGGTGTGTCTAGCGCTGTGAAGGTCTGAAAAGCGGCCTAAATTTTTTTTTTTTTTTGGGTTGAGAAATCTGAATGGTGGCGGAGGAAATTCCATCGTGGCGGTCCGCCACGATGAAATGCATGTAGAGGAAACACTGCGGTGACATGTAGTGGACCGTGACAGTGAGGTAACTCTCCGTTGCCCGGGAGGTCCAACCCTCCGTAGTCAGTGCAAAGCTCTGTGTTTTTGCCAAATCGTCTTCAATGCCTCTGCGCGTTGTTTGGTAAATACCGGGGATTATTTTGGTGCTGAATGATGTACGGGAGGGGACACTGTAACGGGGCTCGAGAGTTTTTATCAGATTTCGAAAACCCAAATCTCCAACCACCGAAAAGGGCTGCAAATCCTTTGCAATGAACATCCCCACTGCATTGGTTATTTTTTTGTGTTTCTCTGAAGTGGTAGTGTACGTCTGTCCGAACGCATCAGAGAGAGACTGCTGTCTGCTCACTGACGCTACCTGACTGGCTTTCCTGCTCCCAGTCAGTGTTATCGTTGAGTGGTAGCGGCGAATATGCTGGTTCATGTTAGAGGTGCAACCATTTGCATATGGTACACGCTTTAAGCAGAGCTTGCAGACAGTAATATTTCTGTCCACTGTTTTCCCCCCCTTATTGTCGTATTCAACGGGAAAAGCGAAATGACCCCACACCGCAGACTTGTAGGAATCCGGGGCTTCCTCAAACTGTTGCGGCGCTCTCAGAGCTAATTTACGAACGCAGCCAAATCGCAGCATAAACCGAAAACCGTCACGGTTCACTAGTGAATTGAGCCGTGGAACGCAAACCGTACCGTCCGTAAAAAAAACCGAGAACCGTTGCACCCCTAGTGAATTGATATTAGGGATGCACGATATGCATTTTTTTCCTACCGATGTTTACCCGCTTCTCGTGGCCGATAACCGGTATGATGACCGATATGAGAACAGATATAATTTCACAGTTGATAACCTGTAGTTCATGCACACCTGAAGGTAAGAAAGGCTATGTAGTGAGCAAAGATTGATGATTTAATATTCCATAGTAGGGATGCACGATATGCATTTTTCCCAACCGATACCGATACCGATATTTACCCGCTTCTCGTGGCCGATACCGATACCGATATTATTTATACCAATAACACTTTGTGCAATATGACAACCCTAGGGTACATAAGGTTGCAGAGAAATAGGAAATGTTAGAATAGGTATAGCATAGAGTACAGCACAGTGTTTTATCTGTACAGTATAGTATAGTGGATAGTGTACATAGCCTTTATTTATGTAAACCAGCTCTTTTCCCCTCTTGTTTTTTTAGTTTTTTTTTCTTTTTTTCTTTCCTAGCACCAGGGGAGCCCCCCCTCCCAAATGTCGTTGTTTGGTACCTGTCCTGTACTATAGCAATGACAATAAAGAGTCTTAAATAAATAAATAATAAAATAAAGGCCATTCATTCATTCATTCATTCATTACCGTCTGTCCTTGTCTTCTTTGCTTGCGGCTCGGCTGGCTGGTCAGCATGTTTTCAACTAGCGCCCATTGGTATGCGTGTAATCTACTCCATATGCTGCGAGCTCTCGCTTCTGCTCCAACAAACTCCTAAGCATATAAAACGTGCTGTTCCATCGCGTTGGTACGTCTTGTTGGAGCCGTGTGGTTTTCATTCCCAGTTGTGTCTGTAAATCTTTCAAACGGGAGGAGGCGAGTTGGGAGTGCTTAAAGTGTCCTACCATCTTCCTCCCGATCGCAACACAGTCGGATATACTTCTCTGGCTCAGTACAGCCTCATTAACGGCAAGTTGTAAACTGTGGGCCATACAGCCCAAGCTTGCAACTTCACATTCATCACAAGCCCTGACCATATTGCGCGCATTGTCCCTCAGCACAATGTGCACCCGCTCCTTAGGTATATTCCACTGTCCAAACACCGCGGATGGCTGTCGCAGTATGCGAACCGGAGAACTCCTGCGCATGAAGCAGTGTCTTCTTCATATTGAAGTCCTCATCCAGCCACTGGGCCGTTAAACTAAGCATACTGACTGGACTAACGTCAGAAGTCCATATGTCCGTGGTAAAACTTATCTGGCTTACGCTAGTATCGATCAGACTATGGATGTGTGTGGCGACTGTATCATACAGAGCCGGCAGGCACATGTCTGCAAAATAGCGGCGACTTGGGAGTACATACCGGGGCTCTAAATGTGAAATTAGCTGGCGAAATCCTTTATCTTCTACTACAGAGAAAGGCTGGTCGTCGAGGGCCATCAACTCCATTATTTTTTCATTGATGGCTTGAGCCTTTGAGCTGTCTCGAGTGAACTTCCTGCTGTTTTCAAATGCGTTTTCAATAGGCACCGCGGATTTTTTTTCCGTGGCTGGGCTAACGTGTTCTGCTACAACGAGTGCTTGATATTCCTTCCATACAGCGTGCTTGCAATGGTGATTCTTCAGGTGACTTATTAGATTCGTTGTGTTGTAACTCTTTGCCCTTTGCCCTCCTCTCCGAACTTTTGTTGAACATGTATTGCAAATTGCAAACGCAACATCTGCCTTAGAAATTGTGAAGAATGTCCACACTGGGGAAGGCATGTTTCGCTCGCGTCTCGTCTATACAAACTGCGTGCCTGAGCGCGGAACCCGGAAGCAGAGTGCGGAAACCGGAAACCGGAAGCAGAAATATTTCCGGCTTCATATTATCGGTTTAAATATCGGCTAATTTTATACTAAATACCGATACCGATAAACATTAATTCCTCAATATCGGGCCGATAAATATCGGTGCCGATAATATCGTGCATCCCTATTCCATAGTGATCTCACCAAATCTAACTTACATCACTATTGTTAACACAACAAAGAGAACACTTCTGACTCTTCAAATGTTCATTTATTATTTCCTCTAACAAACAGAATCTGTTATAGAGTGCACAATGCTTTTTTTAGCCAAGATCTGGCCTCCTTTTATGAAAACAAAAAAGGCTCACCTAAGAGTAATTAGATCAAAAAAGTGTCAAAAATAAAGTGCATCTTGTCTATCCCTGTAAATTGAAAATGCATAAATAAAATATCAAAAAATAAATAAATAAAGTGCATCAGTCAATACAAAAATAAAGACTTTTATAGAACCAAAAGTTGTATAGAACTTTTACAGAAACTAGTGCCAAATGGCTGCTTAGTCTGCAGATAAACAGAATGACACAAGGCACATAGTAGGCTACACTAGTATGCTTAATAAAGCAACTGAAAAGGGCTGGGCTATGCTACTTTTAGTGCATGAGGATGAGGTAGGTTGTGATAAAACTTATCTGGCTTACGCTAGTATCGATCAGACTATGGATGTGTGTGGCGACTGTATCATACAGAGCAGGCAGGCACACGTCTGCAAAATAGCGGCGGCTTGGGAGTGTATACCGGGGCTCTAAATGTGAAATTAGCTGGCGAAATCCTTTATCTTCTACTACAGAGAAAGGCTGGTCGTCGAGGGCCATGAACTCCATTATTTTTTCATTGATTGATCTGCCTCAGAAACTCTGAAGAATGTCCACACCGGGGAAGACATGTTTCGCTCTCGTCTCTACACTGCGTGGCTGTACGCAGGCGCAGCATCATGAGCGCGGAAACCGGAAGCAGAAATATTTCCGGCTTCATATTATCGGCTCTATATCGGCTAACATTTTATAAAACCGATAAATATTTAATAACATTAATTTCCCATTATCGGGCCGATAAATATCGGTGCCGATAATATCGTGCATCCCTAATTGATATGCACCAATTTGGGCCCTTTCTGCATCAATTTATGGTGGAAATGTCACTATTTATGTAAAGGAAAACTCAATATTCAGGCACCAGCTGATGACCAATCAAAATATAATGTAATATAATGCAATATAAGGCTCTCAGGCATTCTGTACTTTCAAATATGAATTCTCCTTGAGCAGTCAATATCAACTATCAGCTATTTCGCTAGCAAAAACGAAAGCTAACTTATTTGCGAAACAGCGCCCCCGCCACCACGTCGGCGCAGTTCCGCAATTGCAGTTAGAAATGACAGAAATCCACCGAGTGCAACGCTTATAGAAAATACGACCGTCAGAGTTTTGTAGAGAGCTGGAGGCGGCTAGAAATATGACGGAGGCGGCCGCCTCATAATTCTCTATCTAGTATCAATACAAAGTTTATTACAGTTACTCATAAAGTACATAGATACATACAAATACAGAATAAATAGTGCACAATATGAAACTGGACATTCAACCAGGAAAATAACAAACGCTATGGGCAGGGCGTAATAGTGGGCCTAAGTAAAATGGTATACGGTTGGTGAGGTAACTCTTAACCGAGGGGGGACAGGCTACAGCTTATCACACATGGTTTAGATTGAAGAATCTTCTCGTCGGTAAAGATGGAATGGATCAATCTATTGAGGATTTCGTGATCTTAAATGCGTTGTGTCATCTCTATAGATCAGGTGTGCAGCATACACAAATTGACAAGGAATAGAGATCCAACACGGGTCGTAATGATTACTCTAAAGATTTTATTGGGCACCTTTAGTTCTTCCAAATAGGTCCTCCCAACAGAGTACAAGCATTAGACAACTCATTCTTGAACACAAACAGGTTTAAATACTTTTCATGTTATCACAGATGTTATGTCGTGAATTAGCTCACACTCCCCTGCCCATCTCTGGCGCCTACGACCCCCAAGGCCGTAGTCGGGCCGTCTCCACTCCTTAAGATAACAAGACAAAACTGGATGGCCCTAATAATCACCGTGAGGGAAATAACAGTGGCAGTCGCTGGACACTACCTGTGGCCAGAGATAGGTAGCCTATTAATTACACCATAAACACAATCAGTACACCACGTAAGAATAGCCTACTTCAATACAAACTAGGGATGCACGATATTATCGGCACCGATATTTATCGGCCCGATATTGGGGAATTAATGTTTATCGGTTTCATAACATTTTTGCCGATATTTAACCGATAATATGAAGCCGGAAACATTTCTGCTTCCGGTTTCCGGTTTCCGCGCTCTGCTACTGCTTCCGGTTTCCGCGCTCAGGCACGCAGTTTGTATAGACGAGACGCGAGCGAAACATGCCTTCCCCGGTGTGGACATTCTTCACAGTTTCTGAGGCAGATATTGCGTTTGCAATTTGAAATACATGTTCAACAAAAGTTCGGAGAGGAGGGCAAAGGTCTACGAGTTACAACACAACGAATCTAATAAGTCACCTGAAGAATCACCATTGCAAGCACGCTGTATGGAAGGAATATCAAGCACTCGTAGTAGCAGAACACGGTAGCCCTGCCGCGAACAAAAAATCTGCGGTGCCTATTGAACACGCATTTGAAAACTGCATTGCAAAGGTTCTATGAGGTAGGAATTGTATTCAGTTTGTATATTAGGGAACACCAATGGAAAACGTGTCTATTATTTAGGTGAGAATGTGAATGTAGGCTATACAAGACAAGTTGTTTACAAGGAAAACATGCACTTTTTGTTTTTCCATGTCAGTGCAATTTATTTTGAATTCTTATGCAAAACGTTTGATGGGCTTTATCACAACCTACCTCATCCTCATGCACTAAAAGTAGCATAGCCCAGCCCTTTTCAGTTGCTTTATTAAGCATACTAGTGTAGCCTACTATGTGCCTTGTATCATTCTGTTTATCTGCAGACTAAGCAGCCATTTGGCACTAGTTTCTGTACAAGTTCTATACAACTTTTGGTTCTTTAAAAGTCTTTATTTTTGTATTGACTGATGCACAAGGTGCACTTTATTTTTGACACTTTTTTGATCTAATTACTCTTAGGTGAGCCTTTTTTGTTTTCATAAAAGGAGGCCAGATCTTGGTATTGTGCACTGTATAACAGATTCTGTTTGTTAGAGGAAATAATAAATGAACATTTGAAGACTCAGAAGTGTTCTCTTTGTTGTGTTAACAATAGTGATGTAAGTTAGATTTGGTGAGATCACTATGGAATATTAAATCATCAATCTTTGCTCACTACATAGCCTTTCTTACCTTCAGGTGTGCATGAACTACAGGTTATCAACTGTGAAATGATATCTGAATGGTCTTTATTGTCATTGATATAGTACAGGTACCAAACAACGAAATTTGGGAGGGGGAGCTCCCCTGGTGCTAGGAAAGAAAAAACAAAATAATAATAATATCGGTATCGGTTATCGGCCACGAGAAGCGGGTAAATATCGGTATCGGTATCGGTTGGAAAAAATGCATATCGTGCATCCCTAATACAAACGTACCGAGAGCTGCTAGGTTTGAAACCCGGTTTCTCGGCGCTTGCCCAGAATCACTACTGGTCTTGCTACATGTGAATCCTAAGAACATCAGTCAGTCTAAGTTAAATTAAATGGAGACAAGCTGGTTAATGCCAACGCAATGATAACTAGCCTACCTTAGTAGAACTGGATACTGTCGGGAGCATTCAGCACGCTAACCATTTCAGACACGTCTTTCAGCAGCAACAAACTCCATGAGCAAAAACGACTTGAATTCTCGCAGGGCTTGATATAGAGGTGGCCCTCTAGAGAGGCTGCCTAAAAGCTCCTGCGTCTTAAAGCTACCCGGTTACATTAGGATAGAGGGGTAGGGTGTTAGGGCTACATGGTCCTCCAAACGGAGTTGTTTCAGAGGCACACTCCATTTACATTTTTGCCATTTAGCAGATGGCTTATTCCAAAGCGACTTACAATCGATACATTTGACTAAGCAAGTGAATCATCAATTCAGCAGTTGTAGCAGGAAGAGTAATCTAGCTCAGGCCCCTGGCCATTGGCAGTCGTTGTGTTAGAAGATTATTATTTTTGCCCTTAAATAGCCACTGGAGAAACAGTACATGGAGACACAGTATAGGGGAAAGTAGGTGTCTCAGGAGAAACAGTGCTGCGGGGTAATAGATGTCTCAGGAGGAGCAGTTAAGGTGTGGAGACGTGACCGGGCAGCGTGACTGCCATGTTGGCTTAGAGATGGTGGGGCCGGTCGGCCAGCAGAGGTGGAGGAGCGGAGTGAACAGGCTGAAGTTTGGGGGGTGACCATTGCCTGCAGGTAGCCAAACGGAGTTGTTGCAGAGGCACACTCCAAGCAGAGTTGTTTCAAAGGCACACTCCAAACGGAGTTGTTTCAGAGGCACACTCCGGTGCGCACACTGGGTTCAACGTCATAAAGGGACCATGTAATTTGATTGGACCAGAGGCATCCCATGAGTGCTGATCAGAGTTCTAGAGCGAATTTATGAACGCAGCCAAAATCTAGTGTCATGACAAATATCCCAGAATGCCTTCTGAATCATCGGCAAGATAGTGTCGAACGCACAAGCAACAAAAGAAAACCACAAACGTAATTATTTTCTTTGTGAATACATTTGTAAAAGTTATGATAACCATCATATTATCTTAGTTCAATGTCTTTCAATGTATTATAGGCCTTTTCTTTATCACAAGCATAACAAGAAATCGCTAGTATGCTGATGTCTGTAGCTAGCTAGCTAACATTGTTTTAAGGCTGATTTGTGCATGACAGTCCTAAATTTTGACCTATTTCCATGTCGCATTTCCCCCCTTTGATGGCTTATGATGCCTGAAATGTAAATTAAGTTTAGCTGCGAAGTTGCTGCACTTGTTACCACTCCTCTAATATCAGTGCAGACTGGCAGGGTAGGAGCACGACTTGCTAGCGTACAGAACACCGCTATTCTGCCAGCCTGGTAATGAAGCATTGTTGTTTTTTATTTGATGAGTTGTTTGAAAGTGAAACTTAAGTTGTGAACGAATTTGCGAGCGTCCATGCTTTTCTATGACACTCCTGATGACGTATCATGGTCTAGAAGGGTTATTCATAGATTCATAGTAGTGCTTAACCTCTGTTAGGTTTTTGGTCATTTGTATGTTTGTGAAATTAACTCTCCACTATGTGTGCCTCTTCCTTTGTTTACACTACACAGATCCACCTTACAGCCCAGCTACCATGTCTGAACCCAAGTCCACAGAGTCCCTGGGTTCTGGCTGTGGTTCTCCAGCCCAGACAAGTACACATCAGGGTCCAGAGATGGTGGCAGTGAATCTGGAGGACTGCAGTCAAACACTGGAATTGAATGTGGTAGTGAAAGAGGAAGAAGTGATGATGAAAGAAGAGGGAAGAGGAGAAGAAGTGGTGGAGAAAGACATGATGGTGAAAGAGGAGGAAGGAGGAGAGGATGTAGAGGAGATGTATAAAGAGTTGGACGGTAAGTTAATGTTAATGTTAATGTGTCTAATATTAGGATGAGTGGAAAGTGATAGTTAGATAGTTCTCTCCATTTGCTTCCTTTCCTTTCCATTTTATATGGTCTGGTTTTCACCAAGAAATATGGGTGTGAATCACTGTTGATAAATGTATGTGAATCACTGTTGATAACCTTCATAACTTCCCGACTCGACTACTGCAACAGCATCCTCTACGGTTTGCCTTCTTCTTTTCGTTTCTCTGAAGCATGGTGGTTATATGTTTCCCATTTCTTTACACAGTCCTTTGCGTTTTTGTTGAACACTGCAAGGTCTTTTGAGTTGCAGGGGTTGGGTATAGGGGTGGGCATTAGGGCTGCACGATTAATCGATTTTAAATCGAAATCGCGATTTGAAATGATGCGATTAGCTAATCGCAAAGCCTGCGATTTGCCTGCGATTTTTTTTTTTATTAAAATTTTTTTTTTTTTTTTTTTTTTTTTTTTTTTTGCTATTTAGCAGACGCTTTTAATCCAAAGCGATTTACAATTACGAATTACAGGGACATTCCCCCTGGAGTAACTGAGGGCTAAGTGCCTTACTCAAGGGCACACTAGTAGGGGTGTGGCTTCAGGCGGGATTTGAACTCACACAACCTTCCGATCACAAGTCCAACTCACTAGACTAGACCACCACTACCCGTATGGGATACGTCATACAGCGCGTCGGATTCAACGTCAATGAACGTCAACGTCAATGAACGTCAACAATGAACGTGAACGTCAATGAACGTCAACGTCAATGAACGCACACCAACAACATCGCACGTGAAACGCCCACGTTTCGGTAGCTAGCAATAGCAACATTCATGGTGGATAATGTACCTGCCCTTTTCCAAACAGCTTCCAATTAAGCTTTCCTAGATGGTTGTGTGAAACAAACCACCTGAGTCAGGTTAGTAATGCTCCATCACATGTTTTAATCTGAAGCTTGATTTTAAAGCAACCCAACTTTAAAGCAACCCAATGTAAGTTTAGTTCTTTCACTCGTAGCTCGGGCTGTGGGGGTGCTAGAGGAGGGAGCTTCTAAGTCCCCTGAAGACGTACAAACAAACTGCACGTTGATACGACCTTCCTAGCCGGAGATATGGCCACACTTTACAAAAACTTCCTTTTTTTTTTTTTTTTTTTTTTTTGCTATTTAAAAAAATAATAATCGCAAATTAATCGCAATCGCGATATCTGTCCAAATAATCGCAATTCGATTTTTTCCCCAAATCGTGCAGCCCTAGTGGGCATCGACGATCGATAATTGATCGATAAGGATCTTGGTCGATCACAAAATAAAACATTTGGTCGATCACAAAAAAAAATAAGTTTTTGTTTTTTTTGTTTTTGTGATCGACCAAATGTTTTATTTTGTGATCGACCAAGATCCTTATCGATCAACTATCGATCGTCGATGCCCACCCCTAGTTGGGTAGTAGAGGGCAGACAAGGCAGTGCTCCATAATATGGTCTGCCCCTCCATATTCACAGGTGGGTGGGCCGGTCTTGTAGCCCCGTCTAACCAGAGCAGCCCTGGATCGTCCTGTTCTCCTTCTGAGGCGGTTGAGTGTTTTCCACTGAGCCCATGGTGCTTCTGGGCCAGGGGGAGGGGCTTCAGTGGGGGGTATTCCCATGGCAGTTGGAGGAGGGTCATTCTCAAGCTTTTCCATCCAGAGTTGGATTCTTGTTTCTTCTTGAGATGTTGTTTGGGGCTGGACATGGCTGAGAAAGCTTCTTCTTGACTTTAGCCGTTGGGCCGGAGGGTGGCATCCATGGAGGGGATGGCGTTCATCAGTGGTGGCTTTTGTTTTCTCGACTCGGCTGGCAACTTCCCGTCTAATATCAGCCGGGGCAATGCCAGCGAGGAGATGCAGGTTGCTTGTGTTGGCGGGTTTCAGGCAGCCAGTGATCAGGCGGCAGGTGTTGTTCAATGCGGGGTCAAGTTTCTTGGCATGTGTTGACCTCTCCCAGACAGGATTCCGCAGAGGATTGGCACAGGGCCAGACAGTGTTTCCTCTATAGGTATATTTATTTTTTCAGGTATTTTTTATATATATTTTTTTAAACTGTTTTTATTTGGGGTTTTCAATTTTATATAGAGGGCACAAACAAAACAATACAACGACAAGGACAATATTAAACATACACAGCAAGAACCCCAGAGCTGATTGAAACCCCCACAGAACCCAGACAGGACCACTGGAACTGTGAAGGCTCTGTGGAAGCCCAACCAACTCCCCCCCCCCCCCCCCCCCCGCTGCACATACAGTAAACAGTCACAGTACATACACTAGGGGTTTAGAGAAAATACAAATAAATAATAATAATAATAAATAAATAAAATGTCACTCAGATATATTTATAATAGAATTGAGGTATGGACGTAGATGTCATTACATTGCATTACATTATTGTCGTCTAGCATAGGCCTTCATCCAAAGCGACCCACCCAAAACCCCACCAAACAAGTACCCTGGAGTCAGATAATGCATACATTTACCAAGCAAGAATCCTTAGGGGAAACCTTGCAGTAAGGAAGATGACAGGGCAGGTCCAATATATGTTAAGGGAATGCAGTCCATTATGATATTATGCCAAGATTTTTGGGAGGGGGGAGCTTCCTTTATCCAGTATAGCCTGGGCCGGACTTATGCATGGGCTACCCTGGGCTTGAGCTACAAGGGGCCCCAAAATAAATCCAAATGTATGAATAAATATTTGCTCTTTGATTTTGAATTCATAAATTACGTTCAAATTGGAAAAAAATGTTTTGTCGCAGCGCAGGGCACGGAAATACAGCCCCCCCCCCCTCCCCCGCGGGCATGGAAATACAGCCCCTATCACTAGGCCTACTGGACGCTCTGATGAATGAGGTGTTTTAATTTGTTTAATTATATTTAGGCCAATGGAGAAGTTTACATCGACGCGTCATGCGCAGGGCAGGGGCATAATCTTTGGTGGCGCGATTGTCAATGTCATGATCATGGCGGACAGGAGGAATTACGAGAGTGGAGCGCAAAAAAGAAAAATGAAAAATGAAAAAGTGGAACGCGAAAGGGAGACACTGAGAAAAACTCAGAAACTTACTGGGTTTTTCAAACCAGTCGTAGATGCTTCAGCGTCTAACCACACCATCTCAAGCACAGGTGGTGAACCCGGCCGGAGAGGACAACCGGCGGGAGGAGGCCGCCTCATCTCTCCCCCAGTCTGAAGCAGATCGCGAGGCGCCCGCAGCAGCTAGCATAGCAGGAGAAACAGCACTGCTGGCTACAGCCATCGAGGATCCTTACAACACCGATCCTGCTCGCTGGGGCAAAGTTGACGACAGAGTCCGAGCATACTACTGGGCTAAGAAGGGGCCGGAGTCATGTCAAAATAAGGACGTGGATAATAAAGCATCTGAACGCCATTACAAACACCAAAAGAGATTTTTCTCCAAATCCTATTTCAAACGCAAACTCTTAAACGGTGAGTGCTTGCCAAGAGAATGGCTTTTATATTCTCCCTCCACCGGTTCTGTCTTTTGCTTTGCTTGCCGCCTGTTCAGTGAGGGAAACTGTCAGTCTTGTTTTGAAACGGGCTATAGCGACTGGAAACATGCCGCCGAACGATTAGCCGAACACGAGAGCTGTGATAGCCTGGGCCGGACTTATGCATGGGCTACCCTGGGCTACAAGGGGCCCCAAAATAAATCCAAATGTATGAATAAATATTTGCTCTTTGATTTTGAATTCATAAATTACGTTCAAATTGGAAAAAAATGTTTTGTCGCAGCGCAGGGCACGGAAATACAGCCCCCCCCCCCTCCCCCGCGGGCATGGAAATACAGCCCCTATCACTAGGCCTACTGGACGCTCTGATGAATGAGGTGTTTTAATTTGTTTAATTATATTTAGGCCAATGGAGAAGTTTACATCGACGCGTCACGCGCAGGGCAGGGGCATAATCTTTGGTGGCGCGATTGTCAATGTCATGATCATGGCGGACAGGAGGAATTACGAGAGTGGAGCGCAAAAAAGAAAAATGAAAAATGAAAAACTCAGAAACTTACTGGGTTTTTCAAACCAGTCGTAGATGCTTCAGCGTCTAACCACACCATCTCAAGCACAGGTGGTGAACCCGGCCGGAGAGGACAACCGGCGGGAGGAGGCCGCCTCATCTCTCCCCCAGTCTGAAGCAGAGCGCGAGGCGCCCGCAGCAGCTAGCATAGCAGGAGAAACAGCACTGCTGGCTACAGCCATCGAGGATCCTTACAACACCGATCCTGCTCGCTGGGGCAAAGTTGACGACAGAGTCCGAGCATACTACTGGGCTAAGAAGGGGCCGGAGTCATGTCAAAATAAGGACGTGGATAATAAAGCATCTGAACGCCATTACAAACACCAAAAGAGATTTTTCTCCAAATCCTATTTCAAACGCAAACTCTTAAACGGTGAGTGCTTGCCAATAGGGATGCACCGAACATTCGGCCACCGAATGTATTCGGCCGAATATCGCAAAATAAAGCACATTCGGTATTCGGACGAATGTGTGAAAACACCGAATGTTTACCACCGAATAGTGGCCGTGTTTTGATGACGCAATACAATTAAATATAACTCTCAACAGGCGCGCGGCGCGAGGCGACGCGCTTTCAAAACTGGCTGCGTTCGTAAATTCACTCAGGAAATCCGATCAGCACTCGTGGAATGACTCTCGTCCAATCAAATGACTCGGTTTCTCTATGACGTCGGGCCCAGTGTGCGCTCCAGCGCTCTCAGAGCGACTTTACGAACGCAACCTTACACTCATCTAGCTAGTTAGCTTAGCAGTCGTAGCTTAATTTAAAATTGGAGTGAGAAGCAGAGTTGTTGCCTTGTTGAAAACATATTCAGACTCCCAGCTGTTCTACACGAGTTTATGACATGCAGCTGTATCATGCGGTGGTTTCTATGCAAACCAGAGACTATAAAAACAAAAGATATTCATTCTGAAATAACATGAACTATTATCCTTACACTCAGGTGGACTCAATTCAACTTGTTGAATGACTTGTTGAAGACATTTAGCATTTGACCTAATTTTAAGAGTGACAAGGGGTCTGAATACTTACGTACATGAGGTATTTCTGTATTTACATTTTAATACATTTGCAAACATTAAAAAACGTTTTTACTTAGATTATGGGGTACTGTGTGTGGATTGATGGCAAATCTATTAAAAAAAGTGAAAAAAGTGAAGGGGTCTAAATACTTTCTGAAGCCTATGTAGAGACAAATCATGAATATCATTAACTTGAACCCTGGAAAGCAGTAGAGATTAAATCCCACGATAATTAGTTATAATAAGTTATATATAAAAGTTCTTTTTTTTCAATCTCAATTTCTTTCTTTGAGAAGCATGAATAAAAAGCAAAATGTATTTAGTTTATGCAATGATAAAATTAAAAACTGCCGATACACATTCGGTATTCGGTATTCGGTATTCGGCCAAGTGTTTCCTTAAATTCGGCTTCGGCCTCGGCCAAGAATTTTCATTTCGGTGCATCCCTACTTGCCAAGAGAATGGCTTTTATATTCTCCCTCCACCGGTTCTGTCTTTTGCTTTGCTTGCCGCCTGTTCAGTGAGGGAAACTGTCAGTCTTGTTTTGAAACGGGCTATAGCGACTGGAAACATGCCGCCGAACGATTAGCCGAACACGAGAGCTGTGATAGCCATAGGAAGGCTATGTTAACGTACATTAAACGAGCATCGGATGATGGAGTAATAGACGTGGAACTGAACAAACAGCTTGAGTCGCAGTGTGCGTATTGGACTGAGGTTTTGAAAAGAGTAGTGGCGGTTGTGACATTTTTGTCGGAGCGCACTTTCTCCAAGCTGGGACTGGTGAAGAATAGACTGAGATCCACAATGGCACAGCACAGGGTCAATCATCTGACTCTGATGTCGCTTGAGAGTGACCTGTTGCTGTATTGATTTTGTGTCACTCACTCACTCACTCACACACACACACACACACACACACACACACACACACACACACACACACACACAGTGGGCTAGTATAGTATTGATTAGGCCTAAATATTTGTTTTATTATTGTCACCCTTGTCTCTGTGTCCGTCTGTTCTGGGGTTCTGCCACATTTGACCGCTTGGTTCAGGCCTAACACTTGCTTTTTCTTCATGTGCTTTATGCCAATAACATACTCCATTGGGATACGGGTGTTTCTGGTCATAGGTTCTGGTTGGTGTAGTTGTAGCTTATCATTTTAGTGTAGGTAGGGGCCCGAACAATGACTCAAGCCCATGGGCCCCCACCCCCCTAAGTCCAGCCCTGAGTATAGCAGAATGTTTTTCCTTGCGGAAAATGTTAAGAGGTTGAACAACCTTTGGTGTTTGGCATTCGAGATCTGGCGATTCGGAGTGCCAAGGATGAGACACCTAGGGTCCAACCCCACCGAGACATTGAACATAATTGAGAGTTCATTAACAACGTTAGTCCAGTAGCTTTGGATTTTTGGAAAAGACCAGAAATAATGAAAGATGTTACCAACATTGGATTTACATTTGCAGCAGAGTGGTGAGGAGTTGCTGTCCATTTTACTTTTTTAGTGCAGGTGTTACATGAATACGGTGTAAGATTTTATATTGTGTGGACTTAGTACGATTACAGACTAAGATCTTTTTGGCGTAGGTCCAAACTTCTTTCCACTCCGCCTCATTAAAAGTGACCCCTAGATCTTTTTCCCAAGCCAGTTTAATGGCCTGGGAATTTTGGGGAGATATCAAAGCAAGAGCTTTGTAAAATGCGCTGATGCGTCTGATGGGTTGTTGAGATAGCATCTCTTCCAAAACAGAGATAGAATTATCAGTCATTAGAGTGGTGTCCTTAATAATAAACCGGGTGATTTGTAAGTATTTAAATTGATCAGATTTTTGAAGGTGAAAGAATTGTTGAAGTTGTGTAAAGGAGAGTAGAGAGATATTGTCAAACAAATCTCCCAATTTTGTTATACCCTGCTTGTACCATCTTTTGAAGGTCTGGTCAATGCGGCCTGGCTCGAAATCTGGATTGTCCAGGAATGGAGAGGAGACGTCAGATCAGAACGGCCCTCTATCTTGCAGACGGAACGCCAGGCTTTAACTGTGCTTATAGTGATAGGGTTGGAGCAACATTTAAAAAAATAGATTTAAGGTCTTTAACAATAAGCAGGTTCCATAAGGGGCATGTCGACTGAGAGCTCTCAATATCAACCCAGATTGACACTTTCTCGTGTTTAAACCAAGTCGCCATCACCCGAAGGTGACTGGCGAGCTGGTAATACCTTAAATTAGGTACATCTAATGGGGCTTTTCCACTACGGTGCTGACCCGGTGCTGACCCGGGTCAGCCCGCTTCGGTCTGCTTCTTTTCCCCTTTTCCATTAGTCGTCCCAGGTCGGTTCGGTCCCAGGTCGGCTCGCTTCTTTAGCTCCACATCGACCCCAGGGTCTACAATTTCATATCCGGGTCTTTTTGCCAGGCTGCGTGTGATGTGTGACGCTGCACACCGTTGATTGGTCAATGGAAAATCGTCATCCCATCGTCCATATATTTCTTCACTAACCGCCATCTTGAAATACCACATTCGCTCTCGGAAAATGTCACTACAGTTTCTGTAATAGCTTATTAATAAAGATTCGAAAAATTATGCTGACCATCGTATTATCTTAGTTTAATGTCATTTCAATGAATCATAGAACTTTTATTTACAACAAGCACAACACAAAAATCGCTATTATGCACCGTCTTTGCCCGTGAATAACACCGGCTGTGGAGGTGGTACAAACACAATACTCCTTTGCTAACTTCACCATCTGTCTACGGTCATTTTGAGCCCTTAACCACCGCGCTGACACCCCGAGAAGTTATGCTTTTAACCGTAAACTCGATGAACCGGGAGTTCACCCGGCCGCTGCTGCTGTGCTGTCCAGCCATTTTCGCCGTTCACTCATGAGTCAAATGCCGGTAGATTCGCGTCTTGTCGGCGTTTCCCGATGATGATACTACAGTTCATAAAGCAGACAAGTGAAGGCAGTGGTTTTAAGGGTTCAAAAAACATGACTTTATTATGTGTAGAACAACAAGTGCAGAACAAAATCCAATAGAAATGATTCAAACATGCAGACAATCAGGCAGTAGCCATCTCGCGCTGGTATGACGCGTAACTCCGCCTACTATCGTCTACTCCTCCTACTAGCTCCGGGTCTGTGTGTATAATGGAAAACCAGAACAGATCAAAAGTGACCCGAACCGATCCGAACTGCACTAACCCGGGCCGCTGATGGAAAAGCACCATAAGCCCCCATCCGTGCCTACCATTTGAAGTTTTGACAGTTTTAGTCTGGGCCTCCTCTTACTCCATATAAAAGCACTCAGCCAGCCTTCAATTTCTTTGATTACCTTATTTGATAACAGCAGAGGGAGCATTTGTAAGGGATACAGTAGTTTGGGAAGTATACTCATTTTGAAAAGAGCTATCCTTCCTAGCCATGAAATAGGCAGTAGGGCCCACCGGTTAAGGTCCGCTTTGATGGACTGTAGGAGAGGAGGAAAGTTACATTTATACAGTTGGTCATATGTGGGTGTTATATGCACTCCCAGGTAGAGAAAACCATCAGGGGACCAGTGCAAAGGGAAGGGTTCCGCAACATCGGGGACAGATTTCAAAGATCCAAGAGGCATCGCCTCGGATTTGGCAACGTTGATTTTATAACCTGAGAAGGTGCCAAATGAGGATATAACCTTGGTCAAGTGTGGGACGGAGGACTGGGGGTGTGATAAAAATAACAAAATGTCATCAGCATATAAAGAAATCTTGTGCTCCCTGCTCTGAGTGGAAATACCAGAAATAGAGATGTTTTGTCTTATAGCTTGTGCCAGAGGTTCGAGCGCAATGTTGAAAAGCAGCGGACTCAGTGGGTCTCAACCACCACGGCCACCTGTGCTACTGCCACCCCCAGTGAGAAAAACCCCTGCCACCTCTACCATCACCAGACCTGTGCCCTCCCTCTCTGCATCTACAGCAACCCCTGGGATTGCTGGCCCCTCCACATGGAGGAGAATAATGCCGACCAGTCAGGCAACCCCTGGGATTGCTGGCCCCTCCACATGGAGGAGAATAATGTTGGCCAGTCAGGCAACCCCTGGGATTGCTGGTCCGCCTACATATGTCCCTCCAACTCTGCCCATAATGCCTGCTACTCAGACCATTAGCACATCGCACAGTACCGGCGGTCCTTCATTCTGGGCGAAATCTACACAATACAAGCGTAAACAGCCCTCAAAAGTAGGAGCCAAACTGTCGCGGGTGCAAAATCTCCCTGTCTGTACACTCTGTGGCCAACCAACCCAGGGACATAAAAAATACAGAAAAAAGTGTTTCTGCCCTGTAAAAATGATGTCCCCATCAAAAGGTCTTCACAACAGAGTGTACGACAGCTACGAACACTTCACCTCTGTTGCTGACAAGTTGGAGGATTGAGCTGTAAATGTTCTGTAATATGTCTTTAAATATGGTAGTTACATATCTGTAAATAATTGTCTCACTGAACAAATGTGTGGTGGCCTGGGAAAACCCGTCGGATGTCGCTGGCGTTCGTTTGTGGCAAAGAGCAAAAATAGATGGAAATCGCGATTTTGGCGATTTTGATATTATGTGGTATCAGGGCTCTACGCTAACCTTTTTCACTAGGAGCACATGTGCTCCTAAATGAAAAATGTTAGGGGCACACAAAGAAATTTAGGAGCACAGTGAAAAATGTAATTATAACACATTTTTATTAGTGATTTTGCAATTTTTGCACCCAAATCACACATTGGCCCATGCCTACAGCCCTACTAGACGCAGAGTTGATGGCATTGTATTATGGTAACTAGCTGTGTCAAGTTCTCCTGGTTAGCAGCATGTTCATTCATTCATCCATGTCATGCCTGTCAGCTAGCAGCTAGCAGCCCAGCCAGGCTTTAGGGCTAGGTCTGTCAGCTAGCAGCCCAGCCAGGCCATGCAGAGGTCTGTCTCCATGCTGCCCACCTCCCTGCTGCTGGGTCAGGCTACATCAGTCACACACGGTGGCCAGACAACTCCACATCTAGGGGTATTAAACTACCCCACATCCAGATGACCAGTCCCCAGCCCCATGCTGCCCGGGGTGGTGACATGTGGAGGTGGCCAGCCCAGCACGGTGCCTCTGCGGCGGCTAGCTGTTAGCACACCACCATCCCCGGGGGTCCCACCTCTCTGCCACACTCAAGTACAACATGTTGCATTTTCATGCCATTAGGCAACTTGCTTCCTAGGGTTTCCTAGGATTAGAGATGCATTTGGACTTCTGGAGTACCTCCACTACTTTCAATGGGTTCTGAAGGTCTGAGAGCTTTCTACTTTCTACCCTGGGTAGTTAACCCTGGTTGTAACCTTGGGTTCAAATCTGGAGTGTGTGGGACCAAATCTGTAGATGTGGTGAGCTAATGAAGCTAATGAAGCTTGAGATGAGAAAAGGGCGCTTGTCTCTTTAAGGCCCAAAAGGGAGTTAGCGATTAGCGATGTTAGCTTAGCGCCAGTTTAACAGAAGTAACTTCACTTTTAACATGACTTCCCGTGGTCGTAGCGGGCTGGCTGACGGCTTAAAATGTGGCCACACGGTTCGCGCAGATTTATTTTTAGAATTTAAAAAAAAAAAAAAAATTTTTTTTAAATAAATTCTGTACTCGCACGTGTGCTCGTGAATTTATTTCTCTAGTCGCACAGATGTATTTTTAGTCGCAAATGCGAGTGAAATGGTCGCACTGTAGAGCCCTGGGTATTCTAGTACTTTGAACTCCATACTACATTATGGTGAATAAACATTTTAAGAAAACAAAAGAGAAAGTACTTATTTTTATGTTTTTGTGGTGGGTAGTTTGCTAGCGAAACAACGTCACGTTGAACGTGTCTCATTCTCAGTTAAGCAACGCACGCACACATGAGCGAAGAGAGACGATACTTCCACCTGTGTTATTGCCAGTTTACTGATGCTCACAATAAGCATAAAGTAATAAAATCTTAACTAGAAGACACACAAATGGATCTGTCCCTCGCATACCGACGAGGCGAGCAGACTAACACCGCATCACAAGCAGACAAACGAGACCGGCCGATTTGCATAGGCTCCTCCCCCGACCCGGAGGAGAAAGGGGTAGTAATGACCTTTCACTTTTTTTGACATGATACATTAAAATGCTCATAACTTTTTAAAATAAAGGGCTATCTCAGTCATTCAACCAGTTATGAATAGCTGAGAACTTCTAATTTATGGAAATATAAAAAAATGAAAATGTCAAAATGCCACCATGTGAAGGGTTTTCCCAGGCCACCACACAAATTGTAAATAGTTTTCAATTTCATGACTTTTCATTCTTAACCATGTTCAATTATACTTTATTGTCTACACCAGGGGTAGGCAACCTTTTTGATATGAAGTGCCATTTTTAAATGTTCTTGTTAGTCAGTGTGCCAACCACAATATCAACATTAATTATGACTCGACATCAAACCAAACCAAACAGACCAACAGATCTGCAATTTTATTCCTCAACATGAACAACAATTTTCAGCAAAGAGCTATGTATGCAAAGCCATGTATGCTAAATAAACCTAAAAATGTAACTAACTGAAACTTGAACAAAATTACCAACATAACATCTAAGACAACTAAACTTTGTGATGCGTAGCACAACTTTAAGCAAATTGGAGCGCTCAATTTCTACCAAAGTTGCTAACTGCGCTCCCTATGGTTATCATTTTAATAAGTAGGCCTAACTGGAGGGTGTTTATACAAGGGTCTTACTTGTATGAATTAAAATATATAATATATTTTGGTTGCAAAGAGCTATGTATGCAAAGCCATGTAAACAGTCCTAACAATCAATGTCGTGATCCCTGGCCCTGTTTTCCTTTGCTCAACTCCATTATCTGGGGGTGGTACTTGGTCACTAAGTTGCACACAATTAATGCAACCGCTCCCCTCTGTTTCCCGACCATGGCAGGGGCACCATCTGTTGTCACTGCAAATATCCTGCTAATATCAATCCCTCGCTCCACAAAATGCTCGATAATAACTAGTGTTGTTCCGATACCGATACTGGTATCGGCATGGCCACCGATACGCACAAAAATGCTGGTATCGGTATCGGCGAGTACTAACAAATATATAACACCCGATACCAAACTTTCACTATCGCGGAAAAACAAACACGCAACTGTGGTTGTCGAGGAGAGGAGCGGTGGAGCGGCGAGGCTCACCTCAGGTAACCTGCTGTCCCTTCCAGCTGCTCAGAGCCCAAGCTAAGCTATGCTACCGGGGCAACGTTCGGAAAGTCCCCCTGAGAGCGCCGGAGCGCACACTGGGCTCCGACGTCATAAACGGACCGAGGAATCCGATTGGACAAGAGGCGTTCTACGAGTGCCGATCAGTTTCCCAGAGCGACTTTTACCAACGCAGCCCTCAGACATATAGACTACGCCACTCCGCTTAAAGCGATACAACCCACAGCCAAGATAGGACACATTTTACAGGAAAAACATATCGACCTTAATCGATATTTATTTCGGTTGCACAGTCTAGCACCGCCACCGGCGTGCTGGAGAGAGTTCAAATAATAATAATAATGTCCGCGCGGCCGCTTCTCCGAGTCCCGCCCAGCTGTTCCCCTTTCGGGATAGTTCTCGGCTCCGTCTCCGCGCCACACCCCCTTTCGGGATCTGCTGTTGTGGCTCTCCGTGTCTCTCTCTCTCTCCGTCTCTTTCTCTCTCTCTCTCTCTCTCTCTCTCTCTCTCTCTCTCTCTCTCTCTCTCTCTCTCTCTCTCTCTCTCTCTCTCCGTCTCTCTCTCTCTCTCTCTCTCTCTTTCTCTCTTTCTCTCTCTCTCTCTCTGTCTGTCTGTCTGTCTGTCTGTCTGTCTCCGTGCGGCAGGTACTTCCTGCCTCCTTCCTTCTCCCGAGGAGAAGTTTTCTCTATGTTTGTTTGAATTGTTTACATATGCAGAACACAGAACACACATGCATTAGTGGTGCAGGAAGGCCTACTGTCACAGCGGAGTGTGTGCGACGCGCTGGCCAATGGGAGAAAGATCATCGGCCACTTCAAGCATTCCCCACTGGCCACTTCACGTCTGCAAACTGTACAGACTGAACTTGGAATGCCTAAAAAAAGTTTTTTTTTTTTTTTTTTCATACGCCGTGGTATCGGATCGGTACTCGGTATCGGCAAGTACTGCACGGTCAGGTATCGGTATCAAAAAATGGTATCGGAACAACACTAATAATAACTTTAGCGATATCCTCACCTTTTGTTGTTTCTGGCATTGGTTTTAGGCAGCAGAGCTCCTCCCTTACAGCAGAATCACAGTATCTTGCTATGACAGCCAGACGTGGCATGTCATTCACATCTACGCTCTCATCAAGTGCGAGGCTAAACACCGTCGCATCTTTCAAACCAGCGGTCTGCTGCGCTTTCACGTTTTCTGCCATTTCTCCTATTCTTCGTTCCACACTTCTGGCTGACACTGGGATGTCTTTTATTCTTGATTTTATTGTGTCTTTGTTTGATAAGCCTTCAAACAAAACATCTGAGCTACAGAGGAAAGCCTCCTTAATATATTCTCCATCAGTGAATGGCTTTCCACGTTTCGCAATGCAATGAGCAATGCGAAAGCTTGCTTCAGTTGCGTGATTTTTAGCAGTGGCAAATGCTTTAAAGGTGCTGGCCTGCTTCCCATACCTTGACACAGCACGTCTTATTGATTCGGCCTTGTCTGCTTCATCCTTGAACGACTTGAGTTATATTGATACAAGTATCGAATCGAATTCAGAATTTTACTTTGAAAATTGGCGCCAGAATACGACTCTCGTGGAGTGGATGAGAGACTAGGGCTGCATTCGTAAATTCGCCCTGAGAGCGCCGGAGCGTCCCTGAGACTGCCTCTAGTCCAGTCATGTCAAAGTCAAATACACAGGGGGCCAAAATATAAAAATGGGCCGGGCTGGTTCAATGTTTATTAAAACTCGCAATTATTGCACATATTGAACCAATACCAATAACACAGCCTATATTGCACTTAACATTAATCATTACATTAAATTAAGTAAAACATAAATAAAATCAGTTGCAATATTTTCTCAAGGCTCTTTCAGTAATAAATTGAAAACGTTTTTTAACAGGTAAACAGCTAAATGTAATTTTCATTCAAAGCTCAATGGCAAGATAAATGCAAAAATGAAACAGCATGCATTAAAAACAAATCAGTGTGCTGCTCCGATCCTCACCAATGACTGTCTTCTATAATAAAATTAGAAAAGTTAGTGCAAACTTGCAAAAGTGCAAAACAGTTGCATTCATTTCTTAGGCAACATGTCCCTGGGTCCATTCAACTGGAGAAAAACAAAATAATTCCCTTCAAAGAAATATCAAGTCCAAGTCCTTTCTGCTCACTTGTCTGAGGCTGAGCCCGATACTTGGTGTCTCATCTTGAGTACAAGTTCATTAATGTTTGGGGTCAGGCTCTGAGCTGAGGAAATCCTCAGGATTGAGTTCAGGTGTTCATCAGTAAGACGACTCCTATGTGATGTTTTGTTTAGTTTCATCAACGAACAGTAGTTCACACACGTATGTGCTGCCAAACATAGACAGTGAGCGTCTGAGCAACTTGGGTGCGCAGCTCAGGCATTGTGTCGGGGATGAAACGAGCAAACTCAGCAGCGCCACAGACTCATATTCTGCCTTCAATGTGTCATTACACTGGAGCTCAATCAGCTCCATTTGGAGATTTGCTGGTGCACTTTCCACGTCAGCTGCAAATGGATTGCTGAGCAGTTGAAGCCTGCTTTTTTGGGCTTCAAAGTCGGAAAATCTCCGCCTGAATTCGGCAGCAAGTATGCCGAGTTTGTCAGCAAACTGTGTACTCGGGAACACTCGGGAATTGACGGCGATGGTTAGGTCTCCACTGTGACTGTGCTGCTGCTGCTCATGACTAGTACTGAAGTGAAGAGAAGACGCGGGGTCGCGCTCGCTCGCGGGCACTCGGTACGCGCCAATGCATCTTGGGACTTGTAGTATTATGGTGCTGCGGGCACATAATACTGCGGGCCGGTTTTAATAGTAATTAAATATCATCCCGCGGGCAAGAGAGAACTCATTCACGGGCCTGATCCTACTTGGTCCCATTGTGACATTGAACCCAGTGTGCGCGAATTTACGAACGCGGCCAACATATATATATATTTTTTAAATTCTCCCATTCTCGCACTTATTGATTAGCTGTCGCGTGCCACTGTTTAAGCTGTCGCTTGCCACTGCTGGCACGCGTGCCATAGGTTGCCGACCCCTGGTCTACACTGTAGTGCGTTTTTTCTGTGTTCACCCTTTCATGCACTTTATTCAATAAAGTGGTCAGTGCCACAGTAACAGTGAGTTGTGGAATATCAATGAATGAATGCAACAATGGGGGTATATTTGTTTATCAAAAAATAGGGACACAGATATAAAGTGCCAGATTACCGTATTTTCCGGACTATAAGTCGCACCCGAGTATAAGTCGCAGCAGGCCAAAAATGGGTCACGAAGAGGGGAAAACCACATATAAGTCGCACTGGACTATAAGTCGCATGGTTCAAGGGAACGGGCTTGGCGGAATCAGCGGGGAAAGAAGACCCTGTTGAGCTTGACTCTAGTCTGGCACTGTGAAGAGACATGAGAGGATTTGTAAGCCCAGGAAGGACATAATTCACGTTAAAACTTCTTCTGAAAGGTTAGAAATACTTAAATTATCGAGTGTAAAGCCAGGGCTAGCTAGCGCGTTGCTAACGAAGGTTAGCAAAATGGCGTCGCGGGAGCAAGCAAACAGGATGGAACAGCCTCTGAAAGGTAATAAATGACTTTAATATCGTGTATAACGTTCATAATAGCGTGTATAACGTTCATAATATAGTGCTTAATGTCCACATTGTCGAGTGTAACGACTATTTATCGTGTATAAGGCCATGACAAAGATAGCTTGGTGAAAAACGGAAGTAGTTAGGATGAAGGGCGGCCTACAAACAATGCAACATTGAACAGCCTCTGAAAGGTAATAAATGACTTTAATATCGTGTATAACGTTCATAATATCGTGTATAAGGTCCATAATATCATGTTTAATGTCCACATTGTCGTGTTTAATGTCCACATTGTCGAGTATAATGGCTATTCTATCGCGTATGTGGCGCTAGCGGAAGTAGCAAAATAGCCTCGCGGGGGTAATTTAGCAACATAGAACAGTCTCTGGAAGGAATAAATGACTTTAATATCGTTTATAACGTCCATAACATTGTGTATAAGGTCCATAACATCATGTTTAATGTCCACATTGTCGTGTTTAATGTCCACATTGTCAAGTATAATGGCTATTCTATCGTGTATGAGGTGCTAGCGGAAGTTACTCCTTGGTTCATGTCAGTCAGAGATTACCGTATGTCAGTTCATGTCAGTCAGAGATTATGAATTATTGATATATAAGTCGCACCTGACTATATAGTCCGGAAAATACGGTACTTGCAGGTAACCCTTTTTGCATATATAGTAGGGATGCACCGAAATGAAAATTCTTGGCCGAGGCCGAAGCCGAATTTAAGGAAACACTTGGCCGAATACCGAATACCGAATACCGAATGTGTATCGGCAGTTTTTAATTTTATCATTGCATAAACTATATACATTTTGCTTTTTATTCATGCTTCTCAAAGAAAGAAATTGAGATTGAAAAAAAAGAACTTTTATATGTAACTTATTATAACTAATTATCGTGGGATTTAATCTCTACTGCTTTCCAGGGTTCAAGTTAATGATATTCATGATTTGTCTCTACATAGGCTTCAGAAAGTATTTAGACCCCTTCACTTTTTTCACATTTTTGAATAGATTTGCCATCAATCCACACACAGTACCCCATAATCTAAGTAAAAACGTTTTTTAATGTTTGCAAATGTATTAAAATGTAAATACAGAAATACCTCATGTACATAAGTATTCAGACCCTTTGTCACTCTTAAAATTAGGTCAAATGCTAAATGTCTTCAACAAGTCATTCAACAAGTTGAATTGAGTCCACCTGAGTGTAAGGATAATAGTTCATGTTATTTCAGAATGAATATCTTTTGTTTTTATAGTCTCTGGTTTGCATAGAAACCACCGCATGATACAGCTGCATGTCATAAACTCGTGTAGAACAGCTGGGAGTCTGAATATGTTTTCAACAAGGCAACAACTCTGCTTCTTCCGCTACGACTGCTAAGCTAACTAGCTAGATGAGTGTAAGGTTGCGTTCGTAAAGTCGCTCTGAGAGCGCTGGAGCGCACACTGGGCCCGACGTCATAGAGAAACCGAGTCATTTGATTGGACGAGAGGCATTCCACGAGTGCTGATCGGATTTCCTGAGTGAATTTACGAACGCAGCCAGTTTTGCGCCTGTTGAGAGTTATATTTAATTGTATTGCGTCATCAAAACACGGCCACTATTCGGTGGTAATACATTCGGTGTTTTCACACATTCGGCCGAATACCGAATGTGCTTTATTTTGCGATATTCGGCCGAATACATTCGGTGGCCGAATGTTCGGTGCATCCCTAATATATAGCAATAGAAATATTAAAGTACCTTTAATCAGCCTCAGAAATATTTAACTACTTTTCAGAAGAAGAACAGAACAGGAACAGGTACTTTACAGGTACATGTACTTTATTTGTCTCACAGTATGACACACACACGCATGCAAGTGTCCACCGAAGAAATGTGTCCTCTGCGTTTATCCCATCCATCGGTCCTTCCCCTGAGGGCAGCCTGGAGCAGTGGTCAGCCTTCAGCCTCCCAATAGTCATAAGGGCCTTAATAAAGATATAAGTGATAAATGTAAATAAATGGCATTTAGGAAAAGACAAAGCACTCTCACACAAGTATACTTTTGATAAAATAAGCTGTATTTCCATGCAGGAAAATCAGTCCAATAACATGTGAATAAATGACATGAATTATGTAGCAGTTGTTTACGTCAGAGTGCCTCCTTGCATGGCTACTTGGTATGCAGGGGGTCTCGGTTAATGTCACCTCCCCTTTCTTCCTTGACCTCCCACATCAGGTCATCGGACTGACCGTAGACTATTATCCAATTACGTCTTGAACAAATTGCACTCCGGTACAGCTCACCCCCTCTCTGTGCTGCCTCCCCATAATGCCTTTTTTTGGTATGTTTTGTTCTGTTTAATGTATTGCTGTTTGTAAGTGCTTAATGTTGTGTGGCCTGTAATTGTCCTGTGGCTTCTATGTGCTTGAAATGTCGCTGCCCCCATAAGTGTGTATGTGGTGTTTGTTGTAGCCCCTTCAATCACCTCAGCTTGCTTACGTGTTTTTTTTGTCAAGTGTGATGTTGGGGTACCTTGTCTCAGCCACGTGTTCTTAGAATATTTAAATGTTTTATTTTAACTAATGACGTTACTTTTCAGGATGCCATGTTGCAACTGGCCGGGGACTTCAGCTGAAAATTAGCCGTCTAGGCTAACGCTGCTTTTTTTTACTGTATTTTATATGGTTCATGTATTTGGATTGTCCTCGATATAATAAACTAATAAACTAAACTAAACTAAACGAATCTCCCTGGCGATTGCCACGGCAGAGTGCAAAGTTGTCTGATCGCAATCCATTTGTCAGGACTGCTGCTAGTGGAGAGTTATAAAGAACTCTGATCCACTTAATGAGGTAATCTCCGAGTCCAAATGCTTGTACTGTAGAGAATAAGTAAGGCCATTCAACTCTGTCGAATGCCTTCTCTGCATCTAGGGAAAGCACCAGGGCTGGGAGGTTGGAGTTGTGGCATAATTGAATGATGTTGAGAAACCGTTGTGTTGTCACTAGAGTTGCGACCTTTGATGAAGCCTGTTTGGTCTTCATTAATCAAATGGGGTAGAACTTTTTCTAGACGCAAGGCTAGGATTTTAGACAGTAATTTTTGAAGCACATTTCTCAGGGCATTTTCCTTTTTTTTTTTTTTTTTTTTAAATAAGGGAGATGTTAGCCTCTGAGAGAGTGTGGTAAGATGCCATTTTCAAATGAG
The DNA here is from genome assembly GCF_963989245.1 of Nansenia antarctica. NCBI lineage: Eukaryota > Metazoa > Chordata > Actinopteri > Argentiniformes > Microstomatidae > Nansenia > Nansenia antarctica. The sequence goes on along the minus strand of NC_137679.1, from coordinate 14,227,872 downwards.
TGGTCTAACATGGCTAGGAGTGGGTCTAAAAAAATGTGGCTGAACTCTTTATACAATTCACAGCCAATCTGATCGGGCCCTGCGGCCCTACCAGAGGACATAGAATTCAAGGCACGCAGTGCCTCCTCTCTTGCGATTGGGGCGTCGAGTTGTAATTTCTGCTCGCCGGTTACTTGTGGAAGTTTTAAATTGGAAAAGAAAGTGTTCATGAGGGTAGGGGCATTGTCAGGTTGTTCAGATTTGTAGAGATTGCGGAGAGATCATTGCCCATACACTCATAGTCAGGTTTGTTATATAATTTCGTGGGAATTTTTTGGGGATTTGCTAATCTATACATTTTTGGAAAGGGCATTGTATGAGGAATCAGAAAATATATGTTTCCATTTGCACAGATGTCTGAAAGGCGGCCATCTTGGCATTTAAGAAATGGCCGCCATAATACACACGTTTTGTAATATCTTGGCTTCTAAATAAGCTAGAACATTCTAACTGCTAAACCTACATTTTCAGGGTCAAGGAATCCAATGGTTGTAGTTACAAAGCTATTTTTTGTATTCTTTTTTTTTATATCATCACATAAAAATGTGTAACTTATACTTTGAGAAATTGTCGTTTTTTAATTACTTCCATACGTGAGTCCACAGACCACAGTATGATCACGACAACCTCCTGCATTAGATAGTCTCGATGTTATGATTTAAACTTTTGTTGGCTTTTTGGGGGGATTTGCTAATCTATACATTTTTGGATGTTATGGCAACAGCCAGCAACCAGTAAGGCAATACAGAGGCAGGTAAATCTTTAGCCTAATGGCATATTTAATGATCTTCTTTCGGCGTATGGGTAGTTGTTTTCCTCTCCACTCCACCATGCTCGGGGCCGAGGGGCTACCCTTTTACCACCCCGAGACCTGGTTGAGGGGCTCACCCGGGCTATATTTCTGGACACCCCTCCAGAAGCCACGTCATCGTCTCGTCATCTAGTACCGACAGAACATGCATCCCGTTGGGTGGGTGGTACACCAGGCAATCCAGGATAACATGGTCTGCGGTTTGGTCCTCTGCGCCACACTCGCACGACGCATTTGGGGCCAAGCCCCATCTGTGCATTGATGAGCGGAAACGCCCGACGCCGGTCCGGAGACGATTGAGCCTCACCCAGGATAGCCGTGGCAAGTCCATCCCGAGGGGCTCAGCGCCGGCGACTGGGATGTGGTCGCGGAGTTTGGAGGTGTTAGCCTCCCACTCCGCGCGCCACATATAATCCGCCCATCCTGCCGCACTGATGTTGAGATCTCTGCATTGCTGCCTGAGATCCTGTGCGGCAGGCACAAATGGGTGTCTCGACTTGAGACGCCGGGAGGGCTCCGCTGTTATAGTGAGCCTATCGTGGAGCAGATGGTTATTAAGCTCCACGGCCCGGCAGGCGAGACGTGCTGTGGCTCCCATGCGGCGGAGGCCTGCGGGCTGGATGCCTGCTAGGGTGGGAAGGTTGTCCACGGGGGTAGGACGCAGGCATCCTGTCACAAACCGCAAGGCTTCGTTTATAGGCGAGTCGATGAGGCGGGTGTGGGCACTGCGACACCATACTGGGGCGCAGTATTCACTAGTTGAATAAAGGAGGGCTAGGGCTGCCGTGTGCAAGGTCTTTGCGCCGGCGCCCCAGCCTGAGCCAACCAGTCGCCTCATCAACGCCACACGAGCTGTTAACTTCTTGCGCAGTGACTCGAGGTGCCGGCGAAACGTGAGCGTCCTGTCCAATGTCACACCGAGATAGATTGGCTCAGCGGAACATGGCAGGGGAGTTCCATCTAGGTATACTCTAAGCTCACATTTAGCCTCCCTGTTGTTAAGGTGGAAGGCAGCCGACACCGTCTTTGCCTCGCTAAGCTTCATTCTCCATTTCCGGAAGTATGCCACTAGTGTCTGCATGTCCTGGCTCAGAATCCCCTCCACAGACTGCCAATTTCCAGCAGAGTACACCACTGCGAGGTCGTCTGCGTAGGCGTACTTCCGCGAGAGTGTGTTGGTCAGGTCATAGGTGTAGATATTATAGAGGAGGGGGGCCTGGACCGATCCCTGAGGGACGCCGTTCTTAAGGCGTCGAAGCCTGCTTAGCTGTCCGCAACCGGTGGTAAGGGTAAAGCTGCGGTTACGGATGAGCTCCATGATCATTCTGACCATGTGCCTGTCCGGCAGCAGGCGGAGCAGCTTGCAGGTGAGGCCGCGATGCCATACGGTATCGTAGGCAGCCGTCAGGTCTATAAAGACGGCCCCGTCTCGAGGATCTTGAAGGGGATGCATAACAGAGAGATGGGACGGTAACTCTTAGGGTCCCCTTCAGGCTTATTCGGTTTAGGGATCGCAACAACTAGGGCTCTTCGCCAGATTTTGGGGATCTTGAGTTGGCGCAAACAGGAAGTGAGGAACGCTCTCAGGCAGGACTTCAAGGCGGGTGCGGCATGGAGAATAAGCTCCGTATATCATTTAATGATAAAAATAGGGAATGAAACAAAATAAATGAATGGGAGGAATGTGGGGAGTGTATGGTGTGCTGGTTGTTCTGTTTGTGGGATGTGTATTTACTCTATGTGTAATGACAGGCGGGTTGTGTCTCTTGACTATGTATAAGCGTTTATGCTATGTGTGATGTGATATGTGAATGGCGAGTCCAATGCGTGCCAATGTGAGCTGGGCTGTTAGATTAGTTCATCATCATCACTTTCGTGCGTCACAGCTTGGGAATCGTCATCGTTCTGGCACTGGCTGCTGCACATGTCGGTACAGGCTAAGTTCTTAGCTCTGCATGAACATCTGCCAGAAGAACAGTCAGTTTTGCATTTGCATTGTACCATCTCAATGATGGACTTTGGGGCTGGGAGGACGTCTGTGGTTGTTGGTTTAAGCATGCCATCCTCATGTTTGGAGTACCAATTTTGCAGGGGATCCAATTAGCCTATGGATCCTGCAGAGCAATGGCTGCCTGTGCCCATATACTTTTTTTTTTAAAGAAGAAGAATACAAAAAATTGCTTTGTAACTCCAACCATTGGATTCATTGACCCTGAAAATGTAGGTTTAGCAGTTAAAATCAATGTTCTAGCTTATTTAGAAGCCAAGATATTACAAAACGTGTGTATTATGGCGGCCATTTTGTAAATGCCAAGATGGCCGCCTTTCAGACATCTGTGCAAATGGAAACATATATTTTCTGATTCCTCATACAATGCCCTTTCCAAAAATGTATAGATTAGCAAATCCCCAAAAAATTCCCACGAAAGTTTAAATTGAAACATAGTGAACCTGACTATCATGTGGTGTGTCAGTCTGGCCTACAGACAAACACACTTATGCACACATGTCGGTAAAACACATCTGTGTTCTAAATGAGATGTTGGGGGCAGTAGGCTGTGACTTCCCCTTCCCAACTCAGCTTCTCATATCCTGGGACACACTCACTTGCACGCTGTGCGCACAACCAGACAGATGTGCACTAGGGATGGACGGTTTTTCGGTTATACCGAAAACCGGGGTTTATAAAAATAGAAACGGTTTTTTATCAAAACCGTCTGAAACCGGATTTTTAATTTATTTTTTATTTTTTAGAAGAATAAAATAGAATAAGAATAAAACTGGAACATGTCACATGTTTGTCGTGTGTGAAAATAACTGATACAGTCTGAATCTGCCGCGCAATGAGTGAGAGGTTTGGTCAGTTGTGAAGAATAACTGAGGATTAATATCTAATTGGGATTATATTTAAGGGTAACGAATCACTCTATGGGAAAGATAGTTGCCTTCAGTTATTGGTAGATAGGAAAGGTTTTTTACAATTACTCGCTTACATTTAATAAGATCATTTTCGCTGCTCTCTGTAAAGCGCATTGGGTCACTTTTGTGAGAAATGCGCTATAGAAATAAAATGTGATTTGATTTGATATCAATCAATCAATCAAACTTTATTTATGTTCTATAGCACAAATCATGCATTGAATGTAACTCCAAGTGCAGTATTTACTAAACCACAATATAATAAAACAATATACGGATCAAGAGTGTTTGTGCACAGCGCCACTGTGTGTGAAAGGCGCTACTGAAAGTGATGACAGAACGCATGTCTCAGAAGATACGCGGTCACTTAGTGACGCAAAGGTAGTTCTGTATTTATCTCTATCTGTATTGGTAAATTTATTTTGAAAGCTCTATTTTGACAGCTCTACCATGGGCACTTTTATTTTGATGGGGCATTCTTTGTTGATTGACTTACGACAGTTCAGGACGAGTCAGTCTCGCGGCATGTGGTTTTTATGAAAAGCTTTAAGTATGTTCACTGCATAATTCTAAGTCTAATATTTCAGTGATTATTGAGCAGTATTCAAATATTTAAATACATTGAGCAGCAGCTGAAACTTTGTCTAAGAACCAAGATATTGAGAAAGCAGTTCATTCAATGAAGACGCTGTTCCAAGAGATGATCTTCCGTGCAGGCGTGCACCCTGGATCAGCGGAGCTGGTGTGTTAAGTGTTCATGTGTTTTCATGTATGGTGTAGCTTACAAAAGTCTGCCTTTCCACTTATATTTGTGAAACTAAGTAGCCTAAATGTGTTGCGACTGTGCTTACGGTGTTTTAATGGTGTTCGACATGAGTGTATTGTAGCAGTAGGGCTCAATTATTTGAAATTGTCGCTTTTTAAAAAAAAATGTTTTTATTTTTTTATTATTTCTTTTTCGGTTAACCGGAAAACCCCGGTTTTAGTCTTTGACGGTTTTTCGGTTTCAATAATTGGAAACCGCCCATCCCTAATGTGCACACTAGCTTTCACTCACACACACACACACACACACACACACACACACAGACACACACACACACACGCACACATACACATACAGTCACACAGTCACAGTATACACACACATATACACATGTACATATACATACACATACACATACATACACACACACACACACACACACACACACACATACACATACAGAGTCACAGTATACACACACATATATGTAACCCCTCACAATCCGGACAGACCAGGCAGGCACACAGGTTCACTTTCAAGCTGTTTTATTTATAACATACCTGAATGTGCAAACAAAATGATGGTTATTATTGATGGTAGGCTCCAGCACAAAAAGCTCTCACCCCTGCATGTCAGCAAAACAAAACATTCAGAACACGCCACATTGCCGCCATATTAGCTCACGTTAACTGGCTGGCAAAGTAGCTCTCACAACTTTATCCATCCATAAAATACAAATAAACAAAACATAACTCAAAAGTAATGGCATAAAAACCAATGGTAAACATTCATCTCAAATAATAAATTCGGTTTATATTAGTGGCAACTCTTTATCAAAGGAAATATAAAACGGGGACCGGAGCATACACTTTAACCTACCATCTCAACCGCTCACAAAGACGAAAGGGGCGCTCTTTGCTGCCTTCGTCATAACATTAAATGCGGCCAGTCCAACCACCACTAGGGGCACTACACACCGTATGCAGCCATGGGTAAATCAATTCAAAACACTTAACCAAATGATAAAAAGCAAACGATTTTGATGAACTTCAACCTATAACTTAAATATAATTTATAACCCTGTTACACTCTCCCCGCCTGAATTCAACGAAATCGAGACTAACGGGGGAGTAACATAAAATCTAAAGACATCCAAAACACGAGGGACTAACTAGCACCATGAAAGTGTCAAAGAATCCCACCATACCCCATAAGCAACACTTTGAATGAATAACACACATATACAACAATGTGCCCTGTCAAGCCACAAGACTGTTCAATAAAGAACTCCTGAGGGCAGTGCTGCGCATATCACAAACCCTTCACAGACGACGTAAAAAGTGCCTTTATACACCTCTCGCATTCAATTCAAACTCAAGACCAGCCAACTACAATGGCACTGCTAAGAGGTATGAAAACACAAACAAAACAACATCTCAAAGGCAAGAAAGCCTATCCCAGTGTGTCTATGCCAAATAAGGAGCTAGCCCACATCTTAAGTTTCTGCGTCTGCTCTTTCAACACCCTCTGATTGCTCATGGTTTGAATCAGCCTGTTCACCGGTTTGATGACGCGGCCTGCTCTGGATACCACTGTGTCAGCGTCGAGAACATGGCTAGATTCTGCTAGCAAGGCACTGGTATCAGCATGAGCGTGGCTATGTGGACCAACCATGGATGCAGTGTGCTCAGAGCTTCCCTCCGTCCGCAGACAGGTGGACCCGCCGATCGACTTCAGAACTGTCCTCCCAGAACCCTCTTCGGCCACTACGCCCCCATCCTGGTCCTGATCGGGTCTGGTCTCATGGGGAGGGGTGGGAGGGTTACTATCCACTGCACGAAGACTCTCCTCGTGTACCGGAATCTGGGACACCCAGTGCCGAGTACGGGAGGTGTGTCCCACTGCACAGTCAAGCCCCGTGAGTTGCTCAGAGATATCCACGACTCCATTCTCTTCAGAAGCACAGTCAAGCTGTGTGAGTTGCTCAGATGAGATATCCAGTGCTCCATTATCTTCAGAAGCACTATCAGAGATCACTGAGGCACTATCATCATCCTCGGGCAGGACTGGCAGGAAATTCACACAGAGTAACAGGTTACGGTGGACAACTTTTGACTGGCCTGAGACCAGATTCCGCACCTCATAGGTGTGAGTCAGGGGGTTCTTGCTGATCACTGCATAGACCACATCTCCCCATCGGTCAGCCAGCTTCCTGCGTCCTCTCTCTCCCTTGTTCGCCAGGAGAACTCTGTCACCGGGTTCGATATCCACTCCCTTGACTCTCCGGTTGTAGATCTTGGCCTGACGCCTTTGTTCGTCACTGGTGTGTTTCTCTGCCAACACCATAGCTTCACGAAGATCTGACTTCAGCTCCTCAACGTACTGTGGGAACGAGGTTTCACTGTCGTCTCTCAGAGCGGATTTGAACAGGACATCAACCGGTAGGCGTGGAACTAGGGATGGGACGATTATCGTGTTTATCGTTAATCGCGATAAAAACACCCGCGATAACTTTATCGTGGAGAATTTTAATTAGTTGAATAATCGTCATAATCTTTTTTATTTTATTTTATTTTATTTTTAAATTATTATTATTTTTAAATGACTGGACTTTTTAAATAGGCACTACATTTTATAAACCCTGCTTTGTCTGTCTGTTTTTATTGTATGTATTAATGTATGTGACCTATGTGTGTTTTTTTGTTGTTGTTAATATTTTTATTGAGTTTCACAGAGACATGTACACATGGGCGTCACCACCATATATTTGGGGGGGGACGTGTCCCCCCCACCTTTGAAACAAGGTCGTTTGGACCCCCCCACATTTGCCATCAAAAATATGTTGCATGACTGGTCAGCGTTATTTTCATTGCTTCACAATCAAATCCGTTCCACTTTATGAGTAGGGGATTGCCCATATCCAGAAATCCACTCCACGTTTTACTTCTGTTTTTAACACGGCAGCAGCAGCAGCATCGGACACGCACGCAGATTCAAAACATTCAGACTGAGGCAAGACGATATTTAGATCATCCACCAAGATGGATATAAGGATTTTTTTTTTCTAAGAAGAGAAAAGTAAGTCAAAGTCATCCAAGTTTTCCTGTGAGTGGCCAAACAGCAACATTGCGTTCTCCCAAGGTCAAACACAGCCAGCTTTTCTGATAAGAATGTTAGCACCTTATGAGACATTCTCTGTATTAGCAATAGAATTAGCATAGCCTACTAGCAACCAAATACGAGCTAGATCAGCTATATGGCACTAGCAGTTTTGTTAGGCATTACTAGTGCGGTTAGACATGTTTAAATGCAGAACAGACACAGGCGAAATGTCATCAAAAGCACAGAATGGCGACAAACACCTCACAGTGCTTACCTGTCCTGTCATTATTGCATCTCCTGCCCGTGTTCATTGCCCTGAGCATTTGCACTATTTAATTTGGCCATTGCACCCACCCAAAGAATCAATTTTGCATCTGATTGCTTGAGCTAGGGTTAAAAAAGAAGAAGAAAACACCTGTTCCATTTATTTTTCTATTTCTAAAATGCTTGTGATTGTATTTTTTGTATTGATGATTGTATTTCTATGTCAAATGTTCTATTATAGAAAAACAATATGAACAAGTGCTCAATGCTCAAAGGCGCTTGAACATGTGGCTGTTTGCCACATCCACCAAGAGCATCTTGACAAACTTGACTTAAAGGAGATTTGCCAGTCATTTGTGTCTGCAAATGACAAAAGAGGTCACACTTTTGGAGCCTTTGTATGATGTCTTATGTTCTAATTGTAGAAATCCTGCTGTATGCATAGTACAGATAATAGAGGAGAAATATGATTATAGGAGGAGATATGGAACATTTAATGAAAGGACAAAAAAGGGGAATCTTTGACATTTTGGGGAAAGAATGGAGTAAAAGCAAGTCTTTAACAGGTTGTATTGAGTTACCTCATTCTTTTCTAATTCACTCTTTGATTCTTTTTGAATCTTCATATTTAATAAAGTACCTAAAAAGTGCCAAGTGTCAGTGTCAGGCCTCTGTGAGTTAAACCAAAACATAATAGTAGTCAGTAATTGCAGACCATGCCAGCTCCAAGGAAAAACAAAGAAAGAGGGAGATTATTTTGGGTGTAAAACGCACCAGAATGCAGGAAATTGAATCTACTATTTAAAAATTTTCGGGGGGAGGACCCCCAGACCCCCCGAAAAATAAGTGTCCCCCCCACATTCAAAAAGCTGCTGACGCCCATGCATGTACACAACAGGACATAACAACAACAACTAGTATCCGTGGGGGAGGTTATTGTCCCATTAATAGTAGAAAACTAGTTTTGCACTTTGTTATGCAGTACATGAAAATGTTCTTTTTCTTTTCTTTTCTTTTTTAAACAAACAAAAAACAAAGACAAACAAAACAAAACAAAAACAAAAAAACTGGGGGGGAGGAGGCCATGTCACATATCAGAAATAAACAGAAAAGAAAATGACACAACAAATGCCATAATATATGGGGGGATCACCCCCATCGGAGACAGCATCCATGTCTTACAGTCCTAAACACAGCGGCAGCACAACACCAGCACAGTAAATAATATTGTGACCCATACATTGTAGATCTGTTACATATTAGTCTTGTGTACTTTCTTGAGTGTAATCCACCAAACCTTTCATTACAATGGCAGCCAGTCTGGTACCAATATAATCTAAGAACGGAGACCAAATCTTATAGAATGTCTTTATCTTACACTTAGACCTATATGTCAGATATTCCATAGGAATCATATCAAAAATTACCTTGTGCCATCCAGCTATTGTAGGCGGTTTGCAGTCTATCCATTTCAGCAATATATTTTTCCTTGCACAAAAAGTGAGGATACACAGAAGTCTTTTGGAATGCATACTTTTAAGTTGTTTGTCTGGCAACCCAAACAATAGACACATGGGGTCCTTATCCAATGTAACATCTAGAATTAGATGAATTTTATCCACTATACCTTTCCAGTAATCATCTATATATCTACAAGTCCAAACACAATGAACAAAGCTCCCAACCTCGGTAATACACTTTGTACACATTTCCGATTTGTTATGATCCATTTTATGTCTAAGTTGGGGAGTAATCTGCAAACGTTGTAGTAGTCTAAATTGCGTTTCCTTCGTCCTATTACAGATTGAGATGTCGTTTGCCGATTGCCATATTAGTGACCAAGTTGCTTCATCAGTATTAATGTTCAGGTCATTATTCCAGTCTTTGGGCGTAAATGCAGGTTTGCCTTTATCATATTTCGAAAGTGCTCTATACCCAAGCCCCAGAATGCCTCTCGTCTTTCCAGCAGAGACTATCTCCTCCAGCGGAGAGGGTTGGTGACAGAGGCCAGTGTCTTTTTGGCTATTTAAAAAACGTCGTATCTGAAGGTATCTGGAAAAACTCATTTCGTGGTAGGTCATATTTCTTACATAATTGGTCAAATGAAAGTAGTATTTCCGTATCATATAAATGTCCGATAGTAACCATCCCTTTGCTGTCCCACCGCTTGAAACCCCTATCCGTGGCACCAGGGGAGAAGTCGATGTTGCCACAAACTGGCAAGAGGGAGGATGTCATAATCGTATGTTATAAATAAATAGTAATATAATTGAGATTTCTCACATGAGCCGCGCGCGAATATCCTCACAGAAATTTGTCTTGCGCGATTGTTCAGCCTGCATGGGTAACGTGACTGTCAAGTCAGCCTTGTCAGTCAGTCACTAACGTATACTAGCCTTCTCACCATGGCTGCATCGGCCCCGTGTCCATTGCCTCACCTTTCCAGGGTTGCACGCAGGCTTCTATGCATACCTGCAACTAGTGTTCCTTCAGAGAGAGTGTTTAGTGCCAGTGGGCAGTGGGCACATACTCACACCTCTCCGAGCACAGCTAAAGGCAGAAAAAGTGAACATGTTGACATTTTTGCACTTTAACCTATCTTGAAGCTTTCAAGTCTCTAAGCCACAAGGCTAGCACTCAGTTTGATGACAGAAAAGTGTCAGTGTTCAAGTTTTGTTTGACAGTATTTTTTTCCTTTATTTATGCAGTGATACCTTATAATTTATCATTACCTTATTTAAGATTTTATTAAAGATTTTTATTTTTGTCAAGATGTTTTTAAAATGATGTTAATGTTATTAACATGATTCAATAAAAATACAACAAAATCTAAGTTAAAGTGATTACAGTGTGTTTTATTGGCATTCTAAAAAAAAGTTTTTTTTTTTTTTTTAATACATTCTCGCGATAATATCGTGGATCGCGATTATTTTGCCCACGATAATCGTGACATGACATTTTCTAATCGTCCCACCCCTACGTGGAACCCGGCCGAACATGAGGTAAAACGGCGGGTATCCAGTGGTCTCATGCGTGGTACACGAATGTCAGTGTGTGTAACATTTGAGGCCAGACGTGCTTGGCTCGCGGAGAGAGGGTCCTGATCATGTTCCCCAACGTGCGGTTGAAACGCTCTGCTGATCCGTTTCCCATCGGGTGATAGGCTGTGGTACGAGACTTCTTAACACCGGACACCTGAAGAAGGGCTGCTATCAACTCACTCCCAAAGTTGGCGCCCTGATCTGAATGTATTCTTTCAGGGAGACCGTAGTAGCAGAAGAAGTCATCCCACAATCTCCTCGCCACCTGTTTAGCGGTCTGGTCAGGACAGTAGTGAGCCAGCTTTGTGAAGTGGTCCGTCACAACTAAGACGTCCACAGGACGGTTCTTAGAATCCTCAGCAGTCCAGAAATCCAACGGTGCTGTAGTCTTGATGCTCTCGAGTGGCGCACGGCCCTCTGGCTCTGGGGTCTTGGCTGCAACGCACCTGGGACAGCGTTTGACATGCTCTCTTACATCTTGCTCCATGGAGCTCCAGTAAAACCTCTGTCTCATGAGGGAGAAGGTTCTATCCTGACCCTGGTGTCCCGCGTTGTCATGACACCCACGCAGAGCATCCTCTCTCAGTGACGAAGGGACAACGTACTGCTGCCTCTTCTTCCTGGTTACCGGATCTCTGGACACACGATACATGATACCATCCTCCATCACTAACTTGCCCCACTGCCTCATAAGCCTCAAAGCACCCGCAGTCTCACCAGGCCTCTCTCTCCTTGAAGGTCTCCGGTTCCGCTCGACGTAGAACACCACTCTCGCTATGTCAGCATCTTCCCGTTGCTTTCTCTGAGATCTTGCTTAGAGAAAGACGGTAACACATCTTGGCCAGTGGACATGACCCTCTGGACGTGGTCTACCAGGACTGTGGACCTGACTCTCGCAGCTGTGTCCCAATTGTTATGACCGTCAAACAGAGCTGACACTTCATCTTGGGACATGGAGCTGACTGAGGGCACAGCTGCGTTGGAGGCTGTCGACTGGTCTTTCCGAGAGGTTTTCTGGGTTGACTGGCGGGCGTTGGACCACCTGAAGGCCTCTTGGACACCATCCCCAGACAGACCCTCTGACTCCTTCAATAGACACTTGTAAGGCTCACTGATCAGGCGCCCACCGATTCTCCTTCCCGCAAAAGGCTCCCTACTAAGGGCATCCGCGACGACATTCTGTGGCCCTGGGACAGGATTTGATGTCAAACTCGTAAGCAGCGAGCTTTGCAACCCACCGTTGCTCGACAGCGTCCAGCTTGGGCTTAGTGAGGATGTGAGCGAGAGGGTTGTTGTCTGTCCAGGCGGTAAAAACATGGCCTTTCAGCCAGTGGCTGAACTTCTCGCAGACAGCCCATTTCAGAGCCAGAAACTCCAACCGATGAGCAGGGTACACACTCTGGGCTTTGTTCAGGGTCTTACTCGCAAAGGCTATTGGGCGAGCCCGCCCATCACTGGAGGCAACCTGAGACAGCACAGCTCCTAAGCCGTCAGACGACGCGTCGGTGGAAAGGATGAACGGCTTTGAGAAGTCAGGGTGAGCCAGCATGACATTGCTGAGTAAGGCCTCTTTAAGGTTCTGGAGGGCCTGGTCGCACTCTGCGGTCCAGTCTGCAGCGGTCAGTTTCCTGTAGGTCACACGCTTCTGTCTCTTCCCCTTGTTACTCTTGTCCGTCTTCGCCTCAGCCGTCAGTCTGAAGAGAGGTTTAGCTAGAGTGGAGCAGTGAGGGATGAATCGCTGGTACCACATGACCAAACCAAGGAATGACTTAATCTTCTTGGGGCATGGGGACTGGCAGTCGGAGGACATCAGGTCTGACTTGGTCATCTCCGTTACGGCTCCCACCTTAGCTGGATCTGTTGACACGCCACTACTGTCCACAATGTGCCCCAGGAAGTGGACAGAGCGGCGCAGTAGGTGGCACTTCTTGGGGGCCAACTTTAGGTTGTATGCCCGCAGACGCTCGAAGACGATTTCCAGCCTCTTCACGGCCTCCTCCTCACTGGCCGCGAATACCATCAAGTCGTCCAGGTAGCACAACAAGTTCATGAAGTTGAGGTCCCCAAAGATCATCATCATCATCCTCATGAAACTTCCTGGGCTGTTACACAGACCCTGAGGAAGTCTGTTATACTCATGGAGGCCGACAGGCCAGGCAAAGGCAGTGAACTTCTTACTGTCTTCGTGCAAGGGGACGTTATAGAAGCCACTGGTAAGGTCCATTGTACTGAACAACACGTTCCCTCCTATGAATGAATGAATGAATGAATGAATGAATGAATGGTCTTTATTGTCATTGATATAGTACAGATACCAAACAACGAAATTTGGGAGGGGGGGCTCCCCTGGTGCTAGGAAAGAAAACTAAAAACAAGAAGGGAAAAGAGCTGGTTTACATAAATAAAGGCTATGTACACTGTCCACTATACTATACTATACAAATAAACACTGTGCTGTACTCTATGCTATGCTATACCTATTCTAACATTTCCTATCTCTGAACCTTATGTACCCGAGGGTTGTCATATTGCACATAGTGTTATTGCACATTCATTTAAAGTGTCGCAGTTTGCAGGTTTGAAATGTTCACAGTTGTGTTTCAGTATTGCACTTGATTTCAATCTAGTAGCTGCCATCAAATGTCTAGATTGTCCAGGGCCTAGAACCTAGGTCTTTGCTGTGTTCAGGGCCTGAATGGCCCTGGGGTAGAAGCTGAGCTTCAGTCTGTTTGTCCTTGCGAACATGGTCCTGAACCGCCTGTCCGAGGGCAGCCGAGCAAAGTGTTCGTTCCCAGGGTGGGATGGGTCTCTGGAGATCTTGGAGGCCTTCCTGAGGCAGCGTGTGTTGTACAGCTCTTCCAGAGAGGGGAGGGGGGCGCCGGTGATCTTCTGGGCCGATCTCACGACTCTCTGTAGCGCATTCCTCTCTGCGGCTGTGCAGCTGGAGAACCACACGCAGATGCAGTAGGTGAGGATGCTCTCCACTGCGCAGCGGTAGAAGGTCACAAGCATGTCCTGGCTGATGTGGTTTTTCCTGAGGACTCTCAGGAAGTAGAGCCGCTGTTGTGCCTTCTTGATGATGGCTGCTGTGTTGGTCTTTCAGGACAGGTCATCCTGTATGTGCACCCCCAGGAATCGGAGGGTTGAGACTAGGGATGGGACGATTATCGTGTTTATCGTTAATCGCGATAAAAACACCCGCGATAACTTTATCGTGGAGAATTTTAATTAGTTGAATAATCGTCATAATCGTTTTTTTTTATTTATTTATTTTTTAAAATTATTTTTAAATGACTGGACTTTTTAAATAGGCACTACATTTTATAAACACTGCTTTGTCTGACTGGTGGTCCCCAGCTGATGACCCAGTTAGGCCCACATAGGTGTTCAGTGAGGTGTCACAGCACACCTGTTCTAAAGGCACTGTTGGAGGTGCGTCAGGCAGCAATGCCCAGCAGGAGTACCATCACCTGTATCATGATTTGATCTGTCTGTTTTTATTGTATGTATTAATGTATGTGACCTATGTGTTTTTTTGTTGTTGTTGTTAATATTTTTATTGAGTTTCACAGAGACATGTACACAACAGGACATAACAACAACAACTAGTATCCGTGGGGGAGGTTATTGTCCCATTAATAGTAGAAAACTAGTTTTGCACTTTGTTATGCAGTACATTGTCCATAAACAATAACAGAAAATGTTCTTTCTCTTTTTTTTTTTTTTACCACCAAAAAACAAAGACAAACAAAACAAAACAAAAACAAAAAAACAGGGGGGGAGGAGGCCATGTCACATATCAGAAATAAACAGAAAAGAAAATGACAACAAATGCCATAATATATGGGGGGATCACCCCCATCGGAGACAGCATCCATGTCTTACAGTCCTAAACACAGCGGCAGCACAACACCAGCACAGTAAATAATATTGTGACCCATACATTGTAGATCTGTTACACATTAGTCTTGTGTACTTTCTTGAGTGTAATCCACCAAACCTTTCATTACAATGGCAGCCAGTCTGGTACCAATATAATCTAAGAACGGAGACCAAATCTTATAGAATGTCTTTATCTTACACTTAGACCTATATGTCAGATATTCCATAGGAATCATATCAAAAATTACCTTGTGCCATCCAGCTATTGTAGGCGGTTTGCAGTCTATCCATTTCAGCAATATATTTTTCCTTGCACAAAAAGTGAGGATACACAGAAGTCTTTTGGAATGCATACTTTTAAGTTGTTTGTCTGGCAACCCAAACAATAGACACATGGGGTCCTTATCCAATGTAACATCTAGAATTAGATGAATTTTATCCACTATACCTTTCCAGTAATCATCTATATATCTACAAGTCCAAACACAATGAACAAAGCTCCCAACCTCGGTAATACACTTTGTACACATTTCCGATTTGTTATGATCCATTTTATGTCTAAGTTGGGGAGTAATCTGCAAACGTTGTAGTAGTCTAAATTGCGTTTCCTTCGTCCTATTACAGATTGAGATGTCGTTTGCCGATTGCCATATTAGTGACCAAGTTGCTTCATCAGTATTAATGTTCAGGTCATTATTCCAGTCTTTGGGCGTAAATGCAGGTTTGCCTTTATCATATTTCGAAAGTGCTCTATACCCAAGCCCCAGAATGCCTCTCGTCTTTCCAGCAGAGACTATCTCCTCCAGCGGAGAGGGTTGGTGACAGAGGCCAGTGTCTTTTTGGCTATTTAAAAAACTTCGTATCTGAAGGTATTTGAAAAACTCATTTCGTGGTAGGTCATATTTCTTACATAATTGGTCAAATGAAAGTAGTATTTCCGTATCATATAAATGTCCGATAGTAACCATCCCTTTGCTGTCCCACCGCTTGAAACCCCTATCCGTGGCACCAGGGGAGAAGTCTATGTTGCCCCAAACTGGCGAGAGGGAGGATGTAATAATCGTATGTTATAAATAAATAGTAATATAATTGAGATTTCTCACATGAGCCGCGCGCGAATATCCTCACAGAAATTTGTCTTGCGCGATTGTTCAGCCTGCATGGGTAACGTGACTGTCAAGTCAGCCTTGTCAGTCAGTCACTAACGTATGCTAGCCTTCTCACCATGGCTGCATCGGCCCCGTGTCCATTGCCTCACCTTTCCAGGGTTGCACGCAGGCTTCTATGCATACCTGCAACTAGTGTTCCTTCAGAGAGAGTGTTTAGTGCCAGTGGGCACATACTCACACCTCTCCGAGCACAGCTAAAGGCAGAAAAAGTTAACATTTTGTTGACATTTTTGCACTTTAACCTATCTTGAAGCTTTCAAGTCTCTAAGCCACAAGGCTAGCACTCAGTTTGATGACAGAAAAGTGTCAGTGTTCAAGTTTTGTTTGACAGTATTTTTTTTCCTTTATTTATGCAGTGATACCTTATAATTTATCATTACCTTATTTGAGATTTTATTAAAGATTTTTATTTTTGTCAAGATGTTTTTAAAATGATGTTAATGTTATTAACATGATTCAATAAAAATACAACAAAATCTAAGTTAAAGTGATTACAGTGTGTTTTATTGGCATTCTCGTGGGCATTTTTTTTTTTTTTTTTTAATTCTCGCGATAATATCGTGGATCGCGATTATTTTGCCCACGATAATCGTGACATGACATTTTCTAATCGTCCCACCCCTAGTTGAGACTAGAGATGCTCCGATCAGGGTTTTTGGTGCCGATCACCGATCACTGGAATCAGTGATCTGCCGATCCGATATCACCGATCACCGATCACAGCGTCGAAAATGGCAATTAAAGCATTCTATTTATTGTGTAGCATTATTTATGTTTTTAATTATTCTTAACACCATTGACATTGTATATTAAGTATTCAAATGAAATTAGGAGATGAGAAAGTATCATGAATTGACAACCATCTGTTTTATTGAATTCACAACCACCTGTAGCTCAGACCCGTCACCAGGGCCCAGTCTTAGGGTGGGCCAATGAACTGCATGGGGGGGGCACAATTATTATTAACTATTTTATATAATCCGATATGCTATGGTATTCGTCATGCAACACTGACATGCATAGTAGGTTGCAGAGGCTAAATTGGACACGTAGCCTACCGATGAAGACTAGACCTAAGATTATCAGAATGCAGCAAATAACATAACAATAAACACAGGCGAAGCTGGTTTATTACAAGGCCTTGTCGACCCGAGTAGGCCTAAGCTAAAATTATTTGAATGCAAGTTACTTTATAGCGTGGAGAGGCCAAGTTGTGCATTACAATGCGCACAGGTCAATAATTGGCACCAACCCGGCACACTTACAAGAACAATAATTAAATAAATGCCAGGGATAGCCTACGTAACTAAAATTAGGAGACTGGCACTTCAGTGCACTTCCAAAAGGGATACAGTATGACCGACCGATCGTGTGATCATCACATTAAAACCACTCATCTACAGCAAATAGGATCAGCCAGATCCTCATCATTGAACACGTTATACACAAAGCACATTAAATATAGCATAACCGTGCAAACAGCTCATCTCTCCAGTTGAAAAAGCTGTCGAGAATACAACTAGCAAAACATCACCACGGCGGGTGCTCACACACACACACACACACACACACACACAATATTAACGTACCCTGAATTCGCACTCTCGTCTCCTCCCGGCTCAGAAAAGAAGGAGGCGGCGTTTTTCAGTGCTGAATCTCCTCATCAGTAAGTCCTTCCACTCATCCTTGAACTTGTGGGTGAGGTCCTTTTCGAAGGCAAGCTGAATTAGTTGAGCCTTGCGCTTGTGCAACATGCTGCGCCGATGCTCAGAGAAAACATTTTTAAGTGTTGAAAAAGAGTTTTCACAAGTCGCGGTAGACGCTCCCAAAGTTAGGGCGAGTGTATAAGCTTGGATGACAGTTGGCATGGCCTGGAGTGCAGAGTGGAACGTACTGAGAATATTGGCGATTGTCCATTTTCCATCTTTGGGGGGAAACGAGGTGTCCTCCATCTTCTTTACCAGGAACCCACGAGCCACAGCATATTCAGATTCAACCACAACGGCATGTTTCCAGTCATTAAATCCCCTAATGGAGAAGGTTGCATCAGATGATTTGAATTTTCTACATGCGTAGCAAAACGTGGCGTCCTTTTTCATAGAATATTCAAGCAAGCCAGTCCCTGTTCCTATACCAGCTAGAGGCGAATGATCGTTTTTTTGCACCAAACATCCGGACTGGATATTTGGTCAAAATAAGCTGTTTAGGCTGGTCCATCCCAAGGTCATCCGATGGCTCCACCACTGAACCAAGATGAACACTAGTAGTAGCCCTAGCTCTAACATTTGTTGGGCTAGTAGCTAAACTCACCTCGCTAGTGGTAGCCGTCGGGGTGCTAGTGTCAGGCTGCCCACAGTCGCTAATGCTGGTGCTATGTCCATCGGGGTTGGGTGCAGCTGCACCTTTCGAGGATTTACCGGTAATCCACTTTCTTATATCCATCTTTATTCAAAAAGCTTTATCCATCGAAACGCGCAGATTTCACTCAACTGCTCAGTGCTCGCCTCACACAACTGAAATGGCGGGAGCAGCAGCGTGCGTAACGTGCAACTTTCAACTTTCAACTTTCAAATGATTGGTTGTCACTAGAATCCCGTCCAACAAAATGAAAAACACACTATTGTTTCTCAATTTTAATGTCTTCATTTAACATAAAATATGAATAATTTTAAAAATATAAATATATTTATTTATTTTTAATTGTATATCTGGCCGCCAGTTGGGGGGGCACCAGCACGTCTGTGGGCGGGCCCGGCCCCCTGAGGCCCGCCCATAGTGACAGGCCTGCTGTAGCTTACTTCAGGAAAAACAAATAAATAATAATATAAATAAATAAATAAAATAAATACAAATCATAATAAATAAAATGTACACTGTCACATCAAATGTGCAACATTCCACTCGAATGAGAGGAACTCGGGGCTCTTAGAGAACTTGGAGCTTATACTGTAGCTTTCCTGAGGAACAATAAACATACCCAAACTAAACTGCAACATAAACAGGCTATAGCCAAATATAAAATACTGTTTCAAGTCAGTCAGTTTCAAGTCATATTTAGGAGGAGATAAGACAGCAAGTCAGCAATAATCAATAAAACAAAAAAACAAAACATTGCACCTAAGGAGATTTCAGACTCAAACCTTACTTCTTAAGCAGCATCACTGGCAGATTAGCCTAGAGAAATACAAGCATCTCAGCGTTTTTGGCACTCAGCCTGTTCCTCTTATCATCTAAAATATGTCCTGCTATGCTGAAAAGTCGCTCGGTATCTACACTTGTGCAAGGTGCACAGAGGAAGACCTAAAACTCGCGCGCTAATAGTTGTTGTTGCTATGGGCCTTAGCCTAGCTTAGTGACTTCCTGCTCGCGGGGTCACGTGACGTCGCTGAACACTACCTACACTACGCTCGTGAAGTCGTGCTGGAACTCTGACCAGCACTCGTGGAACGCCTCTCGTCCAATCAAAGCACTCGGTCCCTTTATGACGTCGAGCCCAGTGTGCGCTTCGGCGCTCTCGGAGCGAATCGACGAACGCAGCAAATGCCGTATGATATTCGTGGTATTGAAAGACCTTGCGTGCGTTCCTCCGCGAGGTATTTCTTTTGAGCAGACATTACAAACTGCATATTTGTTGTCTCTTTCCGACACTGTGTAATATTGCCAGACTGGCGACGCCATTTCTCTATGTAAACTGATCGGCCGTGTTTGATCGGCCGTTTTGAGAACTCCGATCAAAACCGATCAAGGGCATATCGGCCGATATCGATTGGCGCCGATCAGATCGGAGCATC
Organism: Nansenia antarctica; assembly: GCF_963989245.1. Classification (NCBI taxonomy): domain Eukaryota; kingdom Metazoa; phylum Chordata; class Actinopteri; order Argentiniformes; family Microstomatidae; genus Nansenia; species Nansenia antarctica. Next base: position 14,208,088 of record NC_137679.1, on the reverse strand, counting down.
TCTAGTTGAGACTCTCTCCACGCTCCCTCCATCGACGAGCAGGGGCTGGACCTCAGATTTCTTCCTCCTGAAGTCCACAATGATTTCCTGGGTCTTTGACTGGTTCAGCAGCAGGTTGTTAACCTTGCACAGCTTGCCCAGCTGCTCCACCTCATCCCTGTACGCCGCCTCGTCCCCCCCCGAGATGCAGCCCACCACGGTGGTGTCGTCTGCAAACTTTACGATGGAGTTGCTGGGGTGGACGGGGGTGAAGTCGTAGGTGTAGAGGTTGTAGAGGATGGCATGCCAGGCAGTCTGCCTAACGCCCAAGCTCCACCTACTGCGTTGCGTCACCTCGCCATCGGTGTTGCGTCAACTTCCCGTTGTCCAAGCTCCACCTGAGCGTTGCGTCACCGTCAACGTTCTACCTGCTCCACTGTCATTTGGCGCATATAAAAAAATATATTTTTCCACCTCAAGTGTCATCCATTTTTGCAACAAGCGTCAAGGACCTGTGGTGATTCACAGCTGACAGCGTGAATAGCAATTCGCAATAGCTGCGACCACGAGATATAGAGTAGTTGGCTACAAGCATTTTCAATCTGGTATCTTCTCTATTAGTGGATTAACCGCTGTGGTGATTTAACAGCTGATAAAAAGACATCAAGTAGACTACAAACAGAGCAAAACAAGAAAACAACACCAGAAAACAACCAATAGGCTATATTATAATCAATATGTGACAGCTCCTGGTGAAATGTGCAACGTCATTTTTACATGTGCTTAAACTACAGATTGTAAGCTTTCAAATGATGTGTCATACATTGAAATCAGAGAAAGATTGAACACGACAGGCGTATTTGAATGTTGGTGCACCTCAAACACTGAATGGGAGAAAAGTGACTCTAAACGCAGCCACAGCTACGAACGCTGAACAGCTAGCGGCTAACAAAACACATCGCTACGAACTGTATTTTAATAACATCACAACATACTGGGAGAACATCGACATGCTAAAAACACATAACTACACAAATAGATGAACACACAGTTCTTGCTTTTGAACACGAGCTAAAACGAAAGTATGTTTACAAGTCAACCCTCCCTTACCGGTAGCCTCCGGCAAAGGAGAATAATGAATCCAATACACAAATTATAAGTGTTTAGTGATCGTTAAACTGTTGTTTATTATATTGAGTGGGTACTTTAAAACTTCAAGTTGGTGTTAAGAAAAAACCCGAAAACGAGATATTGTTGACACCATAAGTTTCATTTCTTCTCCCCTTCGAGTGAGAGTGTTGTTTGCAAGTTCACCAGTCAATATACAATTGGTCTCATTGTGACGTCTGCGTCCGCCGTCAAAAATCAAACTTAGCAGAATTTTTACTTTTGACGCAGCCATCGGACGCAACGCTGACGCAACGCAGCAAGTGGAGCACCTTTCATTGATTACAATGCATTTGATCCCAATTCCGGACGCAACGCACATTTGACGCAACGCTCGATGGCCAAGGTGGAGCTTGGCCGTAATGTGGAAGAGGGTAGGCATCTTTCACTGTCCTGGCATTGAGAGAGCGGAAGTCAGTACAGATGCGCACCTCGCCATCTCTCTTCCAGACGAGGACAAGTGGAGAGGCAAACTCACTAGTTGACTTTCTGATGATGCCCTTTTCCTCCATTTCATTCAGTGTTGTCCGGAGCTTCTGGTAGTGCGCTGGCGGCACGCGCCGGTACGGCAGCTTGAATGGCCTCTCATCTACTAAGTGGATCTTGTGAACAAAGTCCCTCACTTCCCCACAGTCGAGCCTATCCTTGGAGAAGATGTCAGAGTATCTGAGAGCGAGCTTGCACATCTCCTTCCTACAGTCCTCAGAGACCTCACATGAATCGAGATCCAAGTCACTCAGGCCACTCTCTCTCAGAGCTCCCGTCAGGTCAGACGGAGGTGGGGCCGTTCAGCTGTGACATGTTGACTGTTGGACTTTAAACATGGACCATCAGCGGGCTAGAGCTCCTCAACAGCCAGGCATGGATACACATCTGCCAACTTGGCGTTTCTTCTCATCGTTATTGGCTTGTCCGTGGGGTTTATGATCTTCATGGGGACCCATCCATCTCCCCACAGAGGAGTCACCACTCTGCCAACCAGGATGTTTCTCGGGATTGCATGTGACTTTGTTGGCTCAACCACCACGGTGCAGCCCGGGGGTCCACGTGATTTCTCTGGAAGCTTCCCCCACACCATGTGTTCATGCAGGAGGAGAGTGACGGCTTGGTTGAGTTTGACTGTTCCAACAACGTCGGGCACATCCTCACCCTTCCACCGATTGATGCCGGAGAGCATAGCAAGGAAGTCGTCACGCCCCCCAGCCACAGGACCAGCTGTCTCAGAGATCATTTTCCAATATGTGACACAGCCCAATGAAAAGGGCTACCTGTAGGCGAAATCATTTTTCAGTTTTTTACATGTGCTTAAACTACAGATTGTAAGCTTTCAAATGATGCATCATACATTGAAATCGGAAACAAATTGAAGACGACATGAGTATTTGAAAGTTGCTACACCGGAAATCACTAAGCACAGAAAATCCCCATCAAAGATAATGAATCCCCATCAAACAACAAGAAACGAAGTCATTGTGTTATAGATTACACTTATTTAATGAACGTAAAACTGTTCGGAAAAATAACGAGTGGGTACTTCACATCTTCGAGTTGAATGTTAGCTAAAAAAACGAAAATAAAAAAAAATAAAAAAAAACTTTAAAGACGAATTTGACGTCTTTCTCATTTCCGAGAGGTGTCCAGAAACACCAGGAGCAGTCACATATGTGTCTGAGTCCTTAAATGTGTCAGTCAGATACTTGATCACATTTGTCCCTATGATGAGCTCATCTACCTGACCCGGGACAACTAGTGTGGGCACCGTCACTGTACATCCATAAACCTCAAACTGTAGATCACAAAGTCTCTTAGGATGGACTCTCTTTCCTCCACATCCTATCAGTACTATATCTAAGTCACTCTGAACATCACTGTCTAGAGTGCCAGCAGCAATGAGCCGCTGTTCAACAGCCTCACTAACAGAGCATGCCATCGAACCTGTGTCCAACATGGCATTCACTGTTACACAACCATTAACAGCCACAGGTGTGTAAAACAAACTATCACTACCATTTAGACGCTGTATGTTCTGAAGGATGACTGTCTGACGACTGGGAGCACTCTCACAGACTGACTCATATACTGACTGTAGATCATCACTGAGGGTATTATCACTAAAGCCCGCATTGCCCCTCTCCAAATGCAGGCTATCTAGTTTCCCTGGTTAGACGAGAAGATTGGGGCACTTGGTGCAGACAGAGGCGCAGGGAGGGTGTGTACATTCGGGCACTGTAACTGCACGTGCCCTGGCTGTTTGCATGAGAAACACAGGTTGTGCTGCCTACAGTGAGCAGTGGTAGTGTGAGAACTGTCACCGTTGACTGTACAGGCTCCTGAAGCTCCCCCTTCCCGGGACGAGTAGTAGCGGCCCCTGGCGGCAGGACTTCTCGCCACTCTGCTCAATACCTCACCAAGCATCCCAGCCATCTTGTCCATGCTGTTCTGGATTGAGGTGAGCTCCACACTTGGCTCTGGTTGTCGTGGTGGGGGCTGACACACACTGGCGCGGTGGGGGGCGACTCACACTCTGCTTGTGGGACTGCAACACAACATCAGGCTCCGGTCTCTCCATCCCCTGTGCATCAACAGTCATCACAGCAACGGCTTGCCTGGTACTACGTTCTGCTGCGGGCCTACTGGGCCTGGCCTTCAACTCTCTATGGTACTCATCGATCCGTTCCTGGACCTCTTTGGCTGTCCAGCTGCTAGCCAGCTTGCTCTTGAACACGACAGACAAGGAAGGCTCGTCACAGTATCTAACAAACATCATAGCCACCTCCCCATTGAGATCTCCCATCCCTTTCCCCTGGCGCTGCAGACCCTCCTCTGCTACATCAGCTGTCCTATTCAGGCGCACCCAGTAATCTAGGGCAGTGTTTCTCAACCCTCTCCTCGGGGCGCCCCAGCCGCTCCACATATTTGATCTGTTCCACCACCAGCACACCTGATTCAACTAATCAAGTCCAAAGCAATTATGATTTGGACTTGATTAGTTGAATCAGGTGTGCTGGTGGTGGAACAGATCAAATATGTGGAGCGGCTGGGGCGCCCCGAGGAGAGGGTTGAGAAACACTGATCTAGGGGACTCTCATGGGCTCTGGGAAGCGTACTGTAGAAGTCGGCAAGTGGCATGCCCGAGTACGTCAGGTCACTGAAATGCCGCTTCAGGATAGCATAGATGGCGTCTGGTTTCTGCTCAGCTCCAAGAGATGTGTCACTGCGTATTCCTATCTTCACCACATCTCTGGCTCTCCCCATCAACTTGGACATAATCTCATCAGACTGATCCCCAATGTTAACATTCCTCTTTCTCAGGTAAATAGACATCAAGTCGATCCATTCGTGGACAGAGCATTTGTCAGTTGACTCACCTCGGAAGATGAGAATTTCCTTGGCACTATGAATGAATGAATGGTCTTTATTGTCATTGCTATAGTACAGGTACCAAACAACGACATTTGGGAGGGGTGGCTCCCCTGGTGCTAGGAAAGAAAACAAAAACAAACAAAAAACAAGAAGGGAAAGGAGCTGGTTTACATAAATAAAGGCTATGTACACTATCCACTATACTATACTGTACAGGTAAGACGACTAGGGTTGTCATATTGCACATAGTGTTATTGCACATTCATTTAAAGTGTCGCAGTTTGCAGGCTTGAAATGTACACATTTGTGCCTCAGCACTACACCAGATTTTTTCAATCCAGCAGCTGCCATCAATCCGTCCAGACTGTCCAGTCTGTTTGTCCTTGCGGCCATGGTCCTGTACCGCCTTTTCGAGGGCAGCCGGGCAAAGTGTTCGTACCCAGGGTGGGTTTGGTCTCTGGAGATCTTGGAGGCCTTCCTGAGACAGCGTGTGTTGTACAGCTCTTCCAGAGAGGGGAGGGGGGCGCCGGTGATCTTCTGGGCTGTTCTCACGACTCTCCGTAGCGCATTTCTCTCCGCGGTTGTGCAGCTGGAGAACCAGTTGCAGATGCCGTGGTTGAGGATGCTCTCCACTACGCCGCGGTAGAAGGCCACCAGTATCTCCTGCTTGTTGTGTTCCTTCCTGAGGACTCTCAGGAAGTAGAGCCGCTGTTGTGCCTTCTTGATGGTGGCTGCTGTGTTGTTCTTCCAGGACAGGTCATCCTGTATGTGCACCCCCAGGAATCGGAGGGTTGAGACTCTCTCCACGCTCTCTCTGTCGATGAGCAGGGGCTGGATCTCAGATTTTTTCCTCCTGAAGTCCACGATGATTTCCTGGGTCTTTGACTTGTTCAGCAGCAGGTTGTTAACCTTGCACAGCTTGCTCAGCTGCTCTACCTCATCCCTGTACGCCGCCTCGTCCCCCCCCGAGATGCAGCCCACCACGGTGGTGTCGTCTGCAAACTTTACGATGGAGTTGCTGGGGTGGACGGGGGTGAAGTCGTAGGTGTAGAGCTCATAGCCATGCTGAGCTGCCACAAGCCTGTGTACATCCGCTACGGTTACTGGTACTCTCCTTTTCTGACAGAAGCCTAGCTGTAACTGAATCTCCAATGTGTCTCCCCAACTCTGTGATCAAAACACCTAGTTCCCTCAACGTGTTGTCTGTCTCACTAGGCTGGGGATGTATCGGAGGAGTATTGTCTGTCCCACCAGACTGGCGATAGACATGGGTAGGGGTGTCTGTCTCACTGGGCTCATGATTAGCAGGGATAGTAGTGTCGCCCTCACTAGGCAGGTGATAGGCAGGGGTAGAAGTGGGTAGAGTGTAAGGACCCTGGGCACTCTGGCCTACCAAGAGACTAGCCCTACTGTACTCATCCAAGTCAGTAATCCCCCTACCACGCCCTAGAGAACCCACATAACCAGGCAGGGATACTGAGCTAATCGGTGTAATAAATCCTCTACCAAAACTCACTTTGGGACTTGCACCCCTACCATTAGGTTCTGAATCACAAAACTCCATGTTCGCACCTTCTGCCATATCTACTCACTAGTATCTAAATCGTATGACAAAAATTTACTGAATAAATTGTGCGAAAAAAATAAAATAAATCACCCAGTGTATAAAATAATGTGCCTTCAAAGCACAGACCCAAAACAAAAACACTCACTGTAAACCATTAGTGACAGGCAAATGGCAAATGGCAGTTAAAATAATTTCTACTGCTACCCAAGCTAAATAATTAGTAGATCAGTACTAGACTAACTATTCAATTGCCTGCTAAATATTACTGTAGTACTCGTTCTGCGTTGTGTCTGATAAATTTGTCTGCTATACATAGAACTGTATCATTCATGGAACCTCAATACATCTATGGGGCTCTTCGACAGCCGGCCTGGGGTCCGTAGGATGTTGGATCGGCGATGGGCTGATCCTTTGAAGTCGCAAGGTCGCGGCACCAGTTGTAACCCCTCACAATCCGGACAGACCAGGCAGGCACACAGGTTCACTTTCAAGCTGTTTTATTTATAACATACCTGATTGTGCAAACAAAATGATGGTTATTAATGATGGTAGGCTCCAGCACAAAAAGCTCTCACCCCATCTCAACCGCTCACAAAGACGAAAGGGGCTTTTCTGCCTTTGTCATAACATCATATAATTATAACACACAAGACTAAACCATACCCATGGATACAACATACCTGAATGTGCAAACAAAATGATGGTTATTATTGATGGTAGGCTCCAGCCCTGGGTTTCCGTTAACCGGTAATTACCGGTCTTTGTCCGATAAAATCTGTTGAAGTCCGACATATTTAAACCTCTTCGGTCATAATGTCCGGTGAAAATAATTCCCTTTAAGCACAGTTTGAATACAATTTGCTAAAATTAATTTGTCACATATTCTGATTCCTTCTACATTAAAAAAGACGAATATATAGGCTATATTTTTTCTTTTATTATTAATGTGTAGACTAGCCTACGCAATGAACAAACAGCGGCAGGGTTGCCAGATGGGATTGACAATTTACAGCCTAACTAGTCCGCTAAATAACCGCTAAACCCAGTAGCCCATTCGGCGGTAACCCGCCCCATCTGGCAACCCTGTCTCTCAACGGCGCGAGTAGTTGTGAGGGAGAAATTCGTCAGTTAATTTAGTTTGATCTAGTCTAAATAAAACCACTGCAGTGACCGGAGTCAAGGTTATTGTTCTGCGTGTTTTGGATGTGCTAGAGCACAGTGAATGACCACGAGGGCCGTGAGATGCGGCTAGTAAAGGACGCTAGCCATCTCAACCCCGTTCATTGATTGAGCCTGCCGTGCCCGTTCCAGCCCTGAGTCGGGAGATTCAGAGTATAACATCCCCCTGGCTACCTCTTCTACTCCCCCTGGCTACCTCTTCTACTCCCCCTGGCTACCTCTTCTACTCTGGGAGTTTCCATTGAACTTTCCTCCTCTACATTCGTCCATCTCCAAGTGCGCTACTATCGACAACCTGGGCTACTGGTACCATTAGATTAGGATTGATTAGATTAGGTTGACAATACCACACTACATTTGAGTTTAGGGATATCAATGTTATATATTTGTGTATGTTTTATCTTTATGTATTAAATGTTATAATTGTTCCACATTTGAGACCTGTCTTCCCCCCACTCAGTTATTCAGTCGGTGTCCATCATTTTAGTTCAATTTAGTCTATCTATAGTGTAAGAGTTTAATTTGTGCCACTAAATTGAAATTGTCCACGGGTGTGTATCCCCCCGATACATCGTCCTCATTCTCATACTCCCGAGTCCGAGAAAGTATGATTTGACAGGCAGCTAGACTTAATGCCTTCCCAATCAGCGAGACGTGGTTATAGAAATTACGTCGTTTTATTGATAAAAAGGGTAAAACTGGAAAGAGAATATAGAAAACTTACATTACTGTCGTGAAACTATTTAACACACTTCAGTTAACGTAATGTGGAGTCCGTTCATTGATCGATCGATGCAGTCCGTTCAAATAGCCATCAAAAGCTAAACTAGGCATACTTAAAATTACCAATTACATCCTCAAATCCCATTAATGCAATTGAAATAAACATCTTAGCCTACAGTCGTAATTCAAAGTAGCAAAGGTGACTAGGCCCAGTGTGGCGCGCATGCAGCCCTGGACAATAGTGCATGCGAATCATGAAAGCCTATATTATTATATAGTTTGCATCTAATCGTATCGGATGAGAAATAGACATTAAATGGCATATATAGGCTACACAACAGCTAATCACCGCGACAAACACCTATATTATATTTGAATATGATGACAGGAATTTCTCCCGTTTGTCCGACACATTGAAATCTTTCCGGACACTTTGACCGGCACCAATTTTTTCTAACGGAAACCCTGGCTTCAGCACAAAAAGCTCTCACCCCTGCATGTCAGCAAAACAAAACATTCAGAACACGCCACATTGCCGCCATATTAGCTCACGTTAACTGGCTGGCAAAGTAGCTAACTAGCTGTTAGCTAGCTAGTTAGCTCACAACTTTATCCATCCATAAAATACAAATAAACAAAACATAACTCAAAAGTAATGGCATAAAAACCAATGGTAAACATTCATCTCAAATAATTAGGGGTGTAACGGATCACCTAACTCACGGATCGGATCGTGTCACGGATTTTGAGTCACGGATCGGATCATTTTTCGGATCAACACAAAACATTTTTTTTTTTTAAATAAAAACAACATTTTCCTTGAATTCTGTAAAAAGAGGATGCATTTGCTAATTCGCCGACAATTAGGATCCTCTCCTTTTCATAGAGGTCGGGCACAACCTTCTCACTGAAGTGGGGGCGCGAGGGGATTTTGTAACGTGGCTCAAGCACATTGATCATATTTTGAAACCCTCCGTTCTCCACAACGGAGTATGGCCTCATGTCTGCCGCGATAAACTTCCCAATTGAATTGGTAATGGCTTTAGCCCGGTCTGAGTCTGCAGGAATCGTCTGTTTAAATGACGTTTGGAGAAGTTGTTGTTGAGCTACTTTTTTCTTGCCCCCCGTCATCAACACACCAGGGTGATGTCGCGTTAAATGTGTGGCCATGCTTGACGTATTGCCTGCCTCATAAGATTTCCGCGTGGCACAATGCCTACACACCGTAACTTTCCCTCCTTCCATCATTATTATAAGTAACAGGGAAGCCAAAGTGCTCCCATACATGTGATTTCAATGACGAGGGAGGCCTTTCCAGTTCGCCAACGTTGCTAGCACTCGCCATGATACTTGTTGCTGTGGATTCCCAGCTTCACGTGGAGTGAGTACGTAACAGAGTACTTTTTTTGTGTGTTTACACAATCACCCAGGCTGCTTAGCGGGTGATATGACGTGATATAAGTGGGACAGAGATGAGTGAATGAATGTTGTTGTCAACTCAGTACACATGCAGAGAGTGAGAATAAAGCGCACATGATTGTTTTTCTACCGGTTACATTTGAATGAATGAATGAATGGTCTTTATTGTCATTGCTACAGCACAGGTACCAAACAACGAAATTTAGGAGGGGTGGCTCCCCTGGTGTTAGAAAAAAAAAAAAGAAAAAAAAAAAACGATTTTGCTATTGATCCGCGGTACACATGCGTTCCGAACCGTGGAGGGCGATCCGAACGGATCACGGATTATCCGTGATCCGTTACACCCCTACAAATAATACATTCGGTTTATATTAGTGGCAACTCTTTATCAAAGGAAATATAAAACGGGGACCGGAGCATAAACTTTAACCTACCATCTCAACCGCTCACAAAGACGAAAGGGGCGATCTTTGCTGCCTTCGTCATAACATTAAATGCGGCCAGTCCAACCACCACTAGGGGCACTACACACCGTATGCAGCCATGGGTAAATCAATTCAAAACACTTAACCAAATGATAAAAAGCAAACGATTTTGATGAACTTCAACCTATAACTTAAATATAATTTATAACCCTGTTACATATACACATGTACATATACATACACATACACATACACATACACACACACACACACACACACACACACACACACACACACTACAAATTGAGCAATGTTCTCCGCAGAGTGTATCACCGTCCAGGTGGATAGCCTATTCGAAATGAAATGAAATTAGCCTACCAAGTCTGCCATTTACAGAGTAGGCTTGATGTGTGGTAGAAGTGTGGTAGAAGTTCATCGCCTCGTCCACTTTAGTGAAGGAATTAGTATTTTCCTGGAAGGTAATTAGGAGTTTAGCCGGGAGCGCCTGCTGCACCAGGCCATATCTCAGGGATGTCGCACGGAGAAGTGCCCTCTGCCCTGATCGGGCCAAAGGCAGCTTGTTGACGGCGCAGTTCGTCAGGAACGTCCGGATAAACGCTGATCTTATCCCCCCGGTATGCCAACTGGCCGCCAAGCGTTGGACTGTCGATTTAGTCTCCAGACTATGGAACCTGGCGATGAGCGGACGGCACCTCTCCCCTCGCGGTGGTCCAACCCGGTGCGCAATGGAGAGCAGGGGCGCATGGCCAGTCCAAACAGTCCTCTCCAAACAGCTCTCGCAGGAGGTCCTGGACAAACGCAGTAGGTCTCCCTTCCTCTATCCCCTCCTTACATCCGATGAATTTCAGATTCCTAGAATGAAACTCCAAAGATGATGTTTTCTGGAGCAGGATGTCATTCTTTTCTTTGAGCAGTTTGCAATCTTTTTCGAGCGTATCAATGCGTGCGTCTGTGAGCGTGGCGGCATTCTCCAGGTCTCAAACTTTTACTTTGCATTCATTGAGATAGGTTTTAAGCCATCCGAGATTTCCCTGTGAACAAGCACGTTGGCGTTGGAGATTTCCTCGCGAATGAGTTCATTATCTTTAGATAACTCGTCAGATAGACGGGAGACCTCTTTGCACACAATGTCTTTCACAAGTTTGGCCATGGCGTCTGGATCCATTTGTTTGCTGCGGGTACACATTCGCGTCTAAAAATAGCCTATAGGCTAAAATCTTCGACTAACTCTCGAACACGTAACCTACAAACAAACTATATAAACTTTTGCCTCGACAATTTGTAGAATTTAAGCCGTCCACTGTTGAAGGACTTTGGTTGTTTTGCGTCGTGGATCAGATTAGGCTGGCAGTTTTCGGCCCACATTTCTACACCTCGTTCCAAATTATTATGCAAATTATATATTTCTCAGATTTTCCTAAATAGTCGATGCAAATGACAATCAGTATAATTTTCAAGTCATCAACCGTTAGAGTATAATTCAAATTTTATTGAACAAACCTCCCAATGATAACAATAAAAAACTCAAAATGCACTGTTCCAAATTATTATGCACAACAGAGTTTCAAAACATTGTATAGGTTGTAAAGAACTAAAAATGGTAATTTGATGAATTTAGGGTTAGGAGGTCATATTAGGAGGTCATATTTACTGAAATCAAAAGCTATTTCAAACAAAAACATCTTAACAGGACTCTTGAGTTTTGAATAAGTTGTAATTGTCTAAGTGCCTGTTTGGAGAGTCCTGAAAAAAGGTCATTACAGTAGTCTATAATAGCGTGGATATGTTTAGGCTCTGACATATAACCCCTAATTTTAAAGATGATAATACGCTGTTTTTGTTGTTGACTTAATGTGGATATTTCTTACCTTGTCTTTACAATGTAGGGAAAGAGAGATTCTAGGTGAGCACCAACCACTACCCTCTTCCTTTTGGCTCCAAATATATTAGTCTCAGTTTTGTCTTTTGTCTGTTTAGGTGTGCTGTGTCACCAATCAGGCCTCCTCTCCCCACTGCCATCCTGCAACACAGAATAATTATAATAACAGGTAATTTGTAGGTTTGTGAAATTAACTCTCTACTATGTGTGCCTCTTCCTTTGTTTACTCTACACAGATCCACCTCACAGCCCAGCTACCATGTCTGAACCCAAGTCCACAGAGTCCCTGGGTTCTGGCTGTGGTTCTCCAGCCCAGACAAGCACACAGCCGTGTCCAGAGATGGTGGAAGTGAATCTGGAGGACTGCAGTCAAACACTGGAACATAATATGGAAGAGGAGGAGGAAGGAGGAGAAGACGTGGTGGAGAAAGAAAAGGGAGGAGGAGAGGAAATAGAGAATTTGTATGGTAAGTTCATGTCATGAATTTGGCTAATGTTAAAATATGATTTATTGTACAACTCCTAGTCTATGCTCTATGGTGTTTATAGTGTACTACTGGAACAGTCAAAACATAGTCTGACTGCCTCTTTGGTCTCTTCTATTGTGGCATTGATAAGTCTCTCTTGAACTCTGTGTTCAGTCATTGTATTCTACAGACCCCAGAGATGTTGTTACTTCTGGCACTGCTCAGTCTCTGGAAGCACTACTTGTTGCTCTCATATTGACACTCAGTACCCCCCGCCCCCCCACACTGTGGTCAACCCAATTTAGCCTTTGCACTACTGCTTGGTTGCACACACCCCGGGGGGTCACTGTACATAAACTACCTCACTGTACATAGCTCACAACTGTATTAAGCAGGGGTCTTCAACCTTTTTCAACCCAAGGACCCCTTGGATGAGAGACAAATAGAACAGGGACCCCCACATGTAATATATATTTTTAAATGTCTCACATTTTAAAGCCTATAATAACTTTTATATTTACTTTATTCACCTTTTATTTCACCGTATTAACCTATTTATAAACTGGGTTATTAGCCTATATGTGTTTATGATTGATAAAACGTTCATGCATAATTATGATTGGTTATTATTATTATTATTATTATTATTATTATTATTGTTGTTGTTGTTGATGAGCAGTGGCGGACTCAGGCTGTTTGAAGGGCAGGGGCGAAAAGAAAAAAAGGGCAGCTGCTGGACAACATGGGACCCCATCAGTGCACATGGTCAAGTTTAGACCATTGGAAGGGCAGCCAATAGGGCACATCCTCTAATTTTGCCACTCAAAAGGGCACTTTAGTGCGACTTTTTTCCACTGTGGGGGCTCATGGTCAGGTTTAGACCATTGGAGGGGCACCAATAGAGCACGTCCTCTCATTTTCGCCACTCAAAAGGGCACTTAAGAGAGATGTTTTTCAACCGTGCCCCCCCCTGGGTCCGCCAGTGTTGATGAGGCTTATATTTTCTATTATTATTATTTTTCAACAATGAAACTTTTAGCTTCAGGAAGCCAGGTATGCTTACCTCAGTGAGATGACTGGCCCTGGTGGGTGGTACACACCCTGTCTATTCTGGGGGAGATGGAGGTTGTCAGGCAGAGCATCATGTCATCCTCAGGCTGCAGTCTGGAACTGTATTTGCTCTTCAGGTAGGTGAGGGAGGAGAATCCTCTTTCACAAAGATAAGTTGTTGCAAAACGCAAGAGGCTCACCATGGCCTTTGCTGTCAGTTGGGGGAAGTATTTCTGGCAATGGATCCAGAACTGGGTGAGAGGCTGTGACTCGTACACATTCTTGTGTGTACTGTCTATCAGCTGATCTTCCTCAGCGGCTGTCAGGTTTAGGCGTCGGATGCATTGTCTTTGAATGGAAACCGTATCCATGTCTTGTGCTTAGACGTTGGCACATGCACATCAGAAAAGTACTTCTCAAATTGACTTTCGAGTGCCTCCAAGTGATCAACAATTGCGCATTTCACGTCAGGCGAGGGCACCGCGGAATCCGCGGAAATGCATTGAAATGCGCAGCCAGCTCCGTGCGGTTTTGGCCAACCAGAATCTCGTGGATAGCTGTGCGTAATTCAAAGACGCGCGCCAATACTGATCCACGGGATCTGACCTCGGAATGGTAAAGGAGCGGCGCATAGAGAAGCAAAGAGGCGGGTTTGAATGAATGAATGAATGAATGAATGGACTTTATTGTCATTGCTACAGTACAGGTACCAAACAACGAAATTTAGGAGGGGTGGCTCCCCTGGTGTTAGGAAAGGGAAAAAAAACACTTTTAGAAAAAGAAAAAATCACAAGAAGGTAAGGAGCTGGTTTACATAAATAAAGGCTATGTACACAATCCACTGTACTATACTGCACAGATAGTCAACTAGAGTTGTCATATTGCACAATAGTATTTTTTCACGTTATTTAAAGTGTCACAGTTTGCAGGCTTGAAATGTACATGTTTGTGCCTCAGCACTACACCTGATTTTTTCAGTCCAGCAGCTGCCATACAATCCGTCCAGACTGTCCAGGGCCCAGAACTTAGGTCTTTGCTGTGTTCAGGGCCTGGACGGCCCTGTGGTAGAAGCAGTTCTTCAGTCTGTTTGTCTTAGCGGCCAGGGTCCTGAACCTCCTTTTCGAGGGCAGCCTGGTAAAGTGTACGTGCCCAGGGTGGGTCGGGTCCCTGGAGATCTTTGAGGCCTTCCTGAGACAGCGTGTGTTGTACAGCTCTTCCAGAGAGGGGAGGAGGGCGCCAGTGATCTTCTGTGCTGTTCTCACTACTCTCTGTAGCGCATTTCTCTCCGCTGTTGTGCAGCTGGAGAACCAGTTGCAGATGCCGTAGGTGAGGATGCTCTCCACTGCGCCGCGGTAGAAGGCCACCAGTATCTCCTGCTTGTTGTGTTCCTTCCTGAGGCATCTCAGGGTGTATAGCCGCTGTTGTGCCCTCTTGATGGTGCCTTTTGTGTTGTCCTTCCAGGTCAGGTCATCCCGCATGTGATGTCCCAGGAATCGGAGGGTTGAGACTCTCTCCACGCTCTCTCCGTCGATGAGCAGGGGCTGGATCTCTGACTTTTTCCTCCTGAAGTCTACGATGAATTCCTGGGTCTTTGACTTGTTCAGCAGCAGGTTGTTAACCTTGCACAGCTTGCTCAGTTGCTCTACCTCATCCCTGTACGCCGCCTCGTCCCCCCCCCGAGATACATCCCACCACGGTGGTGTCGTCTGCAAACTTTACGATGTAGTTGCTGGGGTGGACGGGGGTGAAGTCGTGGGTGTAGAGCATGGGTCACCAACAGGCGGCCCGCGGGCCAGATGCGGCCCACCAAAGCATTACATCGGGCCCGCCGAATATTCATGTTTTTACGGGGTTTTTTAAGTTTTTTTTTTTTTTCCCGAAAATGAGGGAAATACCGTTTAGAACATAGATTCATATAGTTCTTACAATGCAGGAGGAGTCAGACCTACCTCATTCACAAAGCTGCAGCCTTGCTTCTGGTTGGGCACTAAATAGCAGTAGCGAAGCTGAAACTAATTCCCCTCTTTTATTAAATGGAATGCGGCAGACGTAGCGCTATTCTCATGCAAGAATGAGGACAAATTCATAGCTCTCATTTAACATTTCGTTGTATTTTATTTTTTCACATAGCCTACTCATAGGCCTATTTATCATTTCGTTTTATTTTATTTTTCACTCTTTGTTGCTCTTGTTACACCTCACCTTACATTTCCCAACATTAACAGTGACTTAAATAACTAACTTCTCAGTCAGAAAATGAAAAAGATTAACATCACTTAAATAAAAAAAATAGCATGGCAAATGATAGGCCTTCATTGCCAGAAATGTTGTTTTCAAGTCGGTCAGTCAAACGTTCACCGCGGCATCCTGGTATCGCCTGGCATCTGTAGCCTATATCAAATAAAACGGTAATAACCAGGTCATTAAATTACACTTTAACAATGGATAAACCATGCCATTTAACATAGCAACAATAAAATCCTATGTCTGCAATACTCACATTTTGTTAATGAGAGAACTAACATCTCCCCTCTGACGCCAACTTCTTAAAATCAGGCTGGAGGTCCTCGTGAATGGCTTCAGATTCCAGCACAAACTTGCGGAACAGGCGATGCTGCGTACTGGAAGTTCCTCTGATGAAGTTAATTATTTTCATTGTTTTGTCCATAACCTCTTTCAGATCCCCACTTAGTTTGGCACACAGCACGCCAAAATATCTCGATTGCCCCCTGGTGGCTGGTTGGATAATAGGTGTCAGGAGTCTGTTCACATTGATAATAGGCTAATAATCATTAATAACATTAATTTAGTAAGAAAATGAAAATATTGAACAGTATGCTAATAGTACTATATACAATAGTATGCCTAAATAAAATAATTATATATATATATACGTATATATATATTAAAGTCCGGCCCCCACAGTGTATGCTTTGAAAAATTCTGGCACTTGGACAAATATAGTTGGTGACCCCTGGTGTAGAGGTTGTAGAGGATGGGGCTTAGCACACAGCCCTGGGGGGACCCAGTGCTGAGGCTGAGGGCTGTGGAGGTGTGGGGGCCCACCCGCACCCTCTGGGGGCGGTCGGTCAGGAAGTCCTTGATCCACGCACATATAGAGTGTGATAGACCCAGGTCTAGTAGTTTGGTCACTAGCCTGTCTGGAAGGATGGTGTTGAAGGCGGAGCTGAAGTCCACGAAGAGCAGTCTCGCGTAGCTGTTTCCCCTCTCCAGGTGGGATAGAGTGGCGTGGAGAGTCGTCGCGATGGCGTCCTCTGTGGACCTGTGGGCTCTGTAGGCGAACTGGTATGGATCCAGGTTGGGCGGGAGGCGTGTGAGTATGTGGGCCCGGACTAGTTTCTCGAAGCACTTCATGATGATTGGTGTGAGTGCCACCGGGCGGTAGTCGTTTAGGCAGCTCACCGTGCTTTTCTTCGGGACTGGGATGATAGTTGAGGTTTTCAGGCAGGGTGGGACGGTGGCCTGGGACAGGGACTGGTTAAAGATGTTGGTGAAAACCCCGGCCAGCTGGTCGGCGCAGTCTCTCAGCACCCGTCCCAGGACGCCATCCGGCCCCGAGGCTTTCCTGGGGTCCACCGCCTCCAGTACGCGTCTCACTTCATGCTCTGTGAGGGTGAGGCTGCTGAGAGCTGGAGAGAGTGGTGTTTGTGTTGCGGTTACCTCCGTTCGCCCCTCGTCGAACCGGGCGTAGAAGGTGTTCAGCTTTCCCGCCAGCAGGGGGTCGTCCTCTGCGGCTGTGAGCCTGTTGGCTCTGAAGTTTGTCATCTGCTGAACCCCCTGCCACATCCGCCTGGAGTCGTTGCTCAGGAGGCATTCCTCAATCTTCTCTCTGTGCTCTGCCTTGGCCGCTTTGATTCCGCGCTTTAGGTTGGCCCTGGTGGAGCTGTACAGCGGTGTGCTCTTCCCTGCGAAGAAGGCGTTGTCCCTCTCGTTGATCAGTTTTTGGACCTTCCCAGTCATCCATGGCTTCGTGTTGGGGTAGACCCGGACCCGTTTGTCCACGGTGACTGAGTTGGTGCAGTTCACTATGTGGTTCAGAACCGACGACGTGTACTGTTCCAGGTCCTCATGCTCATATTCCTGCCATAGGGTGTCATTTAGGCAGATCTGCAGTGGAGCGGACCCTTCTGGCCAGGTTCTGACAGTCTTAGTGGTGATGGGAGCACTTTTCCCCATGGTAGTGTATGCGGGAATCAGGAGGATTGACACATGGTCAGACATGCCTAGATGAGCTAGCGGACTAGCCTTGTAAGCACGTTTGATGTTGGTGTATACCTTGTCCAGTGTTTTTTCTCCTCTCGTTGCACATTTCACATGCTGATAGAACTTGGGTAGTACTGCCTTCAGGTCGACATTATTGAAATCCCCCGCTATGATGTGAATAGCCTGTGGATCAGTGCTTTGTTGGCCACTGATGACTTCATATAGTCGCGCCAATGCTAGGCTGCTGTCTGCGCTAGGCGCTATGTACACACATGTTATTAGCACCGCGTTAAACTCCCTCGGGAGGTATGTGGGTCGGCATTTAACAGTCAAGTATTCCAGGTCTGGGGAGCAGTGGCTACTTACAGTTTTCGTGTTTAAGCACCAGCTATCCTTCGTCGATATTATGATCCCACCTCCTCTTGACTTGCCGCTAAGCTCCGTTCGGTCAGCGCGATGTAGCGTGCGCCCCTCCAAGCTAACAGCTGCGTCCACAATGTTGTCATTTAGCCAGGTTTCGGTCAGAATAATCACACAGCTATCCCCTACGATGTTGTTTTTGGCAACCTGTAGTCTCAGTTCATCCATCTTGTTCGTCAGGGATCTGACGTTGGAGAGGAAAATACTTGGCAAAGCAGGTTTGTTTGGGCTACGTCTTAATCTTGCTAGCAGGCCTCCCCGGCGGCCTCGTCGTTTCCTACGGTCTCGTCGCCGGCGTTTCCGCCTCAGGGAGGGAACTGTGTACCAAGGTTCTCCCGGTAGACGGGCGATCTCTTTGTTTATCCTGTATTGCTCCAGAAACTCCGCCGTAACTATCTTGTCGTTTTGCGTGCCTACTTCTAATAAGTCGAGCCTGCTGTAGGTACTATATACACAACTGTTCCCTATAAGTACTAAAAAAAAAGTGTACATACAAATGTACTTAAAAACACAATGAAACACCAGTGTGGAAGCCACTCCAGCTGCAGCGTCTAAGCGCGCGGGTTTGTTATTATCAAACTAGTAACTAAATTAGTAACGTTATGCTAGTTATTAATTAACGTTAATTTCGCAATGAAGACTGAACTGCAGCGTTTTAGCCAACACCTAGCTTGCTAGACAGGTGTGTTATTTTTTCCAGCTGACTTTATGTTAGACTCTGCATCATGGGCATATTTTATTTTGTAAATTGTTTTTGTCAAAAGTAGTTTATTATTGCCTATTAATGCTTGTACTTTACTCAATATCATTTTTGTTATATGTTTTAATTCTCACTGATTATTTTGGTGAAAATTGTGAATTATTATGACAAAAATTGGCGGACCCCCTGCAGTACCTCTGCGGACCCCCGGTTGAAGACCACTGGTATAAAGCCCATAATTGTATATACCTCTAAACTAAACTGATGTTTACAATACTACCTCTGCCGGTACTGTATATTGCATAGTTATCTATCACTACCATTCTTGCTCTATTTATATCATGCCCTTATATCACTATTTGCATTTCTGGTTAGATGCTAAACTGCATTTCGTTGTCTGGTACTTGTACTCTGCAATGACAATAAAGTTGAATCTAATCTAATTGTTTCTAATCCTGTAAATGTTCCTATTCTTACAGGAGAGAGCTCCAACCCAGGCTCAGACAGGGAGCCCAGCTCCACCACATCAGGAAACCATAAACAACTCAGACGCTCAAGACGGAAGAGTCACCACAGTGAGAGTTTAATTTGTCCATCTCTCCTTGAATCACACCCACAGACTCACACAGGAGAGAAGACTTGCCCTTGCCTTCAATGTGGGAAGGTTTTTCTTAAGATGAGCCAACTGAAGAGACATCACAGAGTACACACAGGAGAGAGGCCATACCACTGCTCCCAGTGTGGGAAGAGTTTTATTCGACTAGTAGAACTAAAGAGACATCAAAGAGTACACACAGGAGAGAGACCACACCACTGCTTCCAGTGTGAGAAGCGTTTCAGTCGACTAGAACACCTAAAGAGACATCAGAGAATACACACAGGAGAGAGACCACACCACTGCTTCCAGTGTGGGAAGAGCTTCAGTCTACTAGGAAGCCTAAAGAGACATCAGAGAATACACACAGGAGAGAGGCCGTACCACTGCTCCCAGTGTGAGAAGAGTTTCAGTCAACTAGGAAACCTAAAGAGACATCAGAGAATACACACAGGAGGGAGGCCGTGTACCACTGCTCTCAGTGTGAGAAGAGTTTCACTAAATCCAGTGTAGCCCAGCTACTAAAGTGAGCTATGAGCATTTCATAACACAAGTCCATTTAAGTTAAATAAATAAGTCCATTTAATAAGTTCAATAAATAAGTCCATTTAATAAATAAGCATCATTTCATGGTTATTTACACGGTTATTAACATTGTTATAAGTTTATAATGTGTACTTTACAAGCTCTAATGTGAGTTCGCTCATTGGTTATATGTCATTCATTCATTTCTTTATTTCATTGGTCCATCGGGAAGAGCTAGCCAACTGTAATGTATGCTGAGAGAGAGGGGGCGGGACTTTGTACTAATAGCGTTAGGTTGCACTAAGTAACATGTCAGAATGTTTGAGGACATCGTCGAGTGAAGTAAGACTTGTATATGCTGTGTGTAACAATTCGGGAATCAACGAACAGTTATTCCTTTGGATGTTGGTGCACATTGAAGCTACCAGAGGTAAATACATATGTCTGGTGTTTGTTTATAAGCTACATCTACTCGTTGTAGTATGTTATATTTGACTGTAGAGCTAATCGCGGCAAGTGGTTAGCTTAGCATAATTACGTTAGCATGTTGCTAGCATTTGCTGAGTGATAAATTGTTTCTAGCTATATCAAAACGAAATAGCTATTGGATTTTGTAGCTCAGTGTATTCTGTTAATTCAGAATTGGAAGTCGAGAGACCAAGCAACAGGAAAGCTCTCCGGTGGACAAGGAGACCGTTTCCAATCGCCTGGAGTAACTCGAGACCGTCCAGTGAATCTTCGCGCCCGTGTCCTTCAATCATTCTCCTGCGCTCGTGGGAGAGAGCTGGACCCCATCCCCCCTCATCTCTGCCTCTTTTTACACCATCTTTCAAACCCCTCGTTTACCTACGAGTTCCCCACGAGGTTACGTGAGTACTGAACCACGCACGAGCTTTTGTTTTGGGCTCGTGTGGACGAGTGAAGTGGCCATAACAGTTTCAAGGCCCCCCCCGCTCACAAGCAACGTCAGCTGCAACGGTAACACTGGTTAATGGACTGAGTTACAGAGTGCGTGTGTGTGTGAGTGTGGGCCCACCTTTTTATTTTACTGAATGGTATATTGTACAATTGTGAATCCTTTGAGTTGACTTTGAGTTTATTGGAAACATTACATTTATTTCCTTGAAAGGAATTGGAATAGGCTTTGAGCCTATATTTTGTTATGTGATATTGTGATATTGTCTGTTGACATTGTATTGTGAATATTGTCTATTGACTTTGTATAACATTATAATTGACTACCAACACTTTAAATGTAGCATTTAGTAAATAAATATATACCCTTTGGTATTTGCATTTAAAGCCACTGTGTTGTGTCATAAACAGGTAATAGGCAATTCATATGATATATTAAAACATAAATACATTAAAAGGATTAAAAAGGAAGTCCTATTTAAAATACTTCCACATAGTTAATGGAGGCACTGATCGTCATAATTTGAATAGTTTATTATTACAGGTAATACCGCCACTTATTTAAAATAGAACTCAGGCCCCGCCCATATGGCAGGGGTTACACCAGCAACCTGTTAAAACACAAGAGAAAGCATCATGGTGTTAGGCGTTAAGTTTTAGAGTAGGGGTGGAGTATCACACTGTTTAGTTATTAGTAATACAAATAATAACTCCCTGAATTTAGTTGTTGTGAGGTCTTTTTGCCTAAAATCTGTTTATCTTTTCCCTACTTGCCATGGCAGTATGTTTTTTGTATTGAAGGTAAGATGTTTCTGTACACTTCAGAATACATTCTGTTGCTGCCGTCGGCAGTTAAATCCTCAACTAAGACGAGTTAGCCAGTTCTCGTGTCAGCTATACACGGCCTAACGTCCACGTCCATTGCATTGCAATGTTTTGGCTTGACTAGCGAGTGTCATTGATTTCATCTATTTAAAATGTTCTGAATAAAAGTCAACATGTTTTTGGTAGCCGACTTGTTCCTGCTTTCACCAGTTGCTGTCACATATTGATAAGTGTCGGCAAGCCATCAGAACCTGTCAGTGGAATCTCCCACAAAGGAACGTTTCCTTAGTTGATTGAGGTAATAGTGACCATGCACAACAGGAATTGTATCGTACCCTTGATACATCAAGTGCTAAATCAATTTTAATTTAGTTTAGTTTATAGTTTCGTAGACAGTCCCCTTTAATTAACAACAGTAAAGCAATAGAGGAGCACCTTTAGCCTACATTACTAATTTCCAGCTGTAGTCCCCGACAAGTTGTTAATGTAAAGAGTAAGTAGCCTTGAGAACCGATGGTTTTCTAGCCTAATGGCCCATAAGTTGCTAATATGCACCCTAAAATAACATTAGTTAGAAGAAAAAATGATTACAATATATTTATAATTAGAGCAAGCATAAGCAAAATGAAGAAAGAGAAAACAAACATATCGCACACAATTGGAGCAAGCATTTTTCTCTAGACAGAAGGGTCGTAACACCAGGTCCATTTGGTATACCTCATAACCTTTCTTGCATTTCTGGTGTTTGTGGGCTACGGCATTTTTTTGTCATTCACCTTTGAGCACACATTTTACATATTGTAAATATATGCCATCTACATGCCTCACTGGATGGGGTTAGTGGTGTTGACTCATCAGAAAAGTAAAGACTAATTCACAGAGTGCATGAAGATTCCAGTAAGGGTTTTGGATGGAGCCCTAGTGCTGTTGACTCATCAGAAATAGAATGTTTTGTTTAGCTCATTAGTGGGCCCCTTTTACAACGCCGATACCTGACCCTTGCCTGACTCGACCATGTCCTTTGCCTGACCCCTCAAACCTGTTTGCACTAATTAAGTGCCTTACCTGGGGGGTATTCCACGTACGTCAATTAGTGTATTTGCAATTAAAAGGAAAGGCTCGTTCAGGCAACTCTCGATTGGGATTCAAGCCTCAAGTGATTCCTCGAATGAGAATCAGGCTTGTGTTATCAATGTTGACCCCCCACATACACACACACACACACACACAAACGCGTACACACACACACACACACAGCTCTCTTTCCACACATTGGTTAGCTGATTTTGGTTCTATTTGTCTTTATTTATGTATCTTCACTGTCTTTGCCGTTCTCATGTATTGTATGTATTGTTTTATGTTTATATGTTTGTTTTTATTCTTGCTGGGGCCCCTTGGTCAGATTGCCATTGAAAATTAGAATTTGTTCTCAACTGATTTATCTGGTTAAATGAAGGTCAAATAAAACAAATAAATAAATGTTCACGCAAGCCCGAATTGGAAATTCTCGATTTGGGTGCGTGCCCGCAGTGAGAACGAGCCCAGAAGAGCCGGTTGTCGAAAAGAAGATACTAGACTGGAAAGTGACAGCGCAGAGCTCCTACTTACAACGAAAAATAAGATGTAAAAAAGTGCAATACTGCCGCAATTAACAAGGTGAGGGAAATGGTTTGGCAAGAAGTTGCTGACAGATGAAATGCGTAGGTCATACTAGCCCCATACCTATTGTCTCATGTTCATTTGGTAATAAATGAACATTCACTACTGTGGGGATATGAGCATCAGGGTATTAAATATAATATATATCACTAGGTTGGCAGAGTGGTAACAGCTGTTGCCATCTGTGCAGAGTCCTATTTTTAAGACGGGGGTTCGAATACTGCTTCTGACATACACTTTTTACTGCATTTCGTTGTCTGATGCTGGTACTCTGCAAAAAGTTGAATCTAATCTAAAATGTATGTTTAAAATGATGGTGTAGGCTAATTTATTAGAGAACTGACATAACTACAACGGTGTTTGAAGCCTTTCTGACTAGTAAATGATGTTCTTCTAGCATTGTAACTGGACCCTGGATTTGGCATAGATTATTATTTCTTATGATTACTGATGGATAGATGATTCACTTACTTAGACATGTATTTATTGTAACTCGAATTGCATGAAGGCTTCTGTTAAATGTCAAGAAAATAAATATTAAATTAAAATCACCCCACTCACCTGAGGCAAGGATCGAACCTGCAAGCCGGCTGCCCTAACCCCTGTGCCAAACAGACCGCACTAGTGTAGATGCAAGCTAATACACATACCTATTTATTTACACCGTTGTATTTATCTATCTATCTATCTATCCATCTCTCTCTGTCTCTCTCTATTTCTCTCTATCTCTCTCTATCTATCTTGCACACTATCAAACTATCTATCTATCTAGCACACTTTCAATACTTTTGATATCTATCAAAATATCAAATTATCTATCTAGTATCTCATAAAAGGTGGGAACTAATATTTCCAAAAAGTCACTTGACGGGAACTGTGGTTCGGGATTTAGTTTCCGCCTGTGAGACATTTTTGACTCACTTCTTATTTAAACCAGACCGGAAACCTGGTCGCTACCAGGTTTGTTCTGAAGGATTGGTTGCATAGCAACCAAGCAGCGATTTTTTTTGTCACTTTCATGTAACCAAACTCGAGCTGAAGTTATTGCGAATTATCAAAACTAGCAAGGATTGGCTCTAATCGCCGTTTTGGAATAGGGCCCTAAGTTCATTGACATTTAATTATTTAGAATCCCATAATGTATGTATCATATGTATCATGTCCATAATTGTATTTGCCACAATGAATTCAAGTTGATATACCAAAGCCAAAGGTATTGAAGTGGCTGGAAATGTGTTTACGGTATTTGGTTTGGTTTAAAAGCTAAGCATTAAGCGAATAGGCCGAAAATGATCTGTCATATCCATAAATACTTGAAATACGAAAATGATCTATCTCATATCTCGAAATGCATAGTAAACCAGTAGTATCTGTATCAATGTGCACACACACACTTGGTCGCCATTCACAAAGCTGAGCTTTATTGGTCCCGTTGTACATTCAACATGCAGTAGCTGGTATAGCGCCCCTACAGGCCACTATCGGTACATCTCCCTTTTTCTAAGGATTAAGATGAAGTTGATCTCAGAGAATAACAGTTCACAGATATTACAAGTCTATATCTATAGCTTAGCATACGTACTAGAATTCTCAAGATGTACTCTCCAGCTTGTACAAATAAACAATGTAACGGTACTCTAAACAGTACAATTATTACACTTCTCTTACCTCTTTCCTTTTTTTTTTTTTTTTCCAATGAAAACAAACTGTAATGGAACCATACAGCATCAATTCACAAATAACCTGAGTCCAGAAACAAACAGTAATGACCCTGAGAACAGAACTCCAAGTCCGCAATAAAAAATAAAATAAAAATAATAAACCCACCCTTTCTGTGCGTGTTATTAGCACTCCTCTACAAGTCTCCTAGGTTTGACAATGGACCTACTCGGCCTTTGAACCCGCTCCACCCCAGGGGAGGGTGACTCGACAGGAGGGCTGTCCGTGTCTGATTGAGTGTGCCCCCCTTCTATTTGCTCTCCCGGAGTCTCCCTGTCATTGCCATTCTCTGCAGGCTGTGGTTCTGGGCGTGGAATCTTCAACAGGTGTCTCCGGTTCCTGCGGATTGTATTGCCATTCTCGGTAAGTACCTCGTATGATCTTGGAGCAGTCTCTTTAAGGACCTGTGCGACCGGTCCCCATCTTCCTTCGCATCTGACTCTCACTAGGTCCTCTCGTTCAAGAGGTCCCAAGGGCCGTGCTCTTTTGTCATAGGCACGTTTGGACCGGTCCTCTCTCTGTGTGGACCGGTGCTCTCTCTGTGTGCGGTGGTCAGCGCGCTGGAGCAGGTGCTCTGCTGACGGCAGCTTTGTCTTGAGCCTCCTGTTCATCAGCAACTCTGCTGGTGAGCGGCCACCTTCCAGCGGTGATGCTCTGTAGTTGAGGACTGCCAGGTACGGGTCCTCACCCGCTTCCGCTGCTTTCCTTAGCAGTCGTTTCACGATTTGCACTCCCTTTTCCGCTAGACCATTTGACTGCGGGTACAGTGGGCTTGAGGTTACATGCTTGAATCCATACTGTTTTCCGAACTCTGCGAACTCCTGGCAGCTAAACTGCGGCCCATTATCACTTACTAAAGTCACTGGAATACCGTGCCTTGCGAAAATAGACTTAGAATGAGTGATCACTTGCTTTGCTGTGGTATCAGACAACAGCGCATACTCTGGATAGTTTGAATGGTAGTCAACTATGATTAAATAGTCTCTCCCTTTCAGCTGAAATAAGTCTGCACCTACTTTTTCCCATGGCTCGGTTGGTTTGCTATGAGGCAGAAGCGGCTCTCTAGGCTGCATATATCTATGCTGTTGGCAAATCCCACATCGCTGTACTACAGTCTCAATATCTCTGTTCATGTATGGCCAAAACAGTACCTCACGAGCCCGCCTCTTGCTTTTCTCTATTCCCAAATGGCCCTCATGTGCTAACTTAGCCATCTCTGGTCTCATGGAGCCGGGAACTACTATTTTGTTACCTTTAAGGAGTACCCCGTCGATCACTGTCAGTTCATCTCTAGTGTGACGATACGGACTTGGCAGTATCCTGGCCTCATCTCCTGGTGAGAGGATGCTATGACCACTATGACCTCCTGCAACTCTCTGTCGCTTGCTGTTTCCTGCGCGAACTGGGCCCATTTCTCATTTGATGCAGGCAGCTGGGCCTTCACACAGTCCACATGGATTTGCACCTCCTGCTCGGTGCTGCTCGGGCCCGTGTCACTCAAACTCGCTCTGCTGAGAGCGTCTGCCACTATTAAGTACTTTCCTGGAGTGAACTTGAGCGTCATGTGGTACTTCTGTAGCCGTAACATGAGACGCTGGATGCGTGGCGGTGCATCTCCAAGTGGCTTTCTGGAAATGGCAATAAGCGGCTTGTGATCAGTCTCTAGTATTATTTCCCTGCCGTAGATATATTCATGGAACTTTTCACATCCGAAAACCGCGCCTAATGTCTCTTTCTCAATTTGCGCATAGTTGCGCTCTGCAGATGACATCGTTCGGGATGCGTAAGCGACGGGAAACCATTCTGTGCCGTGTCGTTGGAGCAGCACCGCTCCGAGACCCTCTTTGGATGCATCAGTAGAGACTTTGACCGGTTTGTCAACATCATAGTACTTTAACACCGGCTCTCTGATCAGGTTGGCCTTTAACACCTCCCACTCATTTGCATGTTCGTGTTCCCACTGCCATTCGTTTTGCTTTTTCAGTAGAGCTTGCAGACAGATTTGGTATGAACTTCCCCATGTAGTTGACTAACCCTAATGCTCTTTGCAGGTCTGTTTTATCTTTTGGCGCTGGCATCTCTACTATTGCCCTTATTTTCTCTGGATCAGGCTGTATCCCTTCCGCGGACAACTTGTCACCTAGGTAAGTAACCTCTGTCACCCCAAACTCACATTTCGACTTGTTCAGTTTAAGCCCTGCTTTACGTGCTTGTTTTAGCACCCCGCGTAGCCTCTCGTCGTGTTCTTCTTTTGTTGTGCCCCAGACCACTATGTCGTCAATACCCCTCCTAAATTTCGTTGTTTGGTACCTGTACTGTAGCAATGACAATAAAGACCATTCATTCATTCATTCATTCATTCATTCACACCCTCCATACCATCAAACAGCTGCTGCACTGTTTTGTGGAACACCTCTGGAGCTGAGCATATCCCAAACGGTAAGCGGAGAAAGCAATGCCTTCCAAATGGTGTGTTAAAGGTACACAGTTTGGAGCTGTCTTCGTCTATGGCGCCTGCCATAGCATTAGTTATGTCTGAGTTAGTTGGTAGTTTGTAGTGTTCTCTTTTGATCCACTTATTCAGGTCTTTTGGGTCTATACAGAGCCTCAAGTCACCATTCTTTTTCTCAACTATCACCAGAGAACTGACCCACTCAGTCGGTTCCTCTACTTTCCTCACTATGCCCTTCTCTATAAGGGCTTGTAGTTCTGCTTTCAGCCTAGCTTTAAGGGTCACCGGCACCTTCCTTGCCGGGTGGATGACAGGTTCCGCATTTGCTTTTAACTGGATTCTGTACTGCCCAGGTAGGCATCCTATACCACTGAATACGTCTCTATATTGCTTCCTTATTTTTTCTGTGTCAGCTACAGTCTCATGCTGTTCCTCAGCTGCACCACTAGGTGTCACTACAGACCTGTCAATTACATGCACTCTTTTGATGAGACCCAATCTCTCACAGGATTTCAGACCTAATATGGGCTGTCTATCACCCTCAACCAACACAAACATAGCATTAACAGAGTGCCCTTTCCTTGACAGTGTGACCCTACATACCCCTTTTGTAGGAATCGGTTCATCATTGTACGTTCTCAGATTTACCTTTTTCACATGCACTTTTGGCTTCTTGTACAGTTTATTAAAGTCTTTCATCGTCAGTATGTTCACCTGAGCCCCCGTGTCCAATTTCAGAGGAATTGTCGTTCCATTGATTTCCAGATTGGCTATCCACTCCTCCTTATTGTCCTCGTTCTCCACAGTTCCCACGAACCACTTCTCGTCATCCTCGTCTGTGTCGGTCGTGTCGCTGCCTTGTTGCACCACCTGTACTTTCTTTGACAGGCAGCATCGGGCGTAGTGATTCTTCCTACCGCATTTGCGACAGTCCACACCGTAAGCCGGGCAGTTATTCGCTGCATGTCTGCCCCCGCATCTGTCACAGTCTGTGTCTTTTGTGGGCCTGGGCGCGCGGGACTTTCCTTTGCTGTTCCACTTGCTAGCGGCCCTCTCATGCACTCTCTCATGCACCGCGTCCACCGATGCTGGTTCGGGCTCGAATGACTTGAGCTGCATTTTGGCGCTCTCTGACGCCTGGCAGATTTGTACTGCCTTCTCCAGGCTCAAATCGGATTCTCTGAGCAGTTGCATTCTCACCTTCTTGTCGACAACGCCGATGACGACCTGATCCCTTATTAGCGAGTCACACAATGTGCCAAAGTTGCACGACTGGCTTTTCAGACGCAAGTCCGTGACAAACTGTTCAATGGATTCTGACTCGGCCTGTACTCTGTTGCGAAAAACATACCGTTCGTACGTCTCATTTTTTCTAGGTGTGCAATATTCCTCAAACTTTGCTAGCACTGCTGCATACTTTTGGTCATCGCCCTCAGGAAACCGAAACGTGTTGAAAACGTCCCTCGCGGCTCTGCCTGCCACTGTGAGAAGCAGTGCTACCCTTCGACGTTCATGTTTCGCCTCTTCCAGACCGATTGCCAACACGTACAGCTCAAAACTTTGTTTAAAAGCTTTCCAGTTCTCGTGGACATTTCCACTTAACTTCAACTCGTCCGGCGACCGAATGTTATTCATCTCAGTAGGCTAGTGTCACCCCACTCCTGGTACCATGTATCAATGTGCACACACACACTTGGTCGCCATTCACAAAGCTGAGCTTTATTGGTCCCGTTGTACATTCAACATGCAGTAGCTGGTATAGCGCCCCTACAGGCCACTATCGGTACAGTATCCAGCTGCAGACTCGCAGAACAGCTCTAGGACTCGAAGGAATGTGCAGTTCCAGGACGCAAAGGAATGTGCAGTTAGCGCCACCCAGTGATAAATTGGAGTATTGCAGCGGAGAACAGTTTCCAGTAGTGTGCTATACAAATACAATTTATTACTATTATTATTATATTATTAAAGTGTGCTATACAAATACAATTTATTATTATTATTATATTATCATTGAGACAAAGTTACTAAAGTACATGGTTACAATAGCAGATGCTAGGAGTTCTATGGTACCTTGGTTATGATTTCAGCAGAAAAATACTGTACAATACTGTACATAATGGGATCCCTGAGGGGAAATTAATGCGTTACAGCAGCTCACTTAAGAAACAACAACAAAATAAAGTGATAATATAAAAAACTAGACATCTGAAAACATTAAGTAACAGCAGTCTAATAAAGTGCTAATATAAAAAACTAGACATCTGAAAACATTAAGTAACAGCAGTCTAGTATGGTTTAACAACCCCCAGCCTGACTGATCACCCTGATCAAGCCAGCCAGAGGAGGAGTTGTACAGTCTTATTGTGGCAGGCAGAAGATCCTCCTATAGCGCTCCTTAGTTTAATGTGGTTGTAGTAGTCTGTTGCTAAAGGAGCTTTTCTGCTCTGCCACAGTGCCCCCCCCCCCCCCCCAGCATACCACTGTGTACAGCACAGTGCTAGCCACCACTGCTGGTTACTCTGTATGTGTGTTTGCTTAGTAACCCGTGTTTCCCTCTGCTAGCTGTCATTGGTTATACTGCTGGCTAGATCTGAAGGTCTCATTATGTAATACCAACCCCTCTACTGCCATGGGTGGCCATTATCCCTTTCGTTACATTATGCCGGCTACTTGTTATAGAAAAGGCAAGTTCTTACTCTAACTGCATTAGGGCTTCTGATGACAATTCCAGAAATCCATATTTACAACTTGTTACCATGGATATTTAAAACGTGCTCTGATCTGTTGAGATAATAATGTGTGGGCCATGTTCCCTCCTACTATGCCCCTGATGGCTTGTATGAGTGGATGACTCCTCATAGGGCTTGTATGAGTGGATGACTCCTCATAGGGCTTGTATGAGTGGATGACTCCTCATAGGGCTTGTATGAGTGGATGACTCCTCATAGGGCTTGTATGAGTGGATGACTCCTCATAGGGCTTGTATGAGTGGATGACTCCTCATAGGGCTTGTATGAGTGGATGACTCCTCATAGGGCTTGTATGAGTGGATGACTCCTCATAGGCCCTCAATTGTTAGAAACTTGATTTTTCTTGCTTCTCAATTGTTATAGAAACTTGATTTCTCGCTTACTTCTCAAAAAGCTTCTGCTTAAAATTGACTTAAGAAAGGTGTTGGGGCTGATCTGCTTGATCCAGGCCCATTGCCGTAGTAGACTGAAGACCCATCTCTTCAGGCTGCATCTTGACTGTCCCTCCTAAAGACATCTTCACCCCCACTAGGGCCACTACCCCCCTGTACAGTTTCTCTATTGTGAATAATAAACATTTAAAAAGTAATGCCCCCCCCCCTGGTCCTAGCATAGATTTGTTTTCCTCCTGATGAGTGATGTATAGATGATTCACTTACTTTAGACAAATGTACTTGTAAATCACTTTGGATAAAGGCGTCTGCTACATGTGTCAAAATGTAAATATAATAAATATATATATGTCAAATGTAAATATAAATACAAAATTGAGAAAGGGTCATAGTCCTCTACACATGTGCTCTATGGGGGGGGGGACTGTCTCTCATGCATCCCTCGATAATGTCTCTTTCTCTCCTTGACCTCATATTATGCCAATGAAAGAGTTCTCAATAGTGGCAGGGGAACTCCTAACACTAGCATTATGATGCTTTTCAGTGGTCTAGTTTTTACCCTCTCTTAAAAGAGGATCTAGTTTTCAGTCTTTCTAGAAACACAAGCCACATGTTAGACCATTCCCGTGGTTACACAGTAAACCCCTAGCAGACGAAAGAACCCAGAGCATTTTATGGAACTCACCTAAGATCTTATGCATTTTCTCATGGCCAATCATGCGTGGGAAACACCTAGACGGAAAACACCCAACAACTGGCATTCTCCTTTATATACTATGTCCTTCATGAACGATTGATGCTCTCTCATGGCTGAACATTCAATATCAATACACACAATCAGTGAATGTTTTTGTAAACCACCAAGACATGAAATGCTAAGTCTATTTCACGTGTGACATAATGCTTACTCCTCCAAAAAAAGCCAATACCTACTGTTTACAAGAGGGAATCCAGTTGGATTCTATTGAGTTTATCATTGAACCATTGAGTTTAACATTCCGATTTGTAGAACTGACTGATGAAGTGAGTCAAATGATGATCTCTAGCATTTATGAATGTTACATCTGTGATTTATGCAATACTTAACATGAAGCCTGAAAGACTCAGCATAGATTGTGTATTAGTTATACATAATTGTGACACCAACCACATGTACTTGATTCCCTCATAACCTAGGGTTAGATGGCAAAGTGTTAACACACAATTGTTACCTATGAGGAACTACAAACAGAACATATACACACAAAGTCAAACCAAGAAATGGAACACGGATGGTGTTCCAAGTGCTATCCAGTTACCCCTAAACGCTGACCTTTCCTCAGTACCAAATCTTAACTCAGTAATGCAATACTGACGGCATCCTCTCGTGTTCCCAGTAGACTTCATATCAATAGGGTTTAGCTTTGTCAACAATACAGGGCCGTTCTACAAACAAGCCAGAGGATATACATACTGTATATGAGTAAATTAACTATACTTCATAAAATGTATTTTTCTTTTCTTTTTGCTCACACAATATATTAACAATATAAAACTCATAAGTAGTCACTGCAGCCGTTATCACAAGCTGTGCTCTTCTGTGTTCACTTACTTTTCCCAAAACTGACTTGTAATCTAAGTTGCCTAAACCAGATTGTCTACTTTTAAAAGGTCAGAGGACGGAACAGGTTTATTTGTTTATTTCTTTTATTCTTCTTCGGCGTATGGGTAGTTGTTTTTCCTCTCCACTCCACCAGGCTCGGGGCCGAGGGGCTACCCTTTTACCACCCCGAGACCTGGTTGAGGGGCTCACCCGGGCTATATTTCTGGACACCCCTCCAGAAGCCACGTCATCGTCTCGTCATCTAATACCGACAGACCATGCATCCCGTTGGGTGGGTGGTACACCGGGCAATCCAGGATAATATGGTCTGCGGTTTGGTCCTCTGCGCCACACTCGCACGACGCATTTGGGGCCAAGCCCCATCTGTGCATTGATGAGCGGAAACGCCCGACGCCGGTCTGGAGACGATTGAGCCTCACCCAGGATAGCCGTGGCAAGTCCATCCCGAGGGGCTCAGCGCCGGCGACTGGGATGTGGTCGCGGAGTTTGGAGGTGTTAGCCTCCCACTCCGTGCGCCACATATAATCCGCCCATCCTGCCGCACTGATGTTGAGATCTCTGCATTGCTGCCTGAGATCCTGTGCGGCAGGCACAAATGGGTGTCTCGACTTGAGACGCCGGGAGGGCTCCGCTGTTATAGTGAGCCTATCATGGAGCAGATGGTTATTAAGCTCAACGGCCCGGCAGGCGAGACGTGCTGTGGCTCCCATGCGGCGGAGGCCTGCGGGCTGGATGCCTGCTAGGATGGGAAGGTTGTCCACGGGGGTAGGACGCAGGCATCCTGTCACAATGCGCAAGGCTTCGTTTATAGGCGAGTCGATGAGGCGGGTGTGGGCACTGCGACACCATACTGGGGCGCAGTATTCACTAGTTGAATAAACGAGGGCTAGGGCTGCCGTGCGCAAGGTCCTTGCGCCGGCGCCCCAGCCCGAGCCAACCAATCGCCTCATCAACGCCACACGAGCTGTTAACTTCTTGCGCAGTGACTCGAGGTGTCGGCGAAACGTGAGCGTCCTGTCCAATGTCACGCCGAGATAGATTGGCTCAGCGGAACATGGCAGGGGAGTTCCATCTAGGTGTACTCTAAGCTCACGTTTAGCCTCCCTGTTGTTAAGGTGGAAGGCAGCCGACACCGTCTTTGCCTCGCTAAGCTTCAATCTCCATTTCCGGAAGTATGCCACTAGTGTCTGCATGTCCTGGCTCAGAATCCCCTCCACAGACTGCCAATTTCCAGCAGAGTACACCACTGCGAGGTCGTCTGCGTAGGCGTACTTCCGCGAGAGTGTGTTGGGCAGGTCATAGGTGTAGATATTATAGAGGAGGGGGGCCAGGACCGATCCCTGAGGGACGCCGTTCTTAAGGCGTCGAAGCCTGCTTAGCTGTCCGCGACCGGTGGTGAGGGTAAAGCTGCGGTTACGGATGAGCTCCATGATCATTCTGACCATGTGCCTGTCCGGCAGCAGGCGGAGCAGCTTGCAGGAGAGGCCGCGATGCCATACGGTATCGTAGGCAGCCGTCAGGTCTATAAAGACGGCCCCGGCCTTCTTTTTTGCCGAAAAGCAATCCTCGATGTCTTGAGTCATAAGGGTGACTTGATCTACGGTCGACCTCCCGCGTCGGAACCCGGCCTGCTCACGTGGGAGCAGCGGGTCGACAATTGGTTCGATGCGGGCGTAGATGAGACGCTCGAGGATCTTGAAGGGGATGCATAACAGAGAGATGGGACGGTAACTCTTAGGGTCCCCTTCAGGCTTATTCGGTTTAGGGATCGCAACAACTAGGGCTCTTCGCCAGATTTTGGGGATCTTGAGTTGGCGCAAACAGGAAGTGAGGGACGCTCTCAGCCAGGACTTCAAGGCGGGTGCGGCATGGAGAATAAGCTCCGGGCAGATGGAATCAGGCCCCGGAGCTTTCTCTGGCTTTAGATGCTGGAGGGCAGCAGCGAACTCCTCCGGGGTGAATTCACCGGAGATGTAGTCACTGCTTGGTGTTGGGGCCCTCCAGAGGTCTGACACTTCTTTTGCCACAAGTCGAGACGACTCGCGGTCTTTGCCCTCGTATGACCCACTTTTCACAAATTGTGATGCGATTTTATTTGCAGAGATGGGGCAGTGACGGGGGGAGTGTCTGGACCTACCAGTGAGATTGTTCATGATACTCCATGCCTTGCGGCTGGAGTGCGAGAAGTCGATGGAGTCAATGGCCTCCTCCCAGCGCTCCTGTCTTTTACGGCTGAGTCTTGACAGCAAGGCTGTTGCGAGCCTGTCCGACTCAGCTCCTGCAGGGGCCTGGAGGAAGGCACAGTGGAGCTTCTCACACTCCTCATCCCAACACGGTTTGTAGCTAATGCGACGTCCGCGTGGGATGGATTTTTTTGCCGCTTTCACCAAGATGCCGCAGAAGTCCCGGTACGCCTCATCCACGTTGTTAGAGTTAGGCGATGGGAGGTGCCTTGTGGATTTGTTGGTAAGGAGGCGGAAGCGTTTCGGAAGTTCCACCGTTTCACTGGCTCACTCGGAACAAGGTTCACGAGTTTGGCCGTTGTTATCAGTGAGGGTCGATGTTGAGACCTCGGGAACTTTCCTAGCACACGTCTATCGGGGAGCCGGTTGTCAGCGCTGGCACTCGCGAATGCCAGGTCAGGGTTCGTCCCAGTGTTCCAGCGACCGGAGCGGAAGCTGGCTGCGCCCTTGGGGTCGTACAACAGGGCCAGGCTGTTATTAGCTGCCCAGACAGCCAGGTTCTCTCCGTCGGGTGAGTTGGTGCGGTAGCCCCAGTCTTCATGCTGGCAATTGAAGTCACCAGCATAGATACAGGGGTGGGGGAACACTGGTAGACACACTGGTGTGATTCGCGAGGGTGGAGGTTTGTAGACGTTGATGATTTGTCCACGCACAGCCACTCAATCTCCGAGTCAGCCGGGGATTGGTCAGCGAGAGTCCAGCTCAACCTTTGTTGGACAAACGTGGCGAGGCCATGCTTCCTGCTCAGGGTAGACCCAGCTAGCTGAAAGTTTGGTAGAACTAGCTTGTCTGCTGATATGCAGTGGGTCTCCTGGAGGAGAATGACGAGGGCCTTGGTGGTATTGGCCAGGTGTTCGATGACGTCGATCTTACTGGGGGTTAGTCCTTCGGTGTTCAGCTGCAGTATTCTGGGTTCGAGGTCAGCAGACCTCTCCCCCGGCTGCTGCCGAACACCAGCCCGGGTGAGGGGCCCTGGTTGGCAAACTTTGTTTCGCTTCTTGCTTTTGGCAGTCATTAGCTACTTACGGGGGGCACCACGAGAAGGTGTTTGCCACGCCACATCAACATGCACGGATGCTGAGTGCTCTCTATTCGCTTGTCTAGCTTTAGAGACCCCTAGCAATAAATGTCTTTTATTGACAATCCGTGGCAGCTAGGAAGGAGGTAGGGTTGAATAGATAGAGGGATGGATGGAGGGCGGACGAGGGCCCTGGAGAAACAGCTGGGGGACGGGCGTGGTGCTCAGGTATTGACAGGCCTGCTGTCATTATCAGCTGGACTCCTTCCCCTGCAGAGAGAGAGAGAGAGAGAGAGAGAGAGAGAGAGAGAGAGAGAGAGAGAGAGAGAGAGAGAGAGAGAGAGAGAGAGAGAGAGAGAGAGAGAGAGAGAGAGAGAGAGAGAGAGAGAGAGAGAGAGAGAGAGAGAGAGAGAGAGAGAGAGAGAGAGAGAGAGAGAGAGAGAGAGAGAGAGAGAGAGAGAGAGAGAGAGAGAGAGAGAGGTTGACAAGACCCTGGCCTGTACCGACGTTAACGGATCCTAACGCACCTGGACTGGTTCATTAAGATTGTGCTCAAGAGTCTGGAGGGGGTCAGGTTTATGTGACTGTGAGGACCAACCGTTTCTCTCTGTCTTACCAGCTGTAGAACGAGGTGGAGGAATGGCTCAACCTTTGTGTGTTATGGGGTACGACCCGGGGGGACCAAAGAGGCGGCACAGAGCGAGAATCCGTTAGCCCGTGGGCGTGTTTATTCACAGGATTTAGGGAGGGGGTATGCGGGAGAATGTGTGGTGTGCTGATAGACTTGGAGTATGGGATATGTGGATACCTATGTGTAATGCGTAGTCTAGACTATGTGTGTGGTCTGCCGTGGGTGCGGGGTGACGTAGGCGGGCAGGGTGTAGTCAGTATGTGCGTGCGCCTGGCAACAGTACAGTCCGAGAGTCCAAAAGGGGATGTCCAAGGGAGGAGGCGAGGGTGGTACCGGGAGATCCGTCCAAGGGTGTCCAGGGGTTCGGGGGTGGCTCGAGGGGTTCTGAGGGTCCGTGGAGACGGGGCAGGGATCCGCGGGAATGCGAGAGCCGGGGCCGGGGAGACGCGAGGGAGGGTCTGTGGGAATCTTGGGAGAGAACACAAACGGGGTAAGGCAGGGTTTGGAAAGAAGGCAGGTTACTAGAAAAACACAAGGAGCAAGATAGTACCGTGAACATAAAGGGCTCTGCACACAGCGTGCGATTTCTGTTGCGCGTCAACGTTCCATTTTGAAGTTTGAATGGAAGTCTATGAGAACATCGCATCGCAATGCACACGGCCCCGCACGGCGAAAATTCGATTCCATTCATAACAACAATGGAAATTATGGAACGTTGACGCGCAACAGAAATCGCACGCTGTGTGCAGAGCCCTTAAGGCTACGATCTGGCGATGAACTGCAGGTCTGGCAGGACCTCACTCTTTTCAGATTTCTCCTTGACCCACGCACCCGCTACCATTTTTACCACAGCAAAGCCGGCACCAAAAACCAACCCAAAAAATAACTTTCAATATCTTCCCTTTTGCTTCATTTCTTTGGCAATCTTCCGGTCAAATTCCTCCCTTTCACTGAAATAGTAGACATAAAAATCACAACTTTGTTGACAGAAACGTTGTCAACAGTTAAAAAAAAAAAAGAGTACATCAATAACAATAAGTATACATAATTCTTAAGGTATTATGTAACAGTAAATAGGGCGATAAGAGTTCAGGGCATTCTGTAAAAATATATATATTTATATACTCTCACCTCTGATGTAAACATGGACCATCAAGGAAGAGCTGTTCAGCCTGCCACAATGTCACATTTTTGAGGAGGGCAAGGCCATGAATGATAGCCTACCAAAAAAAAGTAAGTATTTTAATTTTTACGATTTTTTATATCCGATCCAGTCTACCAATACAAAACACAAAGCCATTATATGGGTCCATACACAATGGCACTATTGCAGGCAACCTCTTCATATGTTTTGAAAGTGCAGGACCAGCAATGATTATCCCTTCCTCCGGAAACAGAACATCCAGGATGAACTTCACTTCATCCGTGAATTGCACCAGACATGGTGTTCTGTGTAATATTTCTCCAAGATGGCCGAAGAGGGTTTCCTGGTGTTCCTCTGTGCAGAGGTAGACAGGCACCTTAGGGGACTTCTTTAGAAAGTACTTCGCCTTCCCATTGAGTACATCCTGACAACAATTTTGTGGAAATTGGATCAGTGCATTGTGTGGTGGTTATGTGAATCAAAACAGGCATGAAATGTCACTTACATTCATACATTCATTCAAAAGATACAGTACAAGAAATGAGTCATAGTTAAATGATGTAAGTTGATCCTATTCCTAAAGACCCTAGGTGAAGCTTTACTTTGAGATCAAATATGAACATTTGCAAAATACCAACAAATGCCGTTCAGCCGCCTGTGATTGGACAATGAGGTCCACCAGTCTCTTCTCCTCTGCAGAGTGGTCAATGGCTGCCTGGACATGGGCTGGAAGTTTTGTCGTGCTGGCCCTCCCGCTTGGGACTCTGTAGACCGGGTTATGGTTACCCTTAAGCAACCCTCTGGCCTCATTGGTCCAAAAGGCAAACATCTGGCCATACCTTTCAAACAACAACATTCATTTTAAGTATTGGATAGCAAAAGGCTATGGCCTTGATGCCTGGGCTTTTTCCAATATCTTTTGAATGATGTTATACTGATAGAATGTGGGTGTTAACTTATGCATCCAACAAATGCTCCATTAAGTTTCAGATGTTTTACATCTTCTGCCAGTGACCCTATACATTAAGTGTTACCAAAATGAATACACATATTGATCAGGGCTGTCATACCCTTGTATTTTGAAACGCTCCATGAGAAAGAGACACCACCACTTGCGGATCCAAGGCATGTCCGTCTGAAATAAATTACAGTGACGCGGATAATCTTTTGTCCATAATGTATTCCTTCTCTTCGAGATGAATAGTATGGTGCAACATAAACATTATTTTAACTAGCCTAATTGTTCTGTGGTTAAATGGTATTCTAACTTACCTCATGGAACTCAAACCCTGTGTTCAGGACAAGGGACAGGGTGTACTGGAACAGACAAAGCGGAAGGCAATTTTATTCATAATGTTGACAAAAGCCGGCATGTAATTACCCCCCCCCCCCCCCAAAATAAAATAAAATAGACCTTACCATAAGCATAAAAACCCCACAGTCATTTCCATGGAGCTGGCGTGGTAAGTTCCCCATATCATAGCCAGTTTTTTCAGTCCAGGTCCCAGGGTCGATTTGCTGTGCTAGATTGCTATAGAGAAATATACAATTATTGAGAGAAGGATATTATGTGTTAAGTAATGTAACCATTACAATTATTCAGTACTGGTGGACAAAAATCTACAGTGGCTGTCACATATACAGTATGAGTCACATCAAAATGTACAGATTGAGGTTTCCTCTGTCTAACACAGAGTTAAAATCGGAGTTAACATCACAGATAGATGTTAATAATAATAAGATAAAATGAACAATATTCTTTTGAAAGAGATACATGTGACAACCAATGATGACATGTAATCAGAACATAGCAAAACCAGAGGCTATAGGAACATAGCCAAACAATTAGGGTTGGGTATGGTTGAATTGTTTTCAATTGTGGTGCCAAAAACAAATCAATACTTTTCTAGTATTATACATGTTGAAACCAGTACCACTCAGTACTCTGTTCTGTTCTTGATACCCAACCCTAAAAATCATGCACACAGAGACTTTAGGAACATAGCCAAAACGTACTAGTACGTACAGGCTATAGGAACGTAGCCATAATGTAATTGTATATGAACTTGGCAACCGATATGTCTTATCTGTGGACCTAAACAGGACTCTGTAATCCGCATCTGCAAACCCGTATCGATGGTTTGCGTACTGAGAGTCCAAGAGGAGTAACTCTCTCCGCAATGGCTGCATGATCTATAATGTGGCAATAGGTTACGAGTTGCACAACAGTTAGTCATTAGGACAAGGAGTAGAGCTGGATTTCATTCTGTTGGAATACACATTATTCAAACTGCACAATAACCATATATATTCATATCATCTAATGACAGTAACATAGCCTTACACAGAGAACGTAGTGGTCCGGCCCATTTGCATTGGTCCAAGCTGGGAAGACTAAGAAGTCTTTCATGTCTAGATCATTCTAAAATGAATGAAAAAAAGTTGTCATTATACATAAGTACATTTTTAACGGTATACATGTTATGCTGTCTAACAGCATTAATATTTTTAACAGCATAAATGTTGTTATTTTATGTACACTGACTTACTGGAAAGTCAAGCATGGTGGGTGGTGTAGTCTTCCATGAAGGAACTACGAACATGTCCGCTATATAAATGTCTTTGCCCTACGGAATAAATGACATTGAAATACAAATGGTATAACAATGCATAAACAATTGCATTGTGTTTCATTTATGCTATAGTCTTTTGTATAGATTGACTTACATGTAGCCGAGCTACCTCCCGCGGAGGTGGGATCATTATATCTACGAAGGATAGCTGGTGCTTAAACACGAAAACTGTAAGTAGCCACTGTTCCCCAAACCTGGAATACTTGACTGTTAAATGCCGACCCACTTACCTACCGAGGGAATTCAATGCAGTGTATATTACAAGCGTTTACATTGCACCGAATGCAGACGGTAGCTTAGCATTGGCGCGGCTATATGACGTCATCAGTGGTCAACAAAGCGCAGACCCACAGGCAGTTCACATTATAGCCGGAGACTTTAATTTTTTTACATTTAATTTTGCCATTTAGCAGACGCTTTTATCCAAAGCGACTTACAATTACGAATTACAGGGACATTCCCCCTGGAGTAACTGAGGGCTAAGTGCCTTACCCAAGGGCACACTAGTAGTGGTGTGGCTTCAGGCGGGATTTGAACTCACAACCTTCCGATCACAAGTCCAACTCACTATCCACTAGACCACCACTACCCCACTTTAATCATGTCGACCTGAAGGCAGTACTACCCAAGTTCTATCAGCATGTTAAATGTGCAACAAGAGGAGAAAAAACACTGGATAAGGTATACACCAACATCAAACGTGCTTAGAAGGCTAGACCGCTAGCTCATCTAGGCATGTCTGACCATGTGTCAATCCTCCTGATCCCAGCCTACACTACCATGAGAAAAAGTGCTCCCATCACCACTAAGACTGTCAGAACCTGGCCAGAAGGGTCCGCTCCACTGCAGATCTGCCTAAATGACACCTCATGGCAGGAATATGAGCATGAGGACCTGGAACAGTTCACGTCGTCGGTTCTGAACCACATAGTGAACTGCACCAACTCAGTCACCGTGGACAAACGGGTCCGGGTCTACCCCAACACGAAGCCATGGATGACTGGGAAGGTCCAAAAACTGATCAATGAGAGGGACAACGCCTTCTTCGCAGGGAAGGGCACACTGCTGTACAGCACCACCAGGGCTAACCTAAAGCGCGGCATCAAAGAGGCCAAGGCAGACCACAGAGAGAAGATTGAGGAATGCTTCCTGAGCAACGACTCCAGGCGGATGTGGCAGGGGGTTCAGCACATGACAAACTTCAGAGCCAACAGGCTCACAGCCGCAGAGGACGACCCCCTGCTGGCGGAAAAGCTGAACTCCTTCTACGCCCGGTTCGACGAGGGGCGAACGGAGGTAACCACAACACAAACACCACTCTCTCCAGCTCTCAGCAGCCTCACCCTCACAGAGCATGAAGTGAGACGCGTGCTGAAGGCGGTGGACCCCAGGAAAGCCTCGGGCCGGATGGCGTCCTGGGACGGGTGCTGAGGGACTGCGCCGACCAGCTGGCCGGGGTTTTCACCAACATCTTCAACCAGTCCCTGTCCCAGGCCACCATCCCACCCTGCCTGAAAACCTCAACTATCATCCCAGTCCCGAAGAAAAGCACGGTGAGCTGCCTAAACGACTACCGCTCGGTGGCACTCACACCAATCATCATGAAGTGCTTCGAGAAACTAGTCCGGGCCCACATACTCACACGCCTCCCGCCCAACCTGGATCCATACCAGTTCGCCTACAGAGCCCACAGGTCCACAGAGGACGCCATCGCGACGACTCTCCACACCACTCTATCCCACCTGGAGAGGGGAAACAGCTACGCGAGACTGCTCTTTGTGGACTTCAGCTCCGCCTTCAACACCATCCTTCCAGACAGGCTAGTGACCAAACTACTAGACCTGGGACTATCACACTCTATATGTGCATGGATCAAGGACTTCCTAACCGACCGCCCCCAGAGGGTGCGGGTGGGCTCCCACACCTCCACAGCCCTCAGACTCAGCACTGGGTCCCCCCAGGGCTACGTGCTAAGCCCCATTGTGGGGAACATGGCGCGTTCTGGCCTGCAGAGGGAGCCAGACTGCCGTTGGAGGGGAATAATGGGCTGATTACGGACAGGTGTCAGTGATCAGACTCGTTGTCCCACTGGTCTATTTAACCTGTGTGTGTTTGTTCCCTCGGGAGATGAGTCGGGCAGGAAGTACCTGCCGCGTGGAGACACACTGAGACAGAGAGAGAGAGAGAGCCGCGGCGAGGACGCACGAGATCCCGAAAGGGGGTGAGGTGCGGGGAGCCGGGCGGACGGAGCGGGTCCCGAAAGGGAGGAGCAGCGGCGCGAGAGCGAGGGCTCTGCCGGGAGCGGGCGAACGGAGCGGGTCCCGAAAGGGAGGAGCAGCAGGGCGAGAGCGAGGGCTCTGCCGGGAGCGAACGAGTCCCGAGAGGGGGCGGGTCGCGGAGCGGGTCCCGAAAGGGAGAGACAGCGGGAGCGGGTCCCGGAAGGGAGAAGCAGCGGGGGGGAAAAGACTCGCTCAGCACGTCAGTGACGGTGCTGAGCTGTGCGCCACTGAAATAAAACATATTCTGCAACTGTTCCTCTGTGTCGACCTCCCTCTGTGCCTAGAGACTGCTACATCTGGCGCCCAACGTGGGGCACAGAGAGGGGGTCGGCACACACGCCCAGAGGACCATGGACTCATCGGTCCAGGTGGTGACGCACCTGGCCCGGATGCTACAGGCGCAGGAGGTGATGGCGGCGGAGTTGGTGCGGGGACAGGCGGAGCAGCGGGCCATGCTCCGCGAGCTACTGGACCGCACCGAGCCACCCGGGGGAGGTCCCCGGGTTCGGGCCCAGAGGAGGGGGGTGCGGGACGAGCCGGAGGCCGTTCTCGACCCCTTCCCTGACAACCACCTGCCCCGACCGCAGGCTCCAGCCCCGGGCCCAGCCCCGGTCCCGCGCCCTACCCCGACCCCGGCTCCGCGCCTACGGGCCGGCGGGGCGTGGCCTGGGGTACGGCCTGGGGTGGAGCCGCGGCGGGAGCCACCAACGCCTGCCCGGAGGACGGGGCGGGCCACCGGGGGGAGGAACGCACACGGGGGGCCAACCTCCACCCCACAGACGGCCCCACGAGCGGTAGAGGAGGGATGCTGGCGATGCGGACAGCCTGGCCACCTCCGCCGGGACTGCCCCGAGATGGAGGTGGGTCAGGTAATCCGCGTCGTCGGCAGTCCGACCCCTCCCCCGCGTCCAGGACAGGGGTTTTACATCCCAGTAAGGGTACAGCGTGAGACGCACCAGGCGCTGTTGGATTCTGGCGCCGGACAGACCATGATCCACCAGCGCCTGGTTCGACCCGGGGCATTGTTAGAGGCATCGCGGGTTGGGATACTGTGTATACATGGGGATTGTCACCAGTATCCGGTGGTCCCCATCGAAATTCGTTATGGGGGGAAAAATATAGTGTCAAGGCGGCGGTTAGTCCGAGCCTCATGCACCCCCTAATTTTGGGTTTAGATTGGGCTGGGTTTCCGCAGGTATTAGGGGAAACCACGGGGGTGCGTGCACGGCCGACAGGGAAATGTGAGGCGTGCGCAGTGCTCTGCGCTGATGCGAGGGCGTCCGACGCTGCCGAGGAGCCGGAGGAGGCGGTGGGTCCGGCACCCGCAGATCCGCCGCCTGCGTTCCCTCCAGTAGCCGACTTCCCCCTCGAGCAGTCTCGCGACGCCACTCTACGCTCCGCCTATGACCAGGTGATCAG
Source organism: Nansenia antarctica (assembly GCF_963989245.1). NCBI lineage: Eukaryota > Metazoa > Chordata > Actinopteri > Argentiniformes > Microstomatidae > Nansenia > Nansenia antarctica. Next base: position 14,164,703 of record NC_137679.1, on the reverse strand, counting down.
TGTTGATGGTGTGCTGGTACGGCCAGACGCTGTGCGCGCCCACCCGTATTTTGTATTGATTAGGGACAGACTGTATAGAGTGAGTCGTGACACTCGCAGGGACGAGGAAACGACCCAGTTGTTGGTACCTAGGAGCCGCCGGAAAGCTATATTTCAGGCGGCGCATTATAACCCTATGGCAGGCCACTTAGGATACGACAAAACACTCAATCGGATAATGGCTCGATTTTATTGGCCGGGGATTCGGGCAGAGGTGCATCTGTGGTGCGCATCCTGCCGCGAGTGCCAATTAGTCAATCCCCCGGCCGTGCCCAGGGCACCGTTGTGCCCCCTCCCCCTGGTAGAGGCACCATTCGATCGGATTGGGATGGATATAATCGGGCCATTTGAACGTTGCTCACAGGGCTATCGGTCCGTGTTAGTCCTCATAGACTACGCGACTCGATACCCCGAGGCAATACCGCTTCGTACTATCTCTGCAAAGAGTGTAGCACAGGCGTTATTCCAGGTCATCTCCCGGGTGGGGATCCCGAAAGAGATCCTCACCGACCAAGGCACTAACTTTATGTCACGAACACTTAGGGAACTCTACGGGTTGTTAGACATTAAGGCGGTCCGAACGAGCGTATATCACCCGGCCACCGACGGGCTGTGTGAGCGGTTCAATCGGACGCTTAAGTCAATGATCCGTAAGTTCATTCACGAAGATAGTCATAATTGGCATAAGTGGTTAGACCCTCTGTTGTTCGCAGTGCGGGAAGTACCCCAGGCTTCCACGGGGTTTTCCCCCTTTGAGCTCCTATACGGGCGCAAGCCACGGGGCGTCCTAGACCTGATTAAGGAAAGCTGGGAGGAAGGGTCTAGTGACAGTAAGAATGAAATACAATACGTCCTGGACCTACGAGCAAAGCTCCACGCACTGGGGGTTATGTCACGGGAGCATTTGCTCGAGGCCCAGGAGCGGCAAAAACGGCTGTACGACAGAGGGACTAGACTACGCAATTTCGCACCGGGAGACAAAGTCCTCGTATTACTGCCCACGTCTAGCTCTAAATTACTCGCCAAGTGGCAAGGGCCGTTCGTGGTCACACGGCGAATTGGGGATGTAGACTACGAGGTAGTGCGGTCGGATAGAGGGGATTGCACGCAAATATACCACATTAATCTCTTGAAAAAATGGAACGACGTGGTCCCTGTTTCCCTGATGACGCTACTTCCCGAGAAGGATGAGTTCGGGCCGGAGGTCCCAAAAACGAGTACTAGCGCCCCGGCCTGCTTAGGCGACCATCTCTCGGCGAACCAGCGGGTGGACGTTGATCGATTGCAACATAGGTTCGCAGATGTGTTCTCCCCTATACCCGGTCGTACTCGCCTCATAGAGCACCAGATAGTTACGCAACCGGGTGTTACGGTACGTATGCGGCCATACAGGCTGCCGGCTCACAAACGAGACGTGGTGAGCCGGGAATTAGACTCTATGCTAAAACTGGGCGTGGTCGAGGAGTCGCATAGCGACTGGTGCAGCCCCATCGTGCTGGTGACAAAGCGCGATGGGTCTGTACGGTTCTGTGTGGACTATAGACGGGTGAACGCGGTGTCTAAATTCGATGCCTACCCTATGCCCCGGGTCGACGAGCTCTTGGACCGGCTTGGCACGGCAAAATATTACACGACATTGGATTGCACGAAGAGGTACTGGCAGATACCATTATCGTCGGTATCCCGGGAAAAAACGGCATTCTCTACCCCGCGGGGGTTATTCCAGTTCACCGCGCTTCCGTTCGGGTTGTTTGGGGCCCCGGCCACGTTTCAGCGGCTGATGGACCGTATTCTGCGGCCGCACTCTGCGTATGCTGCGGCGTACGTAGATGACATTGTCATCTATGCGGACACCTGGCCGCAGCATATGCAGAGGGTGGCTGCGGTACTACAGTCGCTGAGGCAGGCGGGGATGATGGCGAACCCGGCGAAGTGCCTGATCGGGCGGGGGGAGATCCGGTATCTGGGGTACATCCTGGGCGGTGGGGAGGTGCGACCGCAGGTGGACAAAACCACTGCGATCGCCGCCGCCCCGCGGCCCAGGACCCGGAAGGACGTGAGGCGGTTCCTGGGACTGGCCAGCTACTACCGGCAATTTGTGCCGGGGTTCTCGGAGCTGGCCAGCCCCCTTACCGACCTCACCCGGAAGGGGGCCCCGGATCCGGTCCAATGGAGTGAGCGGTGCCAAGTAGCGTTCGATGGGATTAAGAACGCCCTCTGTGGGGAGACAGTCTTGTATGCTCCTAACTTTAACATTCCTTTTTCTCTGCAGACAGACGCGTCGGATAGAGGGCTGGGGGCGGTGCTGACCCAGCAGGTGGAGGGATTCGACCGTCCGGTGCTGTACCTGAGCCGAAAGCTGTCGGAGCGGGAGGGCAGGTACAGCACGGTGGAGAAGGAGTGTCTGGCCATTCGGTGGGCGGTCGGCGCCCTCCGGTACTACCTGCTGGGGCGCTCGTTCACCCTCTACTCCGACCATGCTCCCCTACAGTGGCTCCACCGCATGAAGGACACCAACGCGAGGATCACCCGGTGGTACCTCGCGTTGCAGCCCTTCAACTTCACGGTGGTTCATAGGCTGGGGGCGCAGATGGTCGTGGCCGACTTCCTCTCCCGTGATGGGGGGGGGAGTAGGCTATCGGCCGGTTGTGTCCCCGGCCTCGAAACTGGCGGTGGGGATGTGTGGGGAACATGGCGCGTTCTGGCCTGCAGAGGGAGCCAGACTGCCGTTGGAGGGGAATAATGGGCTGATTACGGACAGGTGTCAGTGATCAGACTCGTTGTCCCACTGGTCTATTTAACTGTGTGTGTTTGTTCCCTCGGGAGATGAGTCGGGCAGGAAGTACCTGCCGCGTGGAGACACACTGAGACAGAGAGAGAGAGAGAGAGCCGCGGCGAGGACGCACGAGATCCCGAAAGGGGGTGAGGTGCGGGGAGCCGGGCGGACGGAGCGGGTCCCGAAAGGGAGGAGCAGCGGCGCGAGAGCGAGGGCTCTGCCGGGAGCGGGCGAACGGAGCGGGTCCCGAAAGGGAGGAGCAGCGGGGCGAGAGCGAGGGCTCTGCCGGGAGCGAACGAGTCCCGAGAGGGGGCGGGTCGCGGAGCGGGTCCCAAAAGGGAGAGACAGCGGGAGCGGGTCCCGGAAGGGAGAAGCAGCGGGGGGGAAAAGACTCGCTCAGCACGTCAGTGACGGTGCTGAGCTGTGCGCCACTGAAATAAAACATATTCTGCAACTGTTCCTCTCTGTCGACCTCCCTCTGTGCCTAGAGACTGCTACACCCATCCTCTACAACCTCTACACCTACGACTTCACCCCCGTCCACCCCAGCAACTCCATCGTAAAGTTTGCAGACACCACCGTAGTGGGCTGCATCTCGGGAGGGGACGAGGCGGCGTACAGGGATGAGGTAGAGCAACTGAGCAAGCTGTGCAAGGTTAACAACCTGCTGCTGAACAAGTCAAAGACCCAGGAAATCATCGTGGACTTCAGGAGGAAAAAGTCCGAGATCCAGCCCCTGCTCATCGACGGAGAGAGCGTGGAGAGAGTCTCAACCCTCCGATTCCTGGGGGTGCACATACAGGATGACCTGTCCTGGAAGAACAACACAACAGCCACCATCAAGAAGGCACAACAGCGGCTCTACATCCTGAGAGTCCTCAGGAAGGAACACAACAAGCAGGAGATACTGGTGGCCTTCTACCGCGGCGCAGTGGAGAGCATCCTCACCTACGGCATCTGCAACTGGTTCTCCAGCTGCACAACCGCGGAGAGAAATGCGCTCCAGAGTCGTGAGAACAGCCCAGAAGATCACCGGCGCCCCCCTCCCCTCTCTGGAAGAGCTGTACAACACACGCTGTCTCAGGAAGGCCTCCAAGATCTCCAGAGACCCAACGCACCCTGGGTACGTACACTTTACCCAGCTGCCCTCGAAAAGGCGGTACAGGACCATGGCCGCAAGGACAAACAGACTGAAGAACAGCCTCTACCCCAGGGCCATCCAGGCCCTGAACACAGCAAAGACCTAGGTTCTGGGCCCTGGACAGTCTGGACGGATTGATGGCAGCTGCTGGACTGAAAAAGAAAAAAAAACAGGTGTAGTGCTGAGGCACAAATATGTACATTTCTAGCCTGCAAACTGCGACACTTCAAATGAATGTGCAATAACACTATGTGCAATATGACAACCCTAGTCGTCTATCTGTACAGTATAGTATAGTGGATAGTGTACATAGCCTTTATTTATGTAAACCAGCTCCTTCCCTTCTTATGTTTTTTTAGTTTTTTTTTCTTTCCTAGCACCGGGGGAGCCACCCCTCCTAAATTTCGTTGTTTGGTACCTGTACTATAGCAATGACAATAAAGACCATTCATTCATTCATTCATTCATTCATTCATACTTCTTTGATGATTGTCATGCAGGCATTCCCGATCTGCAAGAAACAAAACTCATCAGTGAACAAGCATGAAAGCAAATACAAAATATGCTTTAACCTTCCTTGTGTTCACCTACTTCCCACTACTCACAGTTGAATCCATGTCTCTTTGCAATCCCAGGCTCCAGAGTTCTTCACGCATCATTATGATTAATGAACGTTATAGTTTTCATATACTATATGTATTTATTATTTAGGTTGTTGGATGTGTTACGCATTTGGCTGTTTCGCACATAGTTTTGTTCATAAATCAGGCTTGGCTAACTGGGTAATCCTATGTGGTTTAGCGTTATCAGATATGAGATTAGATTCAACTTTATTGTCATTGCTGAGTACAAGTACCAACAACAAAATGCAGTTTGGCATAACCAGAAGTGCAAATAGTGACAAAACAAAGATAATTATTTTTAAATATTTAAATTACAGTTAATGTATTTCTATTCTATTTTTATTTATATCCCCCCTATTTATGTCTATTTATGTCTAATTCTTGTTTTTTTAATTATCTGTGGACTGTGTTTCCAATAAGAAAGCCATGGAAATGTATACATTTGGACCACAGTATGACTTGAGGTAAGCTGGAGAGTGCTAATACAATTTCCATGACAGTTTGCAACCACTGATGCATGTGAGTTTCTTAAATGATTTATGAATCACTTCTTTATAACATTTTGTCTCAACAGTGAGAAGCAGCTGTTTGACCATTACATGGTCGAAAATTTGAGCAAAGAAGAAAAAAGGAAGCTGAAAGACCATAGAGACAATGTTAAAAGAGCATTGGCGATAAAGTGCAAACAGCAATGATTTATCACTCATAAGATACACACCGGCTAGACCCCTAAGGTCTAGTGGCACTTTTCCTGGAGGCGCTGTGTACAGGTTTTTCGCCCCTGCTTGCCTGCCGTGCGCTGGGCTCCCTGGGCCTCTCCTCGGGGGCCCCCGGCCGGCCTGCGTGCTTGGTCTGTTCTGCCGCTGGGGCACCTGACCCGGCTAGCCTCGTGCAGGGCTATGATAGTCTGAGCCTGGTGGGCTGGGCCGGGTGCGCCGGTGGTGGGTCGGGCGTGTGGGGTCCCTCTGGGGGGTTGTGGGGGCCGCAGCTTTGCACTGGTGGGCAAACTGGTAAGTAGTCGCTCTACGACTAGAGGGCTGCAGGGGAATTTTCCTGGATGCACAGTGCACAGGTTTTTTACCCTTGCGTCCTTTTGACCAAGCTATCACTGGAACCTGGACACTGGACACAACACTGAACACTACACTACACTGGACACTGAACATCTGTCATTACGTGAAGCGCATTGAGTCGCATCTTGTGAGATGCGCTATACAAAAAAAACTTGAATTGATTTGAACCCTTTACACTTTTTTTGGCATTTTGTGTTGCAACACACCTGTACATTCTGCACTCTACCCTGTTAGGCCCTTATTTTACTCTAGACAGAAGGATTGTAACACTTGTTATTAATTCCATTTGGTATACCTCATAAACTTTCTTGCATTTCTGGTGTTTGGATTTTACATATTCTAAATATATGCTATCTACATGTCGCACTGGATGGGGTTAGTGCTGTTGACTCATCAGAAAGTAAAGACTAATTCACAGAGTGTATGAAGATTCCAGTAAGGGTTTTGTGAAGGAGCCCTAGTGCTGTTGACTCATCAGAAATAGAATGTTTTATTTAGCTCATCAGTGGGCACTCAGCACCATGGACACCTCCAGCCCAGCACCTTGCACCACGGTTCCTGCCCTGCTCCATGGATTACAACGATGATCGCCTGACCCTTGCCTGACTCCTCCAAGTCCTTTGCCTGACCCCTCAAACCTGTTTGACCTAATAAAGTCCCACACCTGGGGTCATTGACATTCATTTATTTATATAAAGTTAGGTCTGGAAGTATTTGGACAGTGACACAATTTCCATAATTTGGGCTCTGTATGCCACCACAAAGGATTTGAAATGAAACAATCAAGATGTAATTGAAGTGCATACTTTCAGCTTTAATTCAAGGGGTTGAACAAAAATATTGTATGAAACGTTTAGGAATTGCAACCATTTTTATACACAGTCCCCTATTTTCAGGAGCTCAAAAGTAATTGGACAAATTAACATAATCATAAATAAAATGTTCATTTTTAATACTTTGTCGAGAATCCTTTGCAGGCAATGACTGCCTGAAGTCTGGAACACATGGACATCACCAAATGCTGGGTTTCCTCCTTTGTGATGCTTTGTCAGGCCTTTACTGCAGCAGTCTTCAGTTGTTGTTTGTTCGTGGGTCTTTCTGCCTTTAGTTTTGTCTTCAGCAAGTGAAATGCATGCTTGATTGGGTTGAGATCAGGTGATTGACTCTGGCCATTGCAGAATATTCCACTTCTTTGCCTTAAAAAAGTCCTGGGTTGCTTACACACTATGTTTTGGGTCATTGTCCATCTGTATTGTGAAGCACCATCCAATCAACTTTGCTGAATTTGTCTGAATCTGAGCAGACAGAATATCCCTAAACACGGATAGCGGACACAATTCATCTGTCTGCTTCTCTCTTCTGTCACATCATCAATAAACACTAGTGACCCAGTGCCATTGGAAGCCATGCATGTCCATGTCATCACACTGCCTCCACGTTTTTTCACAGATGATGTGGTATGCGTCGGATCATGAGCCGTTCCAAGCCTTCTCCATACTTTTTTCTTCCCATCATTCTGGTACAGGTTGATCTTAGTTCCATCGGTCCAAAGAATGCTGTTCCAGAACAGGGCTGGCTTTTTTAGATGTTTTTTGTCAAAGTCTAATCTGGCCTTTCTATTCTTGAGGCTTATGAATGGCTTGCACCTTGTGGTGAACCCTCTGTATTTGCTTGTGTGAAGTCTTTCTTTTGTGGTACACATGGATAATGATATGCCTACCTCCTGGAGACTGTTCTTCACTTGGCTGGATGTTGTGATGGGGTTTTTCTTTACCATGTAAAGGATCCTGTGATCATCCACCACTCTTGTCTTCCATGGACGTCCAGACCTTTTTGTGGTGCCGAGCTCACCAGTGCGTTCTTTTTTTCTCAGAATGTACCAAACAGTTAATTTGGCCACTATTAATGTTCCCACTATCTCTCTGATGGATTTTTGTTTTGTTTTTACAGCCTAAGGATGGCCTGTTTCACTTGCATTGAGAGCTCTGTTGTGAGACTGCATGTTGTGCGTATAGCTTCCAAATGCAAATGCCACACTTGGAATCAACTCAGACCTTTTACCTGCTTAATTGATAAGGCCCATGAAACAGCTTTTGAGTCAATTGTCCAATTACTTTTGGTTATTATATATAAAAGAGCTATAATTCATAAACCCTTCCTTCAATTTGGATGTGAATACCCTTAACCTAAAGCTGAGAGTCTACACTTTAAGCCCACCCCTATTTCTAGGAGTAATATTAGACTGTAAATTCTGTTGGAAATCTCATATAAGATACGTTAGATCCAAAGTATCAAGGAGTATTGCAGTATTGTGCAGGGCAAAACATATTCTGGAACAGAGGATGTTGTATACTCTATATTGTTGTCTTGTCTTACCCTATTTGAGTTACTGTGTGGAGATATGGGGAAATGCATATAAAAGCACTTAAAACCCATTGATTACACTACAGAAAAAAGCTATGAGAATTGTACATAAGGTCGGATATCGTGATCACACAAATAACTTGTTCCTAATGTCAAATGCCTTAAAGCTCATGGACTTATTCAAATTTAAATTGGCACAGTTAATGTATAAAGCAAAGACTCAAGAACTCCCAGGTAACATTAACAAATGATTTATAGAGAGGGATAAGGGATATCATTTGAGAGGTAACCACAACTTTAACAAGGGTTATGCTCACACCCATCTCAGGAGCAGGTGCATATCATTCTACGGAGTTACCATATGGAATGGGCTAGAGGAAAATATGAAGGAAAGCAGAAATATTGCTCTATTTGAAAAAAGAAAAATATTTTTTGTTAAATACCAAAATGAGGAAAGGGAAGGTTGTTAATCTTCTGGAAACTAAGGTGTGGTTTTCTGTCTTTTTCTTCTGTATTACATTGTGGATACTGATGTTTGTTATTTATTTATTTAGTGTATTATTTACTTGTTTCAGTATTAAGAATGGAACATTATGTTTATTTATTTATTTTGTGTTGTATCAATATTAAGAATGAAAAAGTATTAGAACGGATGATACTGAAATATATGTATTAATTAATTGGATTATATAAATAATGTAAGCATAATTGTTAAGTATAAACAGGGGTAGGACAGGATAAGCCTAGGCTTATTCCTACTCCTTTTCGAACAATTGATAGGACTGTACTCTACATATTAGTTATTTATTATTTTTATTTTTAAATCATGTTCGAAATAAATATTCATTCATTCATTCATATTCATTATATGACTGTAACTTGTGTATGACTGTAACTAAGATGTTTTGGTAAACAGCTAAAATAACACAAATTCTGTCTGTGACCAAATATATATGGGCCTAACTGTAGAATCCATTGCTGGAAATGTGTTTATTTGTTTTGTTTTAAAAACTAAGCATTAAGTTAATAGGACGAAAAGTATCTGTCATATCCATAAATACTTGAAATACGAAAATTATCTATCTCATATCAAAATATCCATAAATACGATCGGTCATATCCATAAGTACTTGAAATACAAAAATGCATCTATCTCATACTTGAAATACGAACTTGAAATCTTCCTCAGCCACCGTAGTAAGGCGATGACGTAGTCCGAACCAAATATGGGTCGACATGCGTCCGGGTGTAGGCGCGGTATGATGACGTAGTCCGAACCAAATATGGGTCGACATGCGCCCGGGTGAAGCTCGTGTTGGACGCAGCTGGATATACTTGGAATACTTGACCAGATCGCTTTTCGACTTTTAGGATCTCAAAATGGCAGAGATACAGCTGTTGAAAGGGTTTATCTCCGAGCGATTAACACTGGCAGCTTTTGAGATATTCGGGGCGATGGAAAAAACGATGTCAGACTACCAAGGAGAAGTCTCCCGTTGCAAGGAGGAGAACCACCGTCTACGCACGATGCTAAGCGTCCGTTTTCAACCGGAGATAAAGCTACATAGAACAGGTTAGTTTTTATTACACTACTACACTCAAGGCTGCAACTAGCTGCTACTTCGTTTAATGTAAAGCCAAGTTCTCTTTGTGACTGAGGCATATGGGATGCTAGCCGGGCTGAACACCAACATGCCTCTGCGTCCTAAACCCGTTTGAACATGAAACACCCTGGATATGCTGCTAGCTCTCAATGTCAAGCTATGCAGAGTGGTAAAGTAGCTAGCTAACTACGTTTTAATGTACAACCGTAAGTGTTATGTTTGTTGTTTCCAGTATTCCTAACTAGGAATAAACAGGCTGGGGTTTCTTAACTGGCTTTTAATAACACGTTGCACATCCGTCTTCCAGACACTCTCTAGCTCTAACTCCGGTCCCCCGGTCCGGGTACAACAACATAGGGCGGAACCAATGTTATGTACTATAATAACAACACATCTTCCCTTCTTTCAAAACAAAACAACTTGTTCTTTTCTTGTAGTCATATAACAAAACATTAGTTTCTGACTGTTCTTAAATCTGTGCATTCCAATAATAAACCTGCATTTCAAACATGAACCTATGCATTCAAATAATAAGCATATGTATCACATATCTCTTTACAAACTTTTTTTTTTTTTTCACAAACATTTTCATTTACATTTCACTCTCAACAATAAGTGTCCTCTTTTCTTTACTCTGTCTCATGCCCACAGTCCACATGGTTTTTAGCACTGTGCAATAAGTCTCTCAGGAGGTTTAACAGTCCTTTTAGGCCTGCAACAGGTCTCAGAGGGTGTGCTGCCCCCCTTTGGCATGACGGAGTCACTGCGGTCCGGAGAACTCTGACCAAACTGCTCACTCCTGGGAGCATCTAACACTTCTGCAGTGCTTTGTTGTTGAGAATCTGTCTCTGGGACCGTTACCTGTGGTCTTAGATCCACACGATTTCGTCTCAGAGCTGCACCATGGTCTGTCCGGATCAGGTATGAGCGTGGTGCAACTTCTCTTTGCACGCATCCTCCTTGCCTCCATGTGCCTTTTGTGTGATCCAGGATACGGATTGTATCGCCTGGCTTGAGGCTTGGTAAGCGTTTTGCCTTCTTGTCATGTTGCAACTTGTGTTTCTCTTTTTGTTCTTGTTTCCTTGTCCTCATTGTGTGCGCTCCTACAGGTGTCAACAGGTTCTCATGGATAGGAAGGTTAGTGCGTAAGCGCCTTCCCATCAGCATCTGGGCTGGGGACAAACCATTTTCCAAAGGGGCACTCCTGTATACCATCAGACTCCTCTGGAACTCCTCCTGTCCATCTTGAGCCTTCTTCATGAGAGCCTTGACAACCTTGACTGAACTCTCTGCGAGCCCATTGGATCTCGGGTAGTTAGGGCTTGAGGTGGCATGGTGAAAACCCCAGTCCTCTGCAAAACCAGCAAACTCGCTGCTGGAAAACTGTGGCCCGTTATCTGAAAACACCTCACAGGGAACTCCATGTCTCGCAAAGACTGTTTTAAGGTAGGCTATGACTGTTCTGCTGGATGTTGACTGCAGTGTTGCAACTTCCGGGTAGTTGGAGAAGTAATCTGTGACTACAATGTTGCTTTTACCGTTACAGTCAAACAAATCCACTCCGACCTTCTGGTACGGGCGATCAGGTACAGGGTGGGGCATGAGCGGCTCTGCTTGTTGTTTGGACCTGTAGGTGAGACATATTTCACATGCAGCTGTGGTGTGGCTGATGTCTTGGTTGAGCCTTGGCCAGTACATTACTTCACGCGCTCTACATTTACATTTTTCCTCACCCAAATGTCCCTCATGCACTTTCTGCAGCATTTCCTTGCGCATGGATGACGGGATGACAAACCTGCTTCCTTTGAAGACAATGTCCTTAGCAACTGAGAGCTCTGATCTGCATGCCCAGTAATCTTGGATCTGACTTGGGCAATCACGCTTTTGCACAGGCCACCCTTTCAGTATGGTCGTCTTGAGCTCTTTCAGTGTCTCGTCTAGTTCAGTTGCTTTCCTGATCTTCTCTGTCCGCTCCGCAGACACAGGAAGTGATGTGACAATGTCAACATAGGCTTCTATTTCGACGCTTTTCTGTTCATTTGGACTTTCCATCTTGTTGACTGCGCGTGAGAGCGTGTCAGCAGCAAACATGAATTTTCCTGGTGTATAGACCATTCTCACGTCATATTTCTGCAGTCTGATTGACAGTCGCTGAATCCTCAGAGGACAATCATTGAGGGGCTTGGACATTATTGATACTAGGGGCTTGTGGTCTGTTTCCACTTCAAAAGCCTTTCCATATATGTACTGATGGAAACGTTCACATGCATATGTGCTGGCTAAAAGTTCCTTCTCTATTTGTGCGTATCTAACTTCAGCACTTGTCAATGCACGAGACGCGTAGGCTACGGGCTGCCAGCTGTTGTCATACATCTGTAGCAGTACTGCCCCTAGGCCGTACTGAGAAGCATCTGCCGAGATCCTAGTGCTCCGTTCTGGGTCATAAAACTTGAGCACTGGTTCCTTGGTTAAGATCTCCTTCAGCTTATGGAAGCACTCTTCCTGCTCATGGGACCATTCCCACTCGTTCTTCTGCTCTAGAAGCCATCTGAGTGGTGCTGACTGGGATAGACAACTGGGGGATACATTTAGCCAAATATGTGACCATTCCCAGAAATCTCCTCACCTCTTCTTTGTTCTGTGGACGTTCCATGTTCATTATGGCTGACGTCTTCCTTGGATCTGGCTTGACACCTTGCTCTGAAATCACATCTCCCACAAAGGTAAGGCTTTTCACTGCAAACTCACACTTGTTCTGGTTTAATTTCAGATTGGACTTGCGTGTCAGATCCAGTACTTCCCTCAGCCGTGCATCATGTTCTTCTCTTGTGGATCCCCACACGATGATGTCATCCATCATGGTCTCCACTCCCTCTATGTGCTCATAGATCATATGGATTGTTTTATGGTAAACTTCTGGCGCAGACAGAATACCGTAAGGTAAACGCAGAAAGCGAAACCGTCCTTCTGGTGTGTTGAACGTGCATAGTTTTGAGCTTGCCTCATCAAGCTTCATCTGATTCAAAAATTATTATTAATTATTATCTGCCAGAAGCCTGTTGACGCATCCAGCTTGCTAAACCATTTAGCACCAGCAAACTGTGACATGATCTCTTCTCTTGTTGGTAGCTTGAAATGCTCACGCTTTATAGCCCTGTTTAGATCCCGTGGATCAAGACATATGCGTAGAGCTCCACTTGGCTTCTGCACAACCACTAGTGAGCTCACCCAATCTGTTGGCTCGTCTATTTTCTTTATGACGCCCATCTTTTCCATGCGTGCTAGCTCTTCTTTGAGTTTGTCTCTCAGTGCAAATGGAATCTTTCTGCACGCATGAACTACAGGAGTCACTGTGTCATCCACACATATCTTGTGCTCACCAGGCAAGCATCCTAGTCCCTCAAAGACATCTTTGTTCTCCTGCATAATTGCGTTGTGGTCTGTGCTAGTCTGGGAATTCACTACAAACACCCTTCTCACTAAGTCAAGCTTTTCACAGGTACTCAGACCTAGGATTGGCTGTACGCTCTTCTCTACTATGAGCACCTGTGTCTTTAACTGCTGTCCCTTGTGCTTTAGAGTCACTATACAACAACCTTTAATTGGAACTGTCTCTCCTGTATAGCCTGTCACTTTTACTTTCACCGGGTGTATTTTGCTCTTAACTGTGAGGGTCTTGTAATCATGTATGGACATAAGGTTGACTTGTGCCTATCTTGAATGGAATTATGGTCTCATTCACAGTTAATGGGACTAACCATTTGCACGCATCTGCTGTGCTAGACTGTACTGAGTCAACCAAGAACTCCTCTGGCTCTTCTTCCACTGTGTCCACTTTCATCCCTGAAGCCTCAGCTTTGCAATACCTCCCAAAGTGGTTATCCTTCCCACACTTGTGGCAGACTTTTCCATAAGCAGGACATGACCTAGGCATATGCTTGCCTCCACATCTTCCACATCTACTGTTTGGACTCTTGGGACTTTGCTCTGTAGGCTTTTGCTTTCCAAACTGTTTTGGGCGCTGTCCCTCTCTTTTCACGGCATGCACTGCTGCCGACTCATCCATGCGCAGCTCCTTTGCTTGTGCGCGAGTGGTTTCTGCTGCTCTGCACATGTGAACTGTTTTCTCTAGCGTTAAATCACGTTCACGTAGTAATCTTTCTCTAAGCCCATTATCAGGAATCCCACACACTATTCGATCTCTGACTAATGAGTTTCTTAAATCTCTGAATTCACATGACTTGCTCAAAGTAAGTATTTCAGTTAAGTACTGATCAAAACTCTCACCTGTCTTCTGAGCGGCAGAGAAAAACTTATATCTCTCAAAAGTGACATTTTTACTGGGCACAAAGTACTCCTCGAACTTTGTCACTAGCTCAGTCAATGTTAAATTTCCCTCATCTATTTGAAAGGTGTTGTAAATGTCCAATGCATCTTCTCCTATTACATGCAAAAATATAGACGCTTTTAGCTTTTCATCTCCTCCCCCCGCCCCGCTCGCGGCCAAGTAAATATTAAATCTCTGCTTGAATCTCTTCCAATTATCAGCAAGATTGCCACTGAACTGCATGGGTGTGGGAGGACTGAGTTTATCCATGATGGGGAACACTACGGGTGCAGGATTTTCTTGGTCTCCTTGTTGATTGTTCGAATCGTTTTCACTCACGTTAGCTTGATCACTGTCACTTCCACTCTCGCTAGACATGCTCGCGTGACGCTCCTCTTGCTAGCAGTCCGCAGATGTGTGCTTTCGGAATCCAGCACATTCCTTTTTCATAAGTCGATGAACTCCGCGTTGCCAGTCCCATTATCTGACACCATGTTATGTTTGTTGTTTCTAGTATTCCTAACTAGGAATAAACAGGCTGGGATTTCTTAACTGGCTTTTAATAACACGTTGCACATCCGTCTTCCAGACACTCTCTAGCTCTAACTCCGGTCCCCCGGTCCGGGTACAACAACATAGGGCGGAACCAATGTTATGTACTATAATAACAACACAGTAAGGAAGCGTCTTAATAGATTAGCTATTATTATATAATGTAAGCAACCTTGTATCATTATATAAAGTGAGCAACCTTGTAATGTAGTTGTAGCTAGACACACTGACTTTAATGTAGCTGTTCTAGATCGTAGGGGGGTCATTGACGGATAAGACTTTTGAATGGGCCAATTTTAAAATACTAACAATAACAATATATTTGGCCATTATTCAAACATTTGGAATGTAGTGTACGGTACACATGCATTTATGCAAAACCCCCAAATTAAGAGATTTTAGTGTTTTTAAAGTTGAATGAATAGGACACGCCCTTAAAAAAAGTCATTTGGGGCGACCGTAATTTATCTAAAAATTAATATATTTCCTTAACATTACAAATATTTTAACAAGTATCAGTAATTAAATAAACTGTTTAAGAAAGACAGGCTTGTGTGCCCTTTCATTTTTTGTAAACCATGACTTCACAAGTTTATTCTATAATGGCAGTGTTTCCCTCGTAATGCAGTTACAATACCCATTTTTGTTCTAAAACCCATAAAACTGATTTAAAATGTGTACAGATAATATCCACTTAAGCATAGTATACAATTGATTAATATTTGAGCCAAAACTGATGGATATTCTATTTTGAATTTAGTACAGTAATTGCCAATAGTTGGTTACCCCACATGACAGATGGTCGCCCCAAATGATGAGAAAACCGCAGGTAGTTAAAAGTCTATTTAACATGCACACAATACAGTTCAGACTAAAGAAAACGGAACAAAGTTTTTATTACAATCTTTTCAAGTGGTCAAGTAAAAAATATTCACAACTGTGCCCCGCGGTGGTGTAGCGGTCTAAAGCACTGGCCACTAGTGCATGCTGCCCACCGGGGCCGGGGTTCGTATCCCGGCCCGCCAGACCCGGATATGGCCAGGGCACACACGGGGAACGGCATATTGGGCGGCCGCTCCGAGGGGGGTATAGGAGTAGTTCCGGACAAGGATCCGTCGCGCAACAGCGCCCCCGTCTGGTGCTGGAATAACGGTGCTGGGCTCGAGGAGCCAGTCAGCTAGTCTGCCTGGCGGCCTCCTCTGGGACTGCCGGCCGCGGGGTCGTGCGGCGGATCCCTCGCAATAGGCAGGGGATAATTGGATGCTAGGTTGGGTTCAATTGGCTACCAAATTGGGTGAAAAAAGGGATAAAATCTGAAAAACTAATTTATAAAAAATAAAAAAAAATAAAAAAAATATTCACAGAACTAAAAAAATGTAAAACGTAAAAAGTTTCGTCAGGAACATTCAAATATCACAAATGTTAAAAACATTAAACATTTAAAACGTTAAAGTGCAATGCACATTATATGCTTCAGGAACTTCTTCAAGAACAAATATTTCACAAATGTACATTTTCACGTCCTTGTCATCTCATCTTTGGTTTTGTGAACACCAACACAGTTCTATAGAGTCAATAAACAATAAACACCAACCTAGTTGCATGGATGAAATCAACACTAAACACCTACAACACAGTTGTATCAGTTCCCTGTATATGACTTACAACACAGGCTGGTTGGAGTTCTATTAATCTATTCATGCTATTTCATTCTCATTTGTCACTTGTTATTTCAGTTCCATTTTCTTTTCGTTCCTTTTCTTCCCCATTTTATTGCCATTACATTTTCCTTACTCATTGCATTGTGACCAATGACCATCTAATCATTGTGACCAGACTCATGGTAAACCAGGTGCCCTTCACAGCCTCCAAGCCGCCAGGAATCAGCTCGTCGCATTTTTCGATGCTCTCTCTGCTTACCCAATAGTGAGTGATACTTGAGCCTAGTCTTTTGTTCAGCATCTCGTACAGATCCTGTGGTGTCTGAAGCTCACCTCCTCTGTGAACGTAGAGATCCGCTTCTCTCTTTATTGCCCCACCAATCCCATCTGGGGCCCCTTTTCCATGGGATTTTTCGGAGTAATTCCAGGTCACATTTGTGAATCTGGAAAGGAAAGGCACAGTACTGAGGAGGTAAACGTTTTTTTTGTTCCGGTACTGTGTAACCGGCCCATCACTCAGAATGTGGAGAGTTGTGATCTCTGGGAACGTTTCCTGAAGCTCTCTCAAGTAGGGATGGACGGTTTTTCGGTTAAACCGAAAACCGGGGTTTATAAAAATAGAAACGGTTTTTTATCAAAACCGTCTGAAACCGTTTTTTTTTTTTTTTTTTTTTTTTTAGAAGAATAAAATAGAATAAGAATAAAACTGGAACATGTCACATGTTTGTCGTGTGTGAAAATAACAATGATACAGTCTGAATCTGCCGCGCAATGAGTGAGAGGTTTGGTCAGTTGTGAAGAATAATTGAGGATTAATATCTAATTGGGATTATATTTAAGGGTAACGAATCACTCTATGGGAAAGATAGTTGCCTTCAGTTATTGGTAGATAGGAAAGTTTTTTTACAATTACTCGCTTACATTTAATAAGATCATTTTCGCTGCTCTCTGTAAAGCGCATTGGGTCACTTTTGTGAGAAATGCGCTATAGAAATAAAATGTGATTTGATTTGATATCAATCAATCAATCAAACTTTATTTATGTTCTATAGCACAAATCATGCATTGAATGTAACTCCAAGTGCAGTATTTACTAAACCACAATATAATAAAACAAGAGCTATACGGATCAAGAGTGTTTGTGCACAGCGCCACTGTGTGTGAAGGCGCTACTGAAAGTGATGACAGAACGCATGTCTCAGAAGATACGCGGTCACTTAGTGACGCAAAGGTAGTTCTGTATTTATCTCTATCTGTATTAGTACATTTATTTTGAAAGCTCTATTTTGACAGCTCTACCATGGGCACTTTTATTTTGATGGGGCATTCTTTGTTGATTGACTTACGACAGTTCAGGACGAGTCAGTCTCGCGGCATGTGGTTTTTATGAAAAGCTTTAAGTATGTTCACTGCATAATTCTAAGTAATATTTCAGTGATTATTGAGCAGTATTCAAATATTTAAATACATTGAGCAGCAGCTGAAACTTTGTCTAAGAACCAAGATATTGAGAAAGCAGTTCTTTCAATGAAGACGCTGTTCCAAGAGATGATCTTCCGTGCAGGCGTGCACCCTGGATCAGCGGAGCTGGTGTGTTAAGTGTTCATGTGTTTTCATGTATGGTGTAGCTTACAAAAGTCTGCCTTTCCACTTATATTTGTGAAACTAAGTAGCCTAAATGTGTTGCGACTGTGCTTACGGTGTTTTAATGGTGTTCGACATGAGTGTATTGTAGCAGTAGGGCTCAATTATTTGAAATTGGCGCCCCTTTTATTTTTTTACATATTATTATTTTTTTTTTTTTTTTTTACTGTATTTTTCGGTTAACCGGAAAACCGCGGTTTTACTCTCTGACGGTTTTTCGGTTTCAATAATTGGAAACCGTCCATCCCTACTCTCAAGATGGGGTTTAGATGCGCCCACACTGCCCGTTCGTCGTGGCGGAGGCTGTCAGACAGTGTCGCATAGGTTTTTGTTCCTTGGACAGTGTACAGGACTGCTGTGTGGATAGTAGCCTGCTGTCTACTGCCTCCAAAGTGAAATGCCTGGATCTCTGTGCTCAGCTTGCAGGCATAGTTCTCAGAGAAGTCGATGTGCAGAACAGCTTCGCACTCTGTGAGGTTTTGTTTGAGGAGGCGGAACTGCTCTGCCTGGTGCAGCCAGTTGAACTGGTGTATTGCCAAGGCTTCTAGCTTCTGAGAGAAAAGCTCTATCAAATCCTTGATGGTTCCGGTCTGGGTCTGTTTGACCACGTTAAGCAAACGATTTCTCTCCACTTGTGGAGGTGACCCTCTTCCACTGCTCCCAGGTGACTTCTGTGCTGCTCTCTGTCTCAGGGAACTGGACTTCCTCAAAGCAGCACTTGACACAAACGCGATCCATACAGTCTTTATTTTTTGGGTTACACACTATCATGCCCAGCAGCTCCGAGATGCTCTTTGTTTTCAACAGCCCTCTGCTGTAAAGCTTATTGGCCAGCAGGTGCACATTTTCATGATCCATGCATGCACATGTGTCCCGATCCCTGGTCTTTGGCTCAGTGACATAGAAGGGGCGTCTTCTGGCAAACTGCCTGTAAGATAGGCGGAGACTCTTCTTCATCTCACTGTTGTACAGTGCATGGAGCTCTGTGAGCGGCTTCGTAAGAACTCTTCGTTGTTTTTTTACTTTGTTTTTTGTGATGGTGTCTTTCTTTCCCGGTAAAAGCCGACTGTTCTCGTCTCTAGTCAAAAGTGTTACTTTTTTTTTTCATGGTGAGGGTGACATTTACATGGAATTGCCCTATACAAAGAGTTATGCTAAAACAAAGAACTTTTGTTATAGTATATAACATATATGTATATATATGTATATAAATCATGAATACAATATAAATATACAGAAACTAAAATACAGGACATATATCTATCATGTAAAACACTCAGCAGTGGTCGCCCAACATGACACTCGGTCGCCCTAGATGATGTTTTCAAGTTCAGTCAAATATTACAGGCTAACAGTTAGCAACAGAAACCAAACTAGCTACTTCTTACCACATGTCACTATAACATTTATCATCAAAATATAGATTTGCAGATAAAACTTATTATTCACAGTTTTGTGGGGGTCGTCCCACATGATATCCAAAAGTGGCAAGTACATGACAGCAGTTAAAAAAGAGATTTATTTGCAAATATGAGAGAGACTTACTAACATGCCAGTTGTTTCTCTGGGTCCCTCACATGTGACTGGCGGATGCAACATCTGTCCTTGAGGTGGTTTCAAAATAAAAGTCCCACAATTGTGTTTTCTTGATGGTCGCCCGAGATGATATTTCATAAAATTAACATATTCGGACAACATTCGTTTGTATTTTATGATGGAAATATAAGTGCAAATGCTTAATAATTTTGTCAATTAATGTAAAACATGTTTGAAATTATGCCAAATAGAGCAAGGGATATATTTAAATCGATTTAAAGTGATTTTAAACCGGTTGTCTAAATAGAAGTCAAGGCTGGACGGTCGCCCCACATGATGTTTTGACACTTCAGATAGCAGAAAAATGACCAATAACTAAAATGTTTGGAGAAGTTAGAGTGGTTATGTATATGGGGAAGGTATTAGACATACATGTTATCTTTTTATGTTTTTTAATGTTTTTTTTAAGGTAAAAAATTCAGTTGGACAGAAAAAGTAGGCGTCACGTCATTGACCCAGATGGTAAGGCCCAATCCCAACACATCCCTTGCTCCTACAAGTTAGCCCTACCTCTCATTTTTGCGTGTTCACGCGTAGGGGTAGGGTGTCCCGGTTCTTGTTAGGATAGAGGGGTAGGGTGAATAGGGCTACATGGCCCTCCAAACTGAGTTGTTTCAGAGGCACACTCAGGGTTCCCACGGGTCCTTGAAATCCTTGAAAGTTTGTCAATTGGAGAGAAAAAAAATCAAGGTCTTAAAGGTTTGGAAAATAGACATGGGTCATTGAAAGTGCTTGATTTCCCCCCCCCCCCCTCTCTCTCTCTAATTTAAAATAAAATTAAAATAAAATTATATATATATTAAAACATGTTTTACTTAGCTCGTCACCTAGTAGTCTCTGTATTGCTTAACTTTACACATATTTCACAATATATTGTTTTTCTGTGCTGTGGTAGAGAAGGCAAGAGACCATCTAGTGTTAACACATTAAAGCCTCTCTTTTTAATTGTTGTCTGTGAGCGGATAGTTCCTATTAGCCTATATCAATTCTCATCTAGATCTGTCTCAAACTATGCCGTGTTGGGTCCTTGAATTTGTTGTTCCTGGACATACTATACATGGAACAATCTATAGCCAGAATTAGGGCTGCAACTAACGATTATTTTGGTAGTCGACTAATCTGTCGATTATTTTTTCGGTTAGTCGCGATTAGTCGTGTGGCTTTTCGCTGCGCGTAAATGGCGACGCAGAAGCATAAATCCGGCTTAACTAGCTATCTAACCTAACGTTACGCCAAGACAGCTGCTCACAGAGCTAGTTGATTGGCTAGCTAGCATTGCTGGCTAGACTACAGACAGCTCACGTTAGTAGGCTACGCTTGGCGCTGTTTATCTTACAGACAGCTCGCTGGTGGACTCAACATAATTGAAATAGCATTCACTTATCAAGCATCATTCATGATCATCCACCATGACTACCTGGTATTTTAATAGCGACCACCCCTCACTTCATTTCATCTCGCGTTCTCCTGGCTTCAACATGGAAAACCCCTGCTACGTAACGTTACATACAAGCACCTCTGTCTGTCACACGCGTGCCACAGGGCAAATAAATGAATAGCACAAACGCTCATAGCATGTACAGCCCTGTCCATGAGACGTTGTTTTCCAACATGTAACAGTAAAGCTAACATAAACATTACGACCCTAACAATATAACGTTAGCCAGTTGGCTAACAACGTTAGCTAAAACTTACCCAGCTGATTCTTGCATGGCTCCCGTATAAAAAAAAAAGAGAAAAAAAAACGTTTTTTTTTTTACAACATTTTTTATACGATTAGTCGACACTAACATTCCACGTCGACGAGTTTTTATGATCGACGTCGTCGATTATGTCGACTAATCGTTGCAGCCCTAGCCAGAATACATGGAGCTAAAGAAAGGACAATTTAAACATGGACCTCTGCAATACATAGGATAAAAGAGTTGATGGAGTGACTGTGTTTGTAGGCTGTGTTGTATGTGAATGTAACCTGTAATTGTTGTATTATTATGATTTTATGATATACCAAATATAGTGTAATGAAGAACTATGGGGGGGGGGGGGGGGGGTTACTCATGTGTTTATAGTGGGGGGTGGGTAAGATAAGGAAAAAAGAAAAGAAAAATCAGCACAGACACTTGTTTTGTTTGCTGTAATAATGTGAGTTTTTCATGTGTACTGTTTTGCAATAAATAATTGATTACAAAAACGAGGTGTGGGAACCCTGCACACAGTTTTGCCATTTAGCAGATGGCTTTTTCCAAAGCGACTTACAATCGATACATTTGACTAAGCAAGTGAATCATCAATTCACCAGTTGTTGCAGGAAGAGTAGGCTAATCTAGCTCAGGCCCCTGGCCATTGGCAGTTGTCGTGATAGAAGAAGCAAGCAAGAAAGAATTATTATTATTATTATTATTATTATTTATTTATTCCCTTTTTCCCCTTAAATAGCCACTGGAGAAACAGTACAAGGGGGAAGTAGAGACACAATATAGGGGAAAGCAGGTGTCTCAGGAGACACAGTGCTGGGGGGTAATAGATGTCTCAGGAGGAGCAGTTAAGGTGTGGAGATGTGACCGGGCAGTGTGTCTGCCGTGTTGGCTTAGAGGTGTTGGGCCGGTCGGCCAGCAGAGGTGGAGGAGCGGAGTGAACGGGCTGAAGTTTGGGGGCCTGCAGGTAGGCAGGTAGCCAAACAAAGTTGTTTCAGAGGCACACTCCAAACTGAGTTGTTTCAGAGGCACACTCCAAACGGAGTTGTTTCAGAGTTTCGCTCTGAGAGCGCCGGAGCGCACACTGTGGTATGCTCATGTCTGTAGCTAGCTAGCTAACATTACAACATTGTTTTAAGGCTGATTTGTGCATGACAGTCCTGCATTTTGACCTATTTCAATTGCATTTCCCCCCTTTGATGCCTTATGATGCCCAATTCTTTTTTTACTTAGGCCTAAGTTCAGCCGTGAATTTGCTGTACTTGGTACCACTCCTCTGATATCAGTGCAGACTGGCAGGGTAGAAGCACGGCTTGCTAGCCTCCAGAGCACCGCTATTCTGCCACGAAGTGGCCTGGTAATGAAGCATTGTTGTTTATTATTTGATGACTTGTTTGATGGATTGATAGCGTGAAACTTAAGTTGTGAACGAATTATGAGCGTCCATGCTTTTCTATGATGCTACAAATGAATGTGCAATAACACTATGTGCAATATGACAACCCTAGTCGTCTATCTGTACAGTATAGTATAGTGGATAGTGTACATAGCCTTTATTTATGTAAACCAGCTCCTTCCCTTCTTGTGTTTTTTTTCTTTTTTTTTCTTTCCTAGCACCGGGGGAGCCACCCCTCCTAAATTTCGTTGTTTGGTACCTGTACTATAGCAATGACAATAAAGACCATTCATTCATTCATTCATTCATTCATACTGATGACATATCAGGGTCTTGAAGGGTTATTTCATAAGGGAAGACTTAGATAAGGGAACCACTACCCCTTGTAACTCTGTTCTGAGGGGCAAGCCGAAAAGCTAGTGGCACTAATCAACTCGGCCGTGGTTACGATTCCTGCATGCATTCAAAAACATTTGATTGGTGTTTAGGGCTGCCACAAACGATTATTTTCATAGTCGACTAGTCACCGATTATTTTAACGATTAGTCGACTAATCGGATCATAAATTACAGCTTATCGCACAATTACTCAATCGCTCTTATTTAGCTATCATCTTCTATATCAGCTTCTAAATTTAGCTTGAAGTTGTTAGTTGTTGTTGTAGGCATGTGCTAACTAAAAATAAAGACAATTAAAATGATTGTTCACTCAAAAATAGATATTTTAATGAACTTTGCAGATTTATTTCTGGCATCACTTGCATGTAATGTAATGTAAAGAGTAGTAGAGGATGCAAACTGCTGAGTAAAATGAGGTAGGCTAGGCACTAGGCAACCAAAAGAATACAAAAACAAAAATAAATACTTGTACAGAGTACAAAAGTTTTGCTTTGCTTCACTCATCTCATAGTAGAACGCGCCTTCTTAGCACTGTAACGTTAAGACAACATTTTTAGCTATTTGATAAGTATCGCTTTGATGACAACGTAAAATAATGTAAGAAGGCTTTTAACGTAACGATATCGTTAGCCAATAACAAGCTAACTAGCTTACCGAGACGAGCCATCGTCTTCCTCGTCATCTGCCACAACGTGCTTCCTTTTTAGATGCTCGCGCATCATAGACGTGCTGCCATGATAAGCAGCTTTGCAAATTTGATGAGTTCAGCTTTGCAAATGTTACATTTTACATTCTTTTTTTCAACGTTGTGGTTGAAATGCTCCCACACTTTAGAGGTACGAGGACAGGAAGACATTTCTCTGTTTGTTTTTCCGGCGAAGTCATGTGTGTCCCGGATGACCGACACTGCGCATGTACATCAAAGACACTGGGAGACGCTAGCCAGTGGCAGCTTCAGGGAAGAAAAACGAATGCTTATCGAATGAAATGAATGGTCTTTATTGTCATTGATATAGTACAGGTACCAAACAACGAAATTTGGGAGGGGGGGGCTCCCCTGGTGCTAGGCCCCCAAAAAAAAAAAAAAAAACGCTTATTTCAGCTCCAAAAAAACATGCGACTACGGCGATTACCAAATATGTCGGCGACGATTTTGGTAGTCGACGTCGTCGTGACTAGTCGACTAATCGTGGCAGCCTTATTGGTGTTATCACGAGAGTCCACCATATTGCTTAGACAGTCTATTCCTTTTAAATCCATCCAGTGTAGAGTGCACCATTCAGCCAGAGGGGTAGAGAATCAGGCCGCCGTCCTGTCAGTGTGGAAGATGCTTTACCACAACAATTCATAGTAGTGCTTAACCTCTGTTAGGTTTTTGCTAATTTGTATGTTTGTGAAATTAACTCTCCACTATGTGTGCCTCTTCCTTTGTTTACACTACACAGATCCACCTTACAGCCCAGCTACCATGTCTGAACCCAAGTCCACAGAGTCCCTGGGTTCTAGCTGGGGTTCTCCAGCACAGACAAGTACACATCAGGGTCCAGAGATGGTGGCAGTGAATCTGGAGGACTGCATTCAAACACTGGAATTGAATGTGGTATTGAAAGAGGAAGAAGTGATGGTGAAAGAAGAGGAAAGAGGAGAAGAAGTGGTGGAGAAAGACATGATGGAGAAAGAGGAGGAAGGAGGAGAGGATGTAGAGGAGATGTATAGAGAGTTGGATGGTAAGTTAATGTTATGAATGTGTGTAATTATTAGGATCAGTGGAAAGTGATAATTAGATAGTTCTCTCCATTTCCTTCCTTTCCTTTCCATTGTATATGGTCTGGTTTTCACTGAGAAATACTGGTGTGAATCACTGTTGATAAATGTGTGTGAACGAGTGCGTACGCTGTAAGCGGACAAGTAATCACGTCAATAAAGTTCGGCTGCTTCCAGACATGTGTGAAGGACACGCGGAATGCCGCTTCCTTTCAGGAAAACCCATGGACTCTTTGTTAGTTTTTATTCAAGTACGACACTCAAGGCTGCAACTAGCTGCTACTTCGTTTAATGTAAAGCTAAGTTCTCTTTGTGACTGAGGCATATGGGATGCTAGCCGGGCTGAACACCAACATGCCTCTGCGTCCTAAACCCGTTTGAACATGAAACACCCTGGATATGCTGCTAGCTCTCAATGTCAAGCTATGCAGAGTGGTAAAGTAGCTAGCTAACTACGTTTTAATTTACAACCGTAAGGAAGCGTCTTAATAGCTATTATTATATAATGTTAGCAACCTTGTATCAATATATAAAGTGAGCAACCTTGTATTATTATATTATGTGAGCAACCTTGTAATGTAGCTGTAGCTAGACACACTGACTCTAATGTAGCTGTTCTAGATCGTAGATGGTAAGGCCCAATCCCAACACACCCCTTGCTCCTACAATTTAGCCCTACCCCTCAATTTTGCGTTGGAAAATAGACATGGGTCATTGAAAGTGCTTGAATTCCCCCCCCCCTCTCTCTCTCTCTAATTACATTTTATTTTTATTTTTTAATTTATATATATATATATTAAAACATGTTTTACTTAGCTCGTCACCTAGTAGTCTCTGTATTGCTTAACTTTACACATATTTCACAATATATAGTTTTTCTGTGCTGTGGTAGAGAAGGCAAGAGACCATCTAGTGTTCACACATTCAAGCCTCTCTTTTTAATTGTTGTCTGTGAGCGGATAGTTCCTATTAGCCTATATCAATTCTCATCTAGATCTGTCTCAAACTATGCCGTGTTGGGTCCTTGAATTTGAGGGAATTGAGTCTTGAAAGTCCTTGAAAGGTGCTTGAATTTGATGTTTCAGAAGGTGTGGGAACCCTGCACACTCCATTTACATTTACAGTTTTGCCATTTAGCAGATGGCTTGTTCCAAAGCAACTTACAATCGATACATTTGACTAAGCAAGTGAATCATCAATTCACCAGTTGTTGCAGGAAGAGTAGGCTAATCTAGCTCAGGCCCCTGGCCATTGGCAGTTGTCGTGATAGAAGAAGCAAGCAAGCAAGAAATAATAATAATAACAAATATAATAATTATAAGGTGGTGGGGCCTGTCTGCCAGCAGAGATGGAGGAGCGGAGTGAACGGGCTGAAGTTTGGGGGCCTGCAGGTAGGCAGGTAGCCAAACAAAGTTGTTTCAGAGGCACACTTCAAACGGAGTTGTTTCAGAGATTCGCTCTGAGAGCGCCGGAGCGCACACTGTGGTATGCTGATGTCTGTAGCTAGCTAGCTAACATTACAACATTGTTTTAAGTCTGATTTGTGCATGACAGTCCTGCATTTTGACCTATTTCAATTGCATTTCCCCCCTTTGATGCCTTATGATGGCCAAAATGTTACTTAGGCCTAAGTTCAGCCGTGAATTTGCTGTACTTGTTACCACTCCTCTAATATCAGTGCAGACTGGCAGGATAGGAGCACGGCTTGCTAGCCTCCAGAGCACCGCTATTCTGCCACGATGTGGCCTGGTAATGAAGCATTGTTGTTTATTATTTGATGACTTGTTTGATGGATTGATAGCGTGAAACTTAAGTTGTGAACGAATTGTGAGCGTCCATGCTTTTCTATGATGCTACTGATGACGTGTCAGGGTCTTGAAGGGTTATTTCATAAGGGAAGACTTAGATAAGGGAACCACTACCCCTTGTAACTCTGTTCTGAGGAGCAAGCCGAAAAGCTAGTGCCTCTAATCAACTCGGCCGTGGTTACGATTCCTGCATGCATTCAAAAACATTTGATTGGTGTTATCACGAGAGTCCACCATATTGCTTAGACCAGTCTCTTCCTTTTAAATCCATCCAGTGTAGAGTGCACCATTCAGCCAGAGGGGTAGAGAATCAGGCTGCAAGATGCTTTACCAAAACAATTCATAGCAGTGCTTAACCTCTGTTAGGTTTTTGCTAATCTGTATGTTTGTGAAATTAACTCTCCACTATGTGTGCCTCTTCATTTGTTTACACTACACAGATCCACCTTACAGCCCAGCTACCATGTCTGAACCCAAGTCCACAGAGTCCCTGGGTTCTGGCTGTGGTTCTCCAGCCCAGACAAGTTCACAGCGGGGTCCAGAGATGGTGCCAGTGAAAATGGAGGACTGCATTCAAACACTGGAATTGAATGTGGTAGTGAAAGAGGGGGAAGAAGAAGTGATGGTGAAAGAAGAGGAAAGAGGAGAAGAAGTGGTGGAGAAAGACATGATGGTGAAAGAGGAAGAAGGAGGAGAGGATGTAGAGGAGATGTATAGAGAGTTGGATGGTAAGTTAATGTTATGAATTTGTCTAATATTAGGATGAGTGGAAAGTGTGCATGCGTACGCTGTTGTTACGCCCCCTGGTGACTCGGGGTAGAAGGGCGCAACATAAAGCAACAGAAAGGACAAGTGAGGGTGCAGTCACACAAAAACCAGGAAACTAAAGGTTGCAATTAACTTGATTTTTATTAATACAGCAACACAGGGAACAGAGAGGACTAACAGTGGCACCAAATAAAAGTAATCAAAATAATAACCCCACCCCCCCTTTACA
This sequence comes from Nansenia antarctica, assembly GCF_963989245.1. Taxonomy (NCBI): domain Eukaryota; kingdom Metazoa; phylum Chordata; class Actinopteri; order Argentiniformes; family Microstomatidae; genus Nansenia; species Nansenia antarctica. Next base: position 14,137,246 of record NC_137679.1, on the reverse strand, counting down.
GGTGCTAGGCACCTCAAAAGTACAGTGGGTGGTGCTCACTCTAAACTGGGGTGCTAGACAGCAGGTATGTCCTACGTGTATGCAGATGTAAACCCAGGGTATCTCAACTAGTCATCTGTCCCTGTGTGCACAAATAAACATAAATGATTAACAAACAAAATACATTAAACAAGGTAATATAATAAATGGAAACTTACATAAATCATCTAAATGAACAAAACAAATAATACAAACAAAACCAAACAAGGCTCAACCCACCAGAGCCCTGCCACAGCTCAAAACAGGAGAGAGAGAGAGAACACGGAGGACACAGAACGTTTATAGTGGAAAGACCAGGTTGATTGATGATCAGGAACAGGTGTGTGGAATGATGGGACTGAACCAAGCAATCATCTGTGAACCTAGGAAATATGACAACAACAGGGGGAGACAAAAACACAACACACAACACAATACAAACAGCAGGCCTGCTATAACACAAACACACAGAACACGAACACCGTACGTAACAGCTGTAAGCGGACAAGTAATCACCTCAATAAAGTTCAGGTGCTTCCAGACATGTGTGAAGGACACGTGGAATACCAATGCCGCTACAGTAATCCACACATCAGGAAAACCCATGGACTCTTTGTTAGAAAACCAGTTTTGTTTCTGTTACCGGACCAACCAACCAAAAACCACAAAACTTGAACAAACTATCATATGGACCGCAGCCCGGTCACGCCACTCAAGGGCGCTCAGATGGAGCTGACCCAGGCAGTGATAGGGTTAGGGTCAGATGGAGCTGACCCAGGCAGTGGTAGGGTTAGGGTCAGACTAACCCAGGCAGTGATAGGGTTAGGGTCAGACTGACCCAGGCAGTGATAGGGTTAGGGTCAGATGGAGCTGGCCCTGGCACTGATCGTAAGGTGTACCCTTTTGGTAAGCTAACCCCATACTGTTATTTCTCATTCTTCTTAGAAATCCAGACCACCTTTTCTGTTCTTTCCTCGTCTTTTCCCCAATGCTACACTCAGGTTAGGACTACTGTTTAGATGTTTAGACGGTTAGGGTTAGGACTACTGTTTAGACTGTTTACGACCAAACAGCAAAGCCCCTAGACTGTGCTAGTTTGTAACACTACTCAGTGTCCTGTATTCTCCTGGTTTGTTTGTCTACCGTCTGGCGGAAGGGTGCACTTGTTTACGAATCCTGTCGCAGTCCAGTCAATGTGGAAGACGGTTTACCACAACAATTCATAGTAGTGCATATTGTCAGGGGAATGACAGTATGTAGTCCTGACTCTCCTGCCTAGCACACAAACAAACAATACCAATAATTGTTGGCACAAACCACAACAGAAAGGTAACTAAGATGCCCACAGCATTAACAAAACAATACCCAAACTTATCTTCCAAATGTTACTGCTTACAAAGAAACAAACAAAATCCAAAATCACTGAGAAGCCTATCAAACAGTGACACAGAGCGAGAGAGAGAGAGAGAGAGAGAGAGAGAGAGAGAGAGAGAGAAAGAGAGAAAGAGATTCATCAATCAATCAGAAATTAACTCTCCACTATGTGTGCCTCTTCCTTTGTTTACACGACACAGATCCACCTCACAGCCCAGCTACCACGTCTGAATCCAAGTCCACAGAGTCCCTGGGTTCTGACCGTGGTTCTCCAGCCCAGACAAGCACACAGCGGGGTCCAGAGATGGTGACAGTGAATCTGGAGGACTGCAGTCAAACACTGGAACATAATATGGAAGAGGAGGAGGAAGGAGGAGAAGATGTGGTGGAGAAAGAAAAGGGAGGAGGAGAGGAAATGGAGAATTTGTATGGTAAGTTCATGTCATGAATTTGGCTAATGTTAAAATATTAGTTATTGTACAACTCCTAGTCAATGCTCTATGGTGTTAATAGTGTACTAATGGAACAGTCAAAACATAGTCTGACAGTGCCTCTTTGGTCTCTTCTATTGTGGCATTGATAAGTCTCTCTTGAACTCTGTGTTCAGTCATTGTATTCTACAGACCCCAGAGATGTTGTTACTTCTGGCACTGCTCAGCCTATGGAAGCACTACTTGTTGCTCTCATATTGACTCTCAGTACCCCCCCCCCCCCCCCCACTGTGGTTGTTGTTACCACCACTCTAATATCAGTGCAGACTGGCAGGGTAGAAGCACGGCTTGCTAGCCTACAGAGCACCGCTATTCTGCCACGAAGTGGCCTGGTAATGAAGCATTGTTGTTTATTATTTGATAACTTGTTTGATGGATTGATAGCGTGAAACTTAAGTTGTGAACGAATTGTGAGCGTCCAAGCTTTTCTATGATACTACTGATGACTTATCAGGGTCTGGAAGGGTTATCCCATTTCATAAGGGAAGATTTCAACCACTACCCCTTGTAACTGTTCTGAGGGGCAAGCCGAAAAGCTAGTGGCACTAATCAACTCGGCCGTGGTTACGAATTCTGCATGCATTCAAAAACATTTGATTGGTGTTAGCACGAGAGTCCACCATATTGCTTAGACCAGTCTATTCCTTTTAAATCCATCCAGTGTAGAGTGCACCATTCAGCCAGAGGGGTAGAGAATCAGGCTGCAAGACGCTTTACCAAAACAATTCATAGCAGTGCTTAACCTCTGTTAGGTTTTTGCTAATCTGTATGTTTGTGAAATTAACTCTCCACTATGTGTGCCTCTTCATTTGTTTACACTACACAGATCCACCTTACAGCCCAGCTACCATGTCTGAACCCAAGTCTACAGAGTCCCTGGGTTCTGGCTGTGGTTCTCCAGCCCAGACAAGTTCACAGCGGGGTCCAGAGATGGTGCCAGTGAAAATGGAGGACTGCAGTCAAACACTGGAATTGAATGTGGTAGTGAAAGAGGGGGAAGAAGAAGTGATGGTGAAAGAAGAGGAAAGAGGAGAAGAAGTGGTGGAGAAAGACATGATGGTGAAAGAGGAAGAAGGAGGAGAGGATGTAGAGGAGATGTATAGAGAGTTGGATGGTAGGTTAATGTTATGAATTTGTCTAATATTAGGATGAGTGGAAAGTGTGCATGCGTACGCTGTTGTTACGCCCCCTGGTGACTCGGGGTAGAAGGGCGCAACATAAAGCAACAGAAAGGACAAGTGAGGGCGCAGTCACACAAAAACCAGGAAACTAAAGGTTGCAATTAACTTGATTTTTATTAATACAGCAACACAGGGAACAGAGAGGACTAACAGTGGCACCAAATAAAAGTAATCAAAATAATAACCCCACCCCCCCTTTACAGGTGCTAGGCACCTCAAAAGTACTGTTCAGCTCTCCCTCTAGTTAGCTGAATGGTGAATTTTCTGCTTGCTCCGGCAGTACGGGTGAAATGATGAGATCTGACACAATTCGGTTTGATTTCCTTCTTCCTCTAATAAACAGATTGTAAAACTGAACACAATACATTGATATTAGTACATGTAAATAAACAACAGTGAACAAACTAACAGAAAAGATTTAACAAACTACACAATCATACAGAACTCAACTTACCAACTCCCATCTCTCTATACAACTGATCTCCCTTCTCCCCTGTCTCTCAGATCACACTCATTAAGCCCGCCCCCATTTCTATCTAACCAATCACTCCACTCATGCATACTTTTAACCAATCACAAACAACAAACAAAATAACCCCCAAATGAACCCTCCCATGGATTAGCCAAACACCTCCCACTTGGTCCATTGGTCCTTTATAACTAAATGGACCACAACTTTCCCTCTCTTCAATACAGTCATTTTTACTGCTCCTCCACGGGAAGCAGCACGACCACCCGCCTGACGTCTCGGTCGAGCGTTGGGAAGAGATCGCGGCCTTCGCTCCTTCTTCGTCCTGAAGCCCCCACTCCTAGAGCAGGCTGGCTTAGGCAAACCCTCACTCTTACGTCCCGAACCAGCCCCTTTTCGTCTGGCCTCGCTTCCACAACCCGCCCCAGGCGGAATTGCCCCCTTAGGGCATTTTGGTCAGCCAACCAGACCACGTCTCCCACGGCCACATTTCGGGCTTCTCTGTGCCACTTGGTGCGGATGAAAAGCCCGGGCCCAGCTAGTTGACTCCACTGTCGCCAAAACCGTCCCACCTCTTCCTGGATGGCCCTCAGCTTCACAAACGGGTACTCATCCAGATCAAGAGTCCCCGGATCTCCAGCTCTACCTCGAAGCAGCGTGTTGGGCGTCACCACCTCGACCGCATCATCTCGCACTTGGAGCTTGGCGCCGATTGGCCTCTCGTTCACTAAATCGGCTGCCAGGAAGAGCGCCGTCTGGAACTCCAAGCAGGTGAGGTTTCCAAGCCTCCCGACATTTCTCAGCGCCCGCTTGAGCAGTCGAACTGACGCCTCCGCCGCTCCATTCCGATGGGGTGCGTCAGCAGGATGGAAAACCCACGCCCATTCCGTGCCGTGACGAGCGGTCCTGTCCTCCACAGTCTTCCTGTCCACCTTGCCGAGTTGGTCATACAGCGCTTTCAGAGCTGGTTGAGCACCGACAAAATTTGTCCCCTGATCTGACCACATCTTCCTCGGGTGACCCCTAACAGCTGTAAAACGGAAGTACGTTTTTAGGAAACACTCCGTTGACAGACTCTCCACCACGTCAGCGTGGACGGCTCTGGAGGCCATGCAGGAGAAGACGACTCCCCAGACCTTTAACTTTGTCCTTCTCTTGACGACGTCAATGACTTCGTAGGGGCCGAATAGGTCCACAGAGGTGTACTCGAATGGGGCAGCAGGTTCGGTGCGCTCCCGCGGAAGGTCGCTCATCATCTGCTGGCACCGCTTGGCCCTGTCTTTCCTGCAGGGGACGCACGCGTTGACTACCTTCCACGCAGCCCGCTGACCCTGAATCACCCACGCCTTCTTGCACATCTTCAATAGGGTGCCAGCCAACCCCTCGTGGTTCGCCTTATGGGCCTCCCTTGCCAACAGAGTGCTGATCCACGCAGTGTAGGGGACAAGTGGGATTCCCACCTCCTTCGCCTCCTGGATTCTTCCGGAACACACCAGCAGCCCCGACCCTTCGACCTTCTTAACTACCAGTCTGTCCCAAGTCGTTTTCGGAAATTCTATTCCATCCTGTGCAGCCAGACACAGGTCGCGGAAAGCTGCGTTTAGCTCCTGGACGCCGAGGCTAACTCCGCTTCTTGTCTCCCTCTGGCGAGTAGCCTCCCACTTTGCGTCTTCTGGAGCCCTCCTGCAAACCAACCACTGCCTAACAGCTCGCCGGACCCACCCAACTACCCGAATGAGCCTGCCTATTTCGCTGAAGCGTTCTGGCTCAATCAGGTCCATGAGAGCAGCGCCCCAGAGCCTCTCCCTCTCATGCTCGGGGTCCCTGGAACTCCCAACCGGTGTGGATGTCCCCTTCGCATTTGCTTCCTCCTCAATGGTGCATTTCGGGTCCAGCCCCTTCCTCGCCTGAGCGCGTGTTACAGCTGCAGTGAACGCTTTCCGTTGCAGCTTGATCACGCTGTCTCGAGCACTTGCAGCCACGTCTGCCGCGGATTTCACGGGCCACTTCTCCACTGCCCACGCCAGGAACTCCGGACCGTTCTGCCAGGTCGAGCCTTCTCCCAAGCTTTCCGGCGGGCAGCCTCGTGTGACGAGATCCGCGACATTTAGGTCTCCGGGGATCCACCACCAGTCGTCAGTTGGTCCAGCCCTTTGGATCTCTCCGATCCTATTCGCGTAGAATGTTTGGTAGCCGTAGCTTTCCCTTTGAATGGCCCCCAGGACGGTCTGGCTGTCCACGAAATGAAACCATCTCTCCACGCCCAGTCGACCTTGCTTCTCCCAGAAGCCCTTAAGCCTGGATGCGATTACGGCCCCACACAGTTCGGATTTAACGACATCCCCTTTCTGAGTTATCGGCGTCAATTTGGCCTTTGACTCGACCAGCCTTACAGCCACTCCCCTGGATGTTTTCCACCTCAGGTAGAGGACGGCACCGAACGCATTATCACTCCCGTCCGAGAAGGTGATGCCCCATGGCCTTCCTTCCCATCCAGGCGGGGTTAGGCTCCTCTCGAATCTGACTTTTCCAAGTCTCGCATACTCTTTGAAGAGCCTGATTGCGTCGGCTCGGAGCTCAAGGGGGAGTGGGTTGTCCCATGTGTTCTGTCTGATGCCGGATTTTCCCATCTCCTGAAAGGCCCTTCTGACCAGGATGGCACCTTTTTCCTTCACCGGGGTGGCCAAACCCACGGGATCATACAGGCCCGCCACCTGGCTCAATAGCTCCCTTCTCGTTAGGGGGCTCGGCGTTCCTTCCTCAACTTCTTCCTCTGAGAGATTTGTTTCTGTCCTCACCTTCAGTTTCCTTTTGGAGAAGTTGATGGAAACCATAAGGAACAACTTATCCCCTTCTGCATGGTACCCGACTCCAAGCGCTTTGTTGTCTTCCTCGCTCAGCTGATTAGGCAGCACTAACACCTCTGATTCCGGCTCCATATTGGCCTTCGTTTCTTCAGGCTGGCTTTCTTTACTCCTCCCACTTTGACCCGACTGGGTCCATGGCTTTAGAGCGAAACCTCCAGCGTTGAGTATCCTCTCGATTCCCTCCGTGATGCTTTTCAGCTTTCTTCTGTCGTTATGAGACGTTAGGATGTCGTCTACATAGGTGTCCTCCTCAAGCGCTCTCCGCTCTTCCTTTAGGTGGGCGAACTCTGGCAGCCTTGCTGTCTCCCTCATGGCCAGCTGGGCGATGCATCCGGCTGGCTTGTCCCCGATGTTGACGCGGGTAATTGCGTAGGTTTTGATCTTTTCTTCCGCCGTGTCCCTCCATAGAAAGCGGTGGAGGTGGACTTCCCTTTCTCGCAACCAAACAGAGTTGTACATTTTCCTAATATCCCCGATGGCTGCATGCTCTCCGGTCCGGAATCTCAACAAAACCGCACGGATGGGGTTCAGAACGTCCGGGCCTTTCAGCAGAATGCTGTTTAAGCTGGTTCCCCGAAACTCCTGGCTGCTATTCCACACGAGCCGCACCGGTGTGGAGGCAGAGTGGGGGTTTGGAGCGATCTGATGGCTTACGTACCACACAGGTCCGTCCCACTTACTGATCGTTTCCTCGTTTAACTCGACCGCAGCCCCTCTCTGGATCATCTCATGCACCTGCGCCGCGTATGCTGCTTTCCATACTGGGTCCCTCTCCAATCGCTTCTCGGTCCTCCGGAATGTAGCCTCTACCGCTCCTCTGTTGTTCGGGAGCGAGCTGGGGTCCTCAGTCCACGGGTATTCTGTGTCCCAGTGCGGCAGGTCGCTGTGGTCATCAGACATTACGTAAGTCAAGCCCCTTTTGATGATTTCGACCTCCTTTTCCTCTGCGAGAGTCATCTCTTTCCCGCCTGGTTGACAATTTCCGCAACGACACCCTCCACATTTTGGCTCGCACGCGGCGCCGATGCTATCCCAGCTCCACCACTCGAGGACCTCTTTGCTGCTTGCAGCTGTTCTCCCGGTCCTTTCATGACCTTGCGGCTTCTGGTCTCCATCCTCTTCTTTGGCGCTGAGCGTCTTGCAGGGGATCTCCTCAAATCGTACTGCCTCCGTTCTCAGAGAACGCGCAAAGTGCGTCTGGGAGTCGTGTGCGGATTTTTCCCAACTTTCAAACAGGTCTGGGTGCGTTCCTCCCACGGTCTTCCCCAGAGGCCCGTCCCACAGCACTAAATTTCCCGTCCTTCTTATCCACTGCGGAGCAAGTCGTCCCTCTCGGTGGCTGATCAAGAGCTCGATTTCCTCAGGTCGGACCAGCTCTTTCTTCTCGACCCCAGGGAAAAACTTACAGAGTCGCTCTGGACTGATGACCTTGTCTGCACGAGCGATTGTGTCGAGCCCGTAACATACCATCTCGTGGGGACTCCATCTGTTGTTGCTCCACGCCCTGACCTTTAGCAGGTACTTATTAGTCTTGACCTTGACCTTCATTCCACCGACTCCATGCACAGTCAGTGTTACTTGCCTCCGCTCCAGTTGGAGCCGATCGGCGGCCCGGTTGGTGATATAATTTGTGTCGGAGGCGAGGTCTATGAGAGTTCCCAGGGCATATCCTGCTTCTGTTTTGACTGTCAATATCATCATTAGTACTGGATGTTCCTCTGGCCCATCCTCTGCGAAGAGACTTCCGCCTTCTGCGCCCGTGCTCAGCTTCATCGAAGCCTTACTGGTGAATGCCTTCGCCCTCCTCTCCTGTTCAGGGTTGAGTCCCAAAGAATCCAGGAATTCTCGTTGCTTGTCAGCGAACCCTGGCCCTGTCCTCTTCCCCTCACTCCATTTGGGGCACAGAAGGTAGTGATGACTCGCCCCTCCTTCATTCTGCTTGCACATTCTGCACAGGTACCGGTTACTACACTCTCCGTCGGCACCGTGCATGCCCAAACATTTCTGACAGGCTTTGCTTTGCTTTGCTATGGCTCGCTTCTCTGCCAGACTGAGACTCTTGAACTTACGGCAGAAGAATATTTTGCCACCGTGCTGATCGCTTCCACAGATGTCACACTCTTCTCTTCTTTCCGAGTTCCTGCCTGTGACTCTGGTTTCACCTCGATGTTCCTCCTCTTCTTCATCTACCGGTGAGTCTTTCTCCGTGGCCCTCGTGAATGCCCTCTTCTCCCATCTGACTGGCCTCTCCGGTGTTCCCCCAGAGGTCTCCGTGGAGCCTCGGATTCGAGCCATCCCCTCGAGGATTACTTCCTGCCTTTTCAGAAACAGAAGAAGAGCATCGAACCGCTTGTCTGGGGCGACTTGGTTTTTGGGTTTGGTTACAAAGGCAATCCAGCCTTCCTGCACACGATCTGGCAGTTTGCTCTCGATGGCCTTAAGTACAAGTGGGTTCTTCATAGCGCCCACTTCTCCTAAGTCTGTCAGGTCCATGAGGGCTCTTTCCACTGCCTGAATAAGGTCGATCGCTTTCCTCGGCTGGTTTCCTTTTACCGCTGGTATTCTTTCCAATTCCTCAATAATTTGCAGCGCGATGGTTGCCTTGTCTCCAACCCGATTCTCCAAAGCTGTGAATACGTCTTCCGCTGAGCGGTAGCTCAAGAGTTTGAGTTCCTCGAAAACCTTTCGGTCTATGCTCTCGAGGAGGTGGAGTTTCTTCACCTCTGGCGACCCCGATGGGTCTCCCTGCTGCTGCAGGCTCTCCCAATCTTTCCGCCAGCGATGAAAATCTCTCATACACCCGCTGAACACGGGCAGCCTTGTTGGAGGGAGTTTGATCTTGGAGATGGCTCCAGTGCGGTTGCCTTCCAGCCCTGCCTCCCGGGCTTGTTCCCATGCTTCCCGCTGAGCCTCCAGTAGTTTGGCGCGCTCTTGAGCGGCTATTTCTGCTGCCTTCAACTCAATCACGGCCGCCTTCTGCCTTGCCTCAGCGATCTCTTCTTCGGCCCCCAATTTCACCTTCGCTGTCTCCTTCTCAAACTCGGCCACGCTATCAGCTGACTTCAGTCTTGCCTCAGCGGCTTTCCTTTCCAGCTTGGCAATGGCTTCTTTATTTTCTCTATTTGTCGCTCGATCTTTGGCCTCTTCTTCGGCGAGAACGTCGGCCCTTTTCCTCTCATCTTCGGCGAGAGCGTCGGCCCTTTCTCTATTCGTCGCTCGATCTTTGGCCTCTTCTTCGGCGAGAACGTCGGCCCTTTTCCTCTCATCTTCGGCGAGAACGTCGGCCCTTTTCCTCTCATCTTCGGCGAGAGCGTCGGCCCTTTCTCTATTCGTCGCTCGATCTTTGGCCTCTTCTTCGGCGAGAACGTCGGCCCTTTTCCTCTCATCTTCGGCGAGAGCGTCGGCCCTTTTCCTCTCATCTTCGGCGAGAACGTCGGCCCTTTTCCTCTCATCTTCGGCGAGAGCGTCGGTGGCCATTTGCTTTGCTGCGGCGGCCTTGTCGGCCATTTTGTCAGTATTCTCCTTCTCAACTCTTCCAAATTCAGTCACAAACGTTTCCCAAAGTTCATCCCTTTTGTCCTCCAGCTCCTCTAGTGACTTTCTCGTGTTGCACGCCTCAACTACAGGGATCCACTCCCCCCAGCTTGATAGCAGACTTCGCGCTTTGATGATGAGGCTCTCTGTGAGTGTGCTTCGTTCTTTACAAACGTCGTGGGTTGCCTCTTCTAGACTGATCCTCTTCGCGCCTTCGTGACTCCTTTCTGCTCGTCTAATTGTGGATGAAAGTTCGACCCCCGCGAACCTTGTCCACATGTTGGCCTTTAAAACGTGACCGACCTGTTCAACCTTCTGAGCTCTCTCCTCAGCGGCCTTGGTGATGTCTTGAAGAAGCTGACTGTTGCCTGTCTCAGGTTCCTGACTTGCTTTGGCCTGCAAACCTTCCTCATAATTGTCGTCTGCAGAGTTTAGGTCTTTCGCGTTTGATAGGAGCGCTATCCACTCGCGTTTCATGTCATCTTCGCCCATCAATGCCACTGACCTGATGATGTGGCGGTATCCTCTCTCAAAAGTGACTGCCAACTTTTCCCTTTCGGTCCTTAGTGCCTCCATTCTGCCTGTGACTCAGAAATAACTTGTGTGTACCTGTTTCGTCTTTCTATCTTATATCTTCAGCCCTCTCTGACTCCCTGAGCTGATTTGCGCTGGTCCCTGCACTTCCTTAACTAGTCTTCGGCAGCGGAACCAGGTTCACCGTGGGGTCATCCCAGGGATACTGCTAAAAAATAAAATAATAAAGTGGGAGAGGATTTTCCTCCCCCCGACGACTTAATACCCAGGTACACACAAACCTATTTTAATGCAAACAGTCAATAGAGTCACAGAGAAGAGTGCTGGGTGTGGGTAGCTCTCTGGGTAGCTGCTATTAGCTCGCAATTCCTTTCTTGGTGGGTCTTGTAGGTTAGCCTAGCTGGCTGTGGATTCTTGCAGTTGGGTTAACCAGTTGAAGCTAGCCGTGGATTGTTTCACTCCTTGCCTGCCTAGCTAGCTGTAGCTTTGAGTGCTATAAGCTCTACCGCGTGCCTGTGCGCTATTGCGACAACAGGGCTAACGCTAGCTTAGTTGGCTAATGCTCCGCTAGCTAGCAAGTGGCTAGCTAGCTACAGTTGCGGGCGCCACGGCTCCGTTGCCGGCCTAGTTAGCTGTAGCTTTGAGTGCTATAAGCTCTACCGCGTGCCTGCTGCGCTATTGCGACAACAAGGCTAACGCTAGCTTAGTTTGCTAATGCTACGCTGGCTAGCAAGTGGCTAGTTAGCTACGGTCGCGGGCGCCACGGCTCCGTTGCCGGCCTAGTTAGCTGTAGCTTTGAGTGCTATAAGCTCTACCGCGTGCCTGCTGCGCTATTGCGACAACAGGGCTAACGCTAGCTTAGTTTGCTAATGCTACGCTGGCTAGCAAGTGGCTAGTTAGCTACAGTTGCGGGCGCCGCGGCTCCGTTGCCAGCTGGCGGCTGCGTCACTAACCTGACCCGGCTTTAGCTTGCTCTTATCTCCGGTGAATGGATCCTTGTCCTCCCGGAGCTTCTGTTGCGTCCAACCGGGCTTGTATTCCTTAGCTAACTGACGGTCCGTCCTCCTGCGGTCGTCAGCGGGTGTTTTACAATTGTTCAGCTCTCCCTCTAGTTAGCTGAATGGTGAATTTTCTGCTTGCTCCGGCAGTACGGGTGAAATGATGAGATCTGACACAATTTGGTTTGATTTCCTTCTTCCTCTAATAAACAGATTGTAAAACTGAACACAATACATTGATATTAGTACATGTAAATAAACAACAGTGAACAAACTAACAGAAAAGATTTAACAAACTACACAATCATACAGAACTCAACTTACCAACTCCCATCTCTCTATACAACTGATCTCCCTTCTCCCCTGTCTCTCAGATCACACTCATTAAGCCCGCCCCCATTTCTATCTAACCAATCACTCCACTCATGCATACTTTTAACCAATCACAAACAACAAACAAAATAACCCCCAAATGAACCCTCCCATGGATTAGCCAAACAAGTACAGTGGGTGGTGCTCACTCTAAACTGGGGTGCTAGACAGCAGGTATGTCCTACGTGTATGCAGATGTAAACCCAGGGTATCTCAACTAGTCATCTGTCCCTGTGTGCACAAATAAACATAAATGATTAACAAACAAAATACATTAAACAAGGTAATATAATAAATGGAAACTTACATAAATCATCTAAATGAACAAAACAAATAATACAAACAAAACCAAACAAGGCTCAACCCACCAGAGCCCTGCCACAGCTCAAAACAGGAGAGAGAGAGAGAACACGGAGGACACAGAACGTTTATAGTGGAAAGACCAGGAACAGGTGTGTGGAATGATGGGACTGAACCAAGCAATCATCTGTGAACCTAGGAAATATGACAACAACAGGGGGAGACAAAAACACAACACACAACACAATACAAACAGCAGGCCTGCTATAACACAAACACACAGAACACGAACACCGTACGTAACAGCTGTAAGCGGACAAGTAATCACCTCAATAAAGTTCAGGTGCTTCCAGACATGTGTGAAGGACACGTGGAATGCCAATGCCGCTACAGTAATCCACACATCAGGAAAACCCATGGACTCTTTGTTAGAAAACCAGTTTTGTTTCTGTTACCGGACCAACCAACCAAAAACCACAAAACTTGAACAAACTATCATATGGACCGCAGCCCGGTCACGCCACTCAAGGGCGCTCAGATGGAGCTGACCCAGGCAGTGGTAGGGTTAGTGTCAGATGGAGCTGACCCAGGCAGTGGTAGGGTTAGGGTCAGACTGACCCAGGCAGTGGTAGGGTTAGGGTCAGATGGACCCAGAAAGTGATAGGGACGCTGAACCCCTCAGAGTGAATCATAAGTAGGTGGACAAGGCGTGGTGCTGAAATAGCCGACATGCGGTGTGGTTTGAAAAAAATAACATCAGCTCATTAAATCATTCAAACGTAATGTTTACGTATGTGACTGCAACACACATATGAACAGTAACAAAGCAAATTCTGTTTAATTTTCTGAAAAACATTGACAACAAAATCGGCGCAAAAGTGGTGGTAGGCCTATGCTCCTGAAACGACAGAGCAAACGCGCTATTAGGGATAATAAGTACAATGAGCCATAAGCCATTCATTCAAAATATACAAAATACAATTAGGTTATTAAATACAATAACGACAGGCTTGGTACTCACTTAATGTGAAAAGTGGCATCTCCCATCGGTCACTATTTGCTTGATATCTGGTGATATTGACGTCACTTTAATCCGCAGGCAGTTTTTTAAATTGTTTATGCATCTATCGATTCCTCTCGTGCGTCTTTATCACATTCATTGAGGAAAAGGACGACTCGCATGTATAGAAAGGGAACATTGTGAGCAGGGAAGATGTGAGTCTCACACAACGGCTTTGCATTGATGAAACCAGGTAGGATGAACGTATAGTTAGTTCACTGTCCATTCCTCTTTAAATGCCCTGTTTTCACCGTCAACTTTCCTCTTTAGACCTTTGGAGAGTGACATTATGTATCTCTTGCTAGTTAGCAGGTTAAATGTTTAGCTAACTTCACCCGGCACGCAAACAACCAATCCAATAATAAATAATGTGACCTTGTCTGGAGGAGGGGGGAATCATTCAGAATAAAAGTATGTTAAATAATTATTAGAATAAGTTAGGCTGCGATACATTGTCAGTCCACACATTTATTATTCAAAACTATGGAAAAGGGTGAAACTACGTTTCAACGTTGTTGAGAATCACAACACAAACACGCTAGTCAAGCCAAAATACTGCAACGAAATGGATTGGACTGCTACCTAGTTAATTATAACACTACTTTACATTGTTAGCAGGCTCACAAAACAAGCTGTGTTAGTTGACTAGCGATGTGTACATTTCTCGAAAGAAAAGTCAAAGCATTAGAACGTGTCACATTTTTTAACAATCAATTACTTAAGCTTTGATTATGTTCGGGCCCGCCATCTAGTGGCAAAAAAATGTTGGGCCCGAGGCCAAACCTAATTGCCGACCCCTGCCCTAGACTGTGCTAGTTTGTAACACTACTCAGTGTCCTGTATTCTCCTGGTTTGTTTGTCTACCGTCTGGCGGAAGGGTGCACTTGTTTACGAATCCTGTCGCAGTCCAGTCAATGTGGAAGACGCTTTACCACAACAATTCATAGTAGTGCATATTGTCAGGGGAATGACAGTATGTAGTCCTGACTCTCCTGCCCAGCACACAAACAAACAATACCAATAATTGTTGGCACAAACCACAACAGAAAGGTAACTAAGATACCCACAGCATTAACAAAACAATACCCAAACTTATCTTCCAAATGTTACTGCTTACAAAGAAACAAACTAAATCCAAAATCACTGAAGCCTATCAAACAGTGACACAGAGCAAGAGAGAGAGAGAGAGAAAGAGATTCAGAAATTAACTCTCCACTATGTGTGCCTCTTCCTTTGTTTACACGACACAGATCCACCTCACAGCCCAGCTACCACGTCTGAATCCAAGTCCACAGAGTCCCTGGGTTCTGACTGTGGTTCTCCAGCCCAGACAAGCACACAGCAGGGTCCAGAGATGGTGACAGTGAATCTGGAGGACTGCAGTCAAACACTGGAACATAATATGGAAGAGGAGGAGGAAGGAGGAGAAGACGTGGTGGAGAAAGAAAAGGGAGGAGGAGAGGAAATAGAGAATTTGTATGGTAAGTTCATGTCATGAATTTGGCTAATGTTAAAATATTAGTTATTGTACAACTCCTAGTCAATGCTCTATGGTGTTAATAGTGTACTAATGAAACAGTCAAAACATAGTCTGACAGTGCCTCTTTGGTCTCTTCTATTGTGGCATTGATAAGTCTCTCTTGAACTCTGTTCAGTCATTGTATTCTACAGACCCCAGAGATGTTGTTACTTCTGGCACTGCTCAGCCTATGGAAGCACTACTTGTTGCTCTCATATTGACTCAGTACCCCCCCCCCCCCCACTGTGGTCAACCCAATTTAGCCGTTGTACTACTCCTTGGTTGCACACACCCCTGGTCACTGTACATAAACTACCTCACTATACATAGCTCACAACTGTATATAGCCAATAATTGTATATACCTCTAAATTAAACTGATGTTTACAATACTACCTCTGCCCATACTGTATATTGCATAGTTACCTATCACTGAAACGTCCCGTTTCAAAAACAGTTTTTTCCCCTCTGCCATAAGGACTCTCAACACCTGACTCACTGCACTTTATAAATTGTAAATTGTAAATATGTTTTTGTCTTGTGATTATGTGTGTTCATGTCCATGTGATAGTTATGTGCAATGTGTGTATGTTTTTTTTATTATTATTATTTAATTTTTTTGACACTGCTGTATTGAGCTGTACCGAAAACAAATTCCACCTAGGTCGTGTGGTCATTAAATCATTCATTCATTCATTCATTCATTCACTACCATTCTTGTTCTATTTATATCATGCCCTTATCACTATTTGCATTTCTGGTTAGATGCTAAACTGCATTTCGTTGTCTGGTACTTGTACTCTGCAATGACAATAACGTTGAATCTAATCTAAATGTTTCTAATCCTGTAAATGTTCCTTTTCTTACAGGAGAGAGCCCCAACCCAGGCTCAGACAATGAGCCCAGCTCCACCACATCAGGAAACCATAAACAACTCAGACACTCAAGACGGAAGAGTCACCACAGTGTGAGTTTAATTTGTCCATCTCACCTTGAATCACACCCACAGACTCACACAGGAGAGAAGACTTGCCCTTGCCTTCAATGTGGGAAGGTTTTTCTTAAGACGAGCCAACTGAAGAGACATCAAAGAGTCCACACAGGAGAGTGGCCACACCACTGCTCCCAGTGTGAGAAGAGTTTCAGTCGACTAGAAAACCTAAGGAGACATCAGAGAATACACACAGGAGAGAGGCCACACCACTGCTCCCAGTGTGAGAAGAGTTTCAGTCGACTAGGAAGCCTAAAGAGACATCAGAGAATACACACAGGAGAGATGCCATACCACTGCTCCCAGTGTGAGAAGTGTTTCAGTCACCCAGGAAACCTAAAGTCACATCAGAGAATACACACAGGAGAGAGGCCGCACCACTGCACTAGGTGTGGGAGGAGTTTCAGTCGACTAGAACACCTAAAGACACATCAGAGAATACACACCGGAGAGAGGCCACACCGCTGCTCCCAGTGTGAGAAGAGTTTCAGTGAACCAGGAACCCTAAAGTCACATCAGAGAATACACACAGGAGAGAGGCCATACCACTGCTCTCAGTGTGAGAAAAGTTTCAGTCAACTAGCAAACCTAAAGTCACATCAGAGAATACACACAGGAGAGAGGCCATACCACTGCTCCCAGTGTGAGAAAAGTTTCAGTCAACTAGGAAACCTAAAGAGACATCAGAGAATACACACTGGAGAGGCCACACCACTGCTCTCAGTGTGAGAAGAGTTTCACTAAATCCAGCAGCCTAACGTCCACGTCCATTGCATTGCAATGTTTTGGCTTGACTAGCGAGTGTCATTGATTTAACAATGATGACATCTATTTAAAATGTTCTGAATAAAAGTTTTTTTTTAAAATTGGTAGCCGACTTGTTCCTGCTTTCACCAGCTGCTGTCACATATTGATAAGTGCCGGCAAGCCGTCAGAACCTGTCAGTGGAATCTCCCACAAAGGAAACGATTCCTTAGTTGATTGAGGTAATAGTGACCGTGCATTACAGGAATTGTATCGTACCCTTGATACATCAAGTGCTAAATCAATTTTAATTTTGTTTAGTTTATAGTTTCGTAGACAGTCCCCTTTAATTAACAACAGTAAAGCAATAGAGGAGCACCTTTAGCCTACATTACTAATTTCCAGCTGTAGTCCCCGACAAGTTGTTAATGTAAAGAGTAAGTAGCCTTGAGAACCGATGGTTTTCTAGCCTAATGGCCCATAAGTTGCTAATATGCACCCTAAAATACATTAGTTAGAAGAAAAAATGATTACAATATATTTATAATTAGAGCAAGCATAAGCAAAATGAAGAAAGAGAAAACAAACATATCGCACACAATTGGAGCAAGCATTTTACTCTAGACAGAAGGGTCGGTCCATTTGGTATACCTTATAACCTTTCTTGCATTTCTGGTGTTTGTGGGCTACGGCATTTTTTGGTCATTCACTTTAGAGCACACATTTTACATATCGTAAATATATGCCATCTACATGCCTCACTGGATGGGGTTAGTGGTGTTGACTCATCAGAAAAGTAAAGACTAATTCACAGAGTGCATGAAGATTCCAGTAAGGGTTTTGTGATGGAGCCCTAGTGCTGTTGACTCATCAGAAATAGAATGTTTTATTTAGGTCATTAGTGGGCCCCTTTAACAACCAGTCCAGCACCTTGGACACTTCCAGCCCAGCACCTTGCACCACAGTTCCAGCCCTGCTCCATGGATTACAACGCCGATACCTGACCCTTGCCTGACTCGACCATGTCCTTTGCCTGACCCCTCAAACCTGTTTTCACTAATTAAGGCCCGCACCTGGGGGGTATTCCATGTACGTTAATTACTATATTTGCAATTTAAAAGAATGCCTCGTTCAGGCAACTCTCGATTGGGATTCAATCCTCAAGTGATTCCTCGAGTGAGAATCAGGCGTAGGCTTGTGTCATCAAGTTAATTACATACACACGCATACACACACGCACACACACACACACACACACAACCCGCTCTCTTCCAAACATAGGTTAGCTGATTTTGTTTCTATTTGTTTTTATTTATGTATCTTCACTGTCTTTGCCGTTCTCATGTATTGTTTTATGTTGACCAAGAGTATTTCTGTTTACGGTATATGTTTGTTTTTATTCTTGCCGGGGCCCCTTGGCCAGATCACCATTGAAAATGAGAATTTGTTCTCAACTGATTTATGTGGTTAAATAAAGGTCAAATAAAACAAATAAATAAATCTTCACGCAAGCCCGAATTGGAAATTCTCGATTTGGGTGCTTGCCCGAAGTGAGAACGAGCCCAGAAGAGACGATTGTCGAAAAGAAGATACTAGACTGGAAAGTGACAGCACAGCGCTCCTACTTATTGATCTTTATGAAGACGAAAAATAAGATGTAAAAAAGTGCAATACTGCCGCAATTAACAAGGTGAGGAAAATGGTTTGGCAAGAAATTGCTGACAGAGGAAATGCGTAGGTCATACTAGCCCCATACCTATTTTTGGTAATAAATGGTGATATGAGCAGCAGGCTATGAAACATAAGATCACTTGATTGGCAGAGTGGTAACAGCTGTTGCCATCTGCGCTGAGTCTTATTTTTAAGACGGGGGGTCAAATCCTGCTTCTGACATACACTTTTTACTGCATTTCGTTGTCTGATGCTGGTACTCTGCAATAAGTTAAATCTAATCTAAAATGTATGTTTAAAATGATGGTGTAGGCTAATTTATTAGAGAACTGACATAACTACAACAAGCCTTTCTGACTAGTAAATTATGTTCTTCTAGCATTGTAACTGGACCCTGAATTTTGAATTATTTCTTATGATTACTGATGGATAGATGATTCACTTACTTAGACAGATGTATTTATTGTAACTCAAATTGCATGAAGGCTTCTGTTAAATGACAAGAAAATAAATTAAATTCAACCCCTCTCACCTGAGGCAAGGATCAAACCAGCAACCTTCTAATTGCAAGCCGGCTGCCTTAACCCCTGTGCCAAACAGACCACAACACTGCTAGTGTAGATGCAAGCTAATACACATACCAATTTTGTTACACCGTTTTATCTATCTATATATCTATCTATCTCTCTATCTGTCTTGTACACTATCAAACTATCTATCTATCTAGCACACTATCAAACTATCTATCAAAATATAAAATTATCTATCTAGTATCTCGTAAAAGGTGGGAACTAATATTTCCCAAAAGTCACTTGACGGGAACTGTGGTTCGGGATTTAGTTTCCGCCTGTGAGACATTTGTGACTCAAACCAGACCGGAAACCTGGTCGCTACCAGGTTTGTTCTGAAGGATTGGTTGCATAGCAACCAAGCAGCGATTTTTTTTGTCACTTTCAAGGAACCGAACTCGAGATGAAGTTATTGCGAATTATCAAAACTAGCGAGGATTGGCTCTAATCGCCGTTTTGGAATAGGGCCCTAAGTTCATTGACATTTAATTATTTAGAATCCCATAATGTATGTATCATATGTATGTATGTATCATATCCATAATTGTATTTGCCACAATGAATTCAAGTTGATATACCAAAGGTATTGAAGTGGCTGGAAATGTGTTTACGGTATTTGGTTTGGTTTAAAAGCTAAGCATTAAGCGAATAGGCCGAAAATGATCTGTCATATCCATAAATACTTGAAATACGAAAATGATCTATCTCATATCTCGAAATGCATAGTAAACCAGTAGTATCCAGCTGCAGACTCGCAGAACAGCTCTAGGACTCGAAGGAATGTGCAGTTCCAGGACGCAAAGGAATGTGCAGTTAGCGCCACCCAGTGATGAATTGGAGTATTGCAGCGGAGAACAGTTTCCAGTAGTGTGCTATACAAATACAATTTATTACTATTATTATTATTATATTATTAAAGTGTGCTATAAAAATACAATTTATTATTATTATTATATTATCATTGAGACAAAGTTACTAAAGTACATGGTTACAATAGCAGATGCTAGGAGTTCTATGGTACCTTGGTTATGATTTCAGCAGAAAAATACTGTACAATACTGTACATAATGGGATCCCTGAGGGGAAATTAATGCGTTACAGCAGCTCACTTAAGAAACAACAACAAAATAAAGTGATAATATAAAAAACTAGACATCTGAAAACATTAAGTAACAGCAGTCTAATAAAGTGATAATATAAAAAACGAGACATCTGAAAACATTAAGTAACAGCAGTCTAGTATGGTTTAACAACCCCCAGCCTGACTGATCACCCTGATCAAGCCAGCCAGAGGAGGAGTTGTACAGTCTTATTGTGGCAGGCAGAAGATCCTCCTATAGCGCTCCTTAGTTTAATGTGGTTGTAGTAGTATGTTGCTAAAGGAGCTTTTCTGCTCTGCCACAGTGCCCCCCCCCCCCCCCCCCAGCATACCTGTGTACAGCACAGCGCTAGCCACCACTGCTGGTTACTCTGTATGTGTGTTTGCTTAGTAACCCGTGTTTCCCTCTGCTAGCTGTCATTGGTTATACTGCTGGCTAGATCTGAAGGTCTCATTATGTAATACCAACCCCTCTACTGCCATGGGTGGCCATTATCCCTTTCGTTACATTATGCCGGCTACTTGTTATAGAAAAGGCTAGTTCTTACTCTAACTGCATTAGGGCTTCTGATGACAATTCCAGAAATCCATATTTACAACTTGTTACCATGGATATTTAAAACGTGCTCTGATCTGTTGAGATAATAATGTGTGGGCCATGTTCCCTCCTACTATGCCCCTGATGGCTTGTATGAGTGGATGACTCCTCATAGGGCTTGTATGAGTGGATGACTCCTCATAGGGCTTGTATGAGTGGATGACTCCTCATAGGGCTTGTATGAGTGGATGACTCCTCATAGGGCTTGTATGAGTGGATGACTCCTCATAGGGCTTGTATGAGTGGATGACTCCTCATAGGGCTTGTATGAGTGGATGACTCCTCATAGGGCTTGTATGAGTGGATGACTCCTCATAGGGCTTGTATGAGTGGATGACTCCTCATAGGGCTTGTATGAGTGGATGACTCCTCATAGGGCTTGTATGAGTGGATCACTCCTCATAGGGCTTGTATGAGTGGATGACTCCTCATAGGGCTTGTATGAGTGGATGACTCCTCATAGGCCCTCAATTGTTAGAAACTTGATTTTTCTCGCTTCTCAATTGTTATAGAAACTTGATTTCTCGCTTACTTCTCAAAAAGCTTCTGCTTAAAATTGACTTAAGAAATGTGTTGGGGCTGATCTGCTTGATCCAGGCCCATTGCCGTAGTAGACTGAAGACCCATCTCTTCAGGCTGCATCTTGACTGTCCCTCCTAAAGACATCTTCACCCCCACTAGGGCCACTACCCCCCTGTACAGTTTCTCTATTGTGAATAATAAACATTTAAAAAGTAATGCCCCCCCCCCCTGGTCCTAGCATAGATTTGTTTTCCTCCTGATGAGTGATGTATAGATGATTCACTTACTTTAGACAAATGTACTTGTAAATCACTTTGGATAAAGGCGTCTGCTACATGTGTCAAAATGTAAATATAATAAATATATGTCAAATGTAAATATAAATACAAAATTGAGAAAGGGTCATAGTCCTCTACACATGTGCTCTATGGGGGGACGGGGGACGGACGGACGACTGTCTCTCGTTTACCCTGCTGGTCTCTGACAGGGACATATTGCAGGTGGAAAAAGCGCTAAGCACTGAACTGAGTAGAATCTGCATCTGGCTAGCTGACAATAAACTATCAATACACCTAGGTAAAACTGAAATCATACTATACGGATCCCCATCTAAACTCAGAAAGGCTGTAAATTACAATATAAAAGTGGGTAACATTACTATCACAAGAAAAGAGGATATTACATACCTGGGCTCCATCTTAGAGGCAAATCTTTCCAGAGATAAAATGGCAGCAAAAGTAATCAAAAAAGTTAACCATAGAACTAGATTCTTGTACAGGATATCCTCACTTGTCAGTAAAAACACACTGAGGACCCTATCAGGAGCTCTCATTCAATGTCACTTCGACTATGCCGTAACATCATGGTACTATAGAACCACAAAGGCCCTAAAAACAAGACTCCAGACAGCCCAAAATAAACTGGTTAGGCTTCTGCTAGGCCTCAACCCTAGGACACATCTAACCGCTGCTCATTTTTTGAGCCTTGATTGGCTACGAGTAGTTGACAGAGTGCAGCAGCTTGCACTGGGCCTGGTCTTCAAGATACGCTACACCACAAAGACACCCAAGTACCTGTCAACATACTTCCAAAAAGTGAACAACGTCCACACATACAATACCAGAGGAAGCTCCACGAACCACGTTCAACCGCGTTGCACCACAAACAAGGGGTTAAACTCGTTTGCAAACTATGCAGTAAAAATGTGGAACGCCCTTCCTATAATCTTAAAGGAGTGCAAAACACTGCCCACCTTCAAAACCACTCTCAAAAAACATTTACAGGAGGCTGCAATCCGTAACTGGACCCTCTAAATCAAAAATCAAATTAAAAGACTACACCCCCACCTGGACTACCCTCTATATATTCTTGTTGTTTTGTTGTTATGTCTCCCACACACACCCCCCCCCCCCCCCCACCCGAAATACCCTCTGCACATACTAGTTGTTTTGTCCCACCCCCATACCTGGTCTACACTCTGAGCAAACGCAATGTTATTATGTCGCCCCCCCCCCTCCCCCCCGCCTAAATCTACTGGTGTTTTTGTACCCCCCCCCCACCATGACCACACACTGTACATACTTGTTGTTTTGTCCCCCCGCCCGAACTACCCATTGTACATATTATATGTCTGTCCCCCTGCCCGAACTACCCACTGTACATACTTTGTGTTTTGTCCCCCGCCCCCACCTGTGGTGTATGTCCCCACCTGTCCTACCCGCTGTACATACCTTATGTTTTGTTGTATTGTTCTTCCCATGTTGGATGTATGTTTATCTTGTAGATAGTACTAGTTATTTGTCTGTATTATCTTGTAGATAGTACTAGTTTTTTGTCTGTCTTACATGTAACGATGAATTGAGAATCAAGGACCCCAATTGAAATAAGCCAGTGGCTTTCTTGGGTTTTTATCCTGTTAGTTGACCTTGTATGTAATATGTACTTTCATGTACCTACTTCTGCAAATCTTCTAATAAAGTTTTCAATCAATCAATCAATCCCTCCATAATGTCTCTTTCTCTCCTTGACCTCATATTATGCCAATGAAAGAGTTCTCAATAGTGGCAGGGGAACTCCTAACACTAGCATTATGATGCTTTTCAGTGGTCTAGTTTTTACCCTCTCTTAAAAGAGGATCTAGTTTTCAGTCTTTCTAGAAACACAAGCCACATGTTAGACCATTCCCGTGGTTACACAGTAAACCCCTAGCAGACGAAAGAACCCAGAGCATTTTATGGAACTCACCTAAGATCTTATGCATTTCCTCATGGCCAATCATGCGTGGGAAACACCTAGACGGAAAACACCCAACAACTGGCATTCTCCTTTATATACTATGTCCTTCATGAACGATTGATGCTCTCTCATGGCTGAACATTCAATATCAATACACACAATCAGTGAAAGTTTTTGTAAACCACCAAGACATGAAATGCTAAGTCTATTTCACGTGTGACATAATGCTTACTCCTCCAAAAAAAGCCAATACCTACTGTTTACAAGAGGGAATCCAGTTGGATTCTATTGAGTTTATCATTGAACCATTGAGTTTAACATTCCGATTTGTAGAACTGACTGATGAAGTGAGTCAAATGATGATCTCTAGCATTTATGAATGTTACATCTGTGATTTATGCAATACTTAACATGAAGCCTGAAAGACTCAGCATAGATTGTGTATTAGTTATACATAATTGTGACACCAACCACATGTACTTGATTCCCTCATAACCTAGGGTTAGATGGCAAAGTGTTAACACACAATTGTTACCTATGAGGAACTACAAACAGAACATATACACACAAAGTCAAACCAAGAAATGGAACACGGATGGTGTTCCAAGTGCTATCCAGTTACCCCTAAACGCTGACCTTTCCTCAGTACCAAATCTTAACTCAGTAATGCAATACTGACGGCATCCTCTCGTGTTCCCAGTAGACTTCATATCAATAGGGTTTAGCTTTGTCAACAATACAGGGCCGTTCTACAAACAAGCCAGAGGATATACATACTGTATATGAGTAAATTAACTATACTTCATAAAATGTATTTTTCTTTTCTTTTTGCTCACACAATATATTAACAATATAAAACTCATAAGTAGTCACTGCAGCCGTTATCACAAGCTGTGCTCTTCTGTGTTCACTTACTTTTCCCAAAACTGACTTGTAATCTAAGTTGCCTAAACCAGATTGTCTACTTTTAAAAGGTCAGAGGACGGAACAGGTTTATTTGTTTATTTCTTTTATTGACAATCCGTGGCAGCTAGGAAGGAGGTAGGGTTGAATAGATAGAGGGATGGATGGAGGGCGGACGAGGGCCCTGGAGAAACAGCTGGGGGACGGGCGTGGTGCTCAGGTATTGACAGGCCTGCTGTCATTATCAGCTGGACTCCTTCCCCTGCAGGAGAGAGAGAGAGAGAGACAGAGAGAGAGAAGTTGACAAGACCCTGGCCTGTACCGACGTTAACGGATCCTAACGCACCTGGACTGGTTCATTAAGATTGTGCTCAAGAGTCTGGAGGGGGTCAGGTTTATGTGACTGTGAGGACCAACCGTTTCTCTCTGTCTTACCAGCTGTAGAACGAGGTGGAGGAATGGCTCAACCTTTGTGTGTTATGGGGTACGACCCGGGGGGACCAAAGAGGCGGCACAGAGCGAGAATCCGTTAGCCCGTGGGCGTGTTTATTCACAGGATTTAGGGAGGGGGTATGCGGGAGAATGTGTGGTGTGCTGATAGACTTGGAGTATGGGATATGTGGATACCTATGTGTAATGCGTAGTCAAGACTATGTGTGTGGTCTGCCGTGGGTGCGGGGTGACGTAGGCGGGCAGGGTGTAGTCAGTATGTGCGTGCGCCTGGCAACAGTACAGTCCGAGAGTCCAAAAGGGGATGTCCAAGGGAGGAGGCGAGGGTGGTACCGGGAGATCCGTCCAAGGGTGTCCAGGGGTTCGGGGGTGGCTCGAGGGGTTCTGAGGGTCCGTGGAGACGGGGCAGGGATCCGCGGGAATGCGAGAGCCGGGGCCGGGGAGACGCGAGGGAGGGTCTGTGGGAATCTTGGGAGAGAACACAAACGGGGTAAGGCAGGGTTTGGAAAGAAGGCAGGTTACTAGAAAAACACAAGGAGCAAGATAGTACCGTGAACATAAGGCTACGATCTGGCGATGAACTGCAGGTCTGGCAGGACCTCACTCTTTTCAGATTTCTCCTTGACCCACGCACCCGCTACCATTTTTACCACAGCAAAGCCGGCACCAAAAACCAACCCAAAAAATAACTTTCAATATCTGCCCTTTTGCTTCATTTCTTTGGCAATCTTCCGGTCAAATTCCTCCCTTTCACTGAAATAGTAGACATAAAAATCACAACTTTGTTGACAGAAACGTTGTCAACAGTTAAAAAAAAAAAAAGAGTACATCAATAACAATAATTATACATAATTCTTAAGGTATTATGTAACAGTAAATAGGGCGATAAGAGTTCAGGGCATTCTGTAAAAAAAATATATATTTATATACTCTCACCTCTGATGTAAACATGGACCATCAAGGAAGAGCTGTTCAGCCTGCCACAATGTCACATTTTTGAGGAGGGCAAGGCCATGAATGATAGCCTACCAAAAAAAAGTAAGTATTTTAATTTTTAAGATTTTTTATATCCGATCCAGTCTACCAATACAAAACACAAAGCCATTATATGGGTCCATACACAATGGCACTATTGCAGGCAACCTCTTCATATGTTTTGAAAGTGCAGGACCAGCTATGATTATCCCTTCCTCCGGAAACAGAACATCCAGGATGAACTTCACTTCATCCGTGAATTGCACCAGACATGGTGTTCTGTGTAATATTTCTCCAAGATGGCCGAAGAGGGTTTCCTGGTGTTCCTCTGTGCAGAGGTAGACAGGCACCTTAGGGGACTTCCTTAGAAAGTACTTCGCCTTCCCATTGAGTACATCCTGACAACAATTTTGTGGAAATTGGATCAGTGCATTGTGTGGTGGTTATGTGAATCAAAACAGGCATGAAATGTCACTTACATTCATACATTCATTCAAAAGATACAGTACAAGAAATGAGTCATAGTTAAATGATGTAAGTTGATCCTATTCCTAAAGACCCTAGGTGAAGCTTTACTTTGAGATCAAATATGAACATTTGCAAAATACCAACAAATGCCGTTCAGCCGCCTGTGATTGGACAATGAGGTCCACCATTCTCTTCTCCTCTGCAGAGTGGTCAATGGCTGCCTGGACATGGGCTGGAAGTTTTGTCGTGCTGGCCCTCCCGCTTGGGACTCTGTAGACCGGGTTATGGTTACCCTTAAGCAACCCTCTGGCCTCATTGGTCCAAAAGGCAAACATCTGGCCATACCTTTCAAACAACAAAATTCATTTTAAGTATTGGATAGCAAAAGGCTATGGCCTTGATGCCTGGGCTTTTTCCAATATCTTTTTAATGATGTTATACTGATAGAATGTGGGTGTTAACTTATGCATCCAACAAATGCTCCATTAAGTTTCAGATGTTTTACATCTTCTGCCAGTGACCCTATACATTAAGTGTTACCAAAATGAATACACATATTGATCAGGGCTGTCATACCCTTGTATTTTGAAACGCTCCATGAGAAAGAGACACCACCACTTGCGGATCCAAGGCATGTCCGTCTGAAATAAATTACAGTGACGCGGATAATCTTTTGTCCATAATG
Source organism: Nansenia antarctica (assembly GCF_963989245.1). Lineage (NCBI taxonomy): Eukaryota > Metazoa > Chordata > Actinopteri > Argentiniformes > Microstomatidae > Nansenia > Nansenia antarctica. Next base: position 14,110,620 of record NC_137679.1, on the reverse strand, counting down.
TATTCCTTCTCTTCGAGATGAATAGTATGGTGCAACATAAACATTATTTTAACTAGCCTAATTGCTCTGTGGTTAAATGGTATTCTAACTTACCTCATGGAACTCAAACCCTGTGTTCAGGACAAGGGACAGGGTGTACTGGAACAGACAAAGCGGAAGGCAATTTTATTCATAATGTTGACAAAAGCCGGCATGTAATTACCCCCCCCCCCAAAAAATAAAAAAATAAATAGACCTTACCATAAGCATAAAAACCCCACAGTCATTTCCATGGAGCTGGCGTGGTAAGTTCCCCATATCATAGCCAGTTTTTTCAGTCCAGGTCCCAGGGTCGATTTGCTGTGCTAGATTGCTATAGAGAAATATACAATTATTGAGAGAAGGATATTATGTGTTAAGTAATGTAACCATTACAATTATTCAGTACTGGTGGACAAAAATCTACAGTGGCTGTCACATGTACAGTATGAGTCACATCAAAATGTACAGATTGAGGTTTCCTCTGTCTAACACAGAGTTAAAATCGGAGTTAACATCACAGATAGATGTTAATAATAATAAGATAAAATGAACAATATTCTTTTGAAAGAGATACATGTGACAACCAATGATGACATGTAATCAGAACATAGCCAAACCAGAGGCAATAGGAACATAGCCAAACAATTAGGGTTGGGTATGGTTGAATTGTTTTCAATTGTGGTGCCAAAAAACTAATCAATACTTTTCTAGTATTATACATGTTGAAACCAGTACCACTCAGTACTCTGTTCTGTTCTTGATACCCAACCCTAAAAATCATGCACACAGAGGCTTTAGGAACATAGCCAAAACATACTAGTCTAGTACGTACAGGCTATAGGAACGTAGCCATAATGTAATTTTATATGAACGTGGCAACCGATATGTCTTATCTGTGGACCTAAACAGGACTCTGTAATCCGCATCTGCAAACCCGTATCGATGGTTTGCGTACTGAGAGTCCAAGAGGAGTAACTCTCTCCGCAATGGCTGCATGATCTATAATGTGGCAATAGGTTACGAGTTGCACAACAGTTAGTCATTAGGACAAGGAGTAGAGCTGGATTTCATTCTGTTGGAATACACATTATTCAAACTGCACAATAACCATATATACTCATATAATCTAATGACAGTAACATAGCCTTACACAGAGAACGTAGTGGTCCGGCCCATTTGCATTGGTCCAAGCTGGGAAGACTAAGAAGTCTTTCATGTCTAGATCATTCTAAAATGAATGAAAAAAAGTTGTCATTATACATAAGTACATTTTTAACGGTATACATGTTATGCTGTCTAACAGCATTAATATTTTTAACAGCATAAATGTTGTTATTTTATGTACACTGACTTACTGGAAAGTCAAGCATGGTGGGTGGTGTAGTCTTCCATGAAGGAACTACGAACATGTCCGCTATATAAATGTCTTTGCCCTACGGAATAAATGACATTGAAATACAAATGGTATAACAATGCATAAACAATTGCATTGTGTTTCATTTATGCTATAGTCTTTTGTATAGATTGACTTACATGTAGCCGAGCTACTTCTTTGATGATTGTCATGCAGGCATTCCCGATCTGCAAGAAACAAAACTCATCAGTGAACAAGCATGAAAGCAAATACAAAATATGCTTTAACCTTCCTTGTGTTCACCTACTTCCCACTACTCACAGTTGAATCCATGTCTCTTTGCAATCCCAGGCTCCAGAGTTCTTCACGCATCATTATGATTAATGAACGTTATAGTTTTCATATACTGTATGTATTTATTATTTAGGTTGTTGGATGTGTTACGCATTTGGCTGTTTCGCACGTAGTTTTGTTCATAAATCAGGCTTGGCTAACTGGGTAATCCTATGTGGTTTAGCGTTATCAGATATGAGATTAGATTCAACTTTATTGTCATTGCTGAGTACAAGTACCAACAACAAAATGCAGTTTGGCATATAACCAGAAGTGCAAATAGTGACAAAACAAAGATAATTATGTTTAAATATTTAAATTACAGTTAATGTATTTCTATTCTATTTTTATTTATATCCCCCCTATTTATGTCTATTTATGTCTAATTCTTGTTTTTTAAATTATCTGTGGACTGTGTTTCCAATAAGAAAGCCATGGAAATGTATACATTTGGACCACAGTATGACTTGAGGTAAGCTGGAGAGTGCTAATACAATTTCCATGACAGTTTGCAACCACTGATGCATGTGAGTTTCTTAAATGATGTATGAATCACTTCTTTATAACATTTTGTCTCAACAGTGAGAAGCAGCTGTTTGACCATTACATGGTCGAAAATTTGAGCAAAGAAGAAAAAAGGAAGCTGAAAGACCATAGAGACAATGTTAAAAGAGCATTGGCGATAAAGTGCAAACAGCAATGATTTATCACTCATAAGATACACACCGGCTAGACCCCTAAGGTCTAGTGGCACTTTTCCTGGAGGCGCTGTGTACAGGTTTTTCGCCCCTGCTTGCCTGCCGTGCGCTGGGCTCCCTGGGCCTCTCCTCGGGGGCCCCCGGCCGGCCTGCGTGCTTGGTCTGTTCTGCCGCTGGGGCACCTGACCCGGCTAGCCTCGTGCAGGGCTATGATAGTCTGAGCCTGGTGGGCTGGGCCGGGTGCGCCGGTGGTGGGTCGGGCGAGTGGGGTCCCTCTGGGGGGTTGTGGGGGCCGCAGCTTTGCACTGGTGGGCAAACTGGTAAGTAGTTGCTCTACGACTAGAGGGCTGCAGGGGAATTTTCCTGGATGCACAGTGCACAGGTTTTTTACCCTTGCGTCCTTTTGACCAAGCTATCACTGGAACCTGGACACTGGACACAACATTGAACACTACACTACACTGGACACTGAACATCTGTCATAACGTGAAGCGCATTAAGTCGCATCTTGTGAGATGCGCTATACAAAAAAAACTTGAATTGATTTGATCCCTTGTACACTTTTTTGGGCATTTGTGTTGCAACACACCTGTACATTCTGCACTCTACCCTGTTAGGCCCTTATTTTACTCTAGACAGAAGGGTTGTAACACTTGTTATTAATTCCATTTGGTATACCTCATAAACTTTCTTGCATTTCTGGTGTTTGGATTTTACATATTCTAAATATATGCTATCTACATGTCGCACTGGATGGGGTTAGTGCTGTTGACTCATCAGAAAGTAAAGACTAATTCACAGAGTGTATGAAGATTCCAGTAAGGGTTTTGTGAAGGAGCCCTAGTGCTGTTGACTCATCAGAAATAGAATGTTTTATTTAGCTCATCAGTGGGCACTCAGCACCATGGACACCTCCAGCCCAGCACCTTGCACCACGGTTCCTGCCCTGCTCCATGGATTACAACGATGATCGCCTGACCCTTGCCTGACTCCACCAAGTCCTTTGCCTGACCCCTCAAACCTGTTTGACCTAATAAAGTCCCACACCTGGGGTAATTGACATTCATTTATTTATATACAGTTAGGTCTGGAAGTATTTGGACAGTGACACAATTTCCATAATTTGGTCTCTGTATGCCACCACAAAGGATTTGAAATGAAACAATCAAGATGTAATTGAAGTGCATACTTTCAGCTTTAATTCAAGGGGTTGTATTTAATTCAAAAATATTATATGAAACGTTTAGGAATTGCAACCATTTTTATACACAGTCCCCTATTTTCAGGAGCTCAAAAGTAATTGGACAAATTAACATAATCATAAATAAAATGTTCATTTTTAATACTTTGTCGAGAATCCTTTGCAGGCAATGACTGCCTGAAGTCTGGAACACATGGACATCACCAAATGCTGGGTTTCCTCCTTTGTGATGCTTTGTCAGGCCTTTACTGCAGCAGTCTTCAGTTGTTGTTTGTTCGTGGGTCTTTCTGCCTTTAGTTTTGTCTTCAGCAAGTGAAATGCATGCTTGATTGGGTTGAGATCAGGTGATTGACTCTGGCCATTGCAGAATATTCCACTTCTTTGCCTTAAAAAAGTCCTGGGTTGCTTACACACTATGTTTTGGGTCATTGTCCATCTGTATTGTGAAGCACCATCCAATCAACTTTGCTGAATTTGTCTGAATCTGAGCAGACAGAATATCCCTAAACACGGATAGCGGACACAATACATCTGTCTGCTTCTGTCTTCTGTCACATCAACAATAAACACTAGTGACCCAGTGCCATTGGAAGCCATGCATGTCCATGTCATCACACTGCCTCCACGTTTTTTCACAGATGATGTGGTATGCGTCGGATCATGAGCCGTTCCAAGCCTTCTCCATACTTTTTTCTTCCCATCATTCTGGTACAGGTTGATCTTAGTTCCATCGGTCCAAAGAATGCTGTTCCAGAACAGGGCTGGCTTTTTTAGATGTTTTTTGTCAAAGTCTAATCTGGCCTTTCTATTCTTGAGGCTTATGAATGGCTTGCACCTTGTGGTGAACCCTCTGTATTTGCTTGTGTGAAGTCTTTCTTTTATGGTACACATGGATAATGATATGCCTACCTCCTGGAGACTGTTCTTCACTTGGCTGGATGTTGTGAAGGGGTTTTTCTTAAAGGATCCTGTGATCGTCCACCACTCTTGTCTTCCATGGACGTCCAGACCTTTTTGTGGTGCCGAGCTCACCAGTGCGTTCCTTTTTTCTCAGAATGTACCAAACAGTTAATTTGGCCACTATTAATGTTCCCACTATCTCTCTGATGGATTTTTGTTTTGTTTTTACAGCCTAAGGATGGCCTGTTTCACTTGCATTGAGAGCTCTGTTGACTGCATGTTGTGCGTATAGCTTCCAAATGCAAATGCCACACTTGGAATCAACTCAGACCTTTTACCTGCTTAATTGATAAAGAAATAATAAAGGAATAAATAGCCCACACTGGCCCATGAAACAGCTTTTGAGTCAATTGTCCAATTACTTTTGGTTATTATATATAAAAGAGCTATAATTCATAAACCCTTCCTTCAATTTGGATGTGAATACCCTTAACCTAAAGCTGAGAGTCTACACTTTAAGCCCACCCCTATTTCTAGGAGTAATATTAGACTGTAAATTCTGTTGGAAATCTCATATAAGATACGTTAGATCCAAAGTATCAAGGAGTATTGCAGTATTGTGCAGGGCAAAACATATTCTGGAACAGAGGATGTTGTATACTCTATATTGTTGTCTTGTCTTACCCTATTTGAGTTACTGTGTGGAGATATGGGGAAATGCATATAAAAGCACTTAAAACCCATTGATTACACTACAGAAAAAAGCTATGAGAATTGTACATAAGGTCGGATATCGTGATCACACAAATAACTTGTTCCTAATGTCAAATGCCTTAAAGCTCATGGACTTATTCAAATTTAAATTGGCACAGTTAATGTATAAAGCAAAGACTCAAGAACTCCCAGGTAACATTAACAAATGATTTATAGAGAGGGATAAGGGATGGAATGGGCTAGAGGAAAATATGAAGGAAAGCAGAAATATTGCTCTATTTGAAAAAAGAAAAATATTTTTTGTTAAATACCAAAATGAGGAAAGGGAAGGTTGTTAATCTTCTGGAAACTAAGGTGTGGTTTTCTGTCTTTTTCTTCTGTATTACATTGTGGATACTGATATTTGTTATTTATTTATTTAGTGTATTATTTACTTGTTTCAGTATTAAGAATGGAAAATTATGTTTATTTATTTATTTTGTGTTGTATCAATATTAAGAATGAAAAAGTATTAGAACGGATGATACTGAAATATATGTATTAATTAATTGGATTATATAAATAATGTAAGCATAATTGTTCAGTATAAACAGGGGTAGGACAGGATAAGCCTAGGCTTATTCCTACTCATTTTCGAACAATTGATAGGACTGTACTCTACATATTAGTTATTAGTTATTTATTATTTTAAATTTAAAATCATGTTCGAAATAAATATTCATTCATTCATTCATATTCATTATATGACTGTAACTTGTGTATGACTGTAACTAAGATGTTTTGGTAAACAGCTAAAATAACACAAATTCTGTCTGTGACCAAATATATATGGGCCTAACTGTAGAATCCATTGCTGGAAATGTGTTTATTTGTTTTGTTTTAAAAACTAAGCATTAAGTTAATAGGACGAAAAGTATCTGTCATATCCATAAATACTTGAAATACGAAAATTATCTATCTCATAAATGATCTATCTCATATCAAAATATCCATAAATACGATCGGTCATATCCATAAGTACTTGAAGTACAAAAATGCATCTATCTCATACTTGAAATACGAACTTGAAATCTTCCTCAGCCACCGTAGTAAGGCGATGACGTAGTCCGAACCAAATATGGGTCGACATGCGTCCGGGTGTAGGCGCGGTATGATGACGTAGTCCGAACCAAATATGGGTCGACATGCGCCCGGCTGAAGCTCGTGTTGGACGCAGCTGGATATACTTGACCAGATCGCTTTTCGACTTTTAGGATCTCAAAATGGCAGAGATACAGCTGTTGAAAGGGTTTATCTCCGAGCGATTAACACTGGCAGCTTTTGAGATATTCGGGGCGATGGAAAAAACGATGTCAGACTACCAAGGAGAAGTCTCCCGTTGCAAGGAGGAGAACCACCGTCTACGCACGATGCTAAGCGTCCGTTTTCAACCGGAGATAAAGCTACATAGAACAGGTTAGTTTTTATTACACTACTACACCCAAGGCTGCAACTAGCTGCTACTTCGTTGAATGTAAAGCCAAGTTCTCTTTGTGACTGAGGCATATGGGATGCTAGCCGGGCTGAACACCAACATGCCTCTGCGTCCTAAACCCGTTTGAACATGAAACACCCTGGATATGCTGCTAGCTCTCAATGTCAAGCTATGCAGAGTGGTAAAGTAGCTAGCTAACTACGTTTTAATGTACAACCGTAAGTGTTATGTTTGTTGTTTCCAGTATTCCTAACTAGGAATAAACAGGCTGGGGTTTCTTAACTGGCTTTTAATAACACGTTGCACATCCGTCTTCCAGACACTCTCTAGCTCTAACTCCGGTCCCCCGGTCCGGGTACAACAACATAGGGCGGAACCAATGTTATGTACTATAATAACAACACATCTTCCCTTCTTTCAAAACAAAACAACTTGTTCTTTTCTTGTAGTCATATAACAAAACATTAGTTTCTGACTGTTCTTAAATCTGTGCATTCCAATAATAAACCTGCATTTCAAACATGAACCTATGCATTCAAATAATAAGCATATGTATCACATATCTCTTTACAAACTTTTTTTTTTTTTCACAAACATTTTCATTTACATTTCACTCTCAACAATAAGTGTCCTCTTTTCTTTACTCTGTCTCATGCCCACAGTCCACATGGTTTTTAGCACTGTGCAATAAGTCTCTCAGGAGGTTTAACAGTCCTTTTAGGCCTGCAACAGGTCTCAGAGGGTGTGCTGCCCCCCTTTGGCATGACGGAGTCACTGCGGTCCGGAGAACTCTGACCAAACTGCTCACTCCTGGGAGCATCTAACACTTCTGCAGTGCTTTGTTGTTGAGAATCTGTCTCTGGGACCGTTACCTGTGGTCTTAGATCCACACGATTTCGTCTCAGAGCTGCACCATGGTCTGTCCGGATCAGGTATGAGCGTGGTGCAACTTCTCTTTGCACGCATCCTCCTTGCCTCCATGTGCCTTTTGTGTGATCCAGGATACGGATTGTATCGCCTGGCTTGAGGCTTGGTAAGCGTTTTGCCTTCTTGTCATGTTGCAACTTGTGTTTCTCTTTTTGTTCTTGTTTCCTTGTCCTCATTGTGTGCGCTCCTACAGGTGTCAACAGGTTCTCATGGATAGGAAGGTTAGTGCGTAAGCGCCTTCCCATCAGCATCTGGGCTGGGGACAAACCATTTTCCAAAGGGGCACTCCTGTATACCATCAGACTCCTCTGGAACTCCTCCTGTCCATCTTGAGCCTTCTTCATGAGAGCCTTGACAACCTTGACTGAACTCTCTGCGAGCCCATTGGATCTCGGGTAGTTAGGGCTTGAGGTGGCATGGTGAAAACCCCAGTCCTCTGCAAAACCAGCAAACTCGCTGCTGGAAAACTGTGGCCCGTTATCTGAAAACACCTCACAGGGAACTCCATGTATCGCAAAGACTGTTTTAAGGTAGGCTATGACTGTTCTGCTGGATGTTGACTGCAGTGTTGCAACTTCCGGGTAGTTGGAGAAGTAATCTGTGACTACAATGTTGCTTTTACCGTTACAGTCAAACAAATCCACTCCGACCTTCTGGTACGGGCGATCAGGTACAGGGTGGGGCATGAGCGGCTCTGCTTGTTGTTTGGACCTGTAGGTGAGACATATTTCACATGCAGCTGTGGTGTGGCTGATGTCTTGGTTGAGCCTTGGCCAGTACATTACTTCACTCGCTCTACGTTTACATTTTTCCTCACCCAAATGTCCCTCATGCACTTTCTGCAGCATTTCCTTGCGCATGGATGACGGGATGACAAACCTGCTTCCTTTGAAGACAATGTCCTTAGCAACTGAGAGCTCTGATCTGCATGCCCAGTAATCTTGGATCTGACTTGGGCAATCACGCTTTTGCACAGGCCACCCTTTCAGTATGGTCTTCTTGAGCTCTTTCAGTGTCTCGTCTAGTTCAGTTGCTTTCCTGATCTTCTCTGTCCGCTCCGCAGACACAGGAAGTGATGTGACAATCATGTCAACATAGGCTTCTATTTCGACGCTTTTCTGTTCATTTGGACTTTCCATCTTGTTGACTGCGCGTGAGAGCGTGTCAGCAGCAAACATGAATTTTCCTGGTGTATAGACCATTCTCACGTCATATTTCTGCAGTCTGATTGACAGTCGCTGAATCCTCAGAGGACAATCATTGAGGGGCTTGGACATTATTGATACTAGGGGCTTGTGGTCTGTTTCCACTTCAAAAGCCTTTCCATATATGTACTGATGGAAACGTTCACATGCATATGTGCTGGCTAAAAGTTCCTTCTCTATTTGTGCGTATCTAACTTCAGCACTTGTCAATGCACGAGACGCGTAGGCTACGGGCTGCCAGCTGTTGTCATACATCTGTAGCAGTACTGCCCCTAGGCCGTACTGAGAAGCATCTGCCGAGATCCTAGTGCTCCGTTCTGGGTCATAAAACTTGAGCACTGGTTCCTTGGTTAAGATCTCCTTCAGCTTATGGAAGCACTCTTCCTGCTCATGGGACCATTCCCACTCGTTCTTCTGCTCTAGAAGCCATCTGAGTGGTGCTGACTGGGCAGACAACTGGGGGATAAATTTAGCCAAATATGTGACCATTCCCAGAAATCTCCTCACCTCTTCTTTGTTCTGTGGACGTTCCATGTTCATTATGGCTGACGTCTTCCTTGGATCTGGCTTGACACCTTGCTCTGAAATCACATCTCCCACAAAGGTAAGGCTTTTCACTGCAAACTCACACTTGTTCTGGTTTAATTTCAGATTGGACTTGCGTGTCAGATCCAGTACTTCCCTCAGCCGTGCATCATGTTCTTCTCTTGTGGATCCCCACACGATGATGTCATCCATCATGGTCTCCACTCCCTCTATGTGCTCATAGATCATATGGATTGTTTTATGGTAAACTTCTGGCGCAGACAGAATACCGTAAGGTAAACGCAGAAAGCGAAACCGTCCTTCTGGTGTGTTGAACGTGCATAGTTTTGAGCTTGCCTCATCAAGCTTCATCTGATTCAAAAAGTATTATTAATTATTATCTGCCAGAAGCCTGTTGACGCATCCAGCTTGCTAAACCATTTAGCACCAGCAAACTGTGACATGATCTCTTCTCTTGTTGGTAGCTTGAAATGCTCACGCTTTATAGCCCTGTTTAGATCCCGTGGATCAAGACATATGCGTAGAGCTCCACTTGGCTTCTGCACAACCACTAGTGAGCTCACCCAATCTGTTGGCTCGTCTATTTTCTTTATGACGCCCATCTTTTCCATGCGTGCTAGCTCTTCTTTGAGTTTGTCTCTCAGTGCAAATGGAATCTTTCTGCACGCATGAACTACAGGAGTCACTGTGTCATCCACACATATCTTGTGCTCACCAGGCAAGCATCCTAGTCCCTCAAAGACATCTTTGTTCTCCTGCATAATTGCGTTGTGGTCTGTGCTAGTCTGGGAATTCACTACAAACACCCTTCTCACTAAGTCAAGCTTTTCACAGGTACTCAGACCTAGGATTGGCTGTACGCTCTTCTCTACTATGAGCACCTGTGTCTTTAACTGCTGTCCCTTGTGCTTTAGAGTCACTATACAACAACCTTTAATTGGAACTGTCTCTCCTGTATAGCCTGTCACTTTTACTTTCACCGGGTGTATTTTGCTCTTAACTGTGAGGGTCTTGTAATCATGTATGGACATAAGGTTGACTTGTGCACCAGTGTCTATCTTGAATGGAATTATGGTCTCATTCACAGTTAATGGGACTAACCATTTGCACGCATCTGCTGTGCTAGACTGTACTGAGTCAACCAAGAACTCCTCTGGCTCTTCTTCCACTGTGTCCACTTTCATCCCCGAAGCCTCAGCTTTGCAATACCTCCCAAAGTGGTTATCCTTCCCACACTTGTGGCAGACTTTTCCATAAGCAGGACATGACCTAGGCATATGCTTGCCTCCACATCTTCCACATCTACTGTTTGGACTCTTGGGACTTTGCTCTGTAGGCTTTTGCTTTCCAAACTGTTTTGGGCGCTGTCCCTCTCTTTTCACGGCATGCACTGCTGCCGACTCATCCATGCGCAGCTCCTTTGCTTGTGCGCGAGTGGTTTCTGCTGCTCTGCACATGTGAACTGTTTTCTCTAGCGTTAAATCACGTTCACGTAGTAATCTTTCTCTAAGCCCATTATCAGGAATCCCACACACTATTCGATCTCTGACTAATGAGTTTCTTAAATCTCCGAATTCACATGACTTGCTCAAAGTAAGTATTTCAGTTAAGTACTGATCAAAACTCTCACCTGTCTTCTGAGCGGCAGAGAAAAACTTATATCTCTCAAAAGTGACATTTTTACTGGGCACAAAGTACTCCTCGAACTTTGTCACTAGCTCAGTCAATGTTAAATTTCCCTCATCTATTTGAAAGGTGTTGTAAATGTCCAATGCATCTTCTCCTATTACATGCAAAAATATAGACGCTTTTAGCTTTTCATCTCCTCTCCCCGCCCCGCTCGCGGCCAAGTAAATATTAAATCTCTGCTTGAATCTCTTCCAATTATCAGCAAGATTGCCACTGAACTGCATGGGTGTGGGAGGACTGAGTTTATCCATGATGGGGAACACTACGGGTGCAGGATTTTCTTGGTCTCCTTGTTGATTGTTCGAATCGTTTTCACTCACGTTAGCTTGATCACTGTCACTTCCACTCTCGCTAGACATGCTCGCGTGACGCTCCTCTTGCTAGCAGTCCGCAGATGTGTGCTTTCGGAATCCAGCACATTCCTTTTTCATAAGTCGATGAACTCCGCGTTGCCAGTCCCATTATCTGACACCATGTTATGTTTGTTGTTTCCAGTATTCCTAACTAGGAATAAACAGGCTGGGATTTCTTAACTGGCTTTTAATAACACGTTGCACATCCGTCTTCCAGACACTCTCTAGCTCTAACTCCGGTCCCCCGGTCCGGGTACAACAACATAGGGCGGAACCAATGTTATGTACTATAATAACAACACAGTAAGGAAGCGTCTTAATAGATTAGCTATTATTATATAATGTAAGCAACCTTGTATCATTATATAAAGTGAGCAACCTTGTAATGTAGTTGTAGCTAGACACACTGACTTTAATGTAGCTGTTCTAGATTGTAGATGGTAAGGCCCAGTCCCAACACATCCCTTGCTCCTACAATTTAGCCCTACCCCTCATTGTTGCGTGTTCACGCGTAGGGGTAGGGTGTCCCGGTTCTTGTTAGGATAGAGGGGTAGGGTGAATAGGGCTACATGGCCCTCCAAACTGAGTTGTTTCAGAGGCACACTCAGGGTTCCCACGGGTCCTTGAAATCCTTGAAAGTTTGTCAATTGGAGAGAAAAAAAATCAAGGTCTTAAAGGTTTGGAAAATAGACATGGGTCATTAAAAGTGCTTGATTTCCCCCCCCCCCCTCTCTCTCTCTAATTTAAAATAAAATTTAAATAAAATTATATATATATTAAAACATGTTTTACTTAGCTCGTCACCTAGTAGTCTCTGTATTGCTTAACTTTACACATATTTCACAATATATTGTTTTTCTGTGCTGTGGTAGAGAAGGCAAGAGACCATCTAGTGTTCACACATTCAAGCCTCTCTTTTTAATTGTTGTCTGTGAGCGGATAGTTCCTATTAGCCTATATCAATTCTCATCTAGATCTGTCTCAAACTATGCCGTGTTGGGTCCTTGAATTTGTTGTTCCTGGACATACTATACATTAGGGCTGCACGATTTGGGGAAAAAATCGAATTGCGATTATTTGGACAGATATCGCGATTGCGATTAATTTGCGATTTTTTTTTTTTAAATAGCAAAAAAAAAAAAAAAAAAAAAAAAAAAGGGAGTTTTTGTAAAGTGTGGCCATATCTCCGGCTAGGAAGGTCGTATCAACGTGCAGTTTGTTTGTACGTCTTCAGGGGACTTAGAGGCTCCCTCCTCTAGCACCCCCACAGCCCGAGCTACGAGTGAAAGAACGATAGTTATGGAGATAGACTCCAGTTCTATGAGTGGAGCGGAGCCCCATAGGGGAGCTCTGCTCCTATTGGTTTACCCGCTACCTAAAGTAGCCAATGACTGAATTTTTCAATGCCTGCGCCCGCCTGGGGTGCTATATAAAGGGGTGTACTTCGCTACCTCATTCTCCCAAACATACAAAAACAGCCGGGTTTGAACGAGTCGAAGTGGGCCAGCAGCCCTATGGGGCTCCGCTCCACTCATAGAACTGGAGTCTATCTCCATAACTATCGTTCTATATCGTGGAGCTCCGCCCCATAGGGGAGCTCTGCTCCTATTGGTTTAGGCGGAGCGAACGAGGCCAAATGTACCCCCACTGAGACTATTAATCCGTAAAACAATCTCAGCGGCACCCGGAGCTGACCACTGATGTTGGTTCAAGACAACCTTAAAAAGTTGGCCCAACCCACACGAGTCTGCTCCACTGATCTAGCCCTTACGTGAGCACGCAGGGTTGTAGATCTAACGGAACATGTCCTGGAGGAGGGTCCCCTCCCCAGGCACATCCGTAATCATCCTGACAGCACTTGAATAGCATCCCCAACCAGGGTAATCCAAGTGCCATCCCCACTACCTCAGTCCTCAGCAAACTGAGGACAGAGTGAGAAAAGGATGAGGAAGAAATATCACTTACCTAACCCTTACGTTGGGTTGTTGATCTAACAGACATGTCCTGGAGGAGGGTCCCCTCCCCAGGCACATCCGTATTCATCCTGACAGCACTTGAATAGAATCCCCATGACCAGGGTAATCCAAGTGCCCTTCCCACAACATCAGTCATCAGCAAAACTGAGGACAGAATGAGAAAGGATTGAGGAAGAATATCACTGACCTAACCCTTACGTGAGCACGTAGGGTTGTAGATCTAACGGAACATGTCCTGGAGGAGGGTCCCCTCCCCAGGCACATCCGTAATCATCCTGACAGCACTTGAATAGAATCCCCAACCAGGGTGATCCAAGTGCTTTCCCCACTACATCAGTCATCAGCAAAACTGAGGACAGAATGAGAAAAGGATGCGGAAGAAATATCACTGATCTAACCCTTACGTGAGCACGTAGGGTTGTTGATCTAACGGAACATGTCCTGGAGGAGGGTCCCCTCCCCAGGCACATCCGTATTCATCCTGACAACACTTGAATAGAATCCCCATGACCAGGGTAATCCAAGTGCCTTCCCACTACATCAGTCATCAGCAAAACTGAGGACAGAATGAGAAAAGGATGAGGAAGAATATCTTTCAAGTAATACCGTACAAAAAGTGATGGCGACGACCAAGACGCCGCCTCACATATCTCCTCCACTCCCACTCCCCTGAGAATGGCCACTGATGTGGCCATGCCCCTGGTGGAATGAGCCCGAATGCCAGTCGGCACGGGCTGCCCCTTCGATTCGTACGCGAGGCTAATAGCCTCGCAAATCCAATGGGACAGCCTCTGCTTCGAGAGTGGTGCCCCGGCTTTCTGTCCGCCGTAGCAGATCAGAAGCTGGGGAGAAGATCTCAGTCCTGCCGTGCGCTTCACATATTGTGCCAACGCGCGCACCGGACATAGACAATGTAAACGCCTCTCCCTCTCTCCGTCGTGAGGAGGAGGAAAAAAGGCGCTCAGAGCACAGCTCTGAACCCTAAACCCACGATTAACCTTAGGGATAAAAGCCGGGTTAGGGCGTAACACAGCTTTTGTTTTGTCATCAGATATGATCAAACAATCTGCCCGTGTCGAGAGAGCACATAAATCACTCACTCGCTTAGCCGTAGTCAAGGCGAGGAGCTGACTCGTCTTGAGAGACAATAAACGCAACGACACAGTGTCAATGGGTTCGAATGGGGCACGCACAGCGCCTCTAGCACAATCGACAGGTCCCATTTTGGCATTAGAGTCCTATGAGGGCGTCTAAGCCTACACACTCCAGTCAAAAAACGCTTAACCAGCGAATGACTGAACAGTGTCGTTGTCGCAAAACCCTCATGACAAGCTGAGATGGCAGCCGCGTAAACTTTAATAGTTCTCGCCGCCAATCCCTTGTCAAACAGCGACTGTAAGAAGCACAAGAACGTTTCGACCCGACAGCAGACTGGGTCAACGTCCTGTCCCTCACACTGTGTAAACACTCGCCAGCGCGCCGCATATCCCTTTGCAGTGGATTGCGCGCGCGCACTCTGAATGGTCTGAATGACCGCGTCTGTCAGACCCCTGCGTTCTAACAAATCCCTCTCAGTAACCAGGTCATGAGGGGGCCCCCCATCATAGGCGGCCCCCTCACCAAGCCTCTGGCTTGAGAGAGTGCATCTTGTCGATGAGGTATGGGCCATGGGCCCTCTACCAACATCTCCATCAGTTCCGGAAACCACGGGGCTCCGGGACGGTCCGGGGCTACAAGAATTAACTCTAGCCTCTCTGACATCACTCGTGCCAACAGTGGGAGGATAGATGTCAGGGGTGGGAACGCGTATAACAGGACCCTCGGCCATGGGTGGTGTGCGAATGTATCGACTCCCAATGGCGGGTTGTCCTGTTCGCGCAGGAAGAACCAAAGGCGACACTGCGCATTCGTCCGTGACGCAAACAGAACCACTTCTGCTTGCCCGAACCGTGCCCAAATCAGCGACACAATGGAGGGTGCTAACCTCCAGTCGTCGTCCCTCGGGCCTCCCCGTGATAACAGATCTGCTCCTTCGTTGAGCAGACCTGGAATGTGGAGAGCTTTCAGCGAACTCAGGCGACTCCGCGCGCGATGACGCGCGGGTCTCTCCAGTAGCTCAGGTCGGTTTTGACCGATCTCTGTATTACAATCAACTTGCGACGGCGTTCTCACTGGAACCCGTCGCAGTCGTGCGAAACGCCTCTGCAGTCTGCGCATGTGTAACAGGCCTAAGGGGACCACTACATGGGCTGCAGACCTCAGTCCTAGTAAGGACATCCTTGACAGAGCGGTGATTGTATTTGTCACTCGACACACCCAGGGAGCTGACGTCAGTGTCGCTCTCCGTGGTGCCGATAAACTGGCCCTCATCTCGGCAGTATCCAACTGAATGCCTAGATAGGAAAACTGTTGAGCCGGCCACGGAGCACTCTCTGTCCAGTTTACAGCTAACCCCAGCTGAGTGAGGCGCTGCACCAGTGAGGTTGCGTCCCGAATGGCTCGATTTGGGCATTGGGCCAAGACCAGTAGGTCGTCGAGATCCGCATATTATGCGTATCTCGTTACGCCTCAGTGGTTCGAGTGCTGTCTGCACGCATTTGGAGAAAAAACGAGGAGCAAGCGCGTACCCGAAGGGCAGGCGCGTGTACTCGTAAACCTTCCCTTGGAAAACAAAACGTAGGAATTTCCTGTGCCACTCTGTGATTGGCACACGAAATACGCGACCCTCAGGTATCTACGAAAGGGGCGTTTCGCCACTCTCTCGTTGAGGACCCTGAAATCTAGTATGGGTCTCATGTCTCCCGAATTCTTTGGGACAAGGAAATACGGGGAGTACCATCTCATGTCCCACTGGTCCCTCGGAACCAATGTCACTGCGCCCTTTGTTAGGAGATTCGTAATCTCCTCCCGGAGCGCACGTGTCTTTATCGGGCAGGACAAAAAACAGTCTCTCTCACGCCCCTGAAGGGCGGAGGAGGCTGAATGAACTGTAGTGCATATCCCCTCCTCAATGTCCTGTCAAGCCAGCCCGACAGAATACCTGTCCCTTCTAGTCATTCTGCATAAAGCAACGACAGCGGCTGGGCCGTCTGTTGTGGTGCAGTCGACAGAAAAAGCTTGAATTTCTGTATGACCCCAGCCGCCGCTGCCCACCGAGGAGATGGCACAGCCCAAGGTGGGGTCATTTCGAAAAGGGATGGGCTGCCGTCTGTAAAGAGTGTTTGTTATGTGTAACAATGCTCTTTATTGACGCAGGTTTATTATGCCTGATAATCAAAGAACCGGCCGCACGCTCATGAGCTGGGCCAGGTCTTGATAGACATGGAGGGGTTTTTGATGTAAATAACGCCTCGTGTCGTGATAGGGGTAAGTCCGCTAGGCAGAGAGCTGGCCACACGCCGGTAAGCTGGGCTAGTCTCCGCTTCGTTTCTAACTGGTAGCGATTCGACCACACTCTGACAAGGCAGGTGGGTCTCCGCTCCGGTAGATACCATGGAAAATCCTCCTTAGGGATTTACCGTCTGACTTACCGTCTGTAAAGAGTGTTTGTTATGTGAAACAATGCTCTTTATTGACGCAGGTTTATTATGCCTGATAATCAAAGAACCGGCCGCACGCTCATGAGCTGGGCCAGGTCTTGAATAGACATGGAGGGGTTTTTGATGTAAATACCGCCTCGTGTCGTGATAGGGGTAAGTCCGCTAGGCAGAGAGCTGGCCACACGCCGGTAAGCTGGGCTAGTCTCCGCTTCGTTTCTAACCGGTAGCGATTCGACCACACTCTGACAAGGCAGGTGGGTCTCCGCTCCGGTAGATACCATGGGAAATCCTCCTTAGGGATTTACCGTCTGACTTACCGTCTGTAAAGAGTGTTTGTTATGTGTAACAATGCTCTTTATTGACGCAGGTTTATTATGCCTGATAATCAAAGAACCGGCCGCACGCTCATGAGCTGGGCCAGGTCTTGAATAGACATGGAGGGGTTTTTGATGCAAATACCGCCTCGTGTCGTGATAGGGGTAAGTCTGCTAGGCAGAGAGCTGGCCACACGCCGGTAAGCTGGGCTAGTCTCCGCTTCGTTTCTAACCGGTAGCGATTCGACCACACTCTGACAAGGCAGGTGGGTCTCCGCTCTGGTAGATACCATGGAAAATCCTCCTTAGGGATTTACCGTCTGACTTACCGTCTGTAAAGAGTGTTTGTTATGTGTAACAATGCTCTTTATTGACGCAGGTTTATTATGCCTGATAATCAAAGAACCGGCCGCACGCTCATGAGCTGGGCCAGGTCTTGATAGACATGGAGGGGTTTTTGATGTAATAACGCCTCGTGTCGTCGCGGCACTGAGTTTGCTCAGAAACTCCGCCTCCGCTGCAGACAGACCGTTGGGTCGGTCTGTGGTGATCTTCGCAATGGCGGCGTTAAACACGGCGATGTTATTCGCCGCCGCCTGCGCACCGAGCTCATCAGAGCTTTCTGATTCTGACACCGGCACCGACCACTCAGCTGGGTGAGGGCGGCGTGGTGTCAGGGCCGGCTGAGCGGGCGGGACCATCCCTACTTGGGGAGGTGCCTGCCCAGAACGCCGCTCTGGGGCCTGTCCGGACGCATCATCGGCAGAGCTATTCGAGTCGGATAGCATCCCCGAGATAGCGCCCGCCAGGGGAAAACGCTCTCCTTGATCCAGGCCATCCCCTTTCGCCTTTCCGCGACGGAAAGGAGGTGGAAGGGGAGGCAGCTGGGGGAGGCGACCAACGCCGCCTCGGCATGTTCGGGGCCGAGGTAGACGTGGCAGAAGTCGTGCTTGTCCTCCGCTGCTAGGAAATCGCAGCGGCAGGTGTCCCGGAGGAACTTCTTCGTGGTCGGCGGCGGACGATCCATCGCTGAAGGGAAAGTCTCCTCCGCTGAAAAGTGTCCTCCGCTGCTCGGAAGTCGCAGCGGCAGGCGTCCCGGAGGAACTTCTCCATAGGCGGCGGACGATCCATATCTTGAAGGGAAAAGTCTGGCGGGTTCTCCAGTCTTAGTAGTCGTCCTTCTCAGTCTTCAGATATAAACCCGTGCTGAACTTTTTGGGAGAATGAGGTAGCGAAGTACACCCCTTTATATAGCACCCCAGGCGGGCGCAGGCATTGAAAAATTCAGTCATTGGCTACTTTAGGTAGCGGGTAAACCAATAGGAGCAGAGCTCCCCTATGGGGCGGAGCTCCACGATATAGAACTAAACTTACATTGGGTTGCTTTAAAGTTGGGTTGCTTTAAAATCAAGCTTCAGATTAAAACATGTGATGGAGCATTACTAACCTGACTCAGGTGGTTTGTTTCACACAACCATCTAGGAAAGCTTAATTGGAAGCTGTTTGGAAAAGGGCAGGTACTTTCAAAAAATACTTGGCAGGTGATTGGATGAATCTGTCTATCACCTTCTATCATGGGCTAATTTCAGAGAGCATTACCACATGATACCATCAAACTGTTAACTGCTCTTATGCCATCAAACTGTTCTAATGCAAGGATGAGAACTTAAAAGATATGAATTGGAACAACATATTTATGTATGTTTTTTTTAAACAGCTGCCATTTTGTTTCTCTCAAGTGTCCATTTCTTTTGAACAATTCCAATATGAAAATAAAATAGGACCTTTCTACAAACAAGGTTATTTAATTATGGCTCAGGAGCAGCATCTAAATATTGCACATACTGCAATCAAGTTAAATAAAGTGCTAATAAAAATGTCCAGTAAAAAAGAATAGGTCCTTTCTGTAAACATTGAAATAGATAAAGCTCTTCAACTCGTCGTAATGTAGGCCTATGTAAGTGCACGGCTCGACCGCAGATCGGTTGTTGTTGCATAGTACTCCACATGTTTCAGCTCCGTACGTGCGGGATGGAATCACATTATCTTTTATCCAGCGTTTGGATTAGTTTTTTAAACTCTTCGTTGCTCACAGTGTTAATAGACACCATGTCTTTAGCGAGGTAATGCGTGATGGAATTTGTTATTTCACGGTGCCTTCATGAGCCCTTTTCATACAGGGTAACAGCCGCAAACGACTCTAAAACTCTAGTTTGCTTAACGTTAGACTGGGCTACGGGACTTTCACTTAACTCTCCGTCATAGAGCTGCCCGTGGTACTTTTTCAAGTGCTGATACAGGTTTGTGGCGTTGCGTCTGGATGTAGCGACTGTTCCACGACAGGTCGTGCCCAACACCTGCTTTTGTTGCACATCTGTCGTCCTAAACCCGAAATACTTACAACAGAAGTGCTGTTTTTCTTCGGGACTAAATCGTTGCTTCTGGCTCTGCTGAAGTCATTTATCCACCATGAATGTTGCTAGCTACCGAAACGTGGGCGTTTCACGTGCGATGTTGTTGTTGTGCGTGTGCGTTCATTGACATTGACGTTGACGTTCATTGACGTTGAATCCGACGCGCTGTATGACGTATCCCATACGGGTAGTGGTGGTCTAGTGGATAGTGAGTTGGACTTGTGATCGGAAGGTTGTGAGTTCAAATCCCGCCTGAAACCACACCACTACTAGTGTGCCCTAGAGTAAGGCACTTAGCCCTCAATTACTCCAGGGGCAATGTCCCTGTAATTCGTAATTGTAAATCGCTTTGGATTAAAAGCGTCCGCTAAATGGCAAAGCAAAAAAAAAAAAAAAAAGAATCGCAGGCAAATCGCAGGCTTTGCGATTAGCTAATCGCATCATTTCAAATCGCGATTTCGATTTAAAATCGATTAATCGTGCAGCCCTACTATACATGGAACAATCTATAGCCAGAATACATGGAGCTAAAGAAAGGACAATTCAAACATGGACCTCTGCAATACATAGGATAAAAGAGTTGATGGAGTGACTGTGTTTGTAGGCTGTGTTGTATGTGAATGTAACCTGTAATTGTTGTATTATTATGATTTTATGATATACCAAATATAGTGTAATGAAGAACTATGGGGGGGGGGGGGGGTTACTCATGTGTTTATAGTGGGGGGTGGGTAAGATAAGGAAAAAAGAAAAGAAAAATCAGCACAGACACTTGTTTTGTTTGGTGTAATAATGTGAGTTTTTCATGTGTACTGTTTTGCAATAAATAATTGATTACAAAAACGAGGTGTGGGAACCCTGCACACAGTTTTGCCATTTATCAGATGGCTTTTTCCAAAGCGACTTACAATCGATACATTTGACTAAGCAAGTGAATCATCAATTCACCAGTTGTTGCAGGAAGAGTAGGCTAATCTAGCTCAGGCCCCTGGCCATTGGCAGTTGTCGTGATAGAAGAAGCAAGCAAGAAAGAATTATTATTATTATTATTATTATTATTTATTTATTCCCTTTTTCCCCTTAAATAGCCACTGGAGAAACAGTACAAGGGGGAAGTAGAAATCTTAGGAGACACAGTATAGGGGAAAGCAGGTGTCTCAGGAGACACAGTGCTGGGGGGTAATAGATGTCTCAGGAGGAGCAGTTAAGGTGTGGAGATGTGACCGGGCAGCGTGTCTGCCGTGTTGGCTTAGAGGTGTGGGGCCGGTCGGCCAGCAGAGGTGGAGGAGCGGAGTGAACGGGCTGAAGTTTGGGGGCCTGCAGGTAGGCAGGTAGCCAAACAAAGTTGTTTCAGAGGCACACTCCAAACTGAGTTGTTTCAGAGGCACACTCCAAACGGAGTTGTTTCAGAGTTTCGCTCTGAGAGCGCCGGAGCGCACACTGTGGTATGCTCATGTCTGTAGCTAGCTAGCTAACATTACAACATTGTTTTAAGGCTGATTTGTGCATGACAGTCCTGCATTTTGACCTATTTCAATTGCATTTCCCCCCTTTGATGCCTTATGATGCCCAATTCTTTTTTTACTTAGGCCTAAGTTCAGCCGTGAATTTGCTGTACTTGGTACCACTCCTCTGATATCAGTGCAGACTGTCAGGATAGGAGCACGGCTTGCTAGCCTCCAGAGCACCGCTATTCTGCCACGAAGTGGCCTGGTAATGAAGCATTGTTGTTTATTATTTGATGACTTGTTTGATGGATTGATAGCGTGAAACTTAAGTTGTGAACGAATTGTGAGCGTCCATGCTTTTCTATGATGCTACTGATGACGTGTCAGGGTCTTGAAGGGTTATTTCATAAGGGAAGACTTAGATAAGGGAACCACTACCCCTTGTAACTCTGTTCTGAGGAGAAAGCCGAAAAGCTAGTGCCTCTAATCAACTCGGCCGTGGTTACGATTCCTGCATGCATTCAAAAACATTTGATTGGTGTTATCACGAGAGTCCACCATATTGCTTAGACCAGTCTCTTCCTTTTAAATCCATCCAGTGTAGAGTGCACCATTCAGCCAGAGGGGTAGAGAATCAGGCTGCAAGATGCTTTACCAAAACAATTCATAGCAGTGCTTAACCTCTGTTAGGTTTTTGCTAATCTGTATGTTTGTGAAATTAACTCTCCACTATGTGTGCCTCTTCATTTGTTTACACTACACAGATCCACCTTACAGCCCAGCTACCATGTCTGAACCCAAGTCCACAGAGTCCCTGGGTTCTGGCTGTGGTTCTCCAGCCCAGACAAGTTCACAGCGGGGTCCAGAGATGGTGCCAGTGAAAATGGAGGACTGCATTCAAACACTGGAATTGAATGTGGTAGTGAAAGAGGGGGAAGAAGAAGTGATGGTGAAAGAAGAGGAAAGAGGAGAAGAAGTGGTGGAGAAAGACATGATGGTGAAAGAGGAAGAAGGAGGAGAGGATGTAGAGGAGATGTATAGAGAGTTGGATGGTAAGTTAATGTTATGAATTTGTCTAATATTAGGATGAGTGGAAAGTGTGCATGCGTACGCTGTTGTTACGCCCCCTGGTGACTCGGGGTAGAAGGGCGCAACATAAAGCAACAGAAAGGACAAGTGAGGGTGCAGTCACACAAAAACCAGGAAACTAAAGGTTGCAATTAACTTGATTTTTATTAATACAGCAACACAGGGAACAGAGAGGACTAACAGTGGCACCAAATAAAAGTAATCAAAATAATAACCCCACCCCCCCTTTACAGGTGCTAGGCACCTCAAAAGTACAGTGGGTGGTGCTCACTCTAAACTGGGGTGCTAGACAGCAGGTATGTCCTACGTGTATGCAGATGTAAACCCAGGGTATCTCAACTAGTCATCTGTCCCTGTGTGCACAAATAAACATAAATGATTAACAAACAAAATACATTAAACAAGGTAATATAATAAATGGAAACTTACATAAATCATCTAAATGAACAAAACAAATAATACAAACAAGCTCAACCCACCAGAGCCCTGCCACAGCTCAAAACAGGAGAGAGAGAGAGAACACGGAGGACACAGAACGTTTATAGTGGAAAGACCAGGTTGATTGATGATCAGGAACAGGTGTGTGGAATGATGGGACTGAACCAAGCAATCATCTGTGAACCTAGGAAATATGACAACAACAGGGGGAGACAAAAACACAACACACAACACAATACAAACAGCAGGCCTGCTATAACACAAACACACAGAACACGAACACCGTACGTAACAGCTGTAAGCGGACAAGTAATCACCTCAATAAAGTTCAGGTGCTTCCAGACATGTGTGAAGGACACGTGGAATACCAATGCCGCTACAGTAATCCACACATCAGGAAAACCCATGGACTCTTTGTTAGAAAACCAGTTTTGTTTCTGTTACCGGACCAACCAACCAAAAACCACAAAACTTGAACAAACTATCATATGGACCGCAGCCCGGTCACGCCACTCAAGGGCGCTCAGATGGAGCTGACCCAGGCAGTGGTAGGGTTAGTGTCAGATGGAGCTGACCCAGGCAGTGGTAGGGTTAGGGTCAGACTAACCCAGGCAGTGATAGGGTTAGGGTCAGACTGACCCAGGCAGTGATAGGGTTAGGGTCAGATGGAGCTGGCCCTGGCACTGATCGTAAGGTGTACCCTTTTGGTAAGCTAACCCCATACTGTTATTTCTCATTCTTCTTAGAAATCCAGACCACCTTTTCTGTTCTTTCCTTGTCTTTTCCCCAATGCTACACTCAGGTTAGGACTACTGTTTAGATGTTTAGACGGTTAGGGTTAGGACTACTGTTTAGACTGTTTACGACCAAACAGCAAAGCCCCTAGACTGTGCTAGTTTGTAACACTACTCAGTGTCCTGTATTCTCCTGGTTTGTTTGTCTACCGTCTGGCGGAAGGGTGCACTTGTTTACGAATCCTGTCGCAGTCCAGTCAATGTGGAAGACGGTTTACCACAACAATTCATAGTAGTGCATATTGTCAGGGGAATGACAGTATGTAGTCCTGACTCTCCTGCCCAGCACACAAACAAACAATACCAATAATTGTTGGCACAAACCACAACAGAAAGGTAACTAAGATGCCCACAGCATTAACAAAACAATACCCAAACTTATCTTCCAAATGTTACTGCTTACAAAGAAACAAACAAAATCCAAAATCACTGAGAAGCCTATCAAACAGTGACACAGAGCGAGAGAGAGAGAGAGAGAGAGAGAGAAAGAGAGAAAGAGATTCATCAATCAGAAATTAACTCTCCACTATGTGTGCCTCTTCCTTTGTTTACACGACACAGATCCACCTCACAGCCCAGCTACCACGTCTGAATCCAAGTCCACAGAGTCCCTGGGTTCTGACCGTGGTTCTCCAGCCCAGACAAGCACACAGCGGGGTCCAGAGATGGTGACAGTGAATCTGGAGGACTGCAGTCAAACACTGGAACATAATATGGAAGAGGAGGAGGAAGGAGGAGAAGATGTGGTGGAGAAAGAAAAGGGAGGAGGAGAGGAAATGGAGAATTTGTATGGTAAGTTCATGTCATGAATTTGGCTAATGTTAAAATATTAGTTATTGTACAACTCCTAGTCAATGCTCTATGGTGTTAATAGTGTACTAATGGAACAGTCAAAACATAGTCTGACAGTGCCTCTTTGGTCTCTTCTATTGTGGCATTGATAAGTCTCTCTTGAACTCTGTTCAGTCATTGTATTCTACAGACCCCAGAGATGTTGTTACTTCTGGCACTGCTCAGCCTATGGAAGCACTACTTGTTGCTCTCATTATTGACTCAGTACCCCCCCCCCCCCCCCCCACTGTGGTTGTTGTTACCACTCCTCTAATATCAGTGCAGACTGGCAGGGTAGAAGCACGGCTTGCTAGCCTACAGAGCACCGCTATTCTGCCACGAAGTGGCCTGGTAATGAAGCATTGTTGTTTATTATTTGATAACTTGTTTGATGGATTGATAGCGTGAAACTTAAGTTGTGAACGAATTGTGAGCGTCCAAGCTTTTCTATGATACTACTGATGACTTATCAGGGTCTGGAAGGGTTATCCCATTTCATAAGGGAAGATTTCAACCACTACCCCTTGTAACTGTTCTGAGGGGCAAGCCGAAAAGCTAGTGGCACTAATCAACTCGGCCGTGGTTACGAATTCTGCATGCATTCAAAAACATTTGATTGGTGTTAGCACGAGAGTCCACCATATTGCTTAGACCAGTCTATTCCTTTTAAATCCATCCAGTGTAGAGTGCACCATTCAGCCAGAGGGGTAGAGAATCAGGCTGCAAGACGCTTTACCAAAACAATTCATAGCAGTGCTTAACCTCTGTTAGGTTTTTGCTAATCTGTATGTTTGTGAAATTAACTCTCCACTATGTGTGCCTCTTCCTTTGTTTACACGACACAGATCCACCTCACAGCCCAGCTACCACGTCTGAATCCAAGTCCACAGAGTCCCTGGGTTCTGACTGTGGTTCTCCAGCCCAGACAAGCACACAGCAGGGTCCAGAGATGGTGACAGTGAATCTGGAGGACTGCAGTCAAACACTGGAACATAATATGGAAGAGGAGGAGGAAGGAGGAGAAGACGTGGTGGAGAAAGAAAAGGGAGGAGGAGAGGAAATAGAGAATTTGTATGGTAAGTTCATGTCATGAATTTGGCTAATGTTAAAATATTAGTTATTGTACAACTCCTAGTCAATGCTCTATGGTGTTAATAGTGTACTAATGGAACAGTCAAAACATAGTCTGACAGTGCCTCTTTGGTCTCTTCTATTGTGGCATTGATAAGTCTCTCTTGAACTCTGTGTTCAGTCATTGTATTCTACAGACCCCAGAGATGTTGTTACTTCTGGCACTGCTCAGCCTATGGAAGCATTACTTGTTGCTCTCATATTGACTCTCAGTACCCCCCCCCCCCCCCCCACTGTGGTCAACCCAATTTAGCCGTTGTACTACTCCTTGGTTGCACACACCCCTGGTCACTGTACATAAACTACCTCACTATACATAGCTCACAACTGTATATAGCCAATAATTGTATATACCTCTAAATTAAACTGATGTTTACAATACTACCTCTGCCCATACTGTATATTGCATAGTTACCTATCACTGAAACATCCCGTTTCAAAAACAGTTTTTTCCCCTCTGCCATAAGGACTCTCAACACCTGACTCACTGCACTTTATAAATTGTAAATTGTAAATATGTTTTTGTCTTGTGATTATGTGTGTTCATGTCCATGTGATAGTTATGTGCAATGTGTGTATGTTTTTTTAATTATTATTATTTCATTTTTTTGACACTGCTGTATTGAGCTGTACCGAAAACAAATTCCACCTAGGTCGTGTGGTCATTAAATGATTCATTCATTCATTCATTCATTCATTCACTACCATTCTTGTTCTATTTATATCATGCCCTTATCACTATTTGCATTTCTGGTTAGATGCTAAACTGCATTTCGTTGTCTGGTACTTGTACTCTGCAATGACAATAACGTTGAATCTAATCTAAATGTTTCTAATCCTGTAAATGTTCCTTTTCTTACAGGAGAGAGCCCCAACCCAGGCTCAGACAATGAGCCCAGCTCCACCACATCAGGAAACCATAAACAACTCAGACGCTCAAGACGGAAGAGTCACCACAGTGTGAGTTTAATTTGTCCATCTCACCTTGAATCACACCCACAGACTCACACAGGAGAGAAGACTTGCCCTTGCCTTCAATGTGGGAAGGTTTTTCTTAAGACGAGCCAACTGAAGAGACATCAAAGAGTCCACACAGGAGAGTGGCCACACCACTGCTCCCAGTGTGAGAAGAGTTTCAGTCGACTAGAAAACCTAAAGAGACATCAGAGAATACACACAGGAGAGAGGCCACACCACTGCTCTCAGTGTGAGATGAGTTTCAGTCACCGAGGAAACCTAAAGTCACATCAGAGAATACACACAGGAGAGAGGCCATACCACTGCTCCCAGTGTGAGAAAAGTTTCAGTCAACTAGGAAACCTAAAGTCACATCAGAGAATACACACAGGAGAGAGGCCATACCACTGCTCCCAGTGTGAGAAAAGTTTCAGTCAACCAGGAAACCTAAAGTCACATCAGAGAATACACACAGGAGAGAGGCCATACCACTGCTCCCAGTGTGAGAAAAGTTTCAGTCAACTAGGAAACCTAAAGTCACATCAGAGAATACACACAGGAGAGAGGCCACACCACTGCTCTCAGTGTGAGAAGAGTTTCACTAAATCCAGCAGCCTAACGTCCACGTCCATTGCATTGCAATGTTTTGGCTTGACTAGCGAGTGTCATTGATTTAACAATGATGACATCTATTTAAAATGTTCTGAATAAAAGTTTTTAAAAAAAATGGTAGCCGACTTGTTCCTGTTTTCACCAGCTGCTGTCACATATTGATAAGTGCCGGCAAGCCGTCAGAACCTGTCAGTGGATTCTCCCACAAAGGAAACGATTACTTAGTTGATTGAGGTAATAGTGACCGTGCATTACAGGAATTGTATCGTACCCTTGATACATCAAGTGCTAAATCAATTTTAATTTAGTTTAGTTTATAGTTTCGTAGACAGTCCCCTTTAATTAACAACAGTAAAGCAATAGAGGAGCACCTTTAGCCTACATTACTAATTTCCAGCTGTAGTCCCCGACAAGTTGTTAATGTAAAGAGTAAGTAGCCTTGAGAACCGATGGTTTTCTAGCCTAATGGCCCATAAGTTGCTAATATGCACCCTAAAATACATTAGTTAGAAGAAAAAATGATTACAATATATTTATAATTAGAGCAAGCATAAGCAAAATGAAGAAAGAGAAAACAAACATATCGCACACAATTGGAGCAAGCATTTTACTCTAGACAGAAGGGTCGTAACACCAGGTCCATTTGGTATACCTCATAACCTTTCTTGCATTTCTGGTGTTTGTGGGCTACGGCATTTTTTGGTCATTCACTTTAGAGCACACATTTTACATATTGTAAATATATGCCATCTACATGCCTCACTGGATGTGGTTAGTGGTGTTGACTCATCAGAAAAGTAAAGACTAATTCACAGAGTGCATGAAGATTCCAGTAAGGGTTTTGTGATGGAGCCCTAGTGCTGTTGACTCATCAGAAATAGAATGTTTTATTTAGTTCATTAGTGGGCCCCTTTAACATCCAGTCCAGCACCTTGGACACTTCCAGCCCAGCACCATGGATTACAACGCCGATACCTGATCCTTGCCTGACTCGACCATGTCCTTTGCCTGACCCCTCAAACCTGTTTGCACTAATTAAGGCCCGCACCTGGAGGGGTATTCCACGTACGTCAATTAGTATATTTGCAATTAAAAGGAAAGCCTCGTTCAGGCAACTCTCGATTGGGGTTCAAGCCTCAAGTGATTCCTCGAATGAGAATCAGGCTTGTGTCATCAATGCTGACCTCCCACATACACACGCATACACACACACACACACACACACACCCCCCGCTCTATTCCACACATAGGTTAGCTGATTTTGTTTCTATTTGTTTTTATTTATGTATCTTCACTGTCTTTGCCGTTCTCATGTATTGTTTTATGTTGACCAAGAGTATTTCTGTTTATATGTTTGTTTTTATTCTTGCCGGGGCCCCTTGGCCAGATCACCATTGAAAATGAGAATTTGTTCTCAACTGATTTATGTGGTTAAATAAAGGTCAAATAAAACAAATAAATGTTCACACAAGCCCGAATTGGAGAACGAGCCCAGAAGACCGATTGTCGAAAAGAAGATACTAGACTGGAAAGTGACAGCGCAGCGCTCCTACTTATTGATCTTTATGAAGACAAAGATTAAGATGTAAAAAAGTGCAATACTGCCGCAATTAACAAGGTGAGGAAAATGGTTTGGCAAGAAATTGCTGACAGATGAAATACATAGGTCATACTAGCCCCATACCTATTGTTTTATGTTCATTTGGTAATAAATGAACATTCACTACTGTGGTGATATAAGCAGCAGGCTATGAAATAAAAGATCACTAGATTGGCAGAGTGGTAACAGCTGTTGCCATCAGCGCCGAGTCTTATTTTTAAGACGGGGGTTCAAATCCTGCTTCTGACATACACTTTTTACTGCATTTCGTTGTTTGATGCTTGTCCTCTGCAATAAGTTGAATCTAATCTAAAATGTATGTTTAAAATGATGGTGTAGGCTAATTTATTAGAGAACTGACATAACTACAACGGTGTTTGAAGCCTTTCTAAATGTTCTTGTAGTCTATTAAGTTACCTGTTGGCTACTAAAATGAAGAATAGTTCTTGAGCAGTTTAAGACCATTTATTCAAACAAGGCAGATACACAGCATACGTTCGTCTGGTTTGGAGATCTGGTCAGCTGGGCTGGGGTCACAGGAAGCAGAGAGACAGAGCAGTTCTTGCCCAGGAGGTTTATACCCCTTCATATGCAAATACCTTCACCCATGGCCCAACCAAAAAAAGAGGTATGGTCAAGAAGCCATAAACCGTTATTCTACAGCTTGTTCCTAGCCTCTTATCCAAAAATGGTCCTTTCCCCCGTTCTTTCTCCTAATAATGGTCATCTGGCTGTTTTGAGAAAAAGTGTGTGTGTGTGTGTTTGGTCATCTGGCTGTTTTGAGAAAAAAGTGTGTGTGTGTGTTTACAAGCTGTCATAAAACCCCCATTGTCAGAGGACATGCCCTTCATAGCACGCAGGCCCTATACAATTCATGGTATGTGTGTGTGTTTCAAGTAAAATATACTACATTCTTCTAGCATTGTAACTGGACCCTGGATTTGGCATAGATTATTATTTCTTATGATTACTGATGGATAGATGATTCACTTACTTAGACAGATGTATTTATTGTAACTCGATTTGCATGAAGGCTTCTGTTAAAATGTCAAGAAAATAAATATTAAATTAAGATCAACCCCTCTCACCTGAGGCAAGGATCGAACCAGCAACCTTTTAATTGCAAGCCGGCTGCCTTAACCCCTGTGCCAAACAGACCACAACACTGCTAGTGTAGATGCAAGCTAATACACATACCTATTTTTTTACACCGTTTTATTTATTTATCTATCTATCTATCTATTTTGGACACTATCAAACTATCTATCTATCTAGAACACTATCAAACTATCTATCAAATTATAAAATTATCTATCTAGTATCTCGTAAAAGGTGGGAACTACTATTTCCAAAAAGTCACTTGACCGGAACTGTGGTTCGGGATTTAGTTTCCGCCTGTGAGACATTTTTGACTCACTTCTTACTCAAACTAGACCGGAAACCTGGTCGCTACCAGGTTTGTTCTGAAGGATTGGTTGCATAGCAACCAAGCAGCGATTTTTTTTTGTCACTTTCATGGAACCGAACTTGCTGACAGATGAAATACATAGGTCATACTAGCCCCATACCTATTGTTTTATGTTCATTTGGTAATAAATGAACATTCACTACTGTGGTGATATAAGCAGCAGGCTATGAAATAAAAGATCACTAGATTGGCAGAGTGGTAACAGCTGTTGCCATCAGCGCCGAGTCTTATTTTTAAGACGGGGGTTCAAATCCTGCTTCTGACATACACTTTTTACTGCATTTCGTTGTTTGATGCTTGTCCTCTGCAATAAGTTGAATCTAATCTAAAATGTATGTTTAAAATGATGGTGTAGGCTAATTTATTAGAGAACTGACATAACTACAACGGTGTTTGAAGCCTTTCTAAATGTTCTTGTAGTCTATTAAGTTACCTGTTGGCTACTAAAATGAAGAATAGTTCTTGAGCAGTTTAAGACCATTTATTCAAACAAGGCAGATACACAGCATACGTTCGTCTGGTTTGGAGATCTGGTCAGCTGGGCTGGGGTCACAGGAAGCAGAGAGACAGAGCAGTTCTTGCCCAGGAGGTTTATACCCTTTCATATGCAAATACCTTCACCCATGGCCCAACCAAAAAAAGAGGTATGGTCAAGAAGCCATAAACCGTTATTCTACAGCTTGTTCCTAGCCTCTTATCCAAAAATGGTCCTTTCCCCCGTTCTTTATCCTAATATGGTCATCTGGCTGTTTTGAGAAAAGTGTGTGTGTGTGTGTTTGGTCATCTGGCTGTTTTGAGAAAAAAGTGTGTGTGTGTGTGTGTGTGTGTGTGTGTGTGTGTGTGTGTGTGTTTACAAGCTGTCATAAAACCCCCATTGTCAGAGGACATGCCCTTCATAGCACGCAGGCCCTATACAATTCATGGTATGTGTGTGTGTTTCAAGTAAAATATACTACATTCTTCTAGCATTGTAACTGGACCCTGGATTTGGCATAGATTATTATTTCTTATGATTACTGATGGATAGATGATTCACTTACTTAGACAGATGTATTTATTGTAACTCGATTTGCATGAAGGCTTCTGTTAAAATGTCAAGAAAATAAATATTAAATTAAGATCAACCCCTCTCACCTGAGGCAAGGATCGAACCAGCAACCTTTTAATTGCAAGCCGGCTGCCTTAACCCCTGTGCCAAACAGACCACAACACTGCTAGTGTAGATGCAAGCTAATACACATACCTATTTTTTTACACCGTTTTATTTATTTATCTATCTATCTATCTATTTTGGACACTATCAAACTATCTATCTATCTAGAACACTATCAAACTATCTATCAAATTATAAAATTATCTATCTAGTATCTCGTAAAAGGTGGGAACTACTATTTCCAAAAAGTCACTTGACCGGAACTGTGGTTCGGGATTTAGTTTCCGCCTGTGAGACATTTTTGACTCACTTCTTACTCAAACTAGACCGGAAACCTGGTCGCTACCAGGTTTGTTCTGAAGGATTGGTTGCATAGCAACCAAGCAGCGATTTTTTTTTGTCACTTTCATGGAACCGAACTTGCTGACAGATGAAATACATAGGTCATACTAGCCCCATACCTATTGTTTTATGTTCATTTGGTAATAAATGAACATTCACTACTGTGGTGATATAAGCAGCAGGCTATGAAATAAAAGATCACTAGATTGGCAGAGTGGTAACAGCTGTTGCCATCAGCGCCGAGTCTTATTTTTAAGACGGGGGTTCAAATCCTGCTTCTGACATACACTTTTTACTGCATTTCGTTGTTTGATGCTTGTCCTCTGCAATAAGTTGAATCTAATCTAAAATGTATGTTTAAAATGATGGTGTAGGCTAATTTATTAGAGAACTGACATAACTACAACGGTGTTTGAAGCCTTTCTAAATGTTCTTGTAGTCTATTAAGTTACCTGTTGGCTACTAAAATGAAGAATAGTTCTTGAGCAGTTTAAGACCATTTATTCAAACAAGGCAGATACACAGCATACGTTCGTCTGGTTTGGAGATCTGGTCAGCTGGGCTGGGGTCACAGGAAGCAGAGAGACAGAGCAGTTCTTGCCCAGGAGGTTTATACCCTTTCATATGCAAATACCTTCACCCATGGCCCAACCAAAAAAAGAGGTATGGTCAAGAAGCCATAAACCGTTATTCTACAGCTTGTTCCTAGCCTCTTATCCAAAAATGGTCCTTTCCCCCGTTCTTTATCCTAATATGGTCATCTGGCTGTTTTGAGAAAAGTGTGTGTGTGTGTGTTTGGTCATCTGGCTGTTTTGAGAAAAAAGTGTGTGTGTGTGTGTGTGTGTGTGTGTGTGTGTGTGTGTGTGTGTTTACAAGCTGTCATAAAACCCCCATTGTCAGAGGACATGCCCTTCATAGCACGCAGGCCCTATACAATTCATGGTATGTGTGTGTGTTTCAAGTAAAATATACTACATTCTTCTAGCATTGTAACTGGACCCTGGATTTGGCATAGATTATTATTTCTTATGATTACTGATGGATAGATGAT
The DNA here is from genome assembly GCF_963989245.1 of Nansenia antarctica. NCBI lineage: Eukaryota > Metazoa > Chordata > Actinopteri > Argentiniformes > Microstomatidae > Nansenia > Nansenia antarctica. Next base: position 14,078,048 of record NC_137679.1, on the reverse strand, counting down.
TCACTTACTTAGACAGATGTATTTATTGTAACTCGATTTGCATGAAGGCTTCTGTTAAAATGTCAAGAAAATAAATATTAAATTAAGATCAACCCCTCTCACCTGAGGCAAGGATCGAACCAGCAACCTTTTAATTGCAAGCCGGCTGCCTTAACCCCTGTGCCAAACAGACCACAACACTGCTAGTGTAGATGCAAGCTAATACACATACCTATTTTTTTACACCGTTTTATTTATTTATCTATCTATCTATCTATTTTGGACACTATCAAACTATCTATCTATCTAGAACACTATCAAACTATCTATCAAATTATAAAATTATCTATCTAGTATCTCGTAAAAGGTGGGAACTACTATTTCCAAAAAGTCACTTGACCGGAACTGTGGTTCGGGATTTAGTTTCCGCCTGTGAGACATTTTTGACTCACTTCTTACTCAAACTAGACCGGAAACCTGGTCGCTACCAGGTTTGTTCTGAAGGATTGGTTGCATAGCAACCAAGCAGCGATTTTTTTTTGTCACTTTCATGGAACCGAACTTGCTGACAGATGAAATACATAGGTCATACTAGCCCCATACCTATTGTTTTATGTTCATTTGGTAATAAATGAACATTCACTACTGTGGTGATATAAGCAGCAGGCTATGAAATAAAAGATCACTAGATTGGCAGAGTGGTAACAGCTGTTGCCATCAGCGCCGAGTCTTATTTTTAAGACGGGGGTTCAAATCCTGCTTCTGACATACACTTTTTACTGCATTTCGTTGTTTGATGCTTGTCCTCTGCAATAAGTTGAATCTAATCTAAAATGTATGTTTAAAATGATGGTGTAGGCTAATTTATTAGAGAACTGACATAACTACAACGGTGTTTGAAGCCTTTCTAAATGTTCTTGTAGTCTATTAAGTTACCTGTTGGCTACTAAAATGAAGAATAGTTCTTGAGCAGTTTAAGACCATTTATTCAAACAAGGCAGATACACAGCATACGTTCGTCTGGTTTGGAGATCTGGTCAGCTGGGCTGGGGTCACAGGAAGCAGAGAGACAGAGCAGTTCTTGCCCAGGAGGTTTATACCCTTTCATATGCAAATACCTTCACCCATGGCCCAACCAAAAAAAGAGGTATGGTCAAGAAGCCATAAACCGTTATTCTACAGCTTGTTCCTAGCCTCTTATCCAAAAATGGTCCTTTCCCCCGTTCTTTCTCCTAATATGGTCATCTGGCTGTTTTGAGAAAAAGTGTGTGTGTGTGTGTGTGTTTGGTCATCTGGCTGTTTTGAGAAAAAAGTGTGTGTGTGTGTGTGTGTGTGTGTGTGTGTGTGTGTGTGTGTGTGTGTGTTTACAAGCTGTCATAAAACCCCCATTGTCAGAGGACATGCCCTTCATAGCACGCAGGCCCTATACAATTCATGGTATGTGTGTGTGTTTCAAGTAAAATATACTACATTCTTCTAGCATTGTAACTGGACCCTGGATTTGGCATAGATTATTATTTCTTATGATTACTGATGGATAGATGATTCACTTACTTAGACAGATGTATTTATTGTAACTCGATTTGCATGAAGGCTTCTGTTAAAATGTCAAGAAAATAAATATTAAATTAAGATCAACCCCTCTCACCTGAGGCAAGGATCGAACCAGCAACCTTTTAATTGCAAGCCGGCTGCCTTAACCCCTGTGCCAAACAGACCACAACACTGCTAGTGTAGATGCAAGCTAATACACATACCTATTTTTTTACACCGTTTTATTTATTTATCTATCTATCTATCTATCTATCTTGGACACTATCAAACTATCTATCTATCTAGAACACTATCAAACTATCTATCAAATTATAAAATTATCTATCTAGTATCTCGTAAAAGGTGGGAACTACTATTTCCCAAAAGTCACTTGACCGGAACTGTGGTTCGGGATTTAGTTTCCGCCTGTGAGACATTTTTGACTCACTTCTTACTCAAACCAGACCGGAAACCTGGTCGCTATCAGGTTTGTTCTGAAGGATTGGTTGCATAGCAACCAAGCAGCGATTTTTTTTGTCACTTTCATGGAACCGAACTCGAGCTGAAGTTATTGCGAATTATCAAAACTAGCGAGGATTGGCTCTAATCGCCGTTTTGGAATAGGGCCCTGAGTTCATTGACGTTTATTTATTTAGAATCCCATAATGGAAAATGATCTCATATCCATAATTGTATTTGCCACAATGAATTCAAGTTGATATAGCAAAGGAAGTGGCTGGAAATGTGTTTATTTGGTTTGGTTTAAAAGCTAAGCATTAAGCGAATAGGACGAAAATGATCTGTCATATCCATAAATACTTGAAATACGAAAATGATCTATCTCATATCTCGAAATGAATAGTAAACGCATAGTGGGCGGCGATTTAGAGAAGGGTCCAGCTGCATCCATCGTTTGGCGACACCCGGACGCATGAAGACCATATTTGGTTCGAACGCGTCATCACAGAAGTAACCGCGAGATTTTGAAGGATCTTAGAGGACCGCGAGATTTTAAAGGACATTAAGACGAACAAGAAGTTGAAGACGCAAGTGATAAGAAGAAGAAGAATTACAAATACAATGGCAAATGCAGCTCAGGTGAGAATTTCGAAATATTATTAATGAACATGTTATAGTTTTCAGATATGTATTTATTATTTAGGTTGTTGGATGTGTTACTGATAGGGCTGAATAAGGTTTTCATAATGTTGAATAAGGTTAAAACAGGATTCTGTATATGAACCTTGTATCACTGTGTAAACTCTGTTACAGCCTGTCTCTGGGCTCTGTTAATGATTGTGTGAACCTTGTACTCTGGACTCTGTTTATGCCCCTGCTTATCAGATTTCCATGACACTTTTCGAAAACAGGTTTTGAGTCGCTCACGGCCACGTCTGCTAATGATTCGTTCTGAACAAACACCCCCCTTTTCTAGGACTCTGATAGGATCACCACTGCCTCCTCCTTTGCATTCTGTATGAGAATAATCACATGTGTGCCTTTCTGTCAAGAATAAAATGACCTGCTCCTTGCAAGATAAGGCAGTCTGAATTCGGAGTCTCTAAGGGGAGACTTCGCATTCATTCTCCTTGCAAGAAAATAACGATCATGATGAACTCCGTGTCTCTTTGTTGTTTAAAGTCTACTACGGTCTGTTTGAACTAGCGACGGGTTAGCATGGCTTGCTTTACAAACAAGCTGAACAGAATATAGCATTTAAGCCCAGAACCAGAACCCGACAGTTACGCATTTGGCTGTTTCTCAAGTAGTTTTGTTCATAAATAAGGCTTGGCTAACTGGGTAATCCTATGTGGTTTAGCGTTATCAGATATTAGATTAGATTCAACTTTAATGTCATTGCTGAGTACAAGTACCAACAACTAAATGCAGTTTGGCATATAACCAGAAGTGCAAATAGTGACAAAACAAAGATAATTATATACAGTTATGAGCTATGTACAGTTCATGTATTTCTAGTCTATTTTTATTTATATCCCCCCTATTTATGTCTATTTATGTCTAATTCTTGTTTTTTAAATTATCTGTGGACTGTGTTTCCAATAAGAAAGCCATGGAAATGTATAAATGTGGACCACAGTATGACTTGATGTAAGCTGGAAACATGAGGAGAGTGCTAATACAATTTCCATGACAGTTTGCAACCACTGATGCATGTGAGTTTCTTAAATTATTTATTAATCACTTATTACTTATTACTATAATATTTTGTCTCATCAGTGAGAAGCAGCTGTTTGACCATTACATGGTCGAAAATTTGAGCGAAGAAGAAAAAAGGAAGCTGAAAGACCATAGAGACAATGTTAAAAGAGCATTGGCGATAACAGCAATGATTTATTGCACTTTTCCTGGAGGCGCTGTGTACTGGTTTTTCGCCCCTGCTTGCCTGCCGTGCGTCGGGCTCCCTGGGCCTCTCCTCGGGGGCCCCCGGCCGGCCTGCGTGCTTGCTCTGTTCTGCCGCTGGGGCACCTGACCCGGCTAGCCTCGTGCAGGCCTATGATAGTCTGAGCCTGGTGGGCTGGGCCGGGTGCGCCGGTGGTGGGGCGGGTCGGGCGTGTGGGGTCCCTCGGGGGGGTTGTGGGGGCCGCGGCTTTGCACTGGTGGGCAAACTGGTAAGTAGTCGCTCTACGACTAGAGGGCTGCAGGGGAATTTTCCTGGATGCACAGTGCACAGGTTTTTTACCCTTGCGTCCTTTTGACCAAGCTATCACTGGAACCTGGACACTGGACACAACACTGAACACTACACTAGACTGGACACTGAACATCTGTCATTATGTGAAGCGCATTGAGTTGCATCTTGTGAGAAGCGCTATACAAATAAAACTTGAATTGATTTGATCCCTTGTACACTTTTTTTGGCATTTGTGTTGCAACACACCTGTACATTCTGCACTCTACCCTGTTAGGCCCTTATTTTACTCTAGACAGAAGGGTTGTAACACTTGTTATTAATTCCATTTGGTATACCTCATAAACTTTCTTGCATTTCTGGTGTTTGCATTTTACATATTCTAAATATATGCTATCTACATGTCGCACTGGATGGGGTTAGTGCTGTTGACTCATCAGAAAGTAAAGACTAATTCACAGAGTGTATGAAGATTCCAGTAAGGGTTTTGTGAAGGAGCCCTAGTGCTGTTGACTCATCAGAAATATAATGTTTTATTTAGCTCATCAGTGGGCACTCAGTACCATGGACACCTCCAGCCCAGCACCTTGCACCACGGTTCCTGCCCTGCTCCATGGATTACAACGATGATCGCCTGACCCTTGCCTGACTCCACCAAGTCCTTTGCCTGACCCCTCAAACCTGTTTGACCTAATAAAGTCCCACACCAGGGGCCTCATTTATAGAAAGTACTTAGATAATATTTTGATCTTACCCGTGTCCTACGTAGAAAACCACGTCAACGTAGTGATTTATACAATTTCAACGTGAGTCAATTTGACCGTGGAAACGATCGTAGCTCTACGTCAAGTATTGACCTTGCGTACGCACATTACCTACTGGTTATGCGGAGTTATTACAGGCATGTGAGCCCCACTGCCTACTGTAATTCATGCAAGTGGCCCTTCAACATGCCTACTGTTTTCCACAACAGACCTTGCCCGGCCACGCGCTAAATGATACTGGATTTTTCCGGTGTCTGGGAGTTCGCAAAGGGAGTGAGCAGCCATATAAGAATAAGACCACCTGATAAGAATACGACCATTATATTATTACAGTATAAGCAGCACTCGAGTTGAGGGGGGATGGCATCCCCCCAGAAATAAAAACAGTCATAATCGTCCCACTCTTTCCATACTTTATGTCATTTTATCAATGAACGTGGTATTACTGCTATTTCAAGGTGCGCACACATGCAATGACATTTTTACCAAGTTACTGACACTGAAGTCACTGACGCTGAGGGGATGCTAACATTTTCCTCATATGATACAATCCACTACCTCCCCTGATTTAGCCTGGTTAGTTGTCATGATCAAACGTTACAAATGCAACTTACCGAGAAGCCACCCTTCTCTGCCCTCTCCCACTTCCAGACGAACGCCTACCCTATATTATAGCACTTGTCTTAATTCAGCCGCTATAATTGAGCCGCTATCACAGGCGTTAATACAAACCTCATTCACCTGCGTTCATTTTACCTGCGTTGGTATTTATAGAAGGAAGCACGTACGCAACTTTGATTGTGATTTATACAATTTCAACGTGAGTCAATTTGACCGTGGAAACGATCGTAGCTCTACGTCGAGTATTCAACTTGCTTACGCACATTACCTACTGGTTATGCGGAGTTATTACAGGCATGTGAGCCGCACTGGAAAAACGTTGCCTACTGTAATTCATGCGAAGTTTAAGTGGCTCGTAATAAAATTAACGATGTTGTTACCAGCCGAGAAAAATGAGTTAACACTAGGAAAGCCGTGAGGTGTTAAACAGCACCAGTGAGTACAAAAAAAATTCTACCATTGCACTCGATCAAATGTCAGGACCCTCCTTTCATGACTTTTCCTAGATATGTGCGTTCTACCACCCAGCATCTTTACATTTTCAAAATCGAGTTAGTATAAAGCGATTTTGCAGTATTTCTGTGTGTGCCTGTGTATTTGCCTTGGGATTCGGCTGCCATCTTTTTCTCCAAGGCTGCAATTCTCTTTTATATCAGCAGAGGTAGCAAGGGGGCACACACTGTGCTCAACCTTCAGGCTTCAGTGCTGAATTAGATACAGTGGATAAGACTGATATTTGTAACATAATGTGTTTATATATAGGCTATATATAGCAATAGTGATACATAAGATATGAAAATGTACAGACAGTTATGAAAATGATAAACTGTACAGTATGTCTCCCAATCCCTTCAGATTTGTTGGAGCTGATGTTTTTTTTTTTCACCCAAGTTCCATGCAATAGTGATAAGATATTATGATATGTGTAGCCTATGTACAGTTATGAATGATACACTGCACAGTATGTACCTATCAAGCTGTGTGGTATTACATAGGTACCGCAGCAAAGTAGTTCATCAACGAATATTATATAACAAACGGATATTTATAATATTGTATATAATGTCTTTTTTGTATATCACTGTAGACCACGTTGTAGTAGTAGCCAATTGCAGAGTGTATTAATTATTTTGTTTGTTTGAATCCTCACTGTGTTCATGTTGTGCAGTGAACAAACAATTGTTGGGTGAATAAACTGTCTCTTGCCGTGAAATGTGTACATTTAAAATGATGTCGGCGATGATTATGCCTGTACAGCGCTGTCAATTTTCAAATAATGCTATAGGCTATATATATGAATGTTCAGTTGTGATATGAAATAGCCAACAATTCTCATGTCGACCATGATAATAATAGGCTACAACAAGGTTGTACATAGATATACGCAGATTCATATTTGGATAGTTGATTTTGGCACCATTGTATAGTAGCCAATTGCAGAGAGTATACATTATTTTGTTTGTTTACTGCACATTATAAATGAAATGAAAATAGCTGTTGTGAAAAGTGAAAATATAGTGTGTTCATGTTGCAGTGAAATGTCTTTACATTGATATATCAGATGTGATATTTCTACTACAAACGAACACAGACAGAGAGACAGATAATTCAAGTAACATTTTTATTTACTTGCAATGTTCACGTCAATTCTTCCAAGTAAAAAGTAGACAGATTGTGAAATATTAAAACCAATAACATTCTGAATGATTTATCATTCTGTACTCTTTCTCTCCTTTCTTTCATGTATTTTCTTTTCTTTTTCTCAATTAGTAGTCTCATAATCTCGCTACAGTTTGAGCGAGACTGTAACTGTCATTGTTTGAATGAATGAATGAATGGTCTTTATTTGTCATTGATATAGTACAGGTACCAAACAACGAAATTTGGGAGGGGGGGGCTCCCCTGGTGCTAGGAAACTAGGTGCTAGGAACTGGTGCTATAACTGTGTTCATGTTATAATGTTTAGTGAACGAACAATTGTTGGGTGTTTGCCACAAATCGGAATTCTCTTGCCGTGAAATGTGTACATCAAATAACATGATGTCGGCGATCTACTAGAACTGCGGGACGACTGCAATGTAGGCTACCATATACAGTATATCTGCCATATCATACCGTTTTATATTGAAAAATATGATGGTAAATAAATACATGTGGGACCGATGTATGATATGGCAGAGGTGTGGTGTGTATCAGTCTGTCTCGTTCCAGCGAGTCAACTCGTGTTGACTCAATAAGACATGCGCTCTGCTCTGGGCAGTGGGGGAGGGTTGATGGCTCTCTCAATGAACAAAGACATCGGGTTTCCCCCGCTGTGTGTTTCTGTTGCGTGTTCACGCTTCTTGCGTGACATCGCCATCCAGCGATTTTTGTGGGTCAGTACACATTCCCCCATTGTGAAGAGTGTTTGTGTGATTCCACACCTCGTCGCGCTTTAGTAGGTAAAAAAACGTCGCGCCTCTAGTGTTGAATTCAATATTTAAATGAAACTGATGTTTATAACTGTATTTCAGTCTTCCTTTCCCAGTGAGCAATTTTACGTTGATTAGACGTCTAAACAACGTCTAAATGGCCCGTAGACGTCTAGGCCAAATCGAGGCTAAATATAGGCCAAATTGGACATTTAAAAAACGTCTATGTTTAGACGTTGAAATGCCGTTGAAACATAGACGTTGTTTCCCTTTCTATGTTTCAACGGCATTTCAACGTCTAAACATAGACGTTGTTTCAATTTCCAATTTAGCCTAAATTTAGCTTAATTATAACCTAGACATTGAAACACCGGTGTTTAAACGTCTAGGCTAAAACAAAGCCTAATGGAGGTGAAATTGAAACGACTGTTTCTATAGGCATTTCAACGGCAGACTATATATAGCTGTTGAAATGCAGTTTAAACAGACGTTTCAATTTCCAATTTCACATCAATTTAGCTTTGTTATAGCCTAGACGTTTAAACACTTAGTATAAGTAGACAAATACAATTTTCATGAGTAATAAGTAAATATAAATAAGGAAATATGAATAGGAACATGTATTTATTTAGGGAAATAGTAAATACGAAATATAAATAAGGAAATAAGAATATTAAATATTAAATATTAACAATGAAATAGGAACATTACATACAACATACTAGTATTTATTAACAGTTAGGGAGACAACATTTAGGTTGGGTTATTCTTTCTGTAGCCAGCACCGCCCGTTCTGCCTGGGGCCTGCTTCAGGTGATCTCCAATGCTCGCCCTTGCCTGATTGATTGATTGATTGAAAACTTTATTAGAAGATTTGCAGAAGTAGGTACATGAAAGTACATATTACATACAAGGTCAACTAACAGGATAAAAACCCAAGAAAGCCACTGGCTTATTTCAATTGGGGTCCTTGATTCTCAATTCATCGTTACATGTAAGACCGACAAAACAAACTAGTACTATCTACAAGATAATACAGACAAATAACTATTACTATCTACAAGATAAAAATACATCCATCATGGGAAGAACAATACAACAAAACATCAGGTATGTACAGCGGGTAGGACAGGTGGGGACATACACCACAGGTGGGGGCGGGGGACAAAACACAAAGTATGTACAGTGGGTAGTTCGGGTCTTTTAATCTGATTTTTGATTTAGAGGGTCCAGTTACGGATTGCAGCCTCCTGTAAATGTTTTTTGAGAGTGGTTTTGAAGGTGGGCAGTGTTTTGCACTCCTTTAAGATTATAGGAAGGGCGTTCCACATTTTTACTGCATAGTTTGCAAACGAGTTTAACCCCTTGTTTGTGGTGCAACGCGGTTGAACGTGGTTCGTGGAGCTTCCTCTGGTGTTGTATGTGTGGACGTTGTTCACTTTTTGGAAGTATGTTGACAGGTACTTGGGTGTCTTTGTGGTGTAACGTATCTTGAAGACCAGGCCCAGTGCAAGCTGCTGCACTCTGTCAACTACTCGTAGCCAATCAAGGCTAAAAAAATGAGCAGCGGTTAGATGTGTCCTAGGGTTGAGGCCTAGCAGAAGCCTAACCAGTTTATTTTGGGCTGTCTGGAGTCTTGTTTTATGGGCCTTTGTGGTTCTATAGTACCATGATGTTACGGCATAGTCGAAGTGACATTGAATGAGAGCTCCTGATAGGGTCCTCAGTGTGTTTTTACTGACAAGTGAGGATATCCTGTACAAGAATCTAGTTCTATGGTTCACTTTTTTGATTACTTTTGCTGCCATTTTATCTCCGGAAAGATTTGCCTCTAAGATGGAGCCCAGGTATGTAATATCCTCTTTTCTTGTGATATTAATGGTACCCACTTTTATTTTAAAATGTTCAGCCTTTCTGAGTTTAGATGAGGATCCGTATAGGATGGTTTCAGTTTTACCTAGGTGTATTGATAGTTTATTGTCAGCTAGCCAGATGCAGATTCTACTCAGTTCAGTGCTTAGCGCTTTTTCCACCTGCAATATGTCCCTGTCAGAGACCAGCAGAGCCGAGTCATCCGCGAACAGGAACAAATTGCAATCACATGCTGATGACGTCATTCACATATATTAGGAACAGTAAGGGTCCCAATATGCTTCCTTGTGGAACGCCGCAGGTCACTGGGAGGGGGGGGGACAGTGTTCCGTTCACACTAACCACCTGTTCCCTCCCCTCTAAGTAGGATTGCATCCAGCTCACCGATGTTCTATCGAACCCAATTGCTTTCAGTTTATCTAACAATATGTGGTGATCTACTGTGTCGAAGGCCTTCTGGAGGTCCAGCATGACCATGCCGCAGTACTTGCCCGAGTCCACCTCATGGTTGATGTGGTCGTTCAAATAGAGAAGGCATGTGTCAGTGGAATGGGATGTTCTGAATCCTGATTGAAATTCATACATCAGATTTTTTTCGGTAAGGTACCTATCAGCCTGTTCATAAACTATTTTTTCCATAAGTTTCGAGATGGAATTAAGAATAGAAACAGGTCGGTAGTTGCCTGGGTCTAATTTGCTTCCTTTTTTATACAGTGGGGTTACCCTTGCTATTTTAAAGTCAAGGGGGACGTGTCCCTGTTTGATGGAGAGGTTTATTATGTGGGTGATGATTGGGGTAATGGAGGCAGCTGAGTCTTTTAGAAATCTGGCTGGAATATTGTCATGGCCCGTGGCCTTTTCTGAGTGTAGAGCGCCCAGCTTTTTAAACACCTCATCGTTTGACACCATGGAGAGTTTAAAATCATCTTTGCGTACACCCAGTTTATTGTAGAACGCACGGATGTGCTCTACACCATAACGCCCTGAGTGGGGTGGTAGATTGTTAACTAATTTAGTGGCTATGGTTGTAAAGAAAGTGTTTAAGCACTTAGCCACATCCAGCTTGTCTGTAAGGAGAGAATCTCCAGATTTTATGCTGATGTTTGTAGACCTGGTTTTGAGTTTTTGGCTGCAACCTAGTTGGCTATTAAGTAGCTTCCAAAGGTCACGTGGTTTGTTTAAGTTTTCTTCGATTTTGTTATCGAGGTATTCTTTCTTAGCAGATTTGGTCATGGTAATTACCTGATTGCATAGTTTGTTGCATTGTTTTTTAATTTTCTCAAAGTGGGTTTTGTGATCTTCGTTTAAGTGTTTCACTAATTTTGATTTGCATTTTTGAACTTCAGAGCATTTTAGGTCTCTGACTTTCATAGCATTTAGAATGTCCGAATTCATCCATGGTTCCGATCGGGCTTTAACCCTGGTGGTTCTCATGGGGGCTATACTGTCAATAATATTTAGGAATTTGGTTTTGAAGCCTAGCCATGCCTCTTCAACCTGTGTGCATTTTAGTTCATCTAACCAGTCTTGATTCTCCAGTTTATGGTTTAAGGCCTCACTAGAATAGGATTTAAGGGATCTAGTGGTTACAGTTTTATGACCGCCAGCCTTGGGTTTATGTTTTTTACGAGTGCAAAAGATCATGTAATGATCACTTAGCCCACATACAATAACCCCACTCTTGGAGATTTTGGACTCATCCGATGTTAGAATGAGATCTATGGTGGTTTGAGTAGAAATACACACCCTAGTGGGTTTGGTAATTTGTTGACGGAGACCGTGTAATTCAGAAAACCTAGTGAAGGATTTGAAAACGGATGCTTCATTTCTGAGCATGTCCGTGTTCAAATCCCCAATAAGAATCTTTTCCACACAGTCAACGTCATCCAAGCACCCCTCAAGAATATCATAGAAATCACTCTGATCGGGAGGTCTGTAGATAGTACCAACCAGCACCGGTTTTGCTTTGTTAAAGATAATTTCAACCCAAACAGATTCTAATTTGTCACGATTCAGGTCATTCCGGGTGTTAAAGATAATATCGTTGTGAATGTACATGCAGACACCCCCCCCATACCTGTTCCTGTCGTTTCTGATGACTGTGTAGTTAACTATTTCAATCTCTGGGTCCTTGATTGATTCATCAATCTTGGTCTCAGAGAAGCTCAAGATGTGAACCTTGCTGTCATGGAACATTTCTCTGATTTGGTCCAGTTTAGGCACAAGACTGTTCACATTAAGGTGAACAATATGCAGGCCCTTACTGCTGTGTCCAAATAGAGAGTTCATGTCCTTGACTTGGAAATAGTCACCACCATTCAGGTCATCGTCAAGTTGAGGATTGGGGGATGGGGGGGGTCGCCCATTGTTCAACGGTTTCATTAGAGGGTCTCCGGGAGGAGAAGGGGGGGGGGGGGTCGTCGTCGGGTGGGGGAGGGAGGGGGGAAGGGGGGGGGTCGTCGCCGGGGGGAGGTAGGGGGGAGGGGGGGGGTCGTCGCCGGGGGGAGGGAGGGGGCAGGGGGGGTGTCGTCGCCGGGGGGAGGGAGGGGGGAGGAGGGGGGTCGCCGGGGGGAGGGAGGGGGGAGGGGGGGGGGTCGTCGCCGGGTGGTGGAGGCCTCTGTGTTCACTAGATAGCTGGTGGAAGTTAGGTGGGGGGGTAATGTTGATAGCATAGCTACCCATTGTTTTGTTAGCCTCGTCTGAATCCTGTGACCTTTTTTAGGTTCATGACAGCTTCTGTAATTAAATAAAGCAAAAGAAAAGTTATTTTCACAGAAGAATCCCATTTAAAACTTTAAAAAGCAAGAGTAAAGAGCCAGATAAATTGTGGATTGCCTACTATGTGCCAAAGAAAATGTAATATGCTTGAATGTCTGGTGCCCTGTAGCTCTTGTTCCTATAGTGAGCAAATGTTTGACACTCGCCACAAAATAATCTGTAGTATGCTACCACCCACCCTAGACCCCCGTGTATGGATAGTAGAGTTGAAGCCGTTGCTATAGACAACAAACCTTTAGTGCACACCTTTTTGATCAAGTCAAGTTAGCTGATGACGGTGCAGGCCTGATCAACAACAACATGGCGGCCTACAGTACAGAGATCAAAGTTCTAAATTGGAATCGAATTCATAAGTGGAAAATTCTAATGCATTTAACCAGGTTTGATGTGTGTTGAAGATCAGATGTCTGTGAGCACTGAAGACAGCTGGTCTGCACAGCGCTTCACAGAGTACAAACCACTTAACACAAACTGATAAAACTCCATATAGCCATGTAATTACCTCATTGACAATGTTGTTACTAGTTATAGTACTATACCGGTATAGAGGTTATTAACTTACTATACGGGTATAGAGGTCTTCATGTCAAATATAAGGCTTTTGTTTTGGACGCATCCACCTACTTTAGTGATGATGCCGGTAGGTATATTTAGCCAAAAATAGCTAGCTAGTTAAAAACAAGAAGACAGAGTGGTCTTGGAAGTTATATAACTCCACAATGTTGACATATAGAAAAAGCAAACAAGCCAATGCTAAGCCGAGAGACTTGATAAATGTTGATAAAAAGAGTAGATAAATGTTAGTATAGCTGAACTAGCTAGCTCACCCTGGGAGAGGTACTGCAGCGCAGACAGGAACGGCTCAGCCTCGTTCTTTCTTCTTTCTTCCACTCGCAAACTTCTGTTACTAGTTCTACTAGAAACTGACACATTGCTCTCAGATGATGAAACCAATTCTGACCTCGACAGGTTAGACATAGTTTTCTACATAGTTCCATTAAAAATCCATTAAAATAGGTATTAATATTATGACGGTAAAATCTCTGGCCAACAACATTCAAATATTGCGCGCGACCGTTTGCTGGCTGTGCGCAGGCGCAGTGTAGTAGTTCCATGAGTGCCCGCGGGTAGGTAGACGGTCGTTGTAGTTCAACGTCACTGCATCACTGATGTGCTATCAAATAAATCGTGTGGAATTTATCATTTGTTATGAACGGAATGCAAATGATCCGCCATTTTCACGTCCACTGTGTTTTAAATGTTTTGTAATAATGCTCATTTTAATTGAACTGCAAAAAACACAGGCCACATGTTACTGTAAGAGTTAGCTGTTAGTTATTGTACACTGGTACACTGTTATTTAAGGTCGACGTGACCTGTTATTGATTTGTGTTTGCTGCCGTTTGGTCTAGTTGTTTTGACCTGTTATAGCCTACTGAATAAACGCCGGAGTCATGGCAAGAAGGGCTAGCTGTGTCGATTAGTGATGGGCGAAAATTAACGAACTAATCTTTTTGAACGACTCTTTTTAGTGTCCGATACGTGCCGAACAGTTTGTCAAACGTCCGAGTACTATTCCCACCGTTATTAAATCCCTCTAAACTGTCAGAATACGTCCCAGACGAGTTGATACATCCAATTGTATCGAACCTTTCGAGTTTTGATACTTTTTTGCCAGCGCCAGCCCAGCACACATTATTGTTTGCACCAGAGAGAAGTTTTGTGGGGTCAGCTGTCAAACGTGCGTGTGTGGATGTATCAACTCGTCTGGGACGTATTCTGACAGTTTAGAGGGGTTTAATAACGGTTTTAATGCATTTAAGATAAGTAGAAAATATGTTTAGACACAGACCGCATTTAGCTGGGTTAAAGGACAGCGATGTATAGACGCAATTTAAACCACCTCTTCTGCATGAATAACTATGCTAGACTACATGGAATCTCAGACTAAATGACGGTCTGGTACATATTTTGACAATCTACAGGCGTTTAGGGTATTCATTTAAACTCAACGTGCTGCTAGACTAAAACAGGTTTAGACACAGACCGCATTTATCTGGGTTAAAGGACAGTGACGTATAGACGCAATTTAAACCACCACTTCTGCTAGGATAACTATGCTAGACTATATGAATCTCATACTACATGACGTCTGGGACGTATTCTGACAGTTTAGAGGGGTTTAATAACGGTTTTAATGCATTTAAGATAAGTAGAAAATATAGCCGTAATATAGCTGGTTTATATGATGGCCAAGCGTAGACGCGAGGTTTAAAAGACGTCTATTGCTCACTGGGTTATATGCCATCATTAGGCTATTGGATGGTGTAATCACTCTAAATTGAGGCGTGATAATGTGATAAAGGCGTGATAAATTAATTGTGATTCCTCAGGTGTTGCACATTAAAGACTATCCTATATATACTCTACTACAGTAAGCAAACAATTGACACTCAACCATGGCTGTGCTTGTTTTATTGGAGGACTTGGCAAACCATGCGTTTCGTAGGGAGAGAGTGTTTACGGGACCGGGCAGACTTTTTTGCCCACGACGACGAATGGCTACCGGTTCCCGAGAGCCATTCTCATTGATTTGTGCGACCAACTATCCCCAGGCTTGGGGAGGAGGACACGCTGCAACAGGCCCATACCTGTCCCTGTACAGGTGCTCTCCACCCTGGGGTTCCTCGCCACGGGGGCATTTCAAAGGGAGCTGGCTGACCGGTCGGGTATATCCCAGCCCTCCTTCAGCCGCATCCTGCCTGATGTGATCTGGGGAATTCTGAGAATTTCCCCAAGACACCTCCGTTTCCCATTCACACCCCTTGAGCAGGCGCGGGTAAAAGACGGGTTCTTTGGGTTCCCTGGCGTTATAGGCGCAATAGACTGCACGCACGTTGCCATACGGGCACCGTCAGTGGATGAGCATGTTTTCGTTAATCGAAAGAATTTTCATGCCCGTATGGCACTGCTGAATGTCTGTGCTAATTGGCCAGGTTCTACCCATGACTCTTTTATAGTACGCCAGAGCAGGGTAGGCGTTCGTCTGGAAGCGGGAGAGGGCAGAGAGGGGTGGCTTCTCGGTAAGTTGCATTTGTAACGTTTGATCATGACAACTATCCAGGCAAATGCTTATACTGTAATAATTGAATATGGTCTTATCAGGTGACAGGGGTTTTCCATTGAAAACATGGCTGCTCACTCCCTTCGCAAACCCCCAGACACCGGAGGAAATCCGGTATAATTTAGCGCATGGCCGGGCAAGGTGCGTTGTGGAGCGCACTATAGGTATGTTGAAGGCGAGATGGCGTTGCCTTGACAGCTCCGGAGGGACCCTCGATCCTCTATACACCCAACAAGGTATATTCTTCATCCCTCCTTCAGATGCTGCATATTGTGTATGGAAGCTCCTGCAGTCTTATCAGTAGCCTATTAAATTGTTTTAACTAAACATTTTCCCCCTAAAAGGTGTCGGGCATGATTTTGGCATGCGGTGTGCTCCACAACATTGCGCTAAGCCATGGACTGGTGCTGAACCCAGCATGTCAATAACAGCTCATTAACACAATGTAGTTGATGCACATGTGACGGTCGGGATTATTACCGCCGCCTTGAAGGGGTTACAAAGTACTTAGTCTGGGGAGGACTGAGTGGGACAGGATCTAGGTCCCCCACACCCAATACCTATGGCCTCAATGTTCAGGTGAGTGAGCAAGTTGTTTACTGTTTAGTAGCTTGGGCTAACGTCAACCTCTTAGACGGGGTAAAGTGGGCTTTAGTAGGTGGCCGTGAAAAGTGTGTGCAGTGTGTGCGAGGTAAGTGCCGAACTGACCTGACACCACCCCCTACTTTACCTAGGTCTAGCTAAACAGGCGAGGCGCCCCTACCCCCAGGTAAGTAAATGAAATGGGAAATTACAGCTGTTATTCCCTTCAAATGTTTACTCAAGAATAAACACAGAGCTTATGGAAAATTATCCAAACACAAAACGGTTAACATTTGGGTCAAGAAATTCAATATGGTATGGTTTCATTAATACACTGGTCACTAGCAAGAAATCACATGAAAGGCAAATCAATGCATACAATACATCTGTTCTAATTCACCATCCAACCCTGAATGCTTGAAATTTACACTTAATAAACCATACCCTTTAAATGTAACATTATCAACTTAACTGAATGCAGATAAACTCAAAACAGGCATTTCACTCTTACTTTAACATTGACATTTAACAACATATCAGTCTGAATGAGCAGTCCTTTTCTTCCAGTGTGGGTTTGTGTATGCGTGTGTGTGTGTGCGTGTTCTGCAGGTGTTAGTTACCAGCGCCGTTGCTGTACAGTTCAGTTCAGTTCAGTGGGCGTTGTTAAAAGTTGTGTGTGTGCACTTCCAGTGCGGGGTGTGTGTGTGTGTGTGCGCGTGCGAGCGTTAGTCCGTTCAGTTCACAGTTCTGTTCGTCTGCGCACGGTATGCGTGGTTGGTCAGTGTTAATGGCAAGGTGTGGTGCAGAGATTACCCATACAGCAGAGATCGCACGTCAAGGATGTCTGATGGCTGGCAGGGCAAACTTCGAGAAACCTCGCTGAACTCTCGCCTCACTGGCGCACGCTTCTCCTCTGTGCAGGGCAACGAACACCAACAACGAGTAGCTCCTTTTCTCTCGCAGTTCACATACGGGGTGGGGGAGGGGTGAGCATAACTTTTAGCTAGCACTCCACACCTCTCGATACTGACGACGTTCAGGCTTGCTCTTCCTAAATAAAACCCTCGCAAATTAACGTATCCCTCTTAGCGACCTAGACGATCTAGATAACAGCACTAGACCCACACTTGAATGCTTTTCCAGCCATCTTCATCCATGTAGCCTATCTGTGCATCGCCATGTAGCTCCAGCTAATAGCAAACGTCAATTTCAGTTCAATGAAACCCGACTTCGGCACTCGCACTATCAAAGGAAACGAAAAACACAAACGTAACCGCGTTACTGATTTAAAGCGTGTCACTTTGTATGACCACTCGATAATATCTTCTCATCAAAACTTTTAAACTTGTAAACAGCCCACACTGTTACCGCTCCGTTCACGTTGCTCGTTCCAACTCACTGTTTCTCTTTCAAGCACTCCCGCGCGTTCATGTGAGCTCGTCTTAAAGGCGCAGCATATATTTGTACCCGCTACACACACATCTCATTTTTTTTATTCGGACTGCAGGCTTTCAATGATTGAATTATTCAGATGAGTGAGAACTCTACGGATTTTTTTCAACTCTTCTACAATCGCATTAGATGCATTGCAGAGGTCTCGCTGTGTCTGCAGGACCTCGTCGTTGAAGGCATTGGGGGTGGGACGACTGCCTGAGGTGGAGGGCCTTTCCTATCGAGGTGTGGGGGATGCTGCCGAGGGCGGTCGCCTTTCCCTCTGCTCTGCGGTGGCCTCGCGCTCCTTGGCGACACGCGCTACTTTCAATGCAGGCTCATCAGTCTCCTGTGGTGCTGTAAATAAAAATGTACATTGTTGAAACAACCACATGAGATGTCATTATTTAATTTAAATAATTTTAATTGGATTAAAGAAGTTCGGTATTAAGCCCAGGGGCCTCATTTATAGAACGTGCTTAGATCAAATATAATATATAATATTTTGATCTTAGCCGTGTCGTACGTAGAAAACCACGTCAACGTAGTGATTTATACAAATTTTATACAAATTTCAACGTGAGTCAATTTGACCGTGGAAACGATCGTAGCTCTACGTCGAGTATTCATTTGCTTTCGCACATTACCTACTGGTTATGCGGAGTTATTACAGGCATGTGAGCCGCACTGGAAAAACGTTACCTACTGTAATTCATGTGAAGTTTAAGTGGCTCGTAATAAAATTAACGATGTTGTTATCTGACGAGAAAATGAATTTAATTCAAGATTTAAAGGGAACTTATGTTTATGATTGTATTTCAGTCTTTCTTTATATCCCTCCGGAGCTGTCTCTCTCCCCTTCAACATGCTTAGTGCGTTCCACAACGGACCTTGCCCGGCCACGCGCTAAATTATACTGGAGTTTCTCCGGTGTCTGGGAGTTCGCAAAGGGAGTTCGCAATCATGTTTTCAATGTCACCTGATAAGAATAAGACCATTATATTATTACAGTATAAGCAGCACTCGAGTTGAGGCGGGATGAAAACAGTCAAAATCGTCCCCCTTCTAAAACTGCCCTCCCCTCTTTCCATACGTTATGCCATTTATCAATGAACGTGGTATTACTGCTATTTCAAGGTGCGAGGGGGCACGCACACATGCAATGACATTTTTACTGACACTGAAGTCACTGACGCTGAGGGGATACTAAAATTGTCCTCATATGATCAAATCCACCAACAACTTTTACAACTTGAGTACTGAGTATAAGCATTTGCCTGGTTAGTTGTCATGATCAAACGTTACAAATGCAACTTACCGGGAAGCTATGGAGCTATTTTAGTGCCATCAGAAATTGAATTGTATTTGACAGATTGAATTGAATATGAGCACAAATTGAATTGTATTTCACAGATCTGAATTGTATTTGACAGATTGAATTGAATATGAGCACAAACTGAATTGTATTCGACAGATTGAATTGTATTCAATTCAGTTTTCATTATTTTCATTCAGTTTTCAAATTCAGTTTCTCTAAATACAATTCGTTTTTTCTCAAAATACAATTCAGTTCTCTAAATACAATTCAGTTTTACTCAAAATACAATTCAGTTCTCAAAATACAATTCAGTTTTTCTCAAAATACGAGTTCAGTTTTAGAGGCACTCATCCGGGGACTCTGGGCTAGGTAGAATAATAGAGCACCGATTCTAATCCCTCCCATCCGAATTCATAAGAGCAACGCATCCGGGTACTTTGCTCTCCCGTCATGTCCATGCCCCTTTTTGTGTGATAGAAGTGTGAGAAGTTTGACTGGCGGTCAATGGGAATTTCTGGTCTTTGCTACTTTAATCCGATAAAATAAGAAAACCGTAGTGCTTTTTAGATATTAGGAGCCCAAATCCGATGGCCAGTTAGGCAAACTATTATATAGTGTCGTTGCCGATCAATGATCGGCATCGTTATATAGAGAAAATTAATGAAATAGGGGTTGATTCATCAGAGCAGTCATACGTCCTCTCCCTGTCATCAGGGATTTGTCGATCTTTGATTTGATTTGCCGTGTAAATCCCCAGATGAGAGTGTTACATTCGTTTTCTTAAAATAGGATCATGAATAAATCTGTTCAATGGGCATTTGCCAAAGTAGGGTTAGGGTGATTACTGTTAATCAGTATTTACTTGAGGCCCTGGAGCTCAGAGGTCACTGGTTATTCCGCACCCTTGTGACCCCAGGTGTCGCAAAGTGGTACAGCACGAGAGATTTACTTAGTCTGTGGAGACTAGAATGAGCTCCATGGACAACGGTGGATTGTTGATGGCCCAGAATATAGGGTGTTGCCTGGGTAGTAGTGTGATAGGGGGTGTGTGTAGGACCTCCACTACAGGTTAGCACCAAGATTGAGATATTGCCGGGGTAGTAGTGTGATAGGGGGTGTGTGTAGGACCTCCACTACAGGTTAGCACCAAGATTGAGATATTTACTTAGTCTGTGGAGACTAGAATGAGCTCCATGGATAACAGTAACAGTAGACACTTGTAGGCCCAAAATGGAGCCTGTTGGCTGGGGTGGGGTAGTAGTGTGTGAGGGGTGTGTGTAGGACCTCCATACACTGGTTAGCATCAGCATAGGGCCATGAGCCTAGTCAGCTCCCAGAGAAAGTGTGTTGTCTCTGGGCTGTGTGTGTAGCACGAGGCCCTGGAGGTCAGAGCTCCAGAGGAGGGGATACTAGTAGACAGCTAAGCCCAGTGAGGTCACTCCTACTCTGACTGGTAGTGTATCACATAGGCCCTGGAGCTGGACTTAGTCTGTGCAGAGTAGAGTGAGCTACCTATGACTCTGTTTCCATGCCCATGATAGTGTCTCTCTGCTGGGCTGTGTGAGTAGCTGAAGCAGCCTGGTTCTATTGTGACACATGTACTGAGGCCTATGACTCTGTTTCCATGCCCATGATAGTGTCTCTCTGCTGGGCTGTGTGAGTAGCTGAAGCAGCCTGGTTCTATTGTTCCACATGTAGTGAGGCCTATGACTCTGTTTCCATGCCCATGATAGTGTCATTCTGCTGGGCTGTGTGAGTAGCTGAAGCAGCCTGGTTCTATTGTTCCACATGTACTGAGGCCTATGACTCTGTTTCCATGCCCATGATAGTGTCTCTCTGCTGGGCTGTGTGAGTAGCTGAAGCAGCCTGGTTCTATTGTTCCACATGTAGTGAGGCCTATGACTCTGTTTCCATGCCCATGATAGTGTCATTCTGCTGGGCTGTGTGAGTAGCTGAAGCAGCCTGGTTCTATTGTTCCACATGTACTGAGGCCTATGACTCTGTTTCCATGCCCATGATAGTGTCTCTCTGCTGGGCTGTGTGAGTAGCTGAAGCAGCCTGGTTCTATTGTGACATATTCTAAATATATGCTATCTACATGTCGCACTGGATGGGGTTAGTGCTGTTGACTCATCAGAAAGTAAAGACTAATTCACAGAGTGTATGAAGATTCCAGTAAGGGTTTTGTGAAGGAGCCCTAGTGCTGTTGACTCATCAGAAATATAATGTTTTATTTAGCTCATCAGTGGGCACTCAGCACCATGGACACCTCCAGCCCAGCACCTTGCACCACGGTTCCTGCCCTGCTCCATGGATTACAACGATGATCGCCTGACCCTTGCCTGACTCCACCAAGTCCTTTGCCTGACCCCTCAAACCTGTTTGACCTAATAAAGTCCCACACCTGGGGTCATTGACATTCATTTATTTATATACAGTTAGGTCTGGAAGTATTTGGACAGTGACACAATTTCCATAATTTGGGCTCTGTATGCCACCACAAAGGATTTGAAATGAAACAATCAAGATGTAATTGAAGTGCATACTTTCAGCTTTAATTCAAGGGGTTGAACAAAAATATTGTATGAAACGTTTAGGAATTGCAACCATTTTTATACACAGTCCCCTATTTTCAGGAGCTCAAAAGTAATTGGACAAATTAACATAATCATAACTAAAATGTTCATTTTTAATACTTTGTCGAGAATCCTTTGCAGGCAATGACTGCCTGAAGTCTGGAACACATGGACATCACCAAATGCTGGGTTTCCTCCTTTGTGATGCTTTGTCAGGCCTTTACTGCAGCAGTCTTCAGTTGTTGTTTGTTCGTGGGTCTTTCTGCCTTTGGTTTTGTCTTCAGCAAGTGAAATGCATGCTTGATTGGGTTGAGATCAGGTGATTGACTCTGGCCATTGCAGAATATTCCACTTCTTTGCCTTAAAAAAGTCCTGGGTTGCTTACACACTATGTTTTGGGTCATTGTCCATCTGTATTGTGAAGCACCATCCAATCAACTTTGCTGAATTTGTCTGAATCTGAGCAGACAGAATATCCCTAAACACGGATAGCGGACACAATTCATCTGTCTGCTTCTGTCTTCTGTCACATCATCAATAAACACTAGTGACCCAGTGCCATTGGAAGCCATGCATGTCCATGTCATCACACTGCCTCCACGTTTTTCACAGATGATGTGGTATGCGTCGGATCATGAGCCGTTCCAAGCCTTCTCCATACTTTTTTCTTCCCATCATTCTGGTACAGGTTGATCTTAGTTCCATCGGTCCAAAGAATGCTGTTCCAGAACAGCGCTGGCTTTTTTAGATGTTTTTTGTCAAAGTCTAATCTGGCCTTTCTATTCTTGAGGCTTATGAATGGCTTGCACCTTGTGGTGAACCCTCTGTATTTGCTTGTGTGAAGTCTTTCTTTTATGGTACACATGGATAATGATATGCCTACCTCCTGGAGACTCTTCTTCACTTGGCTGGATGTTGTGATGGGGTTTTTCTTTACCATGTAAAGGATCCTGTGATCATCCACCACTCTTGTCTTCCATGGACGTCCAGACCTTTTTGTGGTGCCGAGCTCACCAGTGCGTTCTTTTTTTCTCAGAATGTACCAAACAGTTAATTTGGCCACTATTAATGTTCCCACTATCTCTCTGATGGATTTTTGTTTTGTTTTTACAGCCTAAGGATGGCCTGTTTCACTTGCATTGAGAGCTCTGTTGACTGCATGTTGTGCGTATAGCTTCCAAATGCAAATGCCACACTTGGAATCAACTCAGACCTTTTACCTGCTTAATTGATAAAGAAATAATAAAGGAAAAAATAGCCCACACTGGCCCATGAAACAGCTTTTGAGTCAATTGTCCAATTACTTTTGGTTATTATATATAAAAGAGCTATAATTCATAAACCCTTCCTTCAATTTGGATGTGAATACCCTTAACCTAAAGCTGAGAGTCTACACTTTAAGCCCACCCCTATTTCTAGGAGTAATATTAGACAGTAAATTCTGTTGGAAATCTCATATAAGATACGTTAGATCCAAAGTATCAAGGAGTATTGCAGTATTGTGCAGGGCAAAACATATTCTGGAACAGAGGATGTTGTATACTCTATTGTCTTGTCTTACCCTATTTGAGTTACTCTGTGGAGATATGGGGAAATGCATATAAAAGCACTTAAAACCCATTGATTACACTACAGAAAAAGCTATGAGAATTGTACATAAGGTCGGATATCGTGATCACACAAATAACTTGTTCCTAATGTCAAATGCCTTAAAGCTCATGGACTTATTCAAATTTAAATTGGCACAGTTAATGTATAAAGCAAAGACTCAAGAACTCCCAGGTAACATTAACAAATGATTTATAGAGAGGGATATCATTTGAGAGGTAACCACAACTTTAACAAGGGTTATGCTCACACCCATCTCAGGAGCAGGTGCATATCATTCTACGGAGTTACCATATGGAATGGGCTAGAGGAAAATATGAAGGAAAGCAGAAATATTGCTCTATTTGAAAAAAGAAAATATTTTTTGTTAAATACCAAAATGAGGAAAGGGAAGGTTGTTAATCTTCTGGAAACTAAGGTGTGGTTTTCTGTCTTTTTCTTCTGTATTACATTGTGGATACTGATGTTTGTTATTTATTTATTTAGTGTATTATTTACTTGTTTCAGTATTAAGAATGGAAAATTATGTTTATTTATTTATTTTGTGTTGTATCAATATTAAGAATGAAAAAGTATTAGAACGGATGATACTGAAATATATGTATTAATTAATTGGATTATATAATGTAAGCATAATTGTTCAGTATAAACAGGGGTAGGACAGGATAAGCCTAGGCTTATTCCTACTCCTTTTCGAACAATTGATAGGACTGTACTCTACATATTAGTTATTAGTTATTTATTATTTTTATTTTTAAATCATGTTCGAAATAAATATTCATTCATTCATTCATATTCATTATATGACTGTAACTTGTGTATGACTGTAACTAAGATGTTTTGGTAAACAGCTAAAATAATACAAATTCTGTCTGTGACCAAATATATATGGGCCTAACTGTAGAATCCATTGCTGGAAATGTGTTTATTTGGTTTGTTTTAGTTAATAGGACGAACATTATTTGTCATATCCATAAATACTTGAAATACGAAAATTATCTATCTCATAAATGATCTATCTCATATCAAAATATCCATAAATACGATCGGTCATATCCATAAGTACTTGAAATACAAAAATGCATCTATCTCATACTTGAAATACGAACTTGAAATCTTCCTCAGCCACCGTAGTAAGGCGATGACGTAGTCCGAACCAAATATGGGTCGACATGCGTCCGGGTGGCGAATTTGCGAAACCTAGGATGGTAGGTGACGGCAGGGCAATACCGCTACCTGATTGGTTGGCGAAACCAGAAACACTCATTCTGCAGTCTGCATGTTTTATTCCAACCTGGTCTCACACGGCAGACGTCTCGGGATTATTCCATTTTGAATTGCACTTGCATTAATTAGTTAGGCCACATTTAGGGTTAGGGTTAAGGTTAGGGTTAGGGTTATGGGTTAGGGTTAGGGTTAAGGTTAGGGTTAGGGTTAAGGTTAGGGTTAGGGTTAGGGTTAAGGTTAGGGTTAGGGTTAGGTTAGGGGAATAAAAGGCTCTGCTTGCCCGAAGGCTCGCAGAATGCACGGGCACACTAATCTTTTAGTTTTTTTCTCTACTTTCAGATCTTTGTTCATATTATGTCGTCGACCATCCACAATCCAAGGATCTCCGGCTTCAGAATTTCAGTACGTATCCAGGTAAGCACCCATTTTAACTGTATTTTTTATTTTATTTTAAACTTTTTTCAGGTTCTATCGGATCGCAGGTAAGTGTTTATTTCCTTTACAGATTTTTTTCAGGACTGGACTGTACATATTAAATGAGAGGTAAGTTTTTATATTTCATTTAAACCACTGGGTGAAATTGTGTTTAGTTCTTTAATCCAGTGTCTTTCCCTCATCATTCTCTGTCTTTTTGACCAACAGGTTCCAGATTCCAGGCCTACAATCAGGAGATTCTCCCTACCATGATCTCTAAAATGTTCGTACAGTAGGGTGGATTCCTCAATACGATTTACCCTGTAAAGGTGCTGTTTTAAACGTTCACAAAGTTTGTTCTTAGTTTCACCAATGTACCATTTAGAACAGACCCCACATTTTATTCCATATACCAGGTTTGAGGACTCCAAACCCAGAACATTCCAGATTGGAGCCCCTTTGTCTGTATATATGTTCGTAATGTATTTTGGTGTTTTTAAATGTCTTTTTAGTTTATTTTGTTTATCGCTTTTTAATGCTGCATGTACTAGCAAATCTTTTATATTTTTATTCCTCCTAAAGGCTGCAATAATTTTAAAACCCACCAACGGTTCGACGATATCTTGAGTCCTTTTAAAATTACTTTTAATCATTTTATTAAGTTCCATCGAGAATGGGGAGAACATGGAAACAAAAGGAATTATCCTGCAATTGTCCCCTTCTTTTGCAGGTCTATCCCCCCTGTTGAAGTTTTGCTGGACCTCAGCTTTGATGGTCCGGAGGAAAGTTCTCCCATAACCCCTCGATCTGAAGACCTTGAAGAGGGTCCTCGTGGCTGACTCCGCGTCCTCCTCTGCTGTGCAAATTCGCTTGAATCTGATAAGCTGCGATTTCACTATTCCCCTAAAGGTATGTTTGGGGTGATAGCTAGACTTGTGCAACAGAGCATGGGTATCTGTGGGTTTAAAATATACTCTTGTGCCCAGACTATAACCCCCCTCTCCTCTCTTAATAAACACCTCTGTGTCCAAAAACTCGATTTTCTCAGGTTGAATGTTGAATTTTACAGTGATTGCCTGATGATGCGTGTTCAGCACATTGATAAAAACCTGGAAGTCCTCCCTTGTGTGGCTCCAGATGCCAAACATATCGTCCAAATAACGGACATACAGTGCTGGGAGTTTCGGGCATTTGGGGAAGACAGTCCGCTCCCAATCAGCCATATAAATGTTGGCATACGCAGGGGCGAACTTCTTCCCCATGGCTGTCCCATGTACCTGAAGGAAACATCTGGAATCAAAGACAAAATCGTTTCTAGTCAACCCTAACTCTAAGAGATGGAGAAGAGCCTCATCTGGTCTAGAAGGGTCTGGATGGTCGTTAAATAGCTCCCGCACCGCTTTGAGCCCCAATGGGGTCTCTATGTTTGTATACAGGGAGTCAATGTCGACCGAGAAAAGCATCGAACCAATAGGAACCTGGATGTTTTTCAGTTTTTCCACAAATTCATATGTATCTTTAATGAAACTTTCATGAATTTGGGATAATGGATTTAAATAAAAATCTATGAATTCTGCTAATCGATAGGACTCGCTCCCACAATTGGACACAATCGGCCTTCCTGGGGGGACCTGATGTGGAACTGTCCAGGTCTCTGGATCCTTGTGGATCTTTGGCAAGAGATACAGTTGCCGTGGACGTGGCGGATCCTCCCCATACAGGTAAGTAATTTGTTTGGCCGATATAACTTTCTTTTCATACAGGTGAGACACCGTCGCTCTAATCTGTTTCTGGGTCTCCAGTTGCAGAGAGCCAGTTAAAGGTAAGTAGTGTGTTCTATTTTCCAATTGTCTGTTAGCCTCTGTCAAATATTGATTTTTATCCATTATTAAAATTTTAGAGCCCTTATCGGCAGGCTTAATAATTATATCCTGGTTCTTTTTTAATTTGTTCAATGCTTTTCTTTCCCCTTGTGACAGGTTACTTTCTTTTTCACAGGCCCAACGGATTCCCTCCAGGTCCCGCACATCTTCCCTGATCAATCCCTTAATAGGGTCCAAGATGGAATTCCAATCAGGTTCCCAATGAGAGGGATTGATGAACGGTTCCCTGGTGAAATCCGCGGTAAACCGGAAATGATCTAAAAGTTTCAAACGCCTGTGATACTTTGCTAAATCTCTTTGTAAATCTTCTCTGTCTGTTACAGATGGCGTAGGAATAAAGAAGAGGCCCCTCTCCAGCAGCATTTCCTCTTCTGTGGATAGTTCAAAGGTAAGTGAAAGATTTAAAATATTAGAAACATTAAAAATATTAGAATGGGGCTTGGTAAGTGTCCCAGGCCCCCCTCTTTTCAGTTTAACTGTAGCATCCATGCCTCCGTAGCCGGGGTCCAATGTATCAGATCCCTCTCACAAGCTTTGAAGTCCCGGGCCTCTACCCCTCTCAGGGTCCTGTATGTGGACTCCACATAGGTGTTTATTTCTTCCAGGAGGGCCCGTACTGGGGCCTGCAACCTGGGTGAGTATTGTGTCAAAGCAAAAAACACCTCTGCCTGAGGGAAAACCACTCTTGCCCTCGCCATCAGCTGTTGGAATTGCTTTTTCATGGTCGAGAGCAGGTTTCCACTCAGACAGTTGTTTAATCCCACCACAAAGACCACTTTGTGAGTGGCAGGACTAGGGTTCAACTTGATCAAAATATCCCTCAGATGGATATTCTCGACAAAGTATTAAAAATGAACATTTTATTCATGATTATGTTAATTTGTCCAATTACTTTTGAGCTCCTGAAAATAGGGGACTGTGTATGAAAATGGTTGCAATTCCTAAACGTTTCATACAATATTTTTGTTCAACCCCTTGAATTAAAGCTGAAAGTATGTGATAGGGCCGAATGATGTTTTCATAATGTTAAATAAGGTTAAAACAGGATACTCTATATAATTCTGTGTATCACTGTATAAACTCTGTACAGCCTGTCTCTGGGCTCTGTTAATGATTGTGTGAACCTTGTACACCCTTGTACTCTGGACTCTGTTTATGAACTTTTCCTCACCCATTACCCCTCGTGTTATTGTCCCTGAGCCAATCAAAACAGAGAAGGTCAGCTCGCCCCTTCTCTCCCCTGCTTATCAGATTTCCATGTCACTTTTCGAAAACAGGTTTTGGTCGCTCACGGCCACGTCTGTTAATGATTCGTTCTGAACACCACCCCCCTTTTCTAGGACTCTGATAGGATCACAAACTGCCTCCTCCTTTCCATTCTGTGAGAATAAAAGACTGGCTTACAGGAGGAGAGATTAGTATGATTATGGGGTCTCTCTCTCAGGAGAGGCCTTATATTCGTCCTCCTTGCAAGTAAATAATAATCATGATTGATTCCGTGTCTCTTTGTTGTTTAAAGTCTACTACGGTCTGTTTGAACTAAGCGATGGGTTAGCATGGCTTGCTTTACAACCAAGCTGAACAGAATATAGCATTTAAGCCAAGAACCAGAACCCGACCACGTGGTCCTTCGAGCCGGATCTCAAGGTCGTCTGATGGGGGAAGAAGATTCGACACACCGAAGTCTGTCGCGACAGCCCGGGATCGAGCGAACCCGGAGAAAGTCCTGGAACGTCAATTCGCTCCAGGCCGGTGACGTTAGATGTCGAACCTTTCTCCTCCAAAAGGACGGCTGACGAGATCCAGACCAAGACATAAGCAACAAAG
Organism: Nansenia antarctica; assembly: GCF_963989245.1. NCBI lineage: Eukaryota > Metazoa > Chordata > Actinopteri > Argentiniformes > Microstomatidae > Nansenia > Nansenia antarctica. Next base: position 14,049,450 of record NC_137679.1, on the reverse strand, counting down.
ACCGGTAAATATAATAGAAACTATGAATGAAAGTGAATTATAATAGAAAAAGAAAGATTGCAATCGAAATGAATAGTCTATCTATCCTAAATTGTACAAAATAGGAATTGTTTGACATGCAAGAAGAATCCATTTTGAAAGACAGATGTATATCTTTTTATGCTATGTAAACAGTAGACTAATGGAAATTAGACTGTGAGTTTTGACATACGAAAGGAATCCATTTCGAAAGATAAATGTATATCCTTTCGTGTTAGGTAAACAGCAGACTAAGAATGGAACTGAAACTATGACTGAAAGTGAATGCTTGTGAGAATTAGAAAAGTGTAGAATTAGAAAGGTTATGTGTTAGAATTAGTCTCAAGATTAGGGTTACTGTATGATCAGTGAGAGACAGAGAGAGCAGAGGAGAAACACACGGGAGGGGACTATGAACTGTGTGCGTTTGAGGCAGAAGAGGAGCGCAAGGGTGGGGGCTATTTGAGAGAGTGTGACACAGAACAGGAAACAGGGAGAAATAGACAGACAGACAGGAGACAGACAGACAGACAGGCAGAGAGAGAGAAATAGACAGACAGACAGAGAGAGAGGAATAGACAGACAGACAGGAGACAGACAGACAGACAGAGAACCAGAGGAGAGGAGACTAGGAGACGAGTAGAGGAGACGAGGAGAGGAGACTAGGAGACGAGTAGAGGAGACGAGGAGAGGAGACTAGGAGACGAGTAGAGGAGACGAGGAGAGGAGACTAGGAGACAAGGAGAGGAGACGAGGAGACTAGGAGACTAGTAGAGGAGTAGAGGAGACTAGGAGACTAGGAGACAAGGAGAGGAGACGAGGAGACTAGGAGACTAGGAGAGGAGACGGGGAGAGGAGATGAGACTAGGAGACTAGTAGAGGAGACGAGGAGACTAGGAGAGAAGGTAGTAAAAAGTGACAGAGGAGAGCGAGAGCAGGAGAGAGGGACAGAGAGGAGAGAGAGAGAGAGAGAGAGAGAGAGAACAGGAAGCAGAAGGGTGGGGGTAGACGGACTCTGACCCAAGAAGGGGTTGGAGGGCAGTAAACCTCCATTATAACACACGAATTTGGACGAATGACAAAATTTATAGAATAAATGGGAAAATGCCTCTACGAAACAGAAGCTCATTTGATACATGGTCTTTTTAATTACATGTATCAAACAGCAGGGGAAATGATGATTGACAGGAGTTAACGCACATTTTCACGTATATAATTACACACAATTAAAAAATATATATATATATAGTGATAATGGCGCACATTTCGTGAACGAATTGATCAAACACGGTGTCCAAACACCTGGACATTGAAGAGTGTGTTTCTCTAAAGGAAACACACATGAGAATAACACAGACAACTATGGGTTTGAATGAATGAATGAATGAATGAATGAAATGAATGAAATAAATGAAATTAATGAATTTGAAATAGTAAATGGGAGATGGGGTTTAGACTACCCATAGTAGACGACAATAGGGAAGTATTGATTGATTGATTGAAAACTTTATTAGAAGATTTGCAGAAGCAAGTGACATGAAAGTACATATTTCAATTGGGGTCCTAGATACTCAATTCATCGTTATATGTAAAGACAGCAGATTTGGCAGAAACAGAAAACACACTGGCCACGTGGATGGCTATTTAGGAAATAGGAAATAGCCAGAACAAATGATCTGCCAGTCCCTTCTGTTTCCTACAGGATCGAGAATACAACCTGATGACCAGATCCTCATCGACGAGATGGAAGGAGAACACTGGCGCAGCCCGCGGTGGGTTGAGCCATTTGGGGTGCTGCTGAGCATCTCAACTGCTGTCAAGATCGCAGAACGAGATACGTGGATACACAGAGCCATTGAAAGAAGGTGACATTGTTTCCCTCGAACGACGGATAGTGGTGGAAGCCCGGGCTACAAAGGGGTTATTCATTTAGTGAATATTACGTCTCAAACCCGGTGAAGAATTCTTCAGATCCACTACCTCTTAGAATGAGGGGACCAAATCCTCCCGACGACCAAACGAGACGCCCAAGTCCAGGCACACGACCCAGTCTGGGGCAGTAATGTCCCAGATGACAAGAAACCCTGAACTATCAATCAGAGACATTTGTAAACGCATCCCTTACGATAAACGAAGCCCAGAACCGCGAAATCGATCAGATCAGACTGATGACACTCCAGAACTGAATGACTCTTGACCTATCGACTGCAGTGGCAGGAGGAACATGTGTGATGCTTGACCTCACATGATTGTTTGTTGTGTCTTCCCCTGCTTCAGAGCTATGACTAACAAACTGATTTCAGAAATACTTGTACAAACAAATGTTGATTCAAGAAATTATGATGGAACCTAAGTACCTAACCCAATTTGAGAAACTCTAATCCAAGTTGAGATTCATGTGTGATCTGTACGGCGATGTTGAATGACAGTTAAACTAGAAAATATGAAAGAAAGTTAAACGACCTGAATAAAGAGAGAATGTTTGTATCGTGATAAATTATGAAAAACAGCAGGGAATGATAGGGCCGAATGATGTTTTCATAATGTTAAATAAGGTTAAAACAGGATACTCTATATAATTCTGTGTATCACTGTATAAACTCTGTACAGCCTGTCTCTGGGCTCTGTTAATGATTGTGTGAACCTTGTACACCCTTGTACTCTGGACTCTGTTTATGAACTTTTCCTCACCCATTACCCCTCGTGTTATTGTCCCTGAGCCAATCAAAACAGAGAAGGTCAGCTCGCCCCTTCTCTCCCCTGCTTATCAGATTTCCATGTCACTTTTCGAAAACAGGTTTTGGTCGCTCACGGCCACGTCTGTTAATGATTCGTTCTGAACACCACCCCCCTTTTCTAGGACTCTGATAGGATCACAAACTGCCTCCTCCTTTCCATTCTGTGAGAATAAAAGACTGGCTTACAGGAGGAGAGATTAGTATGATTATGGGGTCTCTCTCTCAGGAGAGGCCTTATATTCGTCCTCCTTGCAAGTAAATAATAATCATGATTGATTCCGTGTCTCTTTGTTGTTTAAAGTCTACTACGGTCTGTTTGAACTAAGCGATGGGTTAGCATGGCTTGCTTTACAACCAAGCTGAACAGAATATAGCATTTAAGCCAAGAACCAGAACCCAACAGTATGCACTTCAATTACATCTTGATTGTTTCATTTCAAATCCTTTGTGGTGGCATACAGAGCCCAAATTATGGAAATTGTGTCACTGTCCAAATACTTCCAGACCTAACTGTATATAAATAAAAGAATGTCAATGACCCCAGGTGTGGGACTTTATTAGGTCAACAAGTTTGAGGGGTCAGGCAAAGGACTTGGTGGAGTCAGGCAAGGGTCAGGCGATCATCGTTGTAATCCATGGAGCAGGGCAGGAACCGTGGTGCAAGGTGCTGGGCTGGAGGTGTCCATGGTGCTGAGTGCCCACTGATGAGCTAAATAAAACATTATATTTCTGATGAGTCAACAGCACTAGGGCTCCTTCACAAAACCCTTACTGGAATCTTCATACACTCTGTGAATTAGTCTTTACTTTCTGATGAGTCAACAGCACTAATCCCATCCAGTGCGACATGTAGATAGCATATATTTAGAATATGTAAAATGCAAACACCAGAAATGCAAGAAAGTTTATGAGGTATACCAAATGGAATTAATAACAAGTGTTACAACCCTTCTGTCTAGAGTAAAATAAGGGCCTAACAGGGTAGAGTGCAGAATGTACAGGTGTGTTGCAACACAAATGCCAAAAAAAAGTGTACAAGGGATCAAATCAATTCAAGTTTTATTTGTATAGCGCATTTCTCACAAGATGCGACTCAATGCGCTTCACGTAATGACAGATGTTCAGTGTCCAGTGTAGTGTAGTGTTCAGTGTTGTGTCCAGTGTAGTGTAGTGTTCAGTGTTGTGTCCAGTGTAGTGTAGTGTTCAGTGTTGTGTCCAGTGTAGTATAGTGTTCAGTGTTGTGTCCAGTGTCCAGTGTAGTGTTCAGTGTTGTGTCCAGTGTAGTGTAGTGTTCAGTGTTGTGTCCAACCCCCAGTGGTCAGACACGGACAGCTCCGTTGGTGGCCAGTCGTCCCTCTGCTCGGGACCACAGCTCGGCGCCTGCAAAAAGTCAGCTCTCAAAAACAAGAAAAAAAGCAATAAAAATAGGGGGATAAGTAATCGGTAGACATCTGAGAATGTATCTATTGTGAACTTTTAAATTACATGAAGTGGTTGAAGACAACGCGGCGTTTTTTAGCCCTGCCGGCTGTACATCATTATCTTTGTTTTGTCACTATTTGCACTTCTGGTTATATGCATAACTGCATTTAGTTGTTGGTACTTGTACTCAGCAATGACAATAAAGTTGAATCTAATCTAATATCTGATAACGCTAAACCACATAGGATTACCCAATTAGCCAAGCCAGATGAACAAAACTACAGCCAAATGCGTAACACATGCAAAAACCTAAATAATAAATACATATATGAAAACTATGTTCATTAATAATATTTCGAAATTCTCACCTGAGCTGCATTTGCCATTGTACTTGTAATTCTTCTTCTTCTTCGTCTTCTTCTTCCTCTTCGTCTTGCTTCGTATGTAATCCTTAAAAATTCGCGTCCCTTTAAGATCCTTCAAAATCTCGCGGTTTCTCGCGGTTACTTACCGACGCGCTTACGATGACGCGCTCCAACCAAATGGTACATCACGTTTCCGGGTGATGGATTTGATGTCTGCAGCTGGACCCTTCTCACGCCAGCGGTGCTCTGAACCCGGAAAAGCAGCTACGGCAAACGCAACAGGACAAACAGGTCGCTGGTTTGGCAGGGGTTAAGGTGGTACTGGCAGACTTCATATCATTGAAGGAACAATGAATGGAGCCATGTACAGACAGATTCTTGAGATGAACCTGCTGCCATCCACCAGGATTCTGAGGATGAGATGAAAGCATACAGCAAAGGAAACTCGCAATTGGTTTCAGAGAAAGAAAATCAACTTGTTGGAATGACCCAGTCAATCACCTGACTTAAACCCAATTGAACATTTGTGGAAGCATCTGAAGATCCAGATTTACAAGAGGGCCCCCCGCAATCTTCAAGATTTTAAGACAATCTGTAGATGAATGGGCCAAAATCACGCCTGAATACTGCGGGCGATTAGTTACTTCATACAGAAAGCGCCTTGAAGCTATCATTACAAACAAAGGCTTCTCCACTAAGTATTGCATTAATTTCAGTTAGTGTGTTCAATACTTTTTTCCTGTTTCATTCCACTTTATTACACATAACTTTATTTACATTTAACTATAATGTTTAGATTTTTTGTCTGGATTGTTTGAGTTAATACCAAAGTCTGGTGCAAATTCCACTTGAATAGGCTCATTGGAAATACATTTACTGGACAAAATGTTCATGTGTTCAATACTTATTTCCCCCACTGGAGATAGATAGATCGATAGATAGAGAAAAGGGTGTGAATTGAAAGGTATGTGTATCAGCTTGCATCAAAAATAGCGGAGTGTGTGTCTGGCGCAGGGGTTAAGGCAGACCAGCTAGCAATCAGAAGGTTGCTGGTTTGATCCTTGCCTCAGGAGACGGTTGACTTTAATTTAATGTTTATTTTTTGGCACTTAACAGAAGCCTTCATGCAAATCGATTTACAATAAATACATCTGTCTAAGTAAGTGAATCATCTATCCATCAATAATCATAAGAAATAGTAATTTATCCCAAATCCAGGGGCCAGTTACAATGCTAGAAGTTACTAGTCAGAAAGGCTTCAAACACCATGCATAACAGAAGTTACTTCTCGTAAATTAGCTTACATGATCATTTTAAACATACATTTTTAGATTAGATTCAACTTTATTGTTATTGTAGAGTACAGGCATCAGACAACGAAATGCAGTAAGAAGTGTATGTCTGAAGTGGGATTCGAACCCCCATTTTAAAAGAACCCTATGATCTCACAGTAGCAGCTAATTCAACTCTGCCATCCTGATGATCTGATAGTGTGTAGCCTGCTGCGGATATAACCACAGTAGTGAATGTTCATTTATTTTAAAATGAAAATAAAACATGAAGGTTTTTTTGCCAAGCCATTTCCCTTGCCTCATTAATTGCGGCAGTATATCCCTTTTTGAATTCATATTTTTTGTCTTCATGAAGCTCCATAAGCAGAGCACTGCGCTGTCATTTTCCAGTCATAGTATCTTCTTTTCAACGATTGGCTGTTCTGGGCTGATTATTACTCTGTGCGCGCGCCCAAAGCCAGCATTTACAAGCGTGAACTGAGTTATCATTGACGAGACAAGGCTGAATTGGATTATTGGAATGAGTTAAATCATACTCAAGATTAGCTCGAACCAGGCTTTTTCAACTAATCGCTGATGTAGTTATCAACGTACATGGAATACCCCCCTGATCTATACCAACTAGAATTAATAGATCTAGATCTATACTACTCACAGATATACACACACACACTCACACAAGACATACAGATCTATACCAACTAGAATTATACACAGATCTACGACGTGTATTCCCACCAAAACAGTGAAAATTCACAGCAACAATAAACCCTGGTTCAACAAAGACATTCAACTTCTACGCAAGGAAAATAACTCAGCTTTTATTAGTGGAGACAGGGATCAATATAAAATTGCCAAATATGAACTCAGGTCTGCAATCAGGAAAGCCAAATCTAATTATGCCATGAAACTGGAACAGCAGATTGCATCAAGCGACACTAGAACAATCTGGAAAAAAATAAAGTCTATGACCAACTACAACAAAAGTCCCCCCCTTACATCTGACATTGACACTGACCCAGACAAACTCAATGAGTTATATGGGAGGTTTGAACAGTCCCCAGTCCCACCTTACTCTCCCCCCCACTCCCCTAGCCCTCCTAGTCAACCTAGCCCTCCATCACACACTACTACATCTGGAGTCACCCAACACCTACGCCTGCATCCTATTCATTTGACTTTAGCTCAGCCTTCAATACAATAGACCCGGTCAATCTCTCCAATAAACTGGTGGACATGAACATTGACCCCTGCATCTGCCACTGGATACGGAGCTTCCTGTGGAAAAGACGACAGAGGGTCAAGATGAACAGCCTTTCACGGTTCTTTCTCAAACAGCAAAAAAAAATAATCAAAGTGAAACAAAACCTCCTCCTTCCGTTCTACAGATCATCTGCACCCCTCCCACCCTGCTCACCACCTGTTTCACTGTTGCCCTCTGGACGGCACTACTGATCCCTGGCCACCAAAACATCCCGTTTAAAAAAAATGTTTTCCCCCTCTGCTTTAAGGACTCTCAACACCTGACTCACTGTACTAATCCTGCCAGATGTACTGCACTTTATAGTTGTAAATATTGACGATGATTTTGATTGACTATGATTTTGTGGTTATGTGTGTACATTGTCTATTGGGATAGTCATGTGTAATGTGTGTATGTTTGATGTATTTGACACTGCTGTATTGGTTTTTTCCCACCTGCACCGACAACAAATTCCACCGACCTTGGTCGTGTGGTCATTAAACGATTCATTCATTCATTCGTTCAAGCAGTGTATGAAACAGTTAGTTCGCCATCGAGATCTTTTGACGTTTGTTTGAGCTATTACTCCAGTACAGCAGGTGGCGGTGTTGCAATAGTGTTACGACTTTTTTACAGTCAAAGAACGACCAGACGCAGAAGGAGGAAGTTCACATGTTGTTATGTTTTTAGACTTTTAGGATCTCAAAATGGCAGAGATACAGCTGTTGAAAGGGTTTATCTCCGAGCGATTAACACTGGCAGCTTTTGAGATATTCGGGGCGATGGAAAAAACGATGTCAGACTACCAAGGAGAAGTCTCCTGTTGCAAGGAGGAGAACCACCGTCTACGCACGATGCTAAGCGTCCGTTTTCAACCGGAGATGAAGCTACATAGAACAGGTTAGTTTTTATTACACTACTACACTAAAGGCTGCAGCTAGCTGCTACTTCGTTTAATGTAAAGCCAGGTTCTCTTTGTGACTGAGGCATATGGGATGCTAGCCGGGCTGAACACCAACATGCCTCTGCGTCCTAAACCCGTTTGAACATGAAACACCCTGGATATGCTGCTAGCTCTCAATGTCAAGCTATGCAGAGTGGTAAAGTAGCTAGCTAACTACGTTTTAATGTACAACCGTAAGGAAGCGTCTTAATAGCTATTATTATATAATGTTAGCAACCTTGTATCAATATATAAAGTGAGCAACCTTGTATTATTATATTATGTGAGCAACCTTGTAATGTAGCTGTAGCTAGACACACTGACTCTAATGTAGCTGTTCTAGATCGTAGATGGTAAGGCCCAATCCCAACACACCCCTTGCTCCTACAATTTAGCCCTACCCCTCAATTTTGCGTTGGAAAATAGACATGGGTCATTGAAAGTGCTTGAATATCTCCCCCCCCCCCCTCTCTCTCTCTCTGATTACATTTTATTTTTATTTTTTTATTTTTATATATAGATATTAAAACATGTTTTACTTAGCTCGTCACCTAGTAGTCTCTGTATTGCTTAACTTTACACATATTTCACAATGTATAGTTTTTCTGTGCTGTGGTAGAGAAGGCAAGAGACCATCTAGTGTTCACACATTCAAGCCTCTCTTTTTAATTGTTGTCTGTGAGCGGATAGTTCCTATTAGCCTATATCAATTCTCATCTAGATCTGTCTCAAACTATGCTGTGTTGGGTCCTTGAATTTGAGGGAATTGAGTCTTGTTGAAAGTCCTTGAAAGGTGCTTGAATTTGATGTTTCAGAAGGTGTGGGAACCCTGCACACTCCATTTACATTTACAGTTTTGCCATTTAGCAGATGGCTTGTTCCAAAGCAACTTACAATCGATACATTTGACTAAGCAAGTGAATCATCAATTCACCAGTTGTTGCAGGAAGAGTAGGCTAATCTAGCTCAGGCCCCTGGCCATTGGCAGTTGTCGTGATAGAAGAAGCAAGCAAGCAAGGAATAATAATAATAACAATAATAATAATTATTAGGTGGTGGGGCCTGTCTGCCAGCAGAGATGGAGGAGCGGAGTGAACGGGCTGAAGTTTGGGGGCCTGCAGGTAGGCAGGTAGCCAAACAAAGTTGTTTCAGAGGCACACTCCAAACGGAGTTGTTTCAGAGATTCGCTCTGAGAGCGCCGGAATGCACACTGTGGTATGCTGATGTCTGTAGCTAGCTAGCTAACATTACAACATTGTTTTAAGGCTGATTTGTGCATGACAGTCCTGCATTTTGACCTATTTCAATTGCATTTCCCCCCTTTGATGCCTTATGATGCCCAATTCTTTTTTTACTTAGGCCTAAGTTCAGCCGTGAATTTGCTGTACTTGGTACCACTCCTCTGATATCAGTGCAGACTGGCAGGGTAGAAGCACGGCTTGCTAGCCTCCAGAGCACAGCTATTCTGCCACGAAGTGGCCTGGGCCCTATTCCACGAAGCTCGATAAAGTTCTAAGCCTCCATAAAGTTTTAAGCCTCGATAATGTTAGCTTGTGTTCGGTGCCATCAATGTGGCTCAAATAATTCGCTGCTTGGTTGAGCTCCTTCTGAGTCAGATATAACTAGCCTGGTCGGGACCAGGCTAAAACACAGGCTATAGTGAGACGCGAGTCAAAAAAGGCTCACAGGCGGAAACTACATCCCGAACGACAGTTCCTCCCTAGGAAATATTAGTTCCCACTTCACATGAGATAGATAGATTAGATAGTTTGACTGTGTGATAGATAGATAATTTGATATTTTGAAAGTGTGATCGATCGATAGATAGATCGATATATCAATAAAGTAAAGAGTGTAAAAAAAAAAGTAATTGTCTCAACTTGCATTGCCGTCATCACAGCGGTCTGGCTGGCGTAGTGGTTAAGGCTGCGGACTCGAGTTCCAAAGGTTGCGAGTTCGAGACTTGACTAAGCCATTCGTTTTTTTTTTTTTTTACATTTAACCGAAGATTTCATGCAAAGGTTTCAAACACCATTGTAATCGTGTCAGTTCTTGTAAATTAGCCTGCACCATAATTTTATAGCCTACATACTTTTTTAGATGAGATTTTAGATTAGATTCAGACAACGAAATGCAGTAAAAAGTGCGCCTGAAGAGGGATTTGAACCACCGATATAAAATGACGAATAAATCCTATGGCAGCGGTCGATACCACTAGGCCATTGTGGCGATATGACGGTTTGTAGCCTGCTGCTCATATCACCACAGTAGTAAATATTCATTTATTAAAATATGAACATATAACAATAACTGGGGCTAGTATGACCTACGCATTTAATCGGTCAGCAATTTCTTGCCAAACCATTTCCCTCGCCTTGTTAATTGCGGCAGTATTGCACTATTTTACATCTTATTTTTCCGTCTTCATAAAAAATCAATAATTCGGAATGCTGCGCAAATGTAGTACCCCTGCAGAGTGGAGTATCTTCATTTCGACAGATCGACTCTTCTGGGCTGCGTATGTCTGCGTGCACGCGCCCATATCGAAGATTTGTAAGCCTGTCTTCTGTGAACACTGATGACACAAGGCTGATCCTCATTCGAGGAATCACCTGAGGCTTGAAATCCAATCTCGAGTTCCCTGAGCGCCGCATTTATTTATAGCGCCGCTATACTGATCCACCTTTAGTGGAATGGCCCCCAGGTAATGAAGCATTGTTGTTTATTATTTGATGACTTGTTTGATGGATTGATAGCGTGAAACTTAAGTTGTGAACGAATTATGAGCGTCCATGCTTTTCTATGATGCTACTGATTAGTGCTGTCCCAAACGACTATTTTCCTAACGATTAATCTAGCGATTATTTTATCGATTAGTCTAACGACTAATTTATCGGTAAGTCTAACGATAATTTTTGTACTGATCGAAAAAAAAAAAAAAACGTATTTGTCTCCACCTCACTGCTATGTTTAGCCAACTTGAATGCCAACATGGCCATTTAGAAGTCTGTCCATCACCACAACACATAGCTAGCTAGTAGCTACATAGCTAGCTAACGTTACTCTCGCTGCTATGTTATGATTAGCTAAATTGATGCTAACGTAGCATGCGAGCTACGAGCTAGATAACGTACAGTAGGTGCGAGCACCACAATGACAATAGGCTACCGTAGCTAGCCAGCTACATAGCTAACGTTACTAACACCAGAAGACAAGACATACGAACTGTGGTGAGCTACATTGCTTGTGTAACATTAGTAGCTATCCATTTTTCACTCATACACTTAATTGTCTCGCCTGGTAAAATAAAGGTTTAAAAAAATAAAAATAAAAAATCGCCATTTTGTTTATTTACGACTAACCGACGCATATTACGCAACCCGACGTATTGACGTAGTCGATGACGTCGACTAATCGTAACAGCCCTACTACTGATGACGTATCAGGGTCTTGAAGGGTTATTTCATAAGGGAAGACTATAAGAAGACTATAAGGGAAGACTATAAGACTAAGATAAGGGAACCACTACCCCTTGTAACTCTGTTCTGAGGGGCAAGCCGAAAAGCTAGTGGCACTAATCAACTCGGCCGTGGTTACGATTAGTGTTGTTCCGATACCATTTTTTGATCCCGATACCGATACCTGACCGTGCAGTACTTGCCGATACCGAGTACCGATCCGATACCACGGCGTTTGAAAAAACAAAACAAAAAAACATGTTTTTTGAGCCGCATACTCACCTCGATGTAAAATTATTGCTAACACTTAGTCTGGCACTGCTCAAAACCTTTGTAAAACAGGAAAAAATACCAACAGAGAGTGAATGCTATAGAACTTTTTTTTTTATTGTCTACCTGGTATGGTGACAAGAAAATCAACCCCTTATAAAACCTGAAATGTGGCTCTCACAGATGCCAATCAGTGCAATATCCATTTAAGATATAAAACAGTCGTAGTAGTAGTGCAACAGCAAGTGAACATTTACAAACAAAATAACTTTAAGATATAAAACAGTCGTAGTAGTAGTGCAACAGCAAGTAAACAATTACAAACAAAATAACTTTAAGATATAAAACAGTCGTAGTAGTAGTGCAACAGCAAGTGAACATTTACAAACAAAATAACTTTAAGATATAAAACAGTCGTAGTAGTAGTGCAACAGCAAGTAAACATTTACAAACAAAATAACTTTAAGATATAAAACCGTACAAGTAGTGCAACAGCAAGTCAACATTTACAAACAAAATAAGGCCCATTTGAGACTAACATAAGATGTAGGCCTACCTGAGGGAATAATAATATTTTAGAAGTGCAGCCTGAATTTGGTAAAATAAATAAAAGGATATTTTAAATGTTAGGAAATGTTATCACAAATGTAAACAAACTCCACTTTAAAAAACAAAAACAAAAGAGCTGGAGCAAAATAAAGTGCACTGCACATTAGTGCAGACATGTCACATAGCAGCACTCAGTCCTCCAAATTAAAATCCTTAGGCTTCAAGTTCAAATACATAGGCAGGTTCTTCTTTAAGAAGATGAGCATTTCTACTCTCTCTCCTAGCAGCCTGTTCCTCTTTTCATCCAGTATGTTGGAAGCTGTGCTGAACAGTCTCTCACTATCTACACTAGTAGAGGGAGCACAGAGAAACACTGCAGCAGTAGCAGCCAGGGTGAGGAACCGTTCCTTATTCTTTCCCCAGTACTCAAATGGGCTCTCTAAGCGGTGGATGGTTTTCTCAGCCAGATATGTCTCTATCTGTACCTGTGTAGCTGTGCTGCTGGCCCCGCCTTGTTCCTCATCATGCTCTTGCAGGATTTCCTCATACAGCCCCTTAAAGCAGCTCTTGCTGGTCCTGCTGCTTGTGTGGGGCTCTGCTTCCATCCGTGAGGCCTTGTTGGCTGGCTCTGCTGCCAGTGATCGAGACTCCTCCTCCGAGTCTTCTCCACCTCTTGGATCAGTGCACTCTTTGCAAGCTTGCTGCTTTCCACACTTGTGAAGTATCTGCAGTAACATAGTAAACAAAATACACGTGTTGAATAAAGTAAATATTTACACTTAACGTTTATACTTAATCAGCACACTATTATACACACCTGTCTTTGTAACGCGGGTCCAAGAGGGTTGCAACAGCATACTGGGGCTCCTCCTCGACGGTCTGGAACCTTTTGTCGACAGTCGCTAGTAGGGTTGCTTTCATTGTTTTTATCCCGCTGTCCTCCTCGGTCTCTCGGGTCAACAGTCGCTTCAGTACCACCACCGTGGGGACGACTTCAGACGCGATGGAGGTGCTAAAGCTGATTTGTTTCGTAATCTCCTCGAACGGAGCCAGGACGATGTTTACTTTTTCAAGTAAAGCCCACTGGTTGGTACTCAGGGTGGCTGGGAGGTCGTAGTCAGCCGCGTAGGCTGAGAGAGATCTCTTCTGCTCCAGCAGACTCTCTGTCATGTAGAAGGTGCTATTCCACCGGGTGGGCACATCTTGTTTCAGCCGTTTGATTGGCATTCCAAGTTCAGTCTGTACAGTTTGCAGACGTGAAGTGGCCAGTGGGGAATGCTTGAAGTGGCCGATGATCTTTCTCCCATTGGCCAGCGCGTCGCACACACTCTGTGACAGTAGGCCTTCCTGCACCACTATCTGGATCAAGTGGGCAAAGCATCCCATTCTTGAAACACCCAAGTCCCTCATCGCCTTCTTCATGTTGCTTGCGTTATCACAGAGAATGGCGTGGACCTTCAATAATAAGTAATAATACATTATTAAGTAAATATAAACGACAAGTGAAAATAAAAACACAAGAGAAAATACAACATTTTAGAGTAAGACAAGAACAAAGAAGTAGGCTAATGTTACCTTGGACTTTGGGATGTTCCAGTTAAGCAGCATACTCTCAATTGCTTCTGCAATTGCTTCACCAGTGTGGGACCCCTTGAACTCGTTTGCATGCAGCACAACGCTTTCCCGGTTGTATGATTCGGAGTCCACCCAGTGAGCAGTTAAACTAAGCAGGGACAGTGGGGAGACGTCGCTGGTCCAAATATCCGTAGTGAAGCTGATAACCTGCACCTTTCCTAGCTTATCTGAAACATGCTCAGGCCGTCTCCGTGATGTATTTGCGACCTGGTATTTTGTATTTAGGTACAGCGTGAGCCATAAAAAGGCGGAATCCCACATTGTCAACAAAGGAGAGGGGCAGGTCACAGAGCACAATCATTTCAGACATTTTCTCAGTCATCTTTCTTGCCATTTCACTCGTCGCGTCCCACTGGTCCTTTTTATGGAATGAGCTACTCAGCGTTTGTTGTTTTGGTCCATCCGTTCTCTTGCTCGCTGTCGCAGCTGCAGTAGATGACAGAAACTCTTCGTGCTCTTTAACTCTTTGACTGCCAGCCATGTTCAGAGCGGAGAGCTCCACACTGCCAGACTTTTGGGGCATTTTCGCTGAACTTTGAAGACCCACCAAATATTGACTTTTCGGACTACATAAACATTGAACATATCTAACAAAACTTTAGACTCTCTTCTTTCATCAGAAAAAGAAAGTTTGTTTCTAGCCTCTTTGAGTGTTTAGAAATCGGCCGTAGAACATAGGGTGGTTTCAGCAAAAACACCTGATTTTGACCAATAAACAGAGAAAACGAGCTTTTTCTGCAGAGAAGCAAATTCAAGCAAAACGGTGACTGACGTCCACATATTTTAGTTTTAGTGACACCTCAAACATCTGAAAAGTTGTTTACTTCTATGAAACAATAAAAACAACACAGGAAAAAAGGCTTTTGATGACAAAATAACTAGGGATGCTCCGATTTATCGGCCACCGATTTAAATCGGCCGATTTCACTCCAAATGACTCGATCGGTGATCGGCAAAAATGGCCGATCGCAAAAACCGATCTTTTTTTTTTTCTTCTTTTTTTTTCTTTTTCTGGGGAAGACAGATAACTGAACAGAAAACATAGGAGGACGTAACAGTATGTAAACCATGAAGGCCACGTTTATGATGTCTTTTATACAGCCATATCGACTGACTTGGGCTTCAGGCCCTAACTGGGTGATAGGCCAGACTTTTACTATGCCATAAAAATGGGTCTGCGTTTGCTTGGTGCCTAATGGATCAAAACTTTTGTCTAAAAAGCAAAAAATATGTAGGCTATCCAGTCAGTAGGCCTACAGTTATGTATTTTTTTTTAGAATCGGTATCGGTATCGGTATCGGTTGATCTTGAGGAAAAAAATCGGTGATCGGTATCGGCCCCAAAAATCCAGATCGGAGCATCCCTAAAAATAACTACATTTATTCACAGATTTTGATTTTTTCCTTTTATTTTTCATTTTTTCATTTTTTTTTCATCATCACTCAATAATAATTTTTTTCTGTGTGGTAGGCTTTGAAGCACTCTCCTGAGTGCAGGGGTACATGGCAGGACCTGCACCACATTCTGGTCTCTCTCCTTTTACCCCTTCGAACGCAGACCCTACATTTTCTTGCTGGCTTTGTGTTATTGCTGGTGGGCCTTAATTTTTCCAACTCATGCCTGGCCATCCGGCCATCCAGCCTGCTCTCTGGGTCTCTCTGTCTTGCGGCCCTGGTTTGTCGGACCTCCTCTTCCTCCTCCTCCTCCTCCTCCCCCCCACCTCCTCCTCTCTCCCCCTCCTCCCCCTCCTCCTCTCTCCTCCTCTTCCTCCCCCTCCTCCTCCTCTCTCCTCCTCCTCCTCCTCCTCCTCCTCCGCTACATAGGTTTTTTCAGTCCACGACCTCGCCACCCTCCTCATGAACTCCAAGTGTGTTTTGCACTTCCCCGGGTTCCTGGCCTTGTACAGCACATATGCATTGAACATACACAGCTGAAATAAGTATGCCACAAACTTCTTTGACCAGTTGAGTGTTTTCTAGGGATGCACGATATGCATTTTTTCCAACCGATACCGATACCGATATTTACCCGCTTCTCGTGGCCGATAACCGATACCGATACCGATATTATTATTTTATTTTTTCTTTCCTAGCACCAGGGGAGCTCCCCCTCCCAAATTTCGTTGTTTGGTACCTGTACTATATCAATGACAATAAAGACCATTCAGATATAATTTCACAGTTCATAACCTGTAGTTCATGCACACCTGAAGGTAAGAAAGGCTATGTAGTGAGCAAAGATTGATGATTTAATATTCCATAGTGATCTCACCAAATCTAACTTACATCACTATTGTTAACACAACAAAGAGAACACTTCTGACTCTTCAAATGTTCATTTATTATTTCCTCTAACAAACAGAATCTGTTATACAGTGCACAATGCTTTTTTTAGCCAAGATCTGGCCTCCTTTTATGAAAACAAAAAAGGCTTACCTAAGAGTAATTAGATCAAAAAAGTGTCAAAAATAAAGTGCACCTTGTGCATCAGTCAATACAAAAATAAAGACTTTTAAAGAACCAAAAGTTGTATAGAACTTGTACAGAAACTAGTGCCAAATGGCTGCTTAGTCTGCAGATAAACAGAATGATACAAGGCACATAGTAGGCTACACTAGTATGCTTAATAAAGCAACTGAAAAGGGCTGGGCTACTTTTAGTGCATGAGGATGAGGTAGGTTGTGATAAAGCCCATCAAACGTTTTGCATAAGAATTCAAAATAAATTGCACTGACATGGAAAAACAAAAAGTGCATGGTTTCCTTGTAAACAACTTGTCTTGTATAGCCTACATTCACATTCTCACCTAAATAATAGACACGTTTTCCATTGGTGTTCCCTAATATACAAACTGAATACAATTCCTACCTCATAGAACCTTTGCTAGCCTAGTCTTCAGAAGCAGTAGCCTAGCCGCGGTGGTAGCCTAGCCTTCAGAAGCAGTAGCCTAGCCGCGGTGCAACACATTGAACACGCATTTGAAAACTGCAGGAAGACAGCAGACAGCTCAAAGGCTCAAGCAATCAATGAAAAAATAATGGAGTTGGTGGAGCTACCACCGCGGCTAGGCTACCTTCTGAAGACTAGGCTACCACCGCGGCTAGGCTACCTTCTGAAGACTGGGCTACCACCGCGGCTAGGCTACCTTCTGAAGGCTAGGCTACCACCGCGGATAGGCTACCTTCTGAAGGCTAGGCTACCACCGCGGCTAGGCTACCTATTGCTTGATATTCCTTCCATACAGCGTGCTTGCAATGGTGATTCTTCAGGTGACTTATTAGATTCGTTGTGTTGTAACTCGTAGACCTTTGCCCTCCTCTCCGAACTTTTGTCGAACATGTGTTGCAAATTGCAAACGCACTATCTGCCTTAGAAATTGTGAAGAATGTCCACACCGGGGAAGGCATGTTTCGCTCGCGTCTCGTCTATACAAACTGCGTGCCTGAGCGCGGAAACCGGAAGCAGAGCGCGGAAACCGGAAGCAGAAATATTTCCGGCTTCATATTATCGGTTAAATATCGGCTAAATTTCAAATAAATACCGATACCGATAAACATTAATTCCTCAATATCGGGCCGATAAATATCGGTGCCGATAATATCGTGCATCCCTAGTGTTTTCCGTATGAATGGGTAATATGCAATGTTCTGGTCAAGTTTGTCCACCCCATTCATGCAGGCATTGTATGCCACAACACACTGCGGTTTGAGCTGACCGACCTTCTCCTTCTTCCCCTTCTGCCACACCTCCACCCTCTGCATGCTGTCATGGTGGCAGGTTGTCACCATCCTCACCAGACGCTTGTCCTGCCATGCCATAACCAGCACCCTGCCATTGTGCCGCACCACCCTCCCCTCCACACCCAAGTCCTTCTTTGTCGGCTCCCTTATGATCTGCGGTTCCCCCCTGTTTTTTCGCAGTGTTCCGCAGACGTTGGTGTTGGCTTTGATCAACTGCTCACAAAGTTGAACAGAGTTGTAGAAGTTGTCCATGTAAAGTGTGTATCCGTGTCCTGTGAGACGGTCAAGGAGGGAGAACACTGTGTCTGGGAGTGTGTTATGCTGGCCAACATAAGGCTTCATGTTAAAACAATACCCAGTATAAGAGTCACACAGTATGTAGGATTTAATTCCATACTTCACCGGCTTCTGAGGGTTATACACTTTGAATGATAGGCGGCCACGCCACTGCATCATTCCTTCATCAATGCAGATACTTTCAAAGGGCTGATACAGCTCTTTGAATTTGGCTACAACATGATCTAAAATAGGACACACTTTATACATTTTATCTGTGGCGTCCTGTGATGCATTATTGTTGTAGTGGAGGAACTTCCAGATGAGCTGATACCTGTTCCTGGACATGGTTTTATTGAAGTATGGAGTGGCGTCCTGTGGATCCACACTCCAATACATTTCTATTTTTGGCTTTTTTATGTAACCGGTGATGAAAGTGAGTCCAAAGAATCGTTTCAGTTCTGGGACTGTCACCGGTTTCCATGACCTCCCTCTGGAGTGTCGGGATGTGTCGGGATGTGCCTGTAAAAACTGCTTGGCATACAGGTTGGTTTGATCTGCAATGTGCTGCACCAGCTCATCAGGAATAAGCAGCTCGAGGAAATCAACCGTCCGGTCAGATTTCAGCTCTGCAGCAGCATTCTGGGGTCCAGGGGTTGCCGTGAATGGAACCTTTGTGGGTTGCCAGTCACCGTCACCCCAACCAGCAGCTTTCTCTGAAGACAGCCGTCTCCTTGCAGTAAACCCACTGGTTGAGGCACGTCCTCTGCTCGATTCAGGAACTGTAAAATATTGAAATATATACCATTTTATACAATATATATATATATATATACAAAAGGCATGTTTTATTGCTTTGTAATGATGTAGTGTAATAGTGTAATAGTAATAGTAATAGTGTTATACTGCTCTAGTGATGGTTAAAGTTTCAGCACAACACACACAGGTAGACATCAACACAGAGAGGTCACACACAGGTCATCAACACACACATCAACACACAGAGGGAGACTTCAAAGACACAGGTCACACACAGGTAGGGCTGTTACGATTAGTCGACGTCATCGACGTCATCGACTACGTCAATACGTCGGTTTGCGTAATATGCGTCGGTAAGTCGTAAATAAACAAAATGGCTGCGACCAGTGCAAACACAGAGAGTTAGCGATTAGCGATGTTAGCTTATAGCCAGTTTAACAGAAGTAACTTCACTTTTAACATGACTTCCCGTGGTCGTAGAGGGCTGGCTGACGGCTTTAAATGACCGTGAGGACCTGTAGACCTTATCCAGCCAGTCTTGTGTTTCTACCCCGGGGCATAGCCCTATTATCTCCATATTTATCTCCTAAAACAGTACTAGCTAAGCTGTTGTGTTTACCACAGTCCTGTTCTGACTGGTCGCGGGCCGTAAGTGATGCTTGTCTCACAACGGAACAGTTTGTCTGTGTGTGTGTGTGTGTGTCTGTGTGTGTCTGTGTCTGTGTGTATGTGTCACGCATGTGTGTGTATCTTTGTCTCTGTGTGTCTGTGTGTGAGTGTGAGTGTGACATGCTCACATTCCTCCACAGTAATGCCTAAGGTGGAGGGGGGAGAAGGGAGAGAGGGGGGGAGAGAGCTAAGGGGGGAGGGGGAGAGCAGAGAGAGGGGGAGAATGTTATGTTTGTTATTGAGATTGTTATTGTTAAAGATTGTTACTGAGAGGTATACGGTATTCCGGTTAGAATTTCACTTTTTTACAGAATTTACTGCATTACTTGCACTTTTCCTTTTACTTGAAGTTAACTTTTATATTTTATAATATTATATTTTATGTTGGACTGTAAGAAAGAGAGGATCTTTTTTGTTGTGTGGAATATTGCCCTGCAGTGCAAGAATAATTGAATAAAATACTGAAATGTTGACAAGAGAAGCTTTTGACATTTATTTGGGGAAAATTAAGTGATAAATTAATCGAACAGCAAAAAAATAATCGGCAGACTAATAGCTAAATTAGTCGTTAAACTAATCGACTAACCGGGAAAATAATCGATAGATTAATCGTTAGAAAAATAGTCGTTTGGGACAGCCCTACACACAGGTCATCAACACACACATCAACACACAGAGGGAGACTTCAAAGACACAGGTCACACACAGGTCATCAACACACACATCAACACACAGAGGTATACTTCAAAGACACAGGTAAACATCAACACAGAGGTAGACATCAACACAGGTAGACATCGCACGCACACACACACACACACACGCGCACGCACACACGCACGCACACACACGCACACACACACACACGCGTGTGAAACAGAGCCTCTCTGACCTGAGGCAAGGCACATTTATTTGTGTAGCAGCACATACATGTAGACCCAAGGTTACCCATAACTACCTCATAACTAATATGAGCCTTACATCACTACCCATAAACATCCCCTCTTCATCTCCCTCATATCTGCACACACACACACACACACACACACTCACACACACACACACACACACACTCACACATACAGGCACACACACACACACTCACACACACACACTCACACATACAGGCATACAGGCACACACACACACACACACACACACACACACACAGGCACACACACACACACACACACACATACACATACACACACACGGTCTGTAAAGAATACAAAAAGAAAAACAAATTCATTCATTCATCATTCAACAGTTTTACCTTTTTTGCTCTCCACCCGCGGGGATCCGCGCTGATCTGGAGAGGAGCCCCTCCTGCTATCAGATCTGGAAGGCAACCACTCGTCTGAGTCGGGATCTGGTTCAGAAACGTCCGACTCTGAACTGTTTGAAGAGTCGCGCGATGGCCGCGCTGCTCCGCGCCGCGTTTGGCACATCTCCTATACCAGATCTGCTTGACCTGATCGGCACCACACTCCTTGCAGATCCACTGCCAGACAAGCTCTGTGCCAGTGTCAACTGCTTATAATGCTTGTCTCCTGAACCTCTCGTCTTCGCTATCCGTTTCGCCATTTCTTCAACCCACAACAAGCCACTTCCTTGTCCAGGCTTTTATAGCTGAGCTAAATCGAACTACTGCCCCCATCTGGGACCGAAATACATTACACCCAAGTCTGAAATTCACACACTAGGTGTAGAACATGTCAATAACGCGATCCCCGCCCCGCGGTGGTGTAGCGGTCTACGCACTGGCCGCTAGTGCATGCTGCCCACCGGGGCCGGGGTTCGTATCCCGGCTCGCCAGATCCAGAATATGGCCGAGGCACACGGGAAGCGGCATATTGGCCGGCCGCTTCCGAGGGGGGGTATAGGAGTATTTCTGGACTAGGATCCGTCGCGCAACACCGCCCCCTGGGGTGCCGGAATAACGGTACTGGGCTCGAGGAGCCAGTCAGCCTAGTCTGCCTGGCGCCCTCCTCTGGGACTGCCGGCCACGGGGTCGGGCGGCGGATCCAATGCAATAGGCAGGGGATAATTGGATGCTAAGTTGGGTTAAATTGGCTACCAAATTGGGTGAAAAAGGGATAAAATCTGAAAAAAAAATAAAAAATAACGCGATCCCCGCGAAAAAAACAAACAAACCGTCAACGTTACTATTCTATAAGACGCCAATTGGCGTCTTTGGCAGTCAATGAGTTAATATGTTTTGCCTTTAAATGCTTAATTAAGTTGCTAGTATTGAAACTGGCAGCTTTAGTGCCACCCCTCGACACATTGAGACCGCAAATTGTGCATTTAGCCGTTGTACACACCGGACTATCCACCTTGAAATATCTCCAAACCGCCGACATGTTCTCCTCACTACACCTCTACAGCATGCGTGTTTGTTTTTCCGCGATAGTGAAAGTTTGGTATCGGGTGTTATTATTTGTTAGTACTCGCCGATACCGATACCAGCATTTTTGTGAGTATCGGTGGCCATGCCGATACTAGTATCGGTATCGGAACAACACTAGTTACGATTCCTGCATGCATTCAAAAACATTTGATTGGTGTCATCACGAGAGTCCACCATATTGCTTAGACAGTCTATTCCTTTTAAATCCATCCAGTGTAGAGTGCACCATTCAGCCAGAGGGGTAGAGAATCAGGCCGCCGTCCTGTCAGTGTGGAAGATGCTTTACCACAACAATTCATAGTAGTGCTTAACCTCTGTTAGGTTTTTGCTAATTTGTATGTTTGTGAAATTAACTCTCCACTATGTGTGCCTCTTCCTTTGTTTACACTACACAGATCCACCTTACAGCCCAGCTACCATGGTTGAACCCAAGTCCACAGAGTCCCTGGGTTCTAGCTGGGGTTCTCCAGCACAGACAAGTACACATCAGGGTCCAGAGATGGTGGCAGTGAATCTGGAGGACTGCATTCAAGCACTGGAATTGAATGTGGTAGTGAAAGAGGAAGAAGTGATGGTGAAAGAAGAGGAAAGAGGAGAAGAAGTGGTGGAGAAAGACATGATGGAGAAAGAGGAGGAAGGAGGAGAGGATGTAGAGGAGATGTATAGAGTGTTGGATGGTAAGTTAATGTTATGAATGTGTGTAATATTAGGATCAGTGGAAAGTGATAATTAGATAGTTCTCTCCATTTCCTTCCTTTCCTTTCCATTTTATATGGTCTGGTTTTCACTGAGAAATACTGGTGTGAATCACTGTTGATAAATGTGTGTGAACGAGTGCGCATGCGTACGCTGTAAGCGGACAAGTAATCACGTCAATAAAGTTCGGCTGCTTCCAGACATGTGTGAAGGACACGCGGAATGCCGCTTCCTTTCAGGAAAACCCATGGACTCTTTGTTAGTTTTTATTCAAGTACTACACTCAAGGCTGCAACTAGCTGCTACTTCGTTTAATGTAAAGCTAAGTTATCTTTGTGACTGAGGCATATGGGATGCTAGCCGGGCTGAACACCAACATGCCTCTGCGTCCTAAACCCGTTTGAACATGAAACACCCTGGATATGCTGCTAGCTCTCAATGTCAAGCTATGCAGAGTGGTAAAGTAGCTAGCTAACTACGTTTTAATTTACAACCGTAAGGAAGCGTCTTAATAGCTATTATTATATAATGTTAGCAACCTTGTATTATTATATAAAGTGAGCAACCTTGTATTATTATATTATGTGAGCAACCTTGTAATGTAGCTGTAGCTAGACACACTGACTCTAATGTAGCTGTTCTAGATCGTAGATGGTAAGGCCCAATCCCAACACACCCCTTGCTCCTACAATTTAGCCCTACCCCTCAATTTTCCGTTGGAAAATAGACATGGGTCATTGAAAGTGCTTGAATTCCCCCCCCCCCTCTCTCTCTCTCTCTCTAATTACATTTTATTTTTATTTTTTAATTTATATATATATATATTAAAACATGTTTTACTTAGCTCGTCACCTAGTAGTCTCTGTATTGCTTAACTTTACACATATTTCACAATATATAGTTTTTCTGTGCTGTGGTAGAGAAGGCAAGAGACCATCTAGTGTTCACACATTCAAGCCTCTCTTTTTAATTGTTGTCTGTGAGCGGATAGTTCCTATTAGCCTATATCAATTCTCATCTAGATCTGTCTCAAACTATGCCGTGTTGGGTCCTTGAATTTGAGGGAATTGAGTCTTGAAAGTCCTTGAAAGGTGCTTGAATTTGATGTTTCAGAAGGTGTGGGAACCCTGCACACTCCATTTACATTTACAGTTTTTCCATTTAGCAGATGGCTTGTTCCAAAGCAACTTACAATCGATACATTTGACTAAGCAAGTGAATCATCAATTCACCAGTTGTTGCAGGAAGAGTAGGCTAATCTAGCTCAGGCCCCTGGCCATTGGCAGTTGTCGTGATAGAAGAAGCAAGCAAGCAAGGAATAATAATAATAACAATAATAATAATGATAAGGTGGTGGGGCCTGTCTGCCAGCAGAGATGGAGGAGCGGAGTGAACGGGCTGAAGTTTGGGGGCCTGCAGGTAGGCAGGTAGCCAAACAAAGTTGTTTCAGAGGCACACTCCAAACGGAGTTGTTTCGGAGATTCGCTCTGAGAGCGCCGGAGCGCACACTGTGGTATGCTGATGTCTGTAGCTAGCTAGCTAACATTACAACATTGTTTTAAGTCTGATTTGTGCATGACAGTCCTGCATTTTGACCTATTTCAATTGCATTTCCCCCCTTTGATGCCTTATGATGGCCAAAATGTTACTTAGGCCTAAGTTCAGCCGTGAATTTGCTGTACTTGTTACCACTCCTCTAATATCAGTGCAGACTGTCAGGATAGGAGCACGGCTTGCTAGCCTCCAGAGCACCGCTATTCTGCCACGATGTGGCCTGGTAATGAAGCATTGTTGTTTATTATTTGATGACTTGTTTGATGGATTGATAGCGTGAAACTTAAGTTGTGAACGAATTGTGAGCGTCCATGCTTTTCTATGATGCTACTGATAGGGAACCACTACCCCTTGTAACTCTGTTCTGAGGAGCAAGCCGAAAAGCTAGTGGCACTAATCAACTCGGCCGTGGTTACGATTCCTGCATGCATTCAAAAACATTTGATTGGTGTTATCACGAGAGTCCACCATATTGCTTAGACCAGTCTATTCCTTTTAAATCCATCCAGTGTAGAGTGCACCATTCAGCCAGAGGGGTAGAGAATCAGGCCGCAGTCCTGTCAGTGTGGAAGACGCTTTACCACAACAATTTATAGTAGTGCTTAACCTCTGTTAGGTTTTTGCTAATTTGTATGTTTGTGAAATTAACTCTCCACTATGTGTGCCTCTTCCTTTGTTTACACTACACAGATCCACCTTACAGCCCAGCTACCATGTCTGAACCCAAGTCCACAGAGTCCCTGGGTTCTAGCTGGGGTTCTCCAGCACAGACAAGTACACATCAGGGTCCAGAGATGGTGGCAGTGAATCTGGAGGACTGCATTCAAACACTGGAATTGAATGTGGTATTGAAAGAGGAAGAAGTGATGGTGAAAGAAGAGGAAAGAGGAGAAGAAGTGGTGGAGAAAGACATGATGGTGAAAGAGGAGGAAGGAGGAGAGGATGTAGAGGAGATGTATAGAGAGTTGGATGGTAAGTTAATGTTATGAATTTGTCTAATATTAGGATGAGTGGAAAGTGTGCATGCGTACGCTGTAAGCGGACAAGTAATCACCTCAATAAAGTTCAGGTGCTTCCAGACATGTGTGAAGGACACGTGGAATGCCAATGCCGCTACAGTAATCCACACATCAGGAAAACCCATGGACTCTTTGTTAGAAAACCAGTTTTGTTTCTGTTACCGGACCAACCAACCAAAAACCACAAAACTTGAACAAACTATCATATGGATCGCAGCCCGGTCACGCCACTCAAGGGCGCTCAGATGGAGCTGACCCAGGCAGTGGTAGGGTTAGTGTCAGATGGAGCTGACCCAGGCAGTGGTAGGGTTAGGGTCAGAGTAACCCAGGCAGTGATAGGGTTAGGGTCAGACTGACCCAGGCAGTTATAGGGTTAGGGTCAGATGGAGCTGGCCCAGGCACTGATCGTAAGGTGTACCCTTTTGGTAAGCTAACCCCATACTGTTATTTCTCATTCTTCTTAGAAATCCAGACCACCTTTTCTGTTCTTTCCTCGTCTTTTCCCCAATGCTACACTCAGGTTAGGACTACTGTTTAGACGTTTAGACGGTTAGGGTTAGGACTACTGTTTAGACTGTTTACGACCAAACAGCAAAGCCCCTAGACCAGGGGTGCCCAATACCGATCGCAAAGGTAGTATGGGTAGATCGCATGGCATTGAACAAAACCCCCCAAAAAACGAAAAAAAAACGGGAAAAAAATAAAAATAAAGTTCGCCTATCATCCATCCTCACTATGGCTTTTGCCACTTGATTGACGTACAGGTAAGCCAGTCTGAGATCTGATCTTTTCACCTACACCTAACACACGGTTCACCACGCATGCGCAGTCAACAGCACCAACTACAAAATACAAAATACCGGCGAGACTAATTACCTAGTTAGCCTTCCAATTTCTACTATTTACTATATAATACTAAATAAAGGCTATACAAATGAGTGGGGAAGCTGGACCAAGTAAGAAACCAATAACGTATAACTTCCATCCAGAATGGGAGGAGGACTTTTTTACACGATGTGATATTGGAAATGCGTCTGTCTGATCAGCAAATCTACGATGGCTATTTCGAAGAAGGGAAATGTGGCAAAAGAGCGAAAACGTACGGCTGCAACGATAGCTTCTTATCGCGTCAGTCACGTTCTTGTTAAACACAAGAAGTCATTCAAAGACGGCGAAATTGTGAAAAAAGTTTCTCGAGGCTGCAGATTGCCTTTTCGATGACAGATCCACAGTGGCTGATGACACCTTGCAACCAGCTCCTACAGCCCTGACTATTAGAAACTAGCTGCCTCCTCCCAGTGCCAGGTCTCCCACTAAGGTAGAGAAATGCATTTATTTCCTCCTTTCAAACTAGGGAACTACCTGTTTTGTATCTGGTTTACTTTTCTGTTTGTTGGATCAGTAGTTGGCTATGGTACTGCAGACTGGCTGTCAGTGTGTGAGTGAGAGAAAGTGTGTGTGTGTGTGTGTGTGTGTGTGTGTGTGTGTGTGTGTGTGTGTGTGTGTAAGAGAGTGAGAGAGAGAGAGAGGGAGAGAGAGGGAGGGTTTGTGCTATGGCTCCCTATGCAGACTGGCAAATGTGTGTGTGTGTGTGTGTGTGTGTGTGTGTGTGTGTGAATGTGTGTGAGCGAGAATAGCAAAGAGGGAGGGTTTGTGATGGTCTTCTCCTGTGGCTGTGTGACAGAGAGAGGGAAAGTGTATTGTGAGTTTACTATGCAGGCTGGGAACTGTGTGTGTGTGTGTGTGTGTGTGTGTGTGTTTGTAGTACGTGCATGTACGTTTGCGATGTTGAAACTAGACTGGTAGATCTTGGCAGACTGGCTACTTGAAAAGTAGATCTTGGTTCCAAAAAGTGTGAGCACCCCTGCCCTAGACTGTGCTAGTTTGTAACACTACTCGGTGTCCTGTATTCTCCTGGTTTGTTTGTCTACCGTCTGGCGGAAGGGTGCACTTGTTTACGAATCCTGTCGCAGTCCAGTCAATGTGGAAGACGGTTTACCACAACAATTCATAGTAGTGCATATTGTCAGGGGAATGACAGTATGTAGTCCTGACTCTCCTGCCCAGCACACAAACAAACAATACCAATAATTGTTGGCACAAACCACAACAGAAAGGTAACTAAGATGCCCACAGCATTAACAAAACAATACCCAAACTTATCTTCCAAATGTTACTGCTTACAAAGAAACAAACTAAATCCAAAATCACTGAGAAGCCTATCAAACAGTGACACAGAGCGAGAGAGAGAGAGAGAGAAAGAGATTCATCAATCAATCAGAAATTAACTCTCCACTATGTGTGCCTCTTCCTTTGTTTACACGACACAGATCCACCTCACAGCCCAGCTACCACGTCTAAAACCAAGTCCACAGAGTCCCTGGGTTCTGACTGTGGTTCTCCAGCCCAGACAAGCACACAGCAGGGTCCAGAGATGGTGACAGTGAATCTGGAGGACTGCAGTCAAACACTGGAACATAATATGGAAGAGGAGGAGGAAGGAGGAGAAGACGTGGTGGAGAAAGAAAAGGGAGGAGGAGAGGAAATAGAGAATTTGTATGGTAAGTTCATGTCATGAATTTGGCTAATGTTAAAATATTAGTTATTGTACAACTCCTAGTCAATGCTCTATGGTGTTAATAGTGTACTAATGGAACAGTCAAAACATAGTCTGACAGTGCCTCTTTGGTCTCTTCTATTGTGGCATTGATAAGTCTCTCTTGAACTCTGTGTTCAGTCATTGTATTCTACAGACCCCAGAGATGTTGTTACTTCTGGCACTGCTCAGCCTATGGAAGCACTACTTGTTGCTCTCATATTGACTCTCAGTACCCCCCCCCCCCCCCCCCGCAAAGGTAGTATGGGTAGATCGCATGGCATTGAACAAAACCCCCCAAAAAACGGGGAAAAAAGAAGAATAAAAAAAAGGAAAAAAAAGTTCGCCTATCATCCATCCTCACTATGGCTTTTGCCACTTGATTGACGTACAGGTAAGCCAGTCTGAGATCTGATCTTTTCACCTACACCTAACACGCGGTTCACCACGCATGCGCAGTCAACAGCACCAACTACAAAATACAAAATACCGGCGAGACTAATTACCTAGTTAGCCTTCCAATTTCTACTATTTACTATATAATACTAAATAAAGGCTAGACAAATGAGTGGGGAAGCTGGACCAAGTAAGAAACCAATAACGTATAACTTCCATCCAGAATGGGAGGAGGACTTTTTTACACGATGTGATATTGGAAATGCGTCTGTCTGATCAGCAAATCTACGATGGCTATTTCGAAGAAGGGAAATGTGGCAAAAGAGCGAAAACGTACGGCTGCAACGATAGCTTCTTATCGCGTCAGTCACGTTCTTGTTAAACACAAGAAGTCATTCAAAGACGGCGAAATTGTGAAAAAAGTTTCTCGAGGCTGCAGATTGCCTTTTCGATGACAGATCCACAGTGGCTGATGACACCTTGCAACCAGCTCCTACAGCCCTGACTATTAGAAACTAGCTGCCTCCTCCCAGTGCCAGGTCTCCCACTAAGGTAGAGAAATGCATTTATTTCCTCCTTTCAAACTAGGGAACTACCGTATTTTCAGCACTATAAGGCGCACCGGATTATAAGGCGCACCTTCAATGAATGGCCTATTTTAGAATTTTTTTCATATACAAGGCGCACCGGATTATAAGGCGCACCGGATTATAAGGCGCACTGTCGTTTTTTTTTTTTGACTGGGGTTGCGTTATGCATCCACTAGATGGAGCTGTGCTAAAGGGAATGTTAACACAACAGTCAAATAAAGTCACACTTTATTAAGCGTTCTTAAACGTTGTTCAACGTTCAAACGTTGTTCAAACGTTAATGTGCATATTAACAATATTAACAATATTAACAATAACATATTAACAATATTAACAATATCTCCCAAACAATATAACAACAAGTTCACTCTTCTCCCAAACGTGGAGGGGAACGTTTATTTGTCTTTGTAGACCTCAAGCTTCACATTCCAAAGGCATGGGTGTTCTACAATGACATGGAGACATAACAATATTAACAATAACATATTAACAATATTAACAATATAACAAGTTCACTCTTCTCCCAAACGTGGAGGGGAACGTTTCTTCCAAAGGCATGGGTGTTCTACAATGACATGGAGACAGAGGGATGAGATGTTCATTAATTCAATTCAGTCAAACATTCAAACTTTATTTCAGTAAACACGTAGTAAAAGAAACAGTCTAATACCACTAAATCAAACGTTAGTGCATAACTCAACATTGTTCAGTTATGTATAACACGTAAAGCTCACTTTTTCAGTTCATTCGTCTTCCACGAATCCCTTGAATTCTTCTTCTTCAGTGTCCGAATTGAACAGTTGGGCGAGTACGGGATCCAATATGCCCTGCTCCCTCTCGTCATTATCTGAGTCGGTGTCGCTGCTGTTGAATGAATGAATGAATGAATGAATGGTCTTTATTGTCATTGCTATAGTACAGGTACCAAACAACGAAATTTGGGAGGCGGGGCTCCCCTGGTGCTAGGAAAGAAAAAAAAACAAGAAGGGAAAGGAGCTGGTTTACATAAATAAAGGCTATGTACACTATCCACTATACTATACTATACCTGTTGCCTGGCAGTTCAGTGATTATTCCTGCCTTCGTGAAAGCTCGGACCACAGTTGAGACTGATATATCAGCCCAGGCATCCACGATCCATTGGCAGATAGTGGCATAAGTCGCCCGGCGCTGTCTCCCCGTCTTGGTGAACGTGTGTTCGCCTTTTTTGATTGATTGAAAACTTTATTAGAAGATTTGCAGAAGTAGGTACATGAAAATACATATTACATATACTGATTCTCAATTCATCGTTACCTTCTGTCATCCACTGCTCCCACGCAGCTCGCAGTCTAGATTTGAACGCCCTGTTTACACCAATATCTAGCGGCTGGAGTTCTTTAGTTAATCCACCCGGAATGACGGCAAGCTCCGAATTAGTTTGCTTCACTTGTTTTTTGACAGCATCGGTGATATGGGCCCGCATGGAGTCGTAGATCAATAGAGACGGAGCTGTGTGGAAAAAGCCACCCGGTCTCTTGACGTAAATTTCTCTCAGCCACTCGCTCATCTTTTCCTCATCCATCCATCCCTTCGGGTTAACTTTGATGACGACGCCGGCTGGAAAGTTTTCTTTTGGCAAGGTCTTCCTCTTGAAAATAACCATGGGTGGAAGTTTCTGGCCATTAGCCTGGCAGGCGAGAACTACAGTAAAGGATGACTTCTCATTCCCTGTGGTGCGTATAGACACCGTACTGGTTCCCGTTTTCTCCACAGTGCGGTTCACAGGAATATCAAAGGTGAGTGGAACCTGATGAGAGATGAGATGAGATGAGATAACGTTTATTGCCATTTATGCATACACATTAAGCATACACATATAGGAATTTGATTTGGCGTTACAGTAATAGCATTTCTAAATGCAATGCAAACAAAACAACACAGGTCCATATCAACCTCGTCCATGTTGGTGATGTGCTCTGGCAGGATCTTCTTTTCAGTTATCTTCTTTTCGCAGTATGCGCGGAAAGTGACCAGCTTTTCTTTATAATCGTTTGGCAGTTGCTGCGAGACGCTAGTTCTTGCGCGGATGGAGAGTTTACGTCTTTTCATAAATCGAAAGCACCAAGAAGGACCCCCTCGAAAATCCTCGATGTTCATGTCTCGTGCTAGCGCTGTTGCCTTCATTCGAACTGTGACTGTAGAGACGCTTCTACTTGCTGCTCTCTGTTCAATAACCCACTGTTCGAGTTGGTCCTCTAACTGTGGCCATCTCGCTTTGTTCCCTCGGAAACTTTGCTTAGTCTTCTTTACTTGGCGCAGGTCATCTTCTTGCTTCCTCCACTTCCTTACCATTGATTCATTAATGTTGAATTCCCTCGCTGCTGCTCTATTCCCATTTTCTACTGCGTGACTGACAGCCTTGAGCTTAAACTCTGCGTCGTACGCGTGTCTCTTGACAGGAGCCATTTTGTCGTCTTCTTTATTGGTGTGGGACTGTGAGTAAGCACCGGTGTTTACAGATTACCGTAATGCTGCAAGCGGTGCGGCTTTGCAGTTTACCAGTCGTACTGAAACATTGTATTATTATTAAAAAAAAAATATTGGTCATGTAATTTTTACATTTTGATCCATATATAAGGCGCACCGGGTTATAAGGCGCACTGTCGTTTTTTTTTTTTTTTTGGGACTTTTAAGTGCGCCTTATAGTGCGGAAAATACGGTACCTGTTTTGTATCTGGTTTACTTTTTTGTTTGTTGGATCAGTAGTTGGCTATGGTACTGCAGACTGGCTGTCAGTGTGTGAGTGAGAGAAAGTGAGTGTGTGTGTGTGTGTGTGTGTGTGTGTGTGTGTGTGTGTGTGTGTGTGTAAGAGAGTGAGAGAGAGAGGGAGAGAGAGGGGGAGAGAGAGGGAGGGTTTGTGCTATGGCTCCCTATGCAGACTGGCAAATGTGTGTGTGTGTGTGTGTGTGTGTGTGTGTGTGTGTGTGTGTGTGTGTGTGTGTGTGTGTGTGTGTGTGTGTGTGAATGTGTGTGAGCGAGAATAGCAAAGAGGGAGGGTTTGTGATGGTCTTCTCCTGTGGCTGTGTGACAGAGAGAGGGAAAGTGTATTGTGAGTTTACTATGCAGGCTGGGAACTGTGTGTGTGTGTGTGTGTGTGTGTGTGTGTGTGTGTGTGTGTGTGTGTGTGTGTTTGTAGTACGTGCATGTACGTTTGCGATGTTGAAACTAGACTGGTAGATCTTGGCAGACTGGCTACTTGAAAAGTAGATCTTGGTTCCAAAAAGTGTGAGCACCCCTGCCCTAGACTGTGCTAGTTTGTAACACTACTCTGTGTCCTGTATTCTCCTGGTTTGTTTGTCTACCGTCTGGCGGAAGGGTGCACTTGTTTACGAATCCTGTCGCAGTCCAGTCAATGTGGAAGACGGTTTACCACAACAATTCATAGTAGTGCATATTGTCAGGGGAATGCCAGTATGTAGTCCTGACTCTCCTGCCCAGCACACAAACAAACAATACCAATAATTGTTGGCACAAACCACAACAGAAAGGTAACTAAGATGCCCACAGCATTAACAAAACAATACCCAAACTTATCTTCCAAATGTTACTGCTTACAAAGAAACAAACAAAATCCAAAATCACTGAGAAGCCTATCAAACAATGACACAGAGAGAGAGAGAGAGCGAGCGAGAGAGAGCGAGCGAGAGAGAGCGAGAGAGAGCGAGAGAGAGCGAGAGAGCGAGAGAGAGCGAGAGAGCGAGAGAGAGCGAGAGAGAGAGAGAGAGAGAGAGAGAGAGAGAGAGATTCAGAAATTAACTCTCCACTATGTGTGCCTCTTCCTTTGTTTACACGACACAGATCCACCTCACAGCCCAGCTACCACGTCTGAATCCAAGTCCACAGAGTCCCTGGGTTCTGACTGTGGTTCTCCAGCCCAGACAAGCACACAGCGGGGTCCAGAGATGGTGACAGTGAATCTGGAGGACTGCAGTCAAACACTGGAACATAATATGGAAGAGGAGGAGGAAGGAGGAGAAGACGTGGTGGAGAAAGAAAAGGGAGGAGGAGAAGAAATAGAGAATTTGTATGGTAAGTTCATGTCATGAATTTGGCTAATGTTAAAATATTAGTTATTGTACAACTCCTAGTCAATGCTCTATGGTGTTAATAGTGTACTAATGGAACAGTCAAAACATAGTCTGACAGTGCCTCTTTGGTCTCTTCTATTGTGGCATTGATAAGTCTCTCTTGAACTCTGTGTTCAGTCATTGTATTCTACAGACCCCAGAGATGTTGTTACTTCTGGCACTGCTCAGCCTATGGAAGCACAACTTATTGCTCTCATATTGACTCTCAGTACCCCCCGCCCCCCCACACTGTGGTCAACCCAATTTAGCCGTTGTACTACTGCTTGGTTGCACACACCCCTGGTCACTGTACATAAACTACCTCACTATACATAGCTCACAACTGTATATAGCCAGGGCTTAAAGTACTCCGGCACAGTGCCGGATTTCCGGCGCAGGAGAATAAAAAATAAAATAAAAACTGCAATTGCGGCATTGCGCCGACGTGGTGGCGGGGGCGCTGTTTCACAAATAACTTAGCTTTCGTGTTTGCTAGCGAAACAGCTGATAGTTGATGTTGACTGCTCAAGGAGAATACATATTTGAAAGTACAGAATGCCTGAGAGCCTTATATTGCATTATATTACATTATATTTTGAATGGCCATCTGGTGCCTGAATATTGTTTTTTCCTTTACATATATAATGACATTTCCACCATAAATTGATGGCGAAAGGGCACAAATTGGTGCATATCAATTCACCAGAATGCAAGAAATTAAGTGTTTGATGCTTGTTTAAGGACCCCCCAGACAGCCCTGCTTCATGGGTCCCCCCCGATGTCAAACACCACTGGTACCACCTCCGCCTCATTTTGAACCAGGAAAAACCCTGAGTAGTGACGGGAAGCCTTATGGAACGTGGTGCCAAGAAGGAGAATATAAGTGATAGTGGCTTAATAAGTAATCAGTTTGTTCTTTTAAAGACATGTATATATTTTATTCTGTATTGTTATAGTGATAGTGGCTTAATAAGTGATGCAATCAGTTTTGCCTTTTAAAGACATCTATTTTTTTTATTTTTTTTATTAAGTATAAAACAGTATTATGAATGAATGAATGAATGAATGGTCTTTATTGTCATTACAGTTTTTCCCAATTGCTAAAACACAAAAGCCAATTCTCTAAACCAAATGACCAGTTCTCTAAACACATTTAATAAAACTAGCTCCCATTTGCCAAAACCATAAACACATTTCACATGAAGACACAATTCACAAAACACAATCCTCCTTTTCTCATAAATCTAAACACATTTTGTCTTGCTAAAACTAGGGGTGTAACGGATCACCTAACTCACGGATCGGATCGTGTCACGGTTTTTGAGTCACGGATCGGATAATTTTTCGGATCAACACACAACATTTTCATTTTTATAAAAACTGCTTTTTCCTTGAATTCTGTAAAAACACCACTTTTATTATGTGAAAAACCAACAACATTCAAGATGTCAAAACTGGTAATATATATATACATATATATATATATATATATATATATATATATAAATAACACATTCTACACTCAAACATTACATATTATACTGAAATACACATTCAACTTAAATGATGCAATATGAGAGAGGGAGGCGCCTGGTTGCAGCAGTGAATCACTGGGCTCTTTATAGCAGACGAATAAACATGTTTTATGCCACTTTTAACTAAATAATAAAGTGAACACTTATTTTGAACATGGTATGAAAAAAATGCCTACATTATCAGAAGTTGTCGAGCTACCTTTTTCGTGCCTCCCGTCATAATTGACAGAGAAGCCAAAGTGCTCCTGCTCCCATACATGGGATTTAAATGACGAGGGACGCATTTTGAGTTCTTCTCCGCCGAACAACGTAACGAGCTCGCCATGATACACTTGGGCCGCGTTCGTAAATTCGCTTTGAGAGCGCCGGAGCGCACACTGGGTCCGACGTCATAAAGGGACCAAGTAATTTGATTGGACAAGAGGCATTCCTTGAATGCTGATTAGATTCCAGAGTGAATTTACGAACGCAGCCTTGTTATTGTGGATTCCCAGCTTCACGTGTAGTGAGTAAACAACGGATTTTTTTCAACCTATCATTGCGCTTTAGAGTAAAACAAAGCACGCAACTGTCTATCTTTTCATGGCAACTCTACATTGTGATTTACAAGAGATATTAACTAATATTAAGTAATATTATTACTTGATAAAATTGTGCAATTGATCCGCGGTACACATGCGTGCCGTACCGTGGAGGGCGATCCGTACGGATCACGGATTATCCGTGATCCGTTACACCCCTAGCTAAAACACAAGTTGCAAAAAACTCTGCTCAAAATGTCAAATTCTCAAATTAAAGCTCATGTGATGCAAAATGCTTGCCACAGTCAGCAACATTTTAACACAATGAACACACCTTTTCCCACTTTAAGCCCTGTATAGCCCATAATTGTATATACCTCTAAACTAAACTGATGTTTACAATACTACCTCTGCCCTTACTGTATATTGCATAGTTACCTATCACTACCATTCTTGTTCTATTTATATCATGCCCTTATCACTATTTGCATTTCTGGTTAGATGCTAAACTGCATTTCATTGTCTGGTACTTGTACTCTGCAATGACAATAACGTTGAATCTAATCTAAATGTTTCTAATCCTGTAAATGTTCCTTTTCTTACAGGAGAGAGCCCCAACCCAGGCTCAGACAATGAGCCCAGCTCCACCACATCAGGAAACCATAAACAACTCAGACGCTCAAGACGGAAGAGTCACCACAGTGAGAGTTTAATTTGTCCATCTCACCTTGAATCACATCCACAGACTCACACAGGAGAGAAGACTTGCCCTTGCCTTCAATGTGGGAAGGTTTTTCTTAAGACGAGCCAACTGAAGAGACATCAAAGAGTACACACAGGAGAGTGGCCACACCACTGCTCCCAGTGTGAGAAGAGTTTCAGTCGACTAGGAATTCTAAAGATACATCAGAGAATACACACAGGAGAGAGGCCATACCACTGCTCTCAGTGTAAGAAGCGTTTCAGTCAACCTGAATCCCTAAAGAGACATCAGACAATACACACAGGAGAGAGGCCACACCACTGCTCACAGTGTGAGAAGAGCTTCAGTCTCCTAGGAAGCCTAAAGAGACATCAGAGAATACACACAGGAGAGAGGCCGTACCACTGCTCCCAGTGTGAGAAGAGTTTCAGTCAACTAGGAACCCTAAAGTCACATCAGAGAATACACACAGGAGAGAGGCCACACCACTGCTCCCAGTGTGAGAAGAGCTTCAGTCGACTAGGAAGCCTAAAGCAACATCAGAGAATACACACAGGAGAGAGGCCGTACCACTGCTCTCAGTGTGAGAAGAGTTTCACTAAATCCAGCAACCTGTTAATACACAAGAGAAAGCATCATGGTCCAGACATAGACAGTTCCATTGCCATTTCTATAGGCAGTGTTAGGCGTTAAGTTTTAGAGTAGGGGTGGAGTATCACACTGTTTAGTTATTAGTAAACTCCCTGAATGTAGTTGTTGTGAGGTCTTTTTGCCTAAAATCTGTTTATCTTTTCCCTAGTTGCCATGGCAGTATGTTTTTTGTATTGAAGGTAAGATGTTTCTGTACACTTCAGAATACATTCTGTTGCTGCCGTCGGCAGTTAAATCCTCAACTAAGAAGAGTTAGCCAGTTCTAGTGTCAGCTATACACGGCCTAACGTCCACGTCGATTGCATTGCAATGTTTTGGCTTGACTAGCGAGTGTCATTGATTTAACAATGATGGCATCTATTTAAAATGTTCTGAATAAAAGTAAAAAAAAAAAAAGTAGCCGACTTGTTCCTGCTTTCACCAGCTGCTGTCACATATTGATAAGTGCCGGCAAGCCGTCAGAACCTGTCAGTGGAATCTCCCACAAAGGAACCGATTCCTTAGTTGATTGAGGTAATAGTGACCGTGCATTACAGGAATTGTATCGTACCCTTGATACATCAAGTGCTAAATAAATTTTAACAGTAAAGCAATAGAGGAGCACCTTTAGCCTACATGACTAATTTCCAGCTGTAGTCCCCGACAAGTTGTTAATGTAAAGAGTAAGTAGCCTTGAGAACCGATGGTTTTCTAGCCTAATGGCCCATAAGTTGCTAATATGCACCCTAAAATACATTAGTTAGAAGAAAAAATGATTACAATATATTTATAATTAGAGCAAGCATAAGCAAAATGAAGAAAGAGAAAACAAACATATCGCACACAATTGGAGCAAGCATTTTACTCTAGACAGAAGGGTCGTAACACCAGGTCCATTTGGTATACCTCATAACCTTTCTTGCATTTTAGTCCTTGGGCCAAACCCCGAAATTGAACATTTCACTACCAAATTCTGGGCAAATCCTAGATGTGATTTTCTCATTCCTATACATCCCTAGATTATGTTTTGATATGATAGACCTTTTGGATTGGCAGCTTATTAGTAGTTATCACCTCGTAAAGGTACGGAGTGCTTTTTTCAAAACCGGAGTTTTGCCTAGAAAAGTCCCCTGCCATATCCTGCTCCCCTTCGTATGATTCGCGCCTAGCTGTGCTGTGGTTGTGATAGAGACATGAGCCCTTTCATGTTCTTTATGCGCCTGAGTCTCCTAAACACGTAGAGACCAACCCCGAGTCGATCAATGATTCCTACGATGAGCTATGGTAACTTTACCGCACCTACCCCCTACCGATGAATGCCTAATTTTTGCGGTTTTCCGGAGGTATTGTGCGGTAGGTGCGGGAAAGTTACCATAGCTCAGCGTAGGAAGCTCTGATCGACTCGGGGTTGGTCTCTACGTGTTCAGGAGACCCAGGCGCATAAAGCTGGGGGAGGGGAGACGTCCTCGGATCCCGAACCGATGCAGCTTGGCCGGATGCGCCTCAGCCAGGAGGAGCGCCGCCGGCGTTTTGAAAACAACAGCTGCCTGTACTGTGGGGAGCCCGGTCATTACCTCTCCACCTGTCCCACTCGGTCGTTAAACCAGCAGGCTCGTCAGGAGAGGGGAGGACCCTAACGAGCCGATCTGCTATCTCTGCCGCTCCCCGCACCCGGACCCAGCTCAACGCCACGATCTCCGTTAAAGGTCAGTCCACTGTGTTCCCTGCTCTCATTGACTCTGGTGCTGATGGCAATTTTATGGATGTGTCTCTGGTAGAGCAGTTAGGTCTCTCCATCAGCCCCCTAGATGCACCCCTAGAGGCCATCGCATTGGATGGCAGGCTCCTCGCCAAGGTTACGGATAGGACGGAGCCTGTGTCAATGTTACTGTCCGGCAACCACCAGGAGGAGGTGAGTTTTTTCATCACATGCACTCCCCATGCTCCCATTGTTCTGGGTCACCCCTGGCTGGCTAGACATAACCCTAATATCAACTGGGCCCATGCCAGGGTAGATAGTTGGAGTCTCGAGTGTCATGCCACCTGCCTTCGGTCCGCTGTGTCAACCTCTGTTTCCTCCCAGGCACCCAGACCAGTGGTCCCTGACCTGTCTGCTATTCCGCCGGAGTATCGGGACCTCCAACAGGTGTTTTGCAAACAGTTAGCCCTTTCCCTACCCCCTCATCGGCCCTATGATTGCGCCATTGAATTACTGCCCGGAGCACCCCTTCCTAGCAGCCGCCTGTACAGCATCTCCAAACCCGAACGGGAGGCCATGGAGTGTTACATCAAGGACTCCCTGGCTGCTGGCCTTATCCGTCCCTCCTCCTCACCCGTGGGCGCTGGGTTCTTTTTTGTTGCTAAGAAGGACAAGACCCTGCGTCCCTGCATTGATTACCGCGGGTTAAATAATATTACCATCAAGAACTCTTACCCTTTACCCCTCATGAACTCTGCTTTCGACTCTCTCCAGGGAGCCACGGTGTTCACGAAGCTCGACCTCCGCAACGCCTACCACCTGGTTCGGATACGAGAGGGGGATGAGTGGAAGACAGGGTTCAACACTCCCTTAGGCCATTTCGAGTACCTGGTGATGCCTTTTGGCCTCACTAATGCCCCTGCGGTGTTTCAGGCCTTAGTGAACGATGTCCTCAGGGACATGATAGGCCTGTTTGTCTTCGTTTACCTTGATGACATTTTGATTTTTTCTAGGGACCCAGTCACCCATGTCCAGCATGTCCATCGGGTACTCCAGCGTCTCCTCGAGAACCGGCTGTTTGTCAAAAGGGAGAAGTGCGAGTTCCATGTCGGGTCGGTATCTTTCCTGGGTTACATCGTCGCTAATGGTCAGGTGAGGATGGACCCCGCTAAGGTGAGAGCAGTCCTGGAGTGGCCCGTCCCTGGTAACCGTAAGCAGCTCCAGCGATTCTTAGGGTTTGCTAATTTTTATAGGCGGTTCATCCGCAACTATAGCAGTGTCGCGGTTCCACTCACTGCTCTCACTTCCACTTCCTGCCAGTTCCGATGGACCCCCGAGGCCGAGAAGGCTTTCCTCGACCTCAAGAACCGCTTCACCTCAGCACCCATCCTCGTTCAGCCGGATCCCTCCAGGCAGTTCGTGGTGGAGGCGGATGCCTCGGACACCGGGGTGGGGGCTGTCCTCTCCCAACGCGCTACGGACGGTAAGGTC
The DNA here is from genome assembly GCF_963989245.1 of Nansenia antarctica. Classification (NCBI taxonomy): domain Eukaryota; kingdom Metazoa; phylum Chordata; class Actinopteri; order Argentiniformes; family Microstomatidae; genus Nansenia; species Nansenia antarctica. The sequence goes on along the minus strand of NC_137679.1, from coordinate 14,010,125 downwards.
CATCCCTGCGCCTTCCTGTCCCACCGTCTCTCTCCGGCGGAGAGAAACTATGACGTGGGTAACCGTGAGTTGTTGGCCGTGAAGCTGGCGTTAGAGGAATGCAGGCATTGGCTGGAGGGCTCAGAACAACCCCTTCTCGTGTGGACTGACCACCGAAACCTGGAGTACATCCGCACGGCTAAACGGCTCAATTCCCGCCAGGCCAGATGGGCGCAGTTTTTTGGCCGTTTTAATTTTTCCCTCACTTTTAGGCCGGGATCCAAGAACGTGAAGCCCGATGCCCTGTCCCGCCTTTACGACAAGGAGAGTGAGACCAGCTCAGTGCCAGACACCATCATGCCGGTCACCTGCGTGGTCGCGGCCGTCACCTGGGAAATTGAGGAGGTGGTCAGGACCGCTCAGCGGGCTCAGCCCGACCCGGGAAACGGCCCTCCTGGTCGCCTATTCGTCCCTGACACCGTGAGATCCCGGGTGCTACTATGGGCTCACGCCTCCACCCTCACCTGCCACCCTGGGGTGACGAGGACCCTGGCGTTCCTCCGCCGGCGCTTTTGGTGGCCAACCATGCCTGAGGACACCAAGGCCTTTGTGCTGGCCTGTTCTGTATGTGCCCGGAATAAATCTTCTAACCAACCCAGTTCGGGCCTACTGCGTCCTCTGCCCATTCCCCGTCGCCCCTGGTCCCATGTGGCCCTGGATTTCGTTTCGGGTCTGCCCATGTCTGACGGCATGACTGTGATTTTGACGGTGGTCGACCGCTTTAGTAAATTTGCCCACTTTTTGCCCCTGCCCAAGCTTCCTTCCGCCAGGGAGACGGCGGATCTGTTGGTGAGAGAGGTGTTCCGGCCCCACGGCCTACCCACTGACGTGGTGTCTGATCGGGGACCACAGTTCACCTCGGCGGTCTGGAAGGCTTTCTGCTCCGGCCTCGGGGCATCCATCAGCCTGACCTCAGGGTTCCATCCCCAGACCAACGGTCAGGCGGAGAGGGCCAACCAGAAGCTGGAGTCCACCCTGCGCTGCTTGGTGTCTGCCAACCCTACTACCTGGGCAACCCAGTTACCGTGGGTGGAGTACGCCCACAACACCCTGGCTACCTCGGCCACAGGTATGTCACCCTTCCAGTGCCTTTACGGCTATCAGCCTCCCCTGTTCCCTTCCCAGGAGGAGGAGATCCTGGTCCCGTCCGTCCAGGCTCACCTCCGCCGCTGCCATAGGACCTGGCATCGGGCCCGTGCCACCCTTCTTCGGGCATCGGAGCGTTACCAACGACAGGCCAACCGTCGGCGCATCCCTGCTCCCAATTATGCCCCCGGGGACAAGGTAGGGCTATCCACTAAATACCTACCACTAAGGACTGAATCCAGGAAATTGTTCCAGAGGTTCATTGGTCCCTTCACCATTGAGCGGGTGATCAACCCCATGGTCATGCGTCTCAAGCTTCCCCGTACCCTCCGTGTCCATCCCTCCTTCCATGTTTCCCTCCTCAAACCTGTGTCCTCCAGTCCCCTGTCTCCTCCAGTTCCTGACCCACCCCCCCCCAGGATGATTGATGACCTCCCTGCCTACACCGTCCACCGCCTCTTGGATTCTCGTAGCCGTGGTCGAGGTTTCCAGTACCTGGTGGACTGGGAGGGCTATGGTCAGGGGTGCACATAACTGGTGCGCCAGTGCGCATGCGTCGCCAAAATGCATGCTGCGTGGAAGATCAGCGGCATGAACGCGCTCTTGCGCACCAACAGCTGGAAGCGCTGGGAGAGGAATTTACTTCCTCAAAATCCAACTGCTGACTGCTGACTGCTGCATCACTGCAAGCCCCGTAACGCCATCACAACGACCACGGCGACTCCCCTCACGAAAACATTCGGAAAGTATCGTAACTTGTACTTTCATTCCGCGTATCGCGTATCGCACGGTTATCACGGTTATCACGCCGACACGTGAAAATTCAGTCCCAAACGACTCGTCGCTAAAAGGAAAAACAACACCAAGGGACTTCACGTTTCTTTTCTCTGAAGCTTTCAAACGTTCAGACGTTTGTTTTACAGCTTCATTATCGCACCTAGACCCCTGACCCAGGGAATATGGTTGGGAATTCTATTAGAAAAAAAAAAATGACTTTGTTGCACAATCAAAATAATGAGCTATTTAAAGTGATAGCCTACAACATCCTCTACCATGGTTGAAATTGAGGACAGTGATAACTTACAGCAGTCAAGAGAGCAGTGATGATGATGATTAAGCTTGTAGCATAAATAAATGCTTAGGCTGTAACTTTTTGTTGAAAAGTTGATTTCAGTGTTTACAGAACAGAGCAGTGCTTAAAGAGATGTCAGTTGATTTCATTGTGTTTAAAGAACAGACATTCAGTTAGTGCTTAAAGAGATGTCAGTTGATTTCATTGTGTTTAAAGGAGTCTGACAGACTTTCATGCTTAAAGAGCAGTCATTTGATTTTGCATTTGTTTCTTTTGTTTTGCACACAATCATTTGTTCGTTCATCTTTATTTATGAATAAATGTTGTTTTGCTAATATACGTTATCCATGTATCCCTTTTTTATCCATCCTGTGGGACGGGTCGTGACTCGCGAGCTCGGGGAGCACCAAACAGCATCCCTAGGTGCTCCTCTGAGCACTGGCCCCAAAAAGTTATGTGCACCCCTGGCTATGGTCCTGAGGAGAGGTGCTGGGTCCCTCGGCGACAGATCCTCGACCCTACGCTCGTTCAGGACTTCCACCGCCGACACCCCGGCAAGCCTGGCGGTCCGCCCAGAGGCGTCCATCGGAGGGGGGATACTGTCACAGTTCCGCCTCCAGCTCCGCCCCCAGCTCCGCCCCCGGCTCATCAGCCATCTATCAGTGGCGCCAGGTGTGGCCGATTAAGACCGCGACTGGTTCCTACTTAAGCCCTGCTCCTGCTTCCAGTCAACGCCAGATCGTAACCACTTATGGATCCCCTGCCTGCCGACTCCTGCCTGTCTGACTACCCGCCTACCTGCCTGACCCCCTGCCTGTCTGAGTACCTGCCTACCTGCCTGACCCCCTGCCTGTCTGAGTACCTGCCCACCTGCCTGATCCCCTGCCTGTCTGACTACCCGCCTACCTGTCTGACCCCCTGCCGGTCTGAGTTCCTGCCTACCTGCCTGACCCCCTGCCTGTCTGACTACCTGCCTACCTACCTGACCCCCTGCCTGTCTGAGTACCTGTCTACCTGCCAGAACCCCTACCTGCACTACCTACCCCCAGCCGGATTCCCCTAACCCCAAACCCTATAATAAATTACTGTTATTACCATACTACCTGTTCTCCGTTGTCTGCTTCTGGGTTCCGCCTTCTGGTCGTGACAGATATGGGCGCGTGCACGCAGACATAAAGAGCCCTGAAGAGTCGATCTGTCGAAATGAAGATACTCCACTCTGCAGGGGTTCTACATTTGCGCAGCATTCCGAATTATTGATTTTTATGAAGACGGAAAAATAAGATGTAAAATAGTGCAATACTGCCGCAATTAACAAGGCGAGGGAAATGGTTTGGCAAGAAATTGCTGACCGATTAAATGTGTAGGTCATACTAGCCCCAGTTATTGTTATATGTTCGTATTTTAATAAATGAATATTACTACTGTGGTGATATCAGCAGCAGGCTACAAACGGTCATATCGCCGCAATGGCCTAGTGGTATCGACCGCTGCCACAGGATTTATTCGTCATTTTATATCGGTGGTTCAAATCCCTCTTCAGACGCACTTTTTACTGCATTTCGTTGTCTGAATCTAATCTAAAATCTCATCTAAAAAAGTATGTAGGCTATAAAATGATGGTGCAGGCTAATTTACAAGAACTGACACGATTACAATGGTGTTTGAAGCCTTTGCCTGAAATCTTCGGTTAAATGTAAAAAAAAAAAAAAAACTCCAGCCGGCTGCCTTAACCACTGCGCCAGCCAGACCGCTGTGATGACAGCAATGCAAGTTGAGACAATAACTTTTTTACACTCTTTTCTTTATTGATCTATCGATCTATCTATCACACTTTCAAAATATCAAGTTATCTATCACACAATCAAACTATCTATCGATCGATCACACTTTCAAAATATCAAATTATCTATCTATCACACAGTCAACCTATCCATCTATCTATCTCGTGTGAAGTGGGAACTAATATTTCCTAAAAGAGGAACTGTCGTTCGGGATGTAGTTTCCGCCTGTGAGCCTTTTTTGACGCGCGTCTTACCATAGCCTGTGTTTTAGCCTGGTCGCGAGCAGGCTAATTATATCTGACTCAGAAGGAGCTCAACCAAGCAGCGAATTATTTGAGCCACATTGATGGCACCGAACGCAAGCTAACATTTTCGAGGCTTAGAACTTTATCGAGGCTTAGAACTTTATCGAGCTTCGTGGAATACCCCCCTGGGGCCTAATTCATAAAGCTTTGCGTAGAACTGGCGTAAACAGCTTGCGTACGTACGCAAAGCAAGAACATTTACGCACACCAACATTCTGATTTATAAAACGGTGAGCACGCAAGTGGAATTATCCTTTTGCCTTTGGTCAGTGAAATTTCCGACAGAACGTCAAAAAAAGAAATTTCACCCAGTCAATTTCTGCTAAACAGTTCCGCCCAACGAACACGTCATTATGATATGAAACTCTTCTCTCGTCTGCCAGACCATAGATAATATATACGTATATAATATCTATGTACCAGACTGCATCAACAACGGAATCAGTTTAAACTTAATTTGTCCTACTGTTCACCTTATTATTTATGCACAATACATTTCATAACATCCAAGTATTGTTTAATAATTACAGATCCAATTAAATATGGTTAAACTGTAATCAACATATTTGAGGGGTTGTTTTTCAAAAACCGATATCTCCCTTTGTTATGGCCTTTTTCCATCAGCAGCCCAGCCCAGGTCGGGTCACTTTAGCCCGCTTTTGATCAGTTCTGGTTTTCCATTATACACAAACCGACCCGGACTAGTAGGAGGAGTAGACGATAGTAGGCGGAGTTACGCGTCATAACAGCGCGCCATGGTGGTGACGTATATTTTCACGAGACATAACAACAGCAACATGGAGGAACTTGCAGCTATCCTATGCCTTTCCCTCGGCATGTGGTATATTATTAACCGTGGTTTTTTGGAGAGAAAAGAGAGAAGACAGAAGGAAGGATACTCGAAAGAGGAATGCTGAAAAGAGAAAGAAACTACTGTGGGCTATCGTAAGGAGATGGCTACTACTTTAGCTCACTGTAGCATCATTGTTATGTTCAGGAGATGGCTACTGCCTGAGGCTGTCTGCATGTTTGAATCATTTCTATTGGATTTTGTTCTGCACATACAGTATGTTGTTCTACACATAATAAAGTCATGTTTTTTGAACCCTTAAAACCACTGCCTTCACTTTTCTGCTTTATGAACTGTAGCATCATTGTGTGCCGTCAACGGGAGTTGCACCAGCTGGCGCTATATATTTCGGGCTAAACTGTGCAGTGTAGCCGGCGTCCTGGTTCCTCCAGCAACCGGACACTTCCATAAATAACAACAAATATGTAATATGTAAATATGTATAATACCACGTTCATTGATAAAATGACGCCAGGGATGGAAAGGGGTGATGGCAGTTTTAGAAGGGGGATGATCAAGCGCTGGACTACGGAACGGCACAGAACAACGGGGGGAAATGCGATAAGAATTATGTCAAAATGCAGCACCATCATGCACAGATCAGCCTTAAAACATGTAACGTTAGATATATATCGTTATACAGGGAGCGATGTATTTCTACGGAAAGGCTGATAGATTGTAGAATCTTCTTGTCGGTAAAACGATGGAATCAATCTATTGAGGATTGTGATCTTAAATGCGTTGTCATCTCAGGATAGATTAGGTGCACAGCAATGACAGCATACACGATTTGACAAGGAAATAGGATGTTCAACACGGGTTGGAATCTCTGTACTTGATTTATTAAGACAGTCAGCGAATGGTTCATCAGCACAGTATATTTATATATACAGCATATGGATGTTACGTGCCTGTTACCTGCCGCTTTCAGTTCTAATAGTTTAGATCTCGCAACCAGGGAAACGCCGACAAGACGCGAATCTACCGGCATTTGACTCATGAGTGAACATGAGAAAATGGCTGGACGGCACAGCAGCAGCAGCGGGTGAACTCCCGGTTCATCGAGTTTACGGTTAAAAGCATAACTTCTCGGGGTGTCAGCGCGGTGGTTAAGGGCTCAAAATGACCGTAGACCGATGGTGAAGTTAGCAAAGGAGTATTGTGTTTGTACCACCTCCACAGCCGGTGTTATTCACGGTCAAAGACGGTGCATAATAGCGATTTTTGTGTTGTGCTTGTTGTAAATAAAAGTTCTATGATTCATTGAAATGACATTAAACTAAGATAATACGATGGTCAGCATAATTTTTCGAATCTTTATTAATAAGCTATTACAGAAACTCTAGTGACATTTTCCTAGAGCGAATGTGGTATTTCAAGATGGCGGTTAGTGAAGAAATCTATGGACATGGGATGACGATTTCCATTGACCAATCAACGGTGTGCAGCGTCACACGTCACACGCAGCCTGGCAAAAAGATCCGGATGTTAAAATTTAGACCCTGCTCTCGATATGGAGCTAAAGAAGCGAGCCGAGCCGACCTGGGACGACTAATGGAAAAGGGGAAAAGAAGCAGGCCGAAGCGGGCTGGCTTGCTTTGGCCTGCTTTGGCCCTGTAGCGGAAAAGGGCCATTAGTCGAAGGCGCATGTCGAAGGGAGTTAGATGTAGCGTTTTCTTGACTCCACTCATACATGTATGAATGTGTGATTAGGATTGAACGTTAGAGTATTTTGTAGTTTAAATTGTATTCGTATTCTCTGAACGGTTAATGATTCACAGTTTTTTTATTAGCCTTCTTTTATATATAACAGCCTGTATCCAGAGGGGATAGGTAAGGTACCCATGGGTCTACACTTTAACAGGAAGAAACCTTGATGTTGTATACACTCACCGGCCACGTTATTAGGTACATGATTTCAACTGCATGTCATATCTGATCAGCCAATCATGTGGCAGCAACTCAATGCATTTAGGCATGTAGACATGGTCAAGACGATCTTCTGAATAAAGGCAAGGCAAGTTTATTTGTATAGCACATTTCAGACAAGAGGGTTAATTCAAAGTGCTTTACATACATTATTTAAAAATACAGCAAGAGGAGCATAATATAAAAATACTACGATAATTACAATGAATAAAAGCAAATATAAGAAGTAAATATATAAAACATTTAATAAGACAGTAGTTAATGGAAAAAAAGACATTGATAGAAGTGTTTGTGTTTAATCATAACTGCTGCAAAACATGAAGGTTTTTAGCTTAGATTTAAATCTTTTAAGGGTTTTGGGCCTGTTTGATTTCTTCAGGGAATTTGTTCCAGGAGCATGTTGCACCGTGTTTTGTTTTTACTCTTGGAATGATTAGATGATTAGTCTCCGCTGACCTTAGGGACCTTGCGGGAATATAGGGTGGGAGAAGATCTGATATGTATTTTGGTCCAAGACCATTTTGTGATTTGTATGTAATTATGAGGATTTTGAATACAATTCTCTGAGAGACTGGTAGCCAGTGCAGGGATCTCAGGATTGGTGTAATGTGTTCACATTTCTTTGCTGTAATTGATTGGTGTTAAATTGTGACATGATTGTTATGTCCGCCCTATTTGGGGTTGTTAATGGGGACATGTTTTTCATGCCTGACACAGAAGAGCTAATGCCTTGTCTAATGGTCTCTATTTTATTGTTAAAAAAGGATGCAAGCTCATTGCATTTACTAGTCGAGTGAAATTCCTGAGCAATGGGTGTTGAGGGATTTGTTAGTCTGTCAACAGTTCTGAAAATGATGCGGGCATTATTGATGTTATTGTTTATGATCTTAGAGAAAAATGATTGTCTGGCGCTTCTTATTTCTAAGTTATAGTTTTGAAGATTCTCTTTATAGACAATAGTGGACTTGAAGGTTCGTTTTTCTCCATCTGAAGTTCAAACCAAGCATCAGAATGGCATCTACAGGAGGCAGAGGAGACAGTCGAGGCGGCCAACACAAAGTGTGCCTCTCTGGAGAAGACCAAGCAGAGGCTGCAGGGAGAGGTGGAGGACCTCATGCTTGACGTGGAGAGAGCCAACGCTCTTGCTGCCAACCTCAACAAAAAGCAATGGAACTTTGACAAGGTGTGAAAAAGCTAACTAACTATAATATATATATATATATATTAAATATATTTAACTAAATGTAAGTTAGGAATTGTGTTTATTGTTACATCATATTTCGTATTCCAAAAGCCCCATCAATTAGTGGACAGGTGAAAGAAAAAAAAAAGCTAAATATTAAAACCACATGGATTTCCCTAGGTCCTGGCAGAGTGGAAGCAGAAGTTTGAGGAGGGCCAGGCAGAGCTGGAAGGAGGCTTGTTCTCTGAGCACGGAGGTCTTCAAAATGAAGCACTCCTATGAGGAGGCTCTGGATCAGATGGAGATTAGATGGAGAACAAGAACCTGCAACGTCAAGTTGTCAAGCGAGTCAAACAGCAGCATGTTTACTTGGCTCATAATGGGGTGTCTAATTTGATCAAGCTACATGAGTGATCCTATTATTCAGAACTATGTTCAAATAGTCATTAAACGTTCTGTACCATTTATTCTTATGAGAATTCCTCATGAAGTCCAACACAGTGTGTTCCAATGTTCCAAAGAAAATCTCCCTGTTCTGCGTGCGTGCGTGCGTGCGCAGAGGAGATCTCTGACCTGACTGAGCAGATCGGGGAGACTGGTAAGAGCATCCATGAGCTGGAGATGGCCCAGAAGACTGTGGAGGCAGAGAAGTCTGAGATCCAGACAGCCCTAGAGGAGGCTGAGGTAGAAACTAACACAGTTTGATCCTGTTCATTTGGAACATGTACTCATCCTTTCTTTTAAACTTTACACTCCAGGTTAGTCCCAGATTAACTTATTTTATTAAGCAAGACCTGCTCCTTCTATCCTATTACCACATTTTCATTGCATACACTAACCCTAACCCAATCCAGAACAACCCTGAGTTCATGAATGCTGAACAAAAAAACTACTTGTTTTGTTCAGGTACACTGGAGCACGAGCAGTCCAAGATTCTGCGTGTGCAGCTAGAACTAAACCAGATCAAGGGTGAGGTGCACTGGAAGCTGGCGGAGAAGGATGAGGAGATGGAGCAGATCAAGAGGAACAGCCAGAGGGTGGTTGACTCCATGCAGAGCACCCTGGCCTCAGAGGTGAGGAGCAGGAACTCCTAAGTCAAGTAAAAAAGTGAAAATGGAGAGAGGGATTTGTCTATTTGTCAATATAATAGAACAGGAATAATCTGGTCTAAAATAGAAGGGGCATCAGGGAACACAATAAATGCATCCCTTACCGATCCTTTCGCTCTACAACAACACATTTTAATGCTCTATGTCTTTGTGGACCCCAGGATGCCCAATTGCACCTTGATGATGCTGTTCACGCAGCAGAAGATTTGAAGGAGCAGGCAGCCATGGTGGAGCGCAGGAACGGTCTGATGGTGGCTGCATTGTAGAAAAGCCATGAATGTTTCAAGTTTATTGTTACGTTACATTACACTGCAACATAACACTCTCATAAGAGAGTAAATTTCGGCTTCGGTTCCTGACATTGCAGCACAAGACATAAGGCAATAGGCATAATACAAGATAAATGTGACAATATTACAGTTAAGACAAGATACACTTGGGGTACGGAAGACCTACCTACTCAGGCCCAATGGGTAGACACAGTGGGGGAAATCCATGTTATGGAAAGACTGACTCACAGACTACGACTTTTAGGACCACAGATGGACAACAAATGGATGAAGTGGACTCTATGACAATTGACACAGACTTGAGACATGACAGGAGTAGCTTTTTCTTTTCCTTTTAATGTTTTTCTTTTGGTTGTTTTTGTTGATGTTGAATTGTTGTATTATTGTTGAATAAAAAGAAAATTGCAACAAAACAAAAAGACAAGATACACTGGTGGTGCAACTAGTAATATATATAACGCTGTTATAAAAGTTACTTAGAAGGCTCTGAGGTACTGCTGCCATGCTTCACTTCAGTGTGATGTAACTTTTTCAAATGTCAACCAGTTGGGCCATACTTGCATATGATTGTTTAATTAGGGTCTATTAAATAACCAATGAGAAGACCAGTATGTAAATCATACATTAACATAAGACAAAAACACCAAACATGTGACGTCCATTGCAATGAAACGCCCGGTGACGTCATCAAAAACCGACAGTGTTTGTGTTTTTGTCAGAGCAGCATTTTCATTCTATATTATCAAAGATTGATTACATTCTCCTTATGCCAGACAACGTATGCAGTTCGATACTCCCGGAGTGTGATTAAATAAAGCATCGCATTGCAGGTAAGGACAACTAAGATATTAACCAGATGAATAACTTTAACTGGCCAAAGGCATAAATGCATTCGTGTTTTGTAGCCCAGTCTAGTACCGTACAGTATGGTGCATGTTAGCCCCGATGTATATAGGAACTAGAGGCCCTAAAGGCCACATGCACTAACATACACGTTTTACTGTATTTCACGTGTCATTTATTCAGCACTGCACAGTTTTCAGCTCACTATTATGAATGACAATTCTGCATTTTCAGAAAGGCTGGACTTGATACCCGCAGCAACTCCTCCTATTCAAGACCCAGCTGCAGTTACAACAGCTAATCAACCAACAGTAAGTAACTGGATTGAGACATGAATTGAAAACACATTTTATAAACAGGTTGCTAGGTAACGCTTGCTAACTCGAATGAATTGCATTTCTCCAGCCAGGGTGCGTGTCTGTGCTGTATAGCGAACTACTGTTATGCAAGGTTGGTTGTTACACAACTAACTAGCTTGTTGTCAAAGCACAAACTGGTTAGAACTAGGCTAGGATGTAGCCAGGCAGTATGACTTCAAGCCTGTGTGCTGACTTGTTGGTTATTACAGTTTTTTTACGATTGCTAACTCACCATGTCAGTGGCGGCTGGTGCTAAACATTTTGGGTGGGGCACAGGTTATGGGGGCATGCTCCACGGGGAAGAATATCAACTTTAAAATCTGGATTTACAGTCGATTTTAGCATGAGAATAGCTCTACCCCCCTGTACAGACCTCGCCATCCCCTCTACCCCCCTGTACAGACCTCTTCATCCCCTCTACCCACCTCTACAGACCTCTTAATCCCCTCTACCCCCCTGTACAGACCTCTTCATCCCCTCTACCCACCTCTACAGACCTCTTCATCACCTCTACCCACCTCTACATCTCCTCTACCCACCTCTACAGACCTCTCCATCCCCTCTACCCCCTGTACAGACCTCTCCATCCCCTCTACCCTCCTCTACAGACCTCTTCATCCCCTCTACCCCCCTGTACATACCTCCTCATCCCCCCTACCCCCCTGTACAGACCTCTTCATCCCCTCTACCCCCCTGTACATACCTCCTCATCCCCCCTACCCCCCTGTACAGACCTCTCCATCCCCTCTACCCCCCCTGTACAGACCTCTTCATCCCCTCTACCCCCCTGTACAGACCTCTTCATCCCCTCTACCCCCCTGTACATACCTCCTCATCCCCCCTACCCCCCTGTACAGGCCTCTCCATCCCCTCTACCCCCCTGTACAGACCTCTTCATCCCCTCTACCCCCCTGTACAGACCTCTTCATCCCCTCTACCCCCCTGTACAGACCTCTTCATCCCCTCTACCCCCCTGTACAGACCTCTTCATCCCCCCTACCCACCTCTACAGACCTCTTCATCCCCCCTACCCACCTCTACAGACCTCTTCATCCCCCCTACCCACCTCTACATACCTCCTCATCCCCCCTACCCCCCTGTACAGACCTCTCCATCCCCTCTACCCCCCCTGTACAGACCTCTCCATCCCCTCTACCCCCCTGTACAGACCTCTTCATCCCCTCTACCCCCCTGTACAGACCTCTTTATCCCCTCTACCCCCCTGTACAGACCTCTTCATCCCCCCTACCCCCCTGTACAGACCTCTTCATCCCCTCTAGTGAGTGAGTGTGTGTGTGTGTGTGTGTGTGTGTGTGTGTGTGTGTGTGTGTGTGTGCGTGTGCTGAATACATAAACAAACAAGCTAAAAGACGACAATAGAAAACGTACCATGCTGACGATATTACTAAATGTTTGAAGTAGCTTTTATCTTAGCTGACTCTCTTACCTTCAGGTCGAGTTTGTGTATTCTGGCTTCGCAAAACACCAACAGTAGCAGCCTAACAGCCGCGGAGATTGCGACCACAAACGAAGTTTGACTTCGGTAATAGGTCCAGTTGTAATATCCTCAAGCAGGGGAGGCTGGTTCATTAGGTGCAACTGGACAATGCCCCACCAAAGGGAGAAGAGAGAGATTTTTTTTCTATGACTTCTAGACAGTGTTGCTTCTGAATATCATAGTCCAATCAGCTAGTGTTCTGTGGCGTATATCATAGTCCAATCAGCTAGTGTTCTGTGGAGTATGTTCCAATCAGCTTCAAGTCCCGCCCCTTTCGGTGCATGTCCCAAAACCCCATAGACAAATGACCGAATGGCCTGAAGTTACCAAAATAGATTTTACATGCAAGTCTACGAGAACAGCCTAGTGCAATTTCGCGTAGTGTGAAAGTTGCCCCGAAAGGGGCGGGACTTGAAGCTGATTGGAACATACTCCACAGAACACTAGCTGATTGGACTATGATATACGCCACAGAACACTAGCTGATTGGACTATGATATTCAGAAGCAACACTGTCTAGAAGTCATAGAAAAAAAATCTCTCTCTTCTCCCTTTGGTGGGGCATTGCCCAATTGCCCCTAATGAACCAGCCTACCCTGCACCATGTTCAATACTGAAACCACAGTTTCACAACTCTTCATACAGTCTGCGTTAGTAACACTCATGTTGGCCAATGACTTCATTCATGTCTCAAAAGAAGCTCGTTCAACCATACACTGTCAACAATGTTCACTCAGAAACATACACTGTCATTCATAACATTCTGACTTACAAAACACTAACAACAGGAAGCATTACATAGTTTGAATGATTTTCACAAGAATGAATATTTCATTATAAAAATGGTTTGATTTATAGTAATCATAGACAGAATAGTTGACTACAATTGTAAAGTATTAGGCAACAAGAATGAATCAGAAATGCCGTAATTTGCTTCTATCCTTTATCCTATCTTTTCCTTCTATCCTTTACTGAATTCTATCGTTTATCCTTTTTTTTCTTTTTTCTGTATCTTTGCAGAAAGTAAGTTACGGTACATTTACTTCAAAGTACACTACATTTACTTGTGTAAAATGAAAAGTGAAAAATAAAGTGGAAGATGCAAAGTTCAAACAAAAAAGAAAAACTGAAATTCCAGGGCTACAATACAATAGCAATCACACCAAACATGTCTCACTCCTGAGGGTTTTGGTTCACCCTCTGGTCTGCATCTGGTCACATCTAATGTCTTCCCTGGCAATGCATCTAGTCTATTTCATTTCATTGTATATATTCTGCTAATATTTTCTAGACATTTCAATATGATTACTGCAAATAGTGAAAATACCACCGCTCATCCCTTATCAGACTTTGCTGAGGTGCTGGAACTGAAGAGTATCAATAGAGTGCAAAATAACAGCATCTGCACACTCAAACACTGTGCAAAAAAACAGTTTATTGCGAGCTTTCTGTCATATATGATAGGAATATGATTACTGCAAAATTGCACCAAATAATTCAGTTTTGAACGTGTTCTTCAGAGTTTTGAACACAGTATGTTATCAATGAAAAAATGTGTTGCAAATACATAGTATTTTGCAAGTGGGGGAGTTTGAATGAGAGAAGTGTTATGGCATTTGGAGAACGTAGTCATTGAATGCATTCTGTATGAAAGCAATGCACAAATCACAGACAAAGAGTCACAGTTTTGTTCACATGGGTTTCTGCTCTGCTGACTGTATGAAGAGTTGTGAAACTGTGGTTTCAGTATTGAACATGGTGAGTTAGCAATCGTAAAAAACTGTATTATGCATCTAACAACACAGCCTGTTTCATTAGGCCAGGGTTACATGTTTGCCAATTAAAGTAAAGCAGTGAAAATGACTTGTTGGAAAGTAAACAATTATAAATAAATTGGCCTCATGGTAATGGGTTGTCATGGGTCTTGCTGACGCTGAGCCTGTTATAAACACCCTGGTACACACAATACAAAACCTTGTTGGCCTCAAGTCTATAGGTCTATAGTTTAGTGACTGGCTTTAATATAGGCCTACTCTTGTTACTGACCAAAGTAGTGAAGTCGCTAAAGTGCTAGTCTCGAGTGCGAGTCGTTTTGAATTGTTGTTATTCCAAGCTTATGAACTGTACACAAAAGCCTGTGGATGAGGTTACTGAAGTGTAGGGGTGGGACAATTATCGATTCACGTTTGATATTTTTTAAAAATGGAACACTGGAACCAAGATATGAAATACTGTGTTGAAAATATTTAACTGAAATGGCTATTCCTGCATTGTATGTAGTCCTTCCTTTAAACATTTTAACCCCTGCTTTCTGGGCAGCTCAGCCTATTGGCACTTTATTTTGTATGAATGATGGCAGGCACACATGGACAAGTTGCAGTATGTTACACTAAGCTAAGAAAGACTAAGAAATATGTAGGCTAGGCTTAATTTATTGTTTGTTTCATTGTTCAGAACCAGGCCATCAACAACATGTGAATGAATAAAAAACATAATTCCTGCTTTTTGCCTTTATAGTGGTATTTTTTCTTCTGTTAACACAGATATCGTAATGTATCGTTGATGAATTGTCTTACAATGTATCGATTATCTCGGACTCGCTGTACCGTGATACTATCGGTATCAGGGGCAAAATATCGTACAGTTATCGTATTTTGAGTTACCCTGCGATTCCCACTCCTACTGAAGTGCTGACAACCTGTTCTTCATCTGTGCCAAGGTGTAATTTCTTATTTTCTATGGCGTAGCTGGTTTAGGTTACATTAGGTATTTCAGGAGACCGTCACGTGTGTTGGCAATTCAGAGTAACGCATATCCTATCTGTGAGGTTTTGGTAATCTCAATTTACCCTCCACTGTGCCTCTTCTTTTGTTTACTCTACACAGATCCTCCTCACAGCCCAGCTACCATGTCTGAACCCAAGTCCACAGAGTCCCTGGGTTCTGGCTGTGATTCTCCAGCCCAGACAAGCACACAGTGGGGTCCAGAGATTGTGACAGTGAAGCTGGAGGACTGCAGTCAAACACTGGAATTGAATGTGGTAGTGAAAGAGGAGGAGGAGGAACAAGTGATTGTGAAAAAGGAGGAGGAGGAAGGAGGAGAAGAAGTGGTGGTGAAAGAAGAAAAGAAAGCAGGAGAGGAACAAGATTTGAGGGTGAAAGAGGAGGAAGCAAGAGAGGAAGTGGTGCAGAAAGATGTGATGGTCAAAGAAGAGGAAAGAGGAGAAAACGTAGAGGAGAGCAATAGTGAGTGGGATGGTAAGTTCATGTCATGAATTTGATTGACAAATGTTATTTATCGTACAACTCCCCATTAATGGGATTAAAATGATAGTTGAAAAATGGCTCCTTATGTTGAAAGTACTCCATGGGCCAGGAAAACTGTAATCAATGCTTCAGTGTTGTTAATATCACCACAGCAACACATAAAACAATGGGATTTGGCCACAAACATTGAACTTCATCTCATTGACCCCATCACACTAATTGTTTTTTTGTTAGCCATGGCTAAAGTTAGCTAAAGTAGCTGAAGTTAGTAGTCGTTATATACACATCTCTGAAGCATGGATTAGGTTCTCCTGTACCTGGACTACTTTTAGGGCCAAATGTGTCCCTCTTTAGTCTCTCTCAGTGTGGGATTGATTTGTCTCTCCTGAACTCTGTGTTCAGTCATTGTATTCAGCAGACCCCAGAGATGTTGTTACTTCTGGCACTGCTCAGCCTAGGGAAGCGCTATATTCAAATTGTATTTATTGTCCAACCCCTATTCAGTGCTCTGGTGTTAATAGTGTATTAGGAATGGGTCTGACTAAAGTTCTAGCATGTCACAGATAGAATGCATTCATGTCAATCCTAGGAAGTAAGCACAGCTCTCTAAAATCCACTCCGTCCAGAAAAGGCAATACTATTCGGTAAACATCGTAGAATGGTCAAATCTAATAATGATCAATAGTGTTGTTCCGATACCATTTTTTGATCCCGATACCGATACCTGACCGTGCAGTACTTGCCGATACCGAGTACCGATCCGATACCACGGTGTTTGAAAAAACAAAACAAAAAAACATGTTTTTTGAGCCGCATACTCACCTCGATGTAAAATTATTGCTAACACTTAGTCTGGCACTGCTCAAAACCTTTGTAAAACAGGAAAAAATACCAACAGAGAGTGAATGCTATAGAACTTTTTTTTATTGTCTACCTGGTATGGTGACAAGAAAATCAACCCCTTATAAAACCTGAAATGTGGCTCTCACAGATGCCAATCAGTGCAATATCCATTTAAGATATAAAACAGTCGTAGTAGTAGTGCAACAGCAAGTGAACATTTACAAACAAAATAACTTTAAGATATAAAACAGTCGTAGTAGTAGTGCAACAGCAAGTAAACAATTACAAACAAAATAACTTTAAGATATAAAACAGTCGTAGTAGTAGTGCAACAGCAAGTGAACATTTACAAACAAAATAACTTTAAGATATAAAACAGTCGTAGTAGTAGTGCAACAGCAAGTAAACATTTACAAACAAAATAACTTTAAGATATAAAACCGTACAAGTAGTGCAACAGCAAGTAAACATTTACAAACAAAATAAGGCCCATTTGAGACTAACATAAGATGTAGGCCTACCTGAGGGAATAATAATATTTTAGAAGTGCAGCCTGAATTTGGTCAAATAAATAAAAGGATATTTTAAATGTTGGGAAATGTTATCACAAATGTAAACAAACTCCACTTTAAAAAACAAAAACAAAAGAGCTGGAGCAAAATAAAGTGCACTGCACATTAGTGCAGACATGTCACATAGCAGCACTCAGTCCTCCAAATTAAAATCCTTAGGCTTCAAGTTCAAATACATAGGCAGGTTCTTCTTTAAGAAGATGAGCATTTCTACTCTCTCTCCTAGCAGCCTGTTCCTCTTTTCATCCAGTATGTTGGAAGCTGTTCTGAACAGTCTCTCACTATCTACACTAGTAGAGGGAGCACAGAGAAACACTGCAGCAGTAGCAGCCAGGGTGGGGAACCGTTCCTTATTCTTTCCCCAGTACTCAAATGGGCTCTAAGCGGTGGATGGTTTTCTCAGCCAGATATGTCTCTATCTGTACCTGTGTAGCTGTGCTGCTGGCCCCGCCTTGTTCCTCATCATGCTCTTGCAGGATTTCCTCATACAGCCCCTTAAAGCAGCTCTTGCTGATCCTGCTGCTTGTGTGGGGCTCTGCTTCCATCCGTGAGGCCTTGTTGGCTGGCTCTGCTGCCAGTGATCGAGACTCCTCAGTCTTCTCCACCTCTTGGATCAGTGCACTCTTTGCAAGTTTGCTGCTTTCCACACTTGTGAAATATCTGCAGTAACATAGTAAACAAAATACACGTGTTGAATAAAGTAAATATTTACACTTAACGTTTATACTTAATCAGCACACTATTATACACACCTGTCTTTGTAACGCGGGTCCAAGAGGGTTGCAACAGCATACTGGGGCTCCTCCTCGACGGTCTGGAACCTTTTGTCGACAGCCGCTAGTAGGGTTGCTTTCATTGTTTTTATCCCGCTGTCCTCCTCGGTCTCTCGGGTCAACAGTCGCTTCAGTACCACCACCGTGGGGACGACTTCAGACGCGATGGAGGTGCTAAAGCTGATTTGTTTCGTAATCTCCTCGAATGGAGCCAGGACGATGTTTACTTTTTCAAGTAAAGCCCACTGGTTGGTACTCAGGGTGGCTGGGAGGTCGTAGTCAGCCGCGTAGGCTGAGAGAGATCTCTTCTGCTCCAGCAGACTCTCTGTCATGTAGAAGGTGCTATTCCACCGGGTGGGCACATCTTGTTTCAGCCGTTTGATTTGCATTCCAAGTTCAGTCTGTACAGTTTGCAGACGTGAAGTGGCCAGTGGGGAATGCTTGAAGTGGCCGATGATCTTTCTCCCATTGGCCAGCGCGTCGCACACACTCCGCTGTGACAGTAGGCCTTCCTGCACCACTAGCTGGATCAAGTGGGCAAAGCATCCCATTCTCGAAACACCCAAGTCCCTCATCGCCTTCTTCATGTTGCTGGCGTTATCACAGAGAATGGCGTGGACCTTCAATAATAAGTAATAATACATTATTAAGTAAATATAAACGACAAGTGAAAATAAAAACACAAGAGAAAATACAACATTTTAGAGTAAGACAAGAACAAAGAAGTAGGCTAATGTTACCTTGGACTTTGGGATGTTCCAGTTAAGCAGCATACTCTCAATTGCTTCTGCAATTGCTTCACCAGTGTGGGACCCCTTGAACTCGTTTGCATGCAGCACAACGCTTTCCCGGTTGTATGATTCGGAGTCCACCCAGTGAGCAGTTAAACTAAGCAGGGACAGTGGGGAGACGTCGCTGGTCCAAATATCCGTAGTGAAGCTGATGGCCTGCACCTTTCCTAGCTTATCTGAAACATGCTCAGTCACCTTCTTATTGAGGGCAGGGACAGCCGTCTCCGTGATGTATTTGCGACCTGGTATTTTGTATTTAGGTACAGCGTGAGCCATAAAAAGGCGGAATCCCACATTGTCAACAAAGGAGAGGGGCAGGTCACAGAGCACAATCATTTCAGACATTTTCTCAGTCATCTTTCTTGCCATTTCACTCGTCGCGTCCCACTGGTCCTTTTTATGGAATGAGCTACTCAGCGTTTGTTGTTTTGGTCCATCCGTTCTCTTGCTCGCTGTCGCAGCTGCAGTAGATGGCAGAAACTCTTCGTGCTCTTTAATATGTTTTGCCTTTAAATGCTTAATTAAGTTCCTAGTATTGAAACTGGCAGCTTTAGTGCCACCCCTCGACACATTGAGACCGCAAATTGTGCATTTAGCCGTTGTACACACCGGACTATCCACCTTGAAATATCTCCAAACCGCCGACATGTTCTCCTCACTACACCTCTACAGCATGCGTGTTTGTTTTTCCGCGATAGTGAAAGTTTGCTATCGGGTGTTATTATTTGTTAGTACTCGCCGATACCGATACCAGCATTTTTGTGCGTATCGGTGGCCATGCCGATCAGGGTTTCCGTTAGAAAAAATTGCCGCCGGACATCGTGTCCGGGAAGATTTCGATTTACCGGACAAACGTGATATATTCCGGACATATTAAAATATAATAAAAATAATTTTTTTCAAAATTATATATATTTTTTCCCAAATCTAATATAGCTGTTTGTCGCGGTGATTACTGTTGTGTAGCGGCCTATATATGCCATTTAATGTCTATTTCTCATCCGATACGATTAGATGCGAGCTATATAATATATAATAATATAACATGATTCGCATGCGCGCTATATGTCCAGCGCTGAACGGGCGCCTCTGGGAACTGAACAGACAGCATCGATCAATGAACGGACTCCACATTACGTTAACTGAAGTTTGTTAAATTGTTTGGGATTAATGTGAGTTTTCTATTTTCTCTTTCCAGTTTGACCCTTTTTTTATCAATAAAACAACGTCATTTCTATAACCAGGTCTCGCTGGTTGGGAACGCATTTCGTTTAGCTGATATGTTACGCAACCGAACAGCTTCGGGAAAACGAGTAGCAGCGCACATAGTAGTGAGCAAATACTGACTTCCACTTGTAGTCCTAGGCAAAGGTCCAACACAATCAATTATTACACGTTCAAATGGCTCCCCTATAGCAGGAATGGGATGCAATGGTGCGGGTGGAATGGATTGATTAGGCTTACCCGCCATCTGACAAGTATGGCAACAGCGGCAGTGCTTGGCAACATCCGCCTTCAGTCCGGGCCAAAAGAAATGTTTCAATATCAGCTGATAAGTTTTAGTTATACCTAAATGTCCTGACCACTGGCTCTCATGTGCTACAGATAACACCTGTTGTCTATAACCCACAGGCACAACCACTTGTTTTACAGTATTCCACTCACAACCATTTGCATTAGGAGGAGACCATTTACGCATTAATATCCCATCGTTAAGGAAATAAACTACGTTGCCCCCTATTTCAGATTCCTCACTAGCTGCATGTAAAAAACATTTGTTTAATGACTGATCAGCTACTTGAGCGACACGCAATCGCTCGCCGGTTACCGGGAGAGATAGGCTGTCAGCGGATGGTATGGTAGGACTCGGGGAGGATGGTAACTCTACCACTTTCTCCCTGGGAGAAGCTGAAACAATCGGGTTCTCATCCCTTTCAGAAAAGGCTTGCATAATCACACTATCACAGAGAGAAACATCGCTATCCTCCTCTCTGCCTCGACTCGATTGTGCACGAGTTATAGCGCACACCGGAAACAACCGCTGTTTCGCATAGGCAGCCTACACATTAGGAGACATCATCATGCCGGTGTCAAATCATATCATAATAAAAGAAATACATAGCCTATATATTCGTCTTTTTTAAAATAGAAGGAATCAGAATGTGAACTTTAGCGAATTGTATTCAAATTGTGCTTAGAGGGAATTATTTTCACCGGACATAAATGTCCGACGAGTTTTCATTTTGTCGGACTTCAATAAATTTTACCGGACAAAGACCGGTAATTACCGGTTAACGGAAACCCTGATGCCGATACTAGTATCGGTATCGGAACAACACTAATGATCAACCAGAGGTTAGGTAGCAAGAAATAACGTTTTAACCCTAAACGAAAAGCGGCAACAAAAAGTTTGTTAGCGAACTTTCAGCTAACTCTCATAACAAGTATTCATTTGACTGGACAACAAAACAACTTTAAAGTTGCAACACTTCCAATCAGTGATTTAGTCCACTCTTTTCTGCAGTCTGCAGTGGTGATGTTTAAAGTCATAGGAAGAAATTATCAATGAGAAAAACTCAGCAAGTCTTTTTGGTAGACTGGTATATGTTCTGTCAAATCCATTATATTTCCTTCTCCTGTAGTCTGTTCTAGTAGCGTATGTAGTATGTGGTCTGCACGGGCTAGTCAGGCTCATCTGTTCCCCTCGTATATTCACCATTTTTGTGTACTTAGTTCATACTCAGTATATTCACCATGTTTGTGTACTTAGTTCATACTCAGTATATTCACCATGTTTGTTTACTTAATCTAATCTGTTTGTGAAATTAACTCTCCGCTGTTTGTGCCTCTTCCTTTGTTTACTACACAGATCTGCCTCACAGCCAAGCTACCATGTCTGAACCCAAGTCCACCGAGTCCTTGGGTTCTGGCTGTGGTTCTCCGGCCCTGACAAGCACACATTGGGGTCCAGAGATGGTGGCAGTGAAGCTGGAGGACTGCAGTCAACCACTGGAACATAATATGGTACTGAAAGAGGAGGAGGAAGAAGTGATGGGGAAAGAAGAGGAAGGAGGAGAGGATAAAAAGGAGACAGACAGTGAGTTGGATGGTAAGGTCATGAATTGTATTTATTGTACAACCCCTATTCAATGCTCTATGGTGCTAATAGTGTATTTGTTTCAGGTTTTATGGTTACGTCACATTACACAAGAGTAAGACAGTACAATTCTTCGGCTTTGGTTCCTGACAGCAGCACAAGACAATAAGGCAAGATAAGTCAAGATAAAATAGAGTGACAATACGTGAGCTTGGAATTATACGGTTCTATCTGGCTTTTTTGTCAAAATTGAGTTAGGCACATACACTTGATCATTGGACGTTTATTTACGTTTGTGAGGTGTTGTTTTTTCAAAAAAGAATTATTTGGGTTTGAAATGTTAAAATATAGAAAGTTCTATCTGTTGGAGTTATAAGCTTTTATCTGCAATCTGCAGTCCAACCACATGCTTGAATCAATACAGACGGACCAATCAAAAGCCACATCTTAGCTATGTTCTGTAGCAGCATGCGATGCTCCCTCAAACAGCATAATTGCTTGCAAGCCAAAACTGTTTTATGTTGACAATGGTGTTGAAATGTGAGGAGGGATTAGGCAGTTAGATAGCTCTAGTTAGCTTTTTTAATTTTATTTTAATTTTACCTTTATTTTACCAGGCGAGACAATTAAGAACAACATTTTTATTTACAATGCCGGCCTGCAATAAGGGGAAAGGGGAGGGGGGCTAAAAGATAAAACATGTTAAAAACAAAGCACAATAAGCATTAAACACATGCATGTAACACAAACAATACAACAAAAGCACTAACGGACATCAATAATGGAATACAACAGTAGTAAGCACAAAAAGCAGACAGGCAACACAAGACAATACAATACAACAAAACGCACTGGGACACAGCCAAAAAGCAGACAGGCAACACAAGACAATACAATACAACAAAATGCACTGGGACACAGCCAAGCAAACACAACAATACAGCAGTAAGCACTGATACACAGTCAGGAAATACAATTATACAACAATAAGCACTGGGACACAACCAATCAACACAGCGATACAACATGGACACTAAGACAGCCAGTAAACAAACCAATACAACGATACACACTGAGACACAGTCAAGCAAACATAAATACGGTACAACAATAACCACTGAGACACAGCCACCAAATACAACAACAGCAATAAGCACTTACAAAACAGGCCAACAAACATTAGAAAACAGTATTAACATTAACACTTAAAAGCAGAGAATGAGCAGACATGAGCGTATGGGGGCATACAAACAAGTGCAGGTGGACAGAGGGGGTGTGTAAAGGGAATTAATACAAGTGCTGCCCTACAGAGAAGAAAAGCATGTGCAGGAATCAGTGAGGGTGTCTGAAATAGTGAGTCTGAAGGCAGAGAGGGAGATGAGTTTATCCAGTTTGAGGGTTTTTTGCAGAGCATTCCAGTCAGAGGGGGCAGCAAACTGGAATGATGCACGGCCAAGGGAAGTGGTGGATTTGGGAATTTTTAGTTGGATGTGGAGTGAGGATCGGGTGTTGCGAGTGACAGGCAGAGGGTGAAGCAGGAGACACAGATAGGGGGGTGATAGGTGGAGGAGGGTGAGCCAGTGCATGTGACGGCGGGTGTGAAGGGAGGGCCAGTTGACCAGGGAGTAAAGAGTGCAGTGGTGGGTACTGTAGGGGGCTAGCGCTAGTTAGCTTGGCAGTAACTAAATAGGCAAATATTTCTCCACAGCTAGGTACAATAACATTAAGTCAGCTATCAAACTAACAATCAATCTAATCAAGGAACTAGTTTCAGTAAGTTGAACTAATGCCACCCGATTCAGTGCTAATGCAGCTTGGCTTTTGTCATGTGTACATGCTGATGTTGATAAAGAAAAATTAACTGTTAAAAATAAATGTACAAAATCACTATTCAGCTCAGCTTTTAAATATAAACAATACATAAGCACACTAGCAGGGTTGGAGTCAATTCCCATTCTGGAATGAAGTCATGGAATGGAGAATGAATTTTGCATAGTTTCAATTACACTTTGCCTCTTCCAAATATCTCCATCAGTGGTTAGCATATTTTGTTAATAAAAAAATGCATGATGTACATAAACTGAATATCCACCAACACTAGTGTTAATTTTGGCAGGCTTTTTAGTCACTTAGTCTTTGGTGTTTAGATGAAGATGCACACCAGTTCTAGTCACACCAAGTCACCTCCATTTTTCGTAGTTCCAGTCCAGTTCCAGTTGATGAAAACTGAAAACATTCCAGTGCAGTTTCAGTCCACAAAAACCCCAAAACATTTTAGTCTAGCCGTAGTCAGCGACGAAAACTCGACTAAAATGTAAGATCTTCATCTAAACACCAAAGACTAGGGCTACGTTCACACTGCAGGTCTTGATGCTCAATTCCGATTTTTTTACACAGATCCGATTTTTTTGTTTGGCAGTTCACATTACTTTAAAAATGTGACTTATATTTGACCTAGGCCTACATTGACTCCCGTGTGACTCCCGTGTGACTCCCGTGTGACTCCCGTGTGACTCCCGTGTGCAGAAGGACAGCGCACTGTTTACAATAATAATAATAATACATTAGACTTATATAGCGCTTTTCTAGACACTTAAAGATGTTTTACAAACTGAAAAGATTGAGTAGTAAAATAAAAAGAAACAAAAAAAGAAATAAAAGAAAGTATAGGGGTCTAATTAATTTGTAGATTACTAAATCTAAGTGTCTTTGTCGGATACAGGTCTACTCTGTATACTGTCTGCAAGTATATCTAGATTTATGATATATAATATATATGATAACATGATAACATAGATAGGATAACATGATAACGTTACAACTGGATTCATTTTCAATTTTTTGTGGAAGCCGGCAAAAATATGAGCAAGATATGACCAAGTGCGTCTAGAGTACAGGGTTTCCAGATGGGGCGGGTTACCGCCAAATGGGCTACTGGATTTATCGTTATAGACTGGTTAGGCTGTAAATTGTCAATCCCATCTGGCAACCCTGCTAGTGTGACGTAAAAGTCGCATTAAAAGCGACTTGACAATTCAGACCGCGTTGCTAAATATCAGATATGTATCCGATGTAATACCACCTCTGAACGCGACCCAGACCCGGATTTGGGTCACATTGTACTGCAGTGTGAACGTAGCCTAAGTGACTAAAAAGCCTGACAAAATTAACACTGACCAACACCATAACTCCAAAAGTATTTGGACAGCGACATGTTTGTTTTCACTCTTTGTTTATGGTAAAGTAAGTCTTTGTCTATGAGCTGGAGTTGAGTGATTTAAGGGAATTGAGTTATGGAAATTAACTGAATTGAATTAGTAAGTAAGTAAGTAAAACTTTATTTATATAGCACCTTTCATACAGGAAATGCAGCTCAAAGTGCTTTACAACAGTAATAAGAACATACAGTGAATATAAAAACATATATAAAAACATATACATGCATAGAATGAATATAAAAGCAGGGGAAAACACTAAAAAGAGAGACTGTGATTGTTTCCCATCTTCACCAACTTAAATCCTTTGCCTATGAAAATATTTACTACCACTTGCCTAATGGCAAGACTGGGCTTTATTTCATTTCCACACCAATTTAAGTCTTTCGCCTATGAAAATATTTACTACCACTTGCCTGATGGCAAGACTGGGCTTTATTTTATTTCCACACCTGTGTACATACATCTACTGATGCCTCTGGACACATCTTCAGTGATGTTCCTGGAATCATCGGGGTTTCGGGTCTTTCAACATCATACACCCTCCTCCAGGTGACCCAGCTGGGGCTGATCAGACCCCAGCTTGTGTCCAGATGGCTAACTAGCTACCATGACTCCATGGCTCTCCTCTTTTGAGCCACAGCCATCTAGAGGCTCTCTCTGCCGCATTGGTGGTACTGCGGATGGCTCTCCTCTTTCTCTCTCCATCGATGCCCAAACTGCTAAAGGCTCTGGCCAAGGAACGGGCTGCAAATCCTCTGCAACCAACCTCTACTGGGAAACACCTCGCTCTCCAACCAGCCTGCTGGCAGTCACTGACCAGTCCCGCGTACTTGGAGAGCTTCCTCTCAAAGGCTTCTTCCAAGCGGTCTTCCCACGGGACTGTCAGTTCCAGCAGCACTGCTTGCCTGGTGGACTCAGACAAGAGAACAATGTCTGGTCACAGGGTGGTGACTACAATGTGGCTGGGGAACTTCAGCTGATGTTCAAGGTCAACCAACAGCTGCCAGTCTCTTGCAGAGGTCAAGATGCCTGCAGATGTTTTCCTGGCAGGGGTTGGCTGCTCCCCAGCTCTGACAAAGGCGATGGTTTTCTTGGAGGGTCGGAACTGCTTTGCCCACACAAGTCCTGCGCTGATGGCTTCAGCAATGGTCTTCAGGACTTGGTCATGCCTCCACCTGTACCGTCCATCTCCAAGGGCCCTTGTACAGCAGCTGAGGATGTGTTCCAGGGTTCCACGCTTGGAACACAGTTGGCATGCTGGTGTCTCTGCTATGCCCCATGTGTGCAGATTTGACGGGCTTGGAAGCACATCATAGACTGCCTGGATGAGGAATTTGATGCGGTGAGGCTCGGCTTTCCAAAGCTCAGCCCAGGTCACCTTCCTCTCAATCGCATTCTCCCATCTCGTCCAAGCTCCCTGTTGCTTCATTCCCACTGCCTTGCAGGTTCTTGTCTCCTCCACTGCTGCTCTCACCTCCTCCTGAACAAGGCGGCGCTTTTCCTTCCCCCCGGTGTTCATTTGGGGAGTTGGAAAGGATCCAAGTCCAGCTCGACCTCGTGTGACCACTCCCACCAAGCTCCTGTGACGCAGCCTCGCCTCTGCCTCTTGAACAGCTTCCTCTGCCCTCCACTTCCTGCCAGTCCTCACTTGGATCCCTGCATTAGCCACCTTTGGATCACTTGAGTCCCTGTACTGAACCACTTCTCTGGCTCTTGTCACCTTGAATTCCTCCTCCAAGGATTTGAAGGGCAGTTGCAGTTTGTTGGTGTTCCCATAGAGTGCGGTGCTGCTCAAACTCCTTGGTAATCCAAGCCATCTCCGGAGGTGGTTGCTGACCCTCCTCTCTAAGGTCTCCACTGTTGAGATAGGGACCGCATAGACAAGGAGGGGCCACAGGATCCTGGGAAGAATGCCATGTTGGTAAACCCAGGCTTTAAACTTCCCGGGTAGGCCTGACTTGTCCACGGATTTCAGCCAGCCATCCAACTCAGTGCAGGTCGACTGGATGGATATTGTGTCTCTCAGAGCAGTCAAAAACCTTGCCCAAGCTCTTGACTGGCTTCTCTGTGATAGTTGGGATGGCTGTGCCTGTGATGGTAAACCGGAACTTGTCCTCCACTTTCCCTTTCCTCAGCACCATCGATCTTGATTTGGCGGGTTTGAAACGCATCCGGGCCCACTCCACTAGCTTTTCGAGTCCCTTCAGAATCCACCGGCAGCCTGGGACTGATTCTGTCGTGACTGTAAGGTCATCCATGAATGCCCTGATGGGTGGTTGCCGTTGTCCGGAATTCGTTCGGGGCCCTCTGCACTCTGGCTCAGCAGACTTGGTGAGCATGTTCATGGCTAGAGAGAACAGTGTCACAGAGATAGTACACCCTGTGATGATACCGATCTCCACCTTGTGCCAACTGGATGTTATTGCTCCTGAAGAGACCCTCATCCTGAAATTGCTGTAGTAATCAGTGATGAGGTCTCTACACCTGCTGGGGACATGATGCTTCGTCAAGGTGAACTGAACCAGCTTGTGTGGAATGGAGCCGAATGCATTTGCCAGGTCAAGCCACAACACTGACAGGTTGCCTTTGTTCTCTCGGGCCTCCCGAATGAGCTGTGTCACCACGCCGGTATGCTCCAGACAACCTGGCATTCCTGACACACCGCCCTTCTGGACGGATGTATCGATGTAGGTGTTCTTTGCCAGGTAGGTACACAGCCGTCTGGAAACAGTGCTGAAGAAAACCTTTGCCTCAACACACAGCAGGGAGATGATGCGGAACTGGTCTAGCTGAGTGGAGTTTTCCTCCTTCGGGATCCAAACCCCTTCAGCCACTCTCCATTGTTCAGGTATCCTCCCCCTTCTCCAGAAGACTCGCAGGATTTTCCACAGACGCAGCAGGAGTTTGGGACAGTTCTTGTACACTTTGTATGAAGTGCCACTCGGTCCTGGAGCAGAGCTTGCCCTTGCTTTGCGGACAACCTCCCTGACTTCCTTCAGCTGCAGCTCCGACATGTCGAATTGCTCTTCCGGTTCAGGGGGGTCTATGAGGATGTTGCACTCTCCCAACTCCTGCTCTCTTGCGGGATCGCTGTACGTCTGCTTCAGATGATGGTCTATCTCTTCCTGCGAGGAGGCCAGTTTGCCACTGCGCTTCTGCCCGAGCAAATCCTTGAACTTGAAGGGGTTGGCTATGAATGCAGCACGTTTACGTGCCCTCTCACGCCGCCGCCTCCGATGCCACTCAGCCCGGCGGAGAATCCTGATGTTTTTCCGTAGGATGCACATTAGCTGGGCCAGGCCAGTGCGTTCCTCCTCTCCTGCCACCTTGTACTGGGACTTCAGCGCTTTCATCTCCTGCCTGATGTTATGGATCTTTGCAGCTCTTTGGTTCTTTACGTAAGATGTTCCGGAGCTTTTCTTCTCCTCCACGCCGAACCGTTCAGCTGCAATGCTGACAATGATTGTTGTCATCGCCTGTAACTTCCTGTCAGCCTCGCCCTTCACCGTTACCTCCAGAATTTGGTCGACATCGTCATCGAACTGCTTCCACAGTGAAGTCATGCTAGCTGCTGGCCATTTGATCCGCCTCCGGTCGGACTTGATGCTCGAGGGGTTAGACTGCAACACTTGGAGGTTCTGGGCACTATGGGGTGACTCCGGGCCTGGCACCTCCTGCGTCTCACCAGGTTGAACACCTGTGCGTTGTGTTGCTTCTACTCCTAACGGGCATTTCATCCTCGCTCGGTGGATCTTTAAGCCATGGATGTTCTTGCAGATTTTACCGCATGTACACTGCTTGCTCATAGTCGTTTGTCCATTATCTATGTTGCTGTTGTGTCCGTCCGACTGGGGTGCTCATCCGCCCCCCCTCTCGGGCACCCCTGGGGGTATTTTTCCATTAAGTTCATCGTAGCTTTTTTGGGGTCCTCCTCTCCTCACCAATTTAAGTCTTTCGCCTATGAAAATATTTACTACCACTTGCCTAATGGCAAGACTGGGCTTTATTTTATTTCCACACTAACTTAAATCCTTTGCCTATGAAAATATTTACTACCACTTGCCTAATGGCAAGACTGGGCTTTATTTTATTTCCACACCAATTTAAGTCTTTCGCCTATGAAAATATTTACTACCACTTGCCTAATGGCAAGACTGGGCTTTATTTTATTTCCACACTGGCTTAAATCCTTTGCTTTCAACTAGTCAGTCTGTGTACGTGAATATAAGAGCAGGGGAAAACAGTAAAAAGAAAAGGTAAAGAAAATACAATAAAAATGTATTTAAAAAAGGGCATTTAAAGTGCAGTAGCTGGCAAATGAGCAGTAGGCAGGTGCAGATGAGCTAGTTGAAGGCTATATTGAAGAAGTGCGTTTTTAGCTTTCTTTTAAAAAATATTTAGTGAGCTGGCTTCCCTGATCTCTAAAGGTAATGTGTTCCAAAGCTTTGGGGCATAGTTGGCAAAGGCTGCGCTCCCGATCTTCTTCTGACTATTGCTGGGAACCTCTAATAAACCTGCGATAGATGATCTTAGTGTTCTTGAGGGCACATAATTGGCAAGGGAATTAGCAATGTACTTTGGGCCTCGCCCATTAAGGGCTTTGTATATAAGGAGGAGGACCTTAAAATCAACCCTACATGTTACTGGCAGCCAGTGCAGAGTAGCTAGGACCGGAGTAATGTGCTCTCTCCTCTTGGTTCTAGTTAGAAGTCGAGCTGCAGAGTTTTGAATGAGCTGAAGTCTTGCAGTAGTTTTTTTAGGAAGGCCAGTAAAAAGTGCGTTACAGTAATCGAGCCGGCTTGAGACAAAGGCATGAATCAGTTTTTCAGCATCTTTTTGGTTTATAAGTGGTCTTACTTTAGCAATGTTTCTAAGGTGAAAGAATGATGTTTTCGTCACCTTGTTAATATGGGACTTGAAGCTTAGGTCTGAGTCGAAAATAACACCTAGACTTGTAACCTCAGGTTTAATCCATGATGTCAGTTTCCCCAGATTATTAAGCAGCATATCCCTCTTTGCTTTAGGGCCGATCAGTAGGACTTCAGTTTTGTCCTCGTTTAGCTTCAGGAAGTTATTGCTCATCCATTTATTTATTGCTAGAAGGCAGTTCGTAATGGAGTCTATAGCTGAAGTATCATTTGGTTCAGCAGAAATGTACAGTTGCGTGTCATCGGCATAGCTGTGGAAACATACGTTGTGCTCTCTAATGATGTCCCCGAGTGGTAACATGTATAGTGAGAATAGTCGTGGACCAAGGCAGCTCCCTTGTGCGACTCCGAAATCGCTGTCATATTTCTCAGACACATGATCTCCAAGCTTGACATAGAACTTTCTCCCTGTAATGTATGTTCTGAACCAATTTAACACGTTGCCAGAAAGACCAACTAACTCTTCAAGACGATTGATTAGGATATCATGGTCGATCGTATCGAACGCTGCACTTAGATCTAATAGGACAAGAATTGAGACCTTATTAGCATCAGAGTTTAGCCTGCTGAATCTGTTAACTCTCCGTCCATTTGAAGGCAGGGGACCACTAATGTATGATTCAACATTCAAGGATCTCAACATCTTTAGGAGTTTGACAAAGTCACGTTTCAGTATTTCTGATTGCTGTTTGGCTATGTCATTGGTTCCAACATGTAGAATAATCTTGTTCACATCTTCATGGGCAGACAGGATTTCTGGGATTTTTTTCTGTTATGTTATAAACCATCTCATCAGGGAAGCAGTATGCTTTTATGTTCCTCTTACTGCCAATATTGATATGCTTTACAGCAGAGTCACCAATAATTACAGTTGCTATTGGTCTTGTCGCATCATTACCTTGGTGCTGCTTAAGCCTGGTAGCTGGCTTTAAGGTGGGCCCTGAACTAGCATTGTTAGCTTGTGCTGTAGCATCATTAGCTTGCAGCCCCTTTAATCCAGGCTCACACAGCAGCTGTTGGGTAGCCAGTGGCGGCCAGTCGGTCGCGGTACTAATCTCAGGTTGAGAGTCACTGCCTGCGGGAAGCAGAGTCAAGGGCGCCGGCTTTCCCCGACGGGCATTCAGAGGGAAAGTATAGTTTTCAGTGGGCCGGGTGCTACTCACGTTAGCATTCTGACTCGGTGCCACTCGGTTCGCAGAGTCCTACAGTTGAAATATCTTTGTTTCGAGTACTGCAATCTTCTGTAGATATCCGCTGCAGCCTCTGCAAGGCGACATGTCCGCGCCGAGAGGATATTCTGCCCGGTGTCCGAGAGACAAACTGTGGACTGGTGACTCCTTGATTAGGCTATTGCTTGTACACGCCGGTGCTCTAGGTGCATGAAAATTGTAGAGAGCGAGAAAGCAAAATAAGCAGGATATAAAAGAATGTAGTAAGAGTGTAGTAAAAATGTAGTAAAAGCTATATAAAAAACTTAAAATAAAGAAATAAAAGTAGTTAAAACTATAAAAAGAGAAGCAAGAAAAAAGGAGAGGAGAGGAGCGAGGGAGAAGCACGTCTAATCTACTCAGAAGCAGGAAGTGTAGGTGGAATTGACCCCAACCCTGTACACTAGGCTGCAAGCTATTATACAAAATGTGCTATAAATACAATTATTATAAACCAAATTGATTCAATTGGCTCAATTAAGATGGATTTGTTAAATTTGAATCTAGGCTTAATCAATTAGTATTTTGTTACAGCAGCGAAGGTGATGGTAGGAACAAGCAGTGCTGAGATCAGTGACAAGACAGAGGAGTATCAGGAGTGTGGCAGGAACAAGCGGTGTTGCAGATACAAGCAGGGATGAGACAGATGAGACAGAGGGAAGCATCAGGAGTGTAGCAGGAACAAGCAGCGTGGCAGTTACAGTTGCAATCAAAATTATTCAACCCCCATTGCACATTAGGTTTATTGGCAAAATATAACATTTCTCAGCTGTTTGCAATAAACAAATTACACAATAACTGTTTAAGTAGTTAAATAAAAACTAATATTACAAGTTTTTTTTATCCAAATTCAACACAAAATGCTACTTTTAATGTCTACTGCAGTCTCAAAATTATTCATTTTCAATCATATTATATATAAAATATTCAATGTTAAGTCAAATGATTTCAGATTTCCATTGAAATTTATGGTTCATCATATTAAACAGTTAGAACCTAATACAATATGGCAAAATAACAATTACAATAAATTATCACATTGAATGAATGTAAGATATGCAAAATAATGTTTTAGTACTGCAACTTCAGGATTTTGATATTTTGCTCTTAAAGTACCTTTGGGGTGCTGGTCTTGTTGAGCTATAAAGGTGGTTTACACTACATAACAGTTTGGCCAGCTGAGAGGTGAAAACTTTGATGCTCAATATCTCAGAACTGTACTCAACCCAGATAGAACCGTATAATTCCAAGCTCACGAATAGTAACAAGACATAAGTGAGACATTTGGGCAAGTGACAGTTGTGGGAGACATATAGACAAGGACAGAGATAAAATTATCAGTACAAATAGTCAAATCAAATAAAATAGTAGAATGTCATGAGTATTGCACTCTGTGGCAGTGGGTGTGAGAGGTAGTATTGAGTAAAGTGACTGTGTGCTTAAGGTTTAGGTAGTCTGTATACATGGGGTGTGCTTGGGGATGATAGTCAATTGTCTACAGTGGGCTTGTATAATGCTCACCTACTTATATAATGCTTTTCTTACACCTACTTATATAATGCTTTTCTTACACCTACTTATATAATGCTTTTCTAAGACCAAAAGAAGTGAACAGCATGGAAACATGTGTGACACCTGCTGGTGAAAAGTGCAACCAAGAAATGTTTAAGTTTTGTTTACATATTCTGAAAGGATTGGTTTCAAAATTACTGTTTGTAAGCTTTTAAATTATGTGTCATACATAGAAATCGGAAAAAGGTTGAAGAATATATACGTATTTGAATGTTGTTTCTGAAATCGCAACGCCGATTTTTTGTCACTTCACACTTTTCACAGGCAGTTAATGGGTGGGAACAATTGCTGGTTAACTCCACCCCCAACCACTTCCCCAGGACAACCACAAGATTCATGATTTTGTATTGCCATGTGTGCCAAAAGTTTATTACATCCCATTATACAAGTACAAGAGAGTACATTTCTTATGGCTTCAGTTACAGTCGACATTGCAGCGGCAAGAGAAAACAAAATGGCAATATTTATAAAAGGAATCAATAAGGCAAGATACAATTGAGCAATAGAATAGTAGAATAGTAAAATATAATAATGTTGTGTCCGCGTGTATGCATTCATTATTATAGTCAGTAATGCGTCTAGTGCAGTGGTTCTCAACCTTTTTTGGGCCAGCGCCCCCCTGTCCATTATCCAGGCCTCTTACCGCCCCCCCCCCATCAAAAAAAGTAGGCTTATTTTCTTCCCTAAATATTAATGTTGACTAATATTCTGTGTTATATAATTTAAAAAGCATGTCACTGAATGCCAAATAATAGATTGGATTTAACTGGGCAGTTGGAATATCATTATCATTAGTTTACCAGAGAGCAGAAAAGCCATGTGAATGTGAATAAAAATGCTGTTTCTGAGTGTTAAACAAACTCAGACAACATCAGAGAATACAAACAGACTGCTACGGAACAGCAGCAATTTCACACATGTCCGATGCAGAACAAACCAGTTCGCCTACAGAGCCCACAGGTCCACAGAGGACGCCATCGCGACAACTCTCCACGCCACTCTATCCCACCTGGAGAGGGGAAACAGCTACGCGAGACTGCTCTTTGTGGACTTCAGCTCTGCCTTTAACACCATCCTTCCAGACAGGCTAGTGACCAAACTACTAGACCTGGGACTATCACACTCTATATGTGCATGGATCAAGGACTTCCTGACCGACCGCCCCCAGAGGGTGCGGGTGGGCTCCCACACCTCCACAGCCCTCAGACTCAGCACTGGGTCCCCCCAGGGCTGCGTGCTAAGCCCCATCCTCTACAACCTCTACACCTACGACTTCACCCCCGTCCACCCCAGCAACTCCATCGTAAAGTTTGCAGACGACACCACCGTGGTGGGCTGCATCTCGGGGGGGGACGAGGCGGCGTACAGGGATGAGGTAGAGCAACTGAGCAAGCTGTGCAAGGTTAACAACCTGCTGCTGAACAAGTCAAAGACCCAGGAAATCATCGTGGACTTCAGGAGGAAAAAGTCTGAGGTCCAGCCCCTGCTCATCGACGGAGAGAGCGTGGACAGAGTCTCAGCCCTCCGATTCCTGGGGGTGCACATACAGGATGACCTGTCCTGGAAGAACAACACAGCAGCCACCATCAAGAAGGCACAACAGCGGCTCTACTTCCTGAGAGTCCTCAGGAAGGAACACAACAAGCAGGAGATAATGGTGGCCTACTACCGCGGCGCAGTGGAGAGCATCCTCACCTACGGCATCTGCAACTGGTTCTCCAGCTGCACAACCGCGGAGAGAAATGCGCTACAGAGAGTTGTGAGAACAGCCCAGAAGATCACCGGCGCCCCCCTCCCCTCTCTGGAAGAGCTGTACAACACACGCTGTCTCAGGAAGGCCTCCAAGATCTCCAGAGACCCAACCCACCCTGGGTACGAACACTTTGCCCGGCTGCCCTCGAAAAGGCGGTACAGGACCATGGCCGCAAGGACAAACAGACTGAAGCACAGCTTCTACCCCAGGGCCATCCAGTCCCTGAACACAGCAAAGACCTAGGTTCTGGGCCCTGGACAGTCTGGACGGATTGATGGCAGCTGCTGGACTGAAAAAATCAGGTGTAGTGCTGAGGCACAAATATGTACATTTCAAGCCTGCAAACTGCGACACTTTAAATGAATGTGCAATAACACTATGTGCAATATGACAACCCTAGTCGTCTATCTGTACAGTATAGTATAGTGGATAGTGTACATAGCCTTTATTTATGTAAACCAGCTCCTTCCCTTCTTGTGTTTTTTTTAGTTTTTTTTTCTTTCCTAGCACCAGGGGAGCCACCCCTCCTAAATTTCGTTGTTTGGTACCTGTACTATAGCAATGACAATAAAGACCATTCATTCATTCATTCATTCATTCAAACAGTAGGCTGCAGAACTGTACATTACAACTAACATTGTTAGTTTTTTTAAGTGTGCTGGTGTTGCATTTCTCCAAATTGCTGTTTTATGATGCTAATATTTATTCATTTTTGATTGGACTTTGGGGGGGGGGTGTCACAATATGGCGGCAAACGCTAGGGGGCTATTATTTAAATATTTTATTTAGTATTCTATGGTATTATTTTCATAAACTGACCACTTTGAATTTCTCATATCAAAACATAACAAAGTTCCAAAGTTCAGAGCTCTGCGCTCTGGGAGCGCTCAGAGATGGGCGCTCTGACTGAAAACACGGTTTCGTCCGAGCGAACTGACCGTTCTGATGACAGCTGATCAATAAAAAAGACGCTGATGCGTTCGTTTCCAGGACATCACAAGAGGAGCAACATATCACAAAAAAGCGATCGTATATTTTAGTTTGCAAACACATCGCAATGCTAACCTCAGAATGGCACTAGGGATAACATCCACAACAACACTTAACAGTAATACATTTATGTAATATACTGTGATGAACCTGCGAGAGGAGGGGACATTCGTAGCTGATTTCTCCAGGTTAGATTATTGGTAAGCGACAGAGAACTTTCAGGACTGGTTTATTACGATCGCTTTTTTGAGATTGTTCCTGCTGTGATGTTTTGGTATGGTGGTATGGTATTAGCACTCATTTTAACTAAATTAAATAAGCTGTATTGAAAGGAAGCGAACGAAGCAAACGCAACAATTACAATGAGCCCACAAACTGAAACATAATGTCACTCAAGCATAGCCAACAAGGAAAACACTCATAGAAGTTGGGCATTGGTCAACATGATGTTACAGATGGGATGAACCAGGGTTCTTTCTATCGTAGTATAGTATTGCTTTCTATCGTAGCATAGTATTGCAATTTCTGCACTGTACATGAACTGTCAAGATTCTTCTACAATGCAGCTTACCCAGACACATTGGAAACTATCAAAAGCTCTGCCTTTGCTAGCTGAGTTTTTAGCTTCTCCATCTTCTTGATGACACTCTCACTTTTATTTTTTTGGGCGCTGCGCTACATGGGGCTGGTCTGCGTCACAGAGCCCGGCCAAGTTCAGAGCGCTCAGAGTGGGTGCTCTGACTGAAAAGACGGTTTGTCCGAGCGAACTGACCGTTCGTGCATTTACGAATGTGCCCGTAATAACACAGCTGTTTTTCATGAGAAAAATACTTTATGCGTGAACGCCCCCCAAGAACACCTCAACGCCCCCCTTTAAAACATATTGGTTCCAGCGCCCCCCGATGTTGTCTGAACGACCCATGGGGGGCGGTACCGCCCCCGTTGAGAAACGATGGTCTAGTGCATCGTTTCTCAACGGGGGCGTTGAGGTGTTCTTGGGGGGCGTTCACGCATAAAGTATTTTTCTCATGAAAAACAGCTGTGTTATTACGGCACATTCGTAAATGCACAAACGGTCAGTTCGCTCGGACAACCCGTCTTTTCAGTCAGAGCACCCAGCGCTCTGAACTTGGCCGGGCTCTGTGACGCAGACCAGCCCCATGTAGCGCAGCGCCCCAAAAAATAAAAGTGAGAGTGTCATCAAGAAGATGGAGAAGCTAAAAACTCAGCTAGCAAAGGCAGAGCTTTTGATAGTTTCCAATGTGTCTGGGTAAGCTGCATTGTAGAAGAATCTTGACAGTTCATGTACAGTGCAGAAATTGCAATACTATGCTACGATAGAAAGAACCCCGGTTCATCCCATCTGTAACATCATGTTGACCAATGCCCAACTTCTATGAGTGTTTTCCTTGTTGGCTATGCTTGAGTGACATATGTTTCAGTTTGTGGGCTCATTGTAATTGTTGCGTTCGCTTCGTTCGCTTCCTTTCAATACAGCTTATTTAATTTAGTTAAAATGAGTGCTAATACCATACCACCATACCAGAACATCACAGCAGGAACAACCTATCTCAAAAAAGCGATCGTAATAAACCAGTCCTGAAAGTTCTCTGTCGCTTACCAATAATCTAACCTGGAGAAATCAGCGACGAATGTCCCCTCCTCTCGCAGGTTCATCACAGTATATTACATAAATGTATTACTGTTAAGTGTTGTTGTGGATGTTATCCCTAGTGCCATTCTGAGGTTAGCATTGCGATGTGTTTGCAAACTAAAATATACGATCGCTTTTTTGTGATATGTTGCTCCTCTTGTGATGTCCTGGAAACGAACGCATCAGCTGCAGCGTCTTTTTTATTGATCAGCTGTCATCAGAACGGTCAGTTCGCTCGGACGAAACCGTGTTTTCAGTCAGAGTGCCCATCTCTGAGCGCTCCCAGAGCGCAGAGCTCTGAACTTTGGAACTTTGTTGTGTTTTGATGTGTTTTGATATGAGAAATTCGAAGTGGTCAGTTTATAAAAATAATACCATAGAATACTAAATAAAATATTTAAATAATAGCCCCCTAGCGTTTGCCGCCATATTGTGACCCCCCCCCCCCAAAGTCCAATCAAAAATGAATAAATATTAGCATCATAAAACAGCAATTTGGAGAAATGCAACACCAGCACACTTAAAAAAACTAACAATGTTAGTTGTAATTTACAGTTCTGCAGCCTACTGTTTGTTCTGCATCGGACATGTGTGAAATTGCTGCTGTTCCGTAGCAGTCTGTTTGTATTCTCTGATGTTGTCTGAGTTTGTTTAACACTCAGAAACAGCATTTTTATTCACATTCACATGGCTTTTCTGCTCTCTGGTAAACTAATGATAATGATATTCCAACTGCCCAGTTAAATCCAATCTATTATTTGGCATTCAGTGACATGCTTTTTAAATTATATAACACAGAATATTAGTCAACATTAATATTTAGGGAAGAAAATAAGCCTACTTTTTTTGATGGGGGGGGGGGGCGGTAAGAGGCCTGGATAATGGACAGGGGGGCGCTGGCCCAAAAAAGGTTGAGAACCACTGGTCTAGTGGGACTTTGGTGGAGGGCATATGATGTTTCGTGCCTCATCAAAACAGAATCTTCGAACGTGTTTAGAATTTTTTTATTTAGTGTATATTTATTAATTTATTGATACTGTAGTATAAGATATCCGCCATCTTGTTGTAACATTTTAGTTTATCCCGCCCCTTCGTCACTTTGATTGTTTTTTTAAAAACAAAACATGCCCTTCCCCCCCAAACCCTACTCTGAGCAGATCGATAAACAAGATTACTTTGCTGACAAATTAAGCTTATTTAGTGATCGTAAAACTGTTGTTTGTTATATAAAGTGGGTACCTCAAAACTTCAATTTGCGTGTTATGATTATTTTTTTTATTTTTTTAAAGAAAGCTATTTTTTTCAGGGCTTGTTTCTTGGCGAATGGTTGCACCTTTCACCAGCACGCATCACATAGAGAAACCCCTAATTGCTCCAGGGGCCCTGACTATGTCTGACTGTGTGCCTAGAGCAAATATAACACCGTTGCTATAACACTTCGAATTAGCTAAAATGCCATCAACAAATAACTCAATAAGTTGAATTGAGTCCACTCACACTGTGTAGATTAGGATGTCACTACCAACTCAGCAAATTGTATAATTCTCTCTTGATCCTGACAAACTCCTCAGTCCCTGCCAGTGACAACTTGATGCAGCTACCACCTGTTCACACGAGAGATGGTGCAGAAACTGCATTGCACGTGCAAGATTTGCACTAAACTTGCATTGTAAAAAAAATAATAAATCCAGCCACTTTCTTTGCTGTATCACTTGAATTCATTGTTGAAAACACAATTATGGATATGAGATAGATTATCTTTCCATTGAGGGATTCCTTTTGGCCACTTGGTTATAGATGACATTTGTAAAGTGGCTGAGATGATGTTGATCGACTGTAGATTTTTGTAAGTCTCCCCAGGCCTCAGGGTCGCATTCCTGAGCAGTTGTTTTCCTCTCCATTTGCTCAATTTGTAATGACAACCTGATCCACACAGTGTGTAACTGACTCCTATGACAAAACAAAATGTGGAAAAAGTGAAGGGGTCTGAATACTTTCCGAATGCACTGTATACTGAAAAGTGTATGCACTTTGGATGAAAGCTAAATGTCATATCATTATTATATTATTACTATTACTATTTTTACAGGAGTAAACTCCAGCCCAGGCTCAAACAGCAAGCCCAGCTCCACCACATCAGGAAACCATGAGCAACTACAGGCTCACACAGGAGAACATACTT
This sequence comes from Nansenia antarctica, assembly GCF_963989245.1. Lineage (NCBI taxonomy): Eukaryota > Metazoa > Chordata > Actinopteri > Argentiniformes > Microstomatidae > Nansenia > Nansenia antarctica. The sequence goes on along the minus strand of NC_137679.1, from coordinate 13,970,931 downwards.
ACCCTTGCCCTCAGTGTGGGAAGAGTTTCGCTTACCCTAGCACCCTAAAGCAACATCAGAGAATACACACAGGAGAGAGGCCATTCCACTGCTCCCAATGTGGGAAGAGTTTCGCTTATCCTAGCAACCTAAAGAAACATCACAGAATACACACAGGAGAGAGGCCATACCATTGCTCTCAGTGTGGGAAAAGTTTCATTATACTAGGAGACCTAAATACACATCAGAAAATACACACAGGAGAGAGGCCATACCACTGCTCCCAGTGTGGGAAGAGTTTCATTCAACTAGGAAACCTAAAGACACATCAGAGAATACACACAGGAGAGAGGCCATACCACTGCTCCCAGTGTGAGAAGAGTTTCGTACACTCTTACAGCCTTAAGTCACATCAGAGAATACACACAGGACAGAAGGCCTACCTCTGCACCCAGTGTGGGAAGGGTTTCAGTCAACTAGGAAAGCTGAATGATCATCAGAGAATACACACAGAAGAGAGGCCACACCACTGCTCCCAGTGTGAGAAGAGTTTCAGTCAACTAGGAGACCTAAAAGTACATCAGAGAATACACACAGAAGAAAAGCTATACCAGTGCTCCCAGTGTGAGAAGAGATTCAATCGCTCCAGTGCCCTAAATAGACATCAGAGCATACACACAGGAAAGAGGCCTCATGTCTGCTCCCAGTGTGGGGAGAGTTTCAGTCAACTAGGAAACCTAAAGAGACATCAAAGAATTCACACAGGAGAGAGGCCATACCCCTGCACTCAGTGTGGGGAAAGTTTCAGTCAACTCGGACACTTAAATATACATCAGAGAAAACACACAGGCGAGAGGCCTTACCAATGCTCTCAGTGTGAGAAAAGTTTCAGTCAACTAGGAAACCTAAAGATACACCAGAGAATACATGCAGGAGAGAGGCCATACCAGTGCTCCCAGTGTGGGAAGAGTTATAGTAAGTCTTGCAACCTGATGGAACACCTGAGAAAACTTCATGGTCCAGACATTGACAGAGCTCCATTGCCCATGCCTTCTGGTGGTGAAGGAAAGATGTGATGGTAAAGATGAAGTGGAGGAGGAACATGTGACGGTGAAAGAAGAGAAAGGAGGAGAGGAAATTGAGGACTCAACTTTGCTACCGCCAGCACAGGTTACCCATAGGCAGCGACTTCCCCCATGTTTGTTATGTTCCGAATACATCTGATATACGTGTTGTGGTTGGAAGCGTCATGCCAAACAGTGTCCAGGTGCCAAAATGTGTCCGGGTGATGTAATCAGGTCTTTGGAACGAGACGCATTCGTTCCTAGGCCAACACTATGATTCCGGACATTCTAGAGTAAACTCTACCCATTGTTGTTTCACCATTAGCTCACTACCACAGATTATTGTGATAAATATAATTCCATAACAGGATACCACTTTGTTTCCAATCAAAGCTTGCTAGCTAGCTTACTTACTTACCATGTTGCAGCATGCCAGTCATTTGTCTGAACTATTCCCCAAATGTCCCAAATGTTGAAGTAAATGTCCCAAGTGTTTGAAGTAAGTCAGTAAGTCAGTGGAGTTGTCTGTGTGGTTAACATGTTAGCTACAGCTGTTGTGTGGTACTATAGGTTGTAGTGAGTACCCGTGGTGATAGTTTTGACTTTCAGTGTGTTTGTTAATATTGTGTTTGGCCTTTACTCCACTTTACTACATAGTTAATCTGTAAATTAGTGTCTAACTAATTTACTTTACATGTATTGCTTATTAATACATATTCGCTCTCCTATTTATAGAGAGTAGTTTTTAGTGCACAGCCTGACTGTACAAGAAGAAAGCCAAGCTGCTGGCATGATATGTGTCGGCTGTTTGAAGCTTAGCCGTGTGCCAAAGACACTGCTCTTTGTTTCAGTGTGACCACTGATATACACTTTATGGACAAAAGTATTGGGACACCCGAACATCACACCCATATGTGCTTGTTGAACTTCTCATTCCAAAACCATGGCCATTAATATGGAGTTGGTCCCACCTTTGCTGCTATAACAGCTTCCACTCTTCTGGGAAGACTTTCTACTAGATTTTAGAATATGGTTGTGGGGATTTGCTCCCATTCAGCCACAAGAGCATTAATGAGGTCGGGCACTAATGTTGGGCGAGAAGGACTGGCTCACAGTCTGCGTTCCAATTCATCCCAAAGGTGTTTGATGGGGTTGAGGTCAGAGCTCTGTGTGCAGGCCAATCAAGTTCTCCCAGATCAAACTCGGCAAACCATGTCATTATGGACCTCACTTTGTGTATGAGGGCATTGTCATGCTGAAACTGGAAAGGGCCTTCCCCAAACTGTTGCCACAAAGTTGGAAGCATACAATTCTCGAGAATCGCATTGTATGCTGTAGCATTAAGATTTCCCTTCACTGGAACTAAGGGGCCTAGCCCAAACCATGAAAACAGCCCCAGATGATAATTGTGCCGACATACTTTTGTCCATATAGTGTATTTGATGGTCCTTCAGGTTAGCTATTCCTTGAAATGGGCCATATTTACTTGTATATGTCTTCACTGTCATTCTGCCCTATGTGTCACTGTAGCTTATTATGGACTATCATGGCATATTGTTGGTTAAACATTGACTTACCTGAACAGCATTGTAAAAATCTGTTCTGGGATAATTGGAGTGAAACAGAGAGACCTAAATTCCTTCTGTAACCAACAAGTCCTCCGGAAGGCAGAAAGCATTTTAGCGTCTCCAGATCATGTTCTGGTGGGTGAATTATCTCTGTTGCCATCAGGGCGCCGCTATGCCTTGCCTGCTTGTAGAATAAACCGCTATTCCAAATCCTTCATCCCTTCTGCGGTCAGACTGTTAAACTCCTTGTAGGCGCTCGGCTAGGCTAGCGATGCACTGTAGGCTAAAGCGTATTCATGGTATTCATTGATTGTTGAATTGTATTCAGGGTTCGAGTTATGTGGGAGCTGAGCTCCCATAAGGAAGGTCTGAGCTCCCATGAAAGCAGTAAAATCATACATCTGTGGGGGTCGCTAATAATACATTACCACAACCATTATTTGATCAAAAATGTCAATGTAATGAGTATTATTTATATTTATTTATATTATAAATATTCTAAAATAAACACGTTTTCCAAAAGAACTACGCGCACCAGCATTAATCTCCTGTGAATGACAGTATGCCTTTGACTGCCTGCACTTTACCACCAAGACACTATGGGGCGCAGTAGAATATTGTGCAACAGCAGAATATGATCGTTGAGAGCTTGCGAACGTGATTATTGAGAAGAAAACATTCAGTAGCTAGCTATCATGCCGCCCCAAAAAAGGCCACTGCTGCCGACCGAGTCGACAAGCCTGGAAAGTTTCGGGTTTTCAACCAAGAAACCAAACTTGAATTCAGCTGCACCTGTTATGACACCCAACGTTGAAACTGTTGAAATAGCAGAGCTCAAACAAAAGCAAGTGCTTCCGAAGAAAGTAGCAGAACTCACCTCCAGTATGTATAAGGAGACAGCTAGTTCGTTCAGGGCAGCCTATACTGTCGCTAAAGAAAGGATGCCTTATACAAAACTGAATCCAATTATGAAACTTAATGAGATGAATGGCGCGACAGTTGGCCCCTGCTCACCGATCCGATCATTCATGTGCCCAGATTGTAGAGCACATTGCACAAGAGATGAAACAAATTCATCTATTTCTAATGTCAAATCACTTGATTCCCGTAGTAGCATAACATTAGATGAAAGCACAATTCATGGACGAGCATACATGATTATTTATGTCAGGTGCGATGTCACTGGAAATGGAGATGTGGCGTGCTAACAGTGAAAGTGAATGGACTGTATAGCAAAAACAACAAAATTATTGGCCGAGATACCCGTAACTATCGCTTATAGCTGTTGTTTCATGTGGTGCTGTTGATGTGGTGAAATGAGTAGCCTATGGCTAATTAAAACTTGTAAGTCCCATCCCTGTGTGGGCATGATTCGCGCGCGTGCATGAGAACATTTCGCACTGTTATTTTGGAGACCCCCACAAAGCTCAGCTTATAACTCGAACCCTGATTGTATTGTATTATTTCACGGTACCTCACGATACCCAATGATCTTCTTAGCTCTTGGTGCACTTGTTGTTGTTGTTGTTGATTGTATGTGGTGAGACGTTTTTATGTTTTTCTGTGAACATGCTGCTCTAAGCTAATAAAGTTGTTTGAATTGAATTGAATTGAATTACCTGATTATCAGTGTTAATTACACACAGGTAAGGGACCTGCTGTCCTCACACCCATATGTATGTGTGTATTCATTCCTCTGTGTCTGTCTTGAGAAAGGCTACGGCCTAAGCGTCAACTCTCTCTCTGCTCTCCATTGCTGAGTTGGAATAAAGAAACAAGAACATTCCCTCCAGTTTTTATTTTCCTTCATTAAGCAAATACAAACACAGAAAGAAAACCATCTCTCAGGCATACAGCATACTGTTGGCATACATGCTCACACAAAGCATTGTCTAGAGTGGCATATTCAATTTTTTGGCTAACGCTGATGGAGACTCAAATACTTCCTTCACGCAAAGCTATGGAGCAAGTTGCCAGGCAACCGTTTGCGTGCCTGGGTAGGCAGTCTGAGAATTATTGCTAGTTGAGATTATACTTTTCAAACCAAATGGATACTGTAATTTCAACTGTGAAACGTCTTATTCATACTTCATTCAAACATTCATTGTTTAACCACATACACACGTGTGTGGTTAAACAAGTCCAAATGTCTTACTTAACATTGTTTTACTTGACAGTTGACAGAAGGAATTTCTGGAACAATTAATTAATTGGCGCCACTCTTCTAATACTTCACTCTGATCTGTCCGATAACTCAAAAGCAGTTACAGTGCATCCGGAAAGTATTCACCCCCATTCACGTTTTCCACATTGTGATGGACCGAGCAAGTATAGGCACGAGGACACAGGGAAAATGTGAAAATTAAGGGTTTTTATTTACCCAAAAATAATACAGGGTTAACAAAAACCAACAGTGGGTTACAAAGGAAAATAAATAACATAATGGACGGGCCCAAATTAACGGATAACTGAACAGAACAAGAACAGAACACGAGCCTCCTGACACTGATGACCTCAAGGTATATATAGACCTGGTCAGGTACATTTAAATCATACAGGGAATCAATTAATTAAACTAATACATAAATGAACAACTATACTCAAACAATTCAACACAAGCAATAAAGTTATGCAACACACATTTATGCCATTTGAATGACTTGCATACATAATGCCAATGTTAAACAAATAATATAAACAGTTAAACTAAACCAATCCCTCCCCCTGTAGTCTCCCGGGAGATGGCACAGTCCACCACCCCCACCCTCTGTATTTAGCAGGGTCCAAAAGGGCCGCTCAATCCTTGCCTAGAGCCCAGAGGAGGTGGCGGACGACTCCCTGTGAGACACATGGACCATGGAGGAGAAAGACAGAATTTAGCAGCATAGATAGATAGATAGACTTTATTTGTCATTGTTACAGTACAGGTACCAAACAACGAAATTTAGGAGGGGAGGCTCCCCTGGTGTTTAGGAAAGGAAAAAGAAACACATTTTAGAAAAAGCATAGATGCATAAAATCACAAGAAGGTAAGGAGCTGGTTTACATCAATAGAGGCTATGTACACAATCCACTGTACTATACTGCACAGATAGTCAACTAGGGTTGTCATATTTCACAAGAAAGTATTTTTTCACATTATTTTAAAGTGTCACAGTTTGCAGGCTTGAAAATGTACATGTTTGTGCCTCAGCACTAGCTGCCATACAATCCGTCCGGACTGTCCTGGGCCCAGAACTTAGGCCTTTTCTATGTTCAGGGCCTTGACGGCCCTGTGGTAGAAGCTGTCCTTCAGTCTGTTTGTCTTAGCGGCCGGGGTCCTGTACCTCCTGTTCGAGGGCAGCTTGACAAAGTGTTCGTGCCCAGGGTGGGTCGGGTCCTTGGAGATCTTGGAGGCCCTCCTGAGACAGCGTGTTTTGTACAGCTCCTCCAGAGAGGGGAGGGGGGCGCCGGTGATCTTCTGTGCTGTTCTCACGACTCTCTGTAGCTCGCTTCTCTCCGCTGCCGTGCAGCTGTGGAACCAGTTGGAGATGCCGAAGGTGAGGATGCTCTCCACTGCGCCGTGGTAGAAGGCCACCAGCATCTCCTTCTTGCTGTGTTGTTTCTTGAGGCATCTCAGGGTGTATAGCCGCTGTTGTGCCCTCTTGATGGTGCCTTTAGTGTTGTCCTTCCAGGCCAGGTCATCCCGCATGTTGTGTCCCAGGAATCGGAGGTTTGAGACTATCTCCACGCTCTCTCCGTCGATGAGCAGGGGCAGGATCTCGGACTTTTTCCTCCTGAAGTCTACGATGAATTCCTGGGTCTTTGACTTGTTTAGCAGCAGGTTGTTAACCTTGCACAGCTTGCTCAATTGCTCTACCTCATCCCTGTACGCCGCCTCGTCCCCCCCCGAGATACATCCCACCACGGTAGTGTTGTCTGCAAACTTTACGATGTAGTTGCTGGGGTGGATGGGGGTGAAGTCGTGGGTGTAGAGGTTGTAGAGGATGGGGCTTAGCACGCAGCCCTGGGGTGACCCAGTGCTGAGGCTGAGGGCTGTGGAGGTGTGGGGGCCCACCCGCACCCTCTGGGGGCGGTCGGTCAGGAAGTCCTTGATCCACGCACATATAGAGTGTGATAGACCCAGGTCTAGTAGTTTGGTCACTAGCCTGTCTGGAAGGATGGTGTTAAAGGCGGAGCTGAAGTCCACGAAGAGCAGTTTCACGTAGCTGTTTCCCCTCTCCAGGTGGGATAGAGTGGCGTGGAGAGTCGTCGCTATGGCGTCCTCTGTGGACCTGTGGGCTCTGTAGGCGAACTGGTATGGATCCAGGTTGGGCGGGAGGCGTGTGAGTATGTGGGCCCGGACTAGTTTCTCGAAGCACTTCATGATGATTGGTGTGAGTGCCACCGGGCGGTAGTTGTTTAGGCAGCTCACCGTGCTTTTCTTCGGGACTGGGATGATAGTTGAGGTTTTCAGGCAGGGTGGGACGGTGGCCTGGGACAGGGACTGGTTAAAGATGTTGGTGAAAACCCCGGCCAGCTGGTCGGCGCAGTCTCTCAGCACCCGTCCCAGGACGCCATCCGGCCCCGAGGCTTTCCTGGGGTCCACCGCCTTCAGTACGCGTCTCACCTCGTGCTCTGTGAGGGTGAGGCTGCTGAGAGCTGGAGAGAGTGGTGTCTGTGTTGTGGTTACCTCCGTTCGCCCCTCGTCGAACCGGGCGTAGAAGGTGTTCAGCTTTCCCGCCAGCAGGGGGTCGTCCTCTGCGGCTGTGAGCCTGTTGGCTCTGAAGTTTGTCATCTGCTGAACCCCCTGCCACATCTGCCTGGAGTCGTTGCTCAGGAGGCATTCCTCAATCTTCTCTCTGTGCTCTGCCTTGGCCGCTTTGATGCATGTGATCAATACTGTCAATAAAGGACTGAACATGTGTGAAACAAAACCAAGGTCTGTTTGTTATGGGGTGGTGGTGATGTGTACTGAAACGTAAATGTTAAACTAACTGAATGAACAAAGGAAAGGTTGTAAGTGTGTTTGCTACTGACACCATGTGCGGCGATTTGGTGCAGCCGTCACACACATTTAGCCTTTTTTTTTCTTCTTTTTTCCTCAAAATTCTACACGCAATACCCCATAAAATACAAATATCACACTCTCATAAATAGCCATGTGCGTGCGTGTGTCTGTTTGTTGACAAGACTGCTGCCATCAAGGACTATCCACAGCGAAAGTTTCGTCGATTCTGCTTTGTTTTTGGGTAAGTGAGTTACATGCGTTGTTTACTAAGCTGTGTGTATGTTCAAGTTTGGATGTTTGTCTTGCCAAATAGCCAAACGTGTTAGTTTGTTAACTAGTGTACTGACATGTATTAGCGGTTTTGTTTGTTGTTTGTTGTGTGTGTGTGTGTGTGTGTGTGTGTGTGTGTGTCAGTGTTTACTAAGCTAGCCAAACAAGTGTTAGCTTGCTAGCTAGCTTTGTTAGATTGCTTAATAGGATTTAAGCAATCTAACAATTGTGCTTTTGTAATGAATGGTAATGTTGTGTGGAATAAAAAATAATGATTAATTCATTGATTTGTAGACTAAATACTGTAGAATAATACTGTGGATTGAAATGATTTCACTAGCCTACCAGTACAGGATGACTTCAACAAGTAGGCTACAGTACACTATTGTTCATGAGAGTCTATGGGAAGCATGCAAGCCTACACTATAGAAGTGTCCACTCCTCTGACCTCAAATTTGTTTTACAGAATGACACGGTGAGATGTTCTGAGAGATGAGACCTTGATGTGAGTCACCAGCACTTCAGGTATTTGTCATTTAGCAATTCTATTTTATCAACATAGTAGTATTTTGTAAAAATTGTGTGTTGGTAACAGTGGGCAATCATTTTAAATGCACTGTATTCTATTTGTGGAGCATTGTGCTCTCCAATGGATTGTAAATGACCAGGTTATAGAAAGAGTCCATTTTAAACTTTAGTGTTAATGTATTTCCCCCAGACCTAGTTGTGGCTGGTGAGGAGGGATTGGTGCTCCCGTGTGTTGAGAAACCACACAGTCACTCAGCCAAACTTGTTTCTCAGCTAACAATATTACGGTATGTTCCTTTCTGTTGGGAAACCACATGGGAGGGGGGAATGCATTCTTAAATGTTTCGGTTCGGTACTTATCTTGCCATTGTTTTGTTTTTCCTATCCTTGTGCCGTTGTGTTTTTTTGCAGTGTTTTTAGGGCAGTGTTCTGTGTTTGAGCACTAGAGGCTCATTACTGCTGTGATACTGTGAACCCTTGGTTGAGTGTTGTGTGTTGTCATACTTGGTGTGTTGTGTATTACCCACTCAGAACCCCTAGCTTTTGTTGCTATAGAGCTCCTACACCATTTGCTGTGCTTGTACACACCCTAACTAACGGGTCACGTCTGTGTCTGCCTTCCAGGGCAAAGTCCAACCACAGGCCCCCCTCTTCCCCTGCTTGTAGCCCTCCTGTGCTCTTGCCCTGCTATACTGTAGACCCACACCCTTTTAGTGTTTATTGTTTTTCATTCTTGTTATTTGTCTTTTATATTGTAATAAAGTACTTGTATGTTTGATACACCAGCCTCTGGTCTAGTTCATTCAGGACCCGTCCTAGCGGGAAACTTAGCCGTAACAAACTTGATGGTCCCTCACCCCTTCAGTGCGAGGGTGGCGTTGTCAAATAGTTATTATTGCTGTTACCTAGTTAGTACCATTATGACTCCTGAGCGTAACTCTCAACATATTTATCATATATATTTTGATTATGGATATCTATGCAACACTAAATGTCTTACCAGAATACCAGACAACGATTTCTTCTCAGCAGTTGCAATTGTTTCTCTCTCCAACAAAAAACATACAGTAAGCTACTGCTCTGGGTGGAGCTACTCAGATGAGGGGGCGGGACAATCGTAAAGAGGCCCGAGCTGACGTAGCTACAGCCAGCCAATCTGAATGGCTTGTTGAATCAAAATATGCCCACAAAAAAAACTTTTTTAAAGACCAGATTACTTTTATTTCACAATTTCAGTTAGTAGGGTCATCAGAGATGCAAATGTACAGCACAAGCACTGAAAACATGAGTTTTTCATAATATGAAATTGTAATTTCTAATTTTAATGTAAAAAGCGATAACAGAAAGTAGAACTTGCAAGGAGAGAGCAACAACACACCCCAGGTGAACAGTCCTTTACAGGAAACCACAGATGCCAAACACTGATGAAAACTGGAACATTCATTTGTTATGTACTGAAAAGACCTTCTGAAACATGTGCGTGGAGAGGACAGACTAGTCAGATTAGTATTAGTACTCTCGGTAATAACACATTACTCAGCCAGCATTAGTTGCAGTGTGCGAATTAAATCACAGTGTGCGGGGGAGCCCAGGGATTAAAGCAAAAAAAAAAAAAAAAAAAATCCTGACGGAAAAAAAAATTCTGGCCAGATCGGGGCCGGTGGCTTTCCGTGCGCAAAGCGCGCGTGTGATTTTCCGTTCTACGTTCTAATGCTTTGACTTTTCTTTCGAAAAATGTGAATACATTTCCGCGTTGTCGAAAATCAATGACACATCGCTAGTCAACTAACACGGCTTGTTTTATGAGCCTGCTAACAATGTAAAGTAGTGTTGTAGTTAACTAGGTAGCAGTCCAATCCATTACGTTGCAGTATTTTGGCTTGACTAGCAAGTTTGTGTTGTGATTCTCAACAACGTTGAAACGTAGTTTCACCCTTTTCCATATTTTTGAATAATAAATGTGTGGACTGACGATGTAGCGCAGCCTAACTTATTCTAATAATTATTTAACATAGTTTTATTGTGATAATTATTCCCCCCTCCTCCCAGACTTACAAGGTCACATTATTATTGGATTGGTTGTTTGCGTGCCGGGTGAAGTTAGCTAAACATTTAACCTGCTAGCAAGAGAAACATCATGTCACTCTCCAAAGGTCTAAAGAGGAAAGTTGACGGTGGAAACAGGGCATTTAGGAATGGACAGTGAACTATGCGTTCATCCTACCTGGTTTCATCAATGCAAAGCCGTTGTGAGACTCACATTTTCCGTGCTCACAATGAATGTTCCCTTCCACCTATACATGCGAGTCGTCCTTTTCATCAATGAATGTGATAAAGACGCACTGACTAGAGGAATCGATTGGTGCATAAAAACCTTGAGAACTGCCGGATTAAAGTGACGTCCATAATAATAATAAATAATAATAATACATTAGACTTATAGCGCTTTTCTAGACACTCAAAGACGTCCATATCACCAGATAGCCAACAAATAGTGACCGATGGGAGATGCCAGTTTATTTTATTATTTTTTTGCGCCGATTTAGTTGTCAAAATTTTTCATAAAATTAAACTGCATTTGCTTTGTTACTGTTCACATGTGTGGTGCAGTCACATTCACATAGCCTATAAGTAAACATTAAGTTTGAATTATTTACTGAGCTGGCGTTACTTTTTTTAAACCACACACCGCATGTCGGCTATTTCAGCAGCACGCACCATGTCCACCTACTTATCACTATGAGGGGTTCAGCGTCAGTGCACCCCGCTCTGTTACCTTCGCATAGTTGTAGCCAATAAAGGCCTATATGTAGGTTATATAGGCTATTATATGTCATTTATATACCTAATACCAACATCAAAATAGATTGTATGCCTCTACAAATCATATTACACCAGGTAAAATCCGTCACAACTTGGAATAAATCCATCGCAATTTGGAATATTTTAGAGCTCCCCCAAAATTTCACAAACCATGTTTCCAGGGGAGCTCATGTCACCACTAGGGGAGCTATAGCTCCCCGAGCTCCCCCTTATTTCGCACCCTGATTAGTTGTCCCAGAGAACACCCTACAGATACATGTTCGGTTACACACATGTTAAGACATAGTTTAGACTTTAGTCACAACGAAGTGTAAGAAATAGTAGTAGTGAATGAAAATTCAATAAGAGGTTGTGACAGACATCTATTCACAGGACCAAGTACCATTCAGATTCCTTCAGGGTGGAGTATCAGGCTGGTGGTGACAGACCAGTGTTTCCTCTATATGCATTAATTCGTGGCGGGCCACCACGAATGAATTTTCTCCGCCACTAATTCATTCAGTTATTATGACCGGAGAACAGAAAAAAAGCAGATAGAAGCTAGATTTAGGCCGCTTCCAGACCTACATTTCGTTACGATTTAGGGTGTAGTAAATTACAATATGTTACAATGTTGCAATTAACCTCGTCGTTTGTGTTCGCACTGCAATCGAGACTGAATCGCTCTCAACAGCAACGCGCTTGCAAAACAGTTTTGTGATTGGTCCGAATTTCGCGGGACATTTGGATTTCAGGAAATCACTCTCCTCTCTCTCTCTCTTCGCCCATCGCCGGTGCCTTTAATCCCGTAAACGTATCCTAATCGAAAATGCAACATCATCAGCGACGACTGTGGGTTATTGCATTTACTGCTGTTCTCTGGTTCATGTTCTTATACCAGTGCTCAGTATACAAGTATTTTAATGAACATTCGGAATGTAGTCTCTGATGTTCATGGTCAACTAAATCAGCCTATTTTGTGAAACAAATAATGTTCCCGCTAATGGGTTAACCGATGTTGCATTTTCGACCTGCACTTGTTTTTATGCCCCCATACGCTCATGTCTGCTCATTCTCTGCTTTTAAGCTTTTCTGTGTTAATGTTAATACTGTTTTCTAATGTTTGTTGGCCTGTTTCGTAAGTGCTTATTGCTGTTGTTGTATTTGGTGGCTGTGTCTCAGTGGTTATTGTTGTACCGTATTTATGTTTGCTTGACTGTGTATCGTTGTATTGGTTTGTTTACTGGCTGTCTTAGTGTCCATGTTGTATCGCTGTGTTGATTGGTTGTGTCCCAGTGCTTATTGTTGTATTATTGTCTTTCCTGACTGTGTATCAGTGCTTACTGCTGTATTGTTGTGTTTGCTTGGCTGTGTCCCAGTGCGTTTTGTTGTATTGTATTGTCTTGTGTTGCCTGTCTGCTTTTTGGCTGTGTCCCAGTGCGTTTTGTTGTATTGTATTGTCTTGTGTTGCCTGTCTGCTTTTTGTGCTTACTGTTATATTCCATTATTGATGTCCGTTAGTGCTTTTGTTGTATTGTTTGTGTTACATGCATGTGTTTAATGCTTATTGTGCTTTGTTTTTAACATGTTTTATCTTCCAGCCCCCCTCCCTTTTCCCCTTATTGCAGGCCGGCATTGTAAATAAGAATTTTGTTCTTAATTGTCTCGCCTGGTAAAATAAAGGTAAAATAAAATAAATAAAATAAAAGAGCAGCCTCGCATCTAATGCTAGCTTCGAACTATTGATAGCATAAATGTTGGTAAATGTCATAAACGACACAGTATTGGCAGGGGGAAAGAAGGGGAGTCGAATTTTTATTGACAACGGATTTACATGCTGGAAAAACATGCAGCTAAAATTCAGGGAACATTTGGACAATAAGAGACACAAGGTGTGGTCGCATGGTCTAATTACAGGGCAAAATGCGCGGGGCAAAAATAATCTATTGCCTCTAAAATCATCACGAACAGAACGGCGGAGGTACGGGTAAACAGGGTTCATGTCGCTGTCATTAAAGATAAGAATTGGTTTTCTTTAACTCAGCTGATGCATTACCTTGCTGTTGGTTGTTTACCGAATCTGTCACACTGTGATTTTACTTGTGTAAACAGTTAGTGAGTAACGTTAGTCGGTTTTGTGCGTGTACTCATATAGGCCTACTTCGTATTGATGAGCTGATGATCTTTCATTGTGTGTGTGTGTATGTATGTATGTATGTGACTGTCAGTCACAAGTTTATATTCTACGGATGTTGTTCAGTGCTGTATGCGCGTTCCCGGTTCCATGTGTACTCTACTCTTGTGTACTTCATATTCGATGAGCTGATTATCTCTCGTGTACTTCATATTCGATGAGCTGATGATCTTTCTGTGTGTGTCAGTGTCTTGAGCGTATCTGTCAGTCACATGTATATTATACGGTAACCGATGTTCAGTGCTGTATGCGCGTTCCGCATGTTCTGCAGCTGTAGGATATCTTGGTATTTGATCACCTTCTATATAAAATCACCTGGTCGGCTTTAATGACTTAACCTCTATCTAAAATATCTTCTTTTTTTTGCCACCCTCTAGTTTTTGGTGAAATTACGTCTTTGTTTTGAGCGCCAGTGCGAAAACTCACCACCCCGCCACTAATGTGAAAAATCCTGGCGGAAACACTGCAGACATCAAGGCCTTTAAAGGCCTTACAGGTAAACAAGCTGTAACACCGACACCAGGCTCTCTCAACCCAGAGTGGAGGGGTTTCAGATGATTAGTGCTAACTTGTGTCACATGACTTCAACCAGTTGCTCAGGCAGACTAGCTTGTTGACATTTTCCGACGACAGCGCCGACCTCTTCTTCTGCACGGTGTGGCCCGCCGAAGAAAACAGTCTCTCACATGGCACTGTTGAGGCAGGCGTAGCCAAGTACCTTTGTGCAACAAGGGCCAGTTTACCATGGGCACCTTTGTGTGCCGACCACCACTCCAGTGGACAAGCCTCTACACTGACCCTGGGCTCTGCCCTGTACCTGTCTAGAGATCTGTCTGTGTGCGAGGCCTCCTCTTCGTCAGACTCTGACTCCATCAGTAGGAGGGCCGTCTTCTTCTTCTTCTTCTTCAGTGGCTCTGGTTCCGTTTCCTCTCCGCAGGGCTGTGATGCAGCAGCTTCTCCGTCCTTCAGCATCTCACGCAGCTGGCGCCACACCTCCTCCCTCTCCGCCCTCGGCAGGCACCTGAGGTCCTTGAACCTGGGGTCTAGAGCCGTCGCTACCTTCAGCCATGACAGGTTTGCGTTCTCCTTGCGTCTGTTGAGGTCCTCTGTGAACGCAGCCTTGAAGCGCACCACATAGGCCGGGTCGACCTCTGAGACCTCGATCGAGCGCAGGAGGTGGCAGAACGCAGGCAGCACCACGGAGCAGGACACATATCTGTCACCACCCAGGAGCTCAGTGACATACCTACAAACACACAAGACCAACAGAATTAATGACTACACTTTTCATTCAAATAGCACCCATTTAGGGGACACGTCGAAAACTATTTCTGAAATACAACAACAAAGTGACTATTCTATCAAGTATATGTGTGGCGGCCTGGGAAAACCCTTCACATGGTGGCATTTTGACATTTTCATTTTTTATATTTCCATAAATTAGAAGTTCTCAGCTATTCATAACTGGTTGAATGACTGAGATAGCCCTTTATTTTAAAAAGTTATGAGCATTTTAATGTATCATGTCAAAAAAAGTGAAAGGTGAGAAATGCTGCCCCCATGCTGCCCCCGACCCTTTTCTCCTCCGGGTCGGGGGAGGAGCCTATGCAGATCGGCCGGTCTCGTTTGTCTGCTTGTGATGCGGTGTTATGGCGCTTTTCCATCAGCGGCCCGGGTCGCTTCGGGTCGGTTCGGGTCGGCACGCTTTTGAACAGTTCTGGTTTTCCACTATACACAACAGACCAGGAACTAGTAGGAGGAGTAGGCGATAGTAGGCGGAGTTACGCGTCATAAAAGCGCGCCATGGTGGTGACTTATATTTTCACGAGACACAACACAGCCACAACAACAGCGACATGGAGGAACTTGAAGCTATCGTATACTTTTTCCTCGGCATGTGGTATATTATTAACCGTGGTTTTTTGGAGAGAAAGAGAAAGAGAGAGGAAGCTATGTACACATAATAAAGTCATGTTTTTTGAACCCTTAAAACCACTGCCTTCACTTGTCTGCTTTATGAACTGTAGTATCATTGTGTGCCGTGTTATTCACGGACAAACACGGTGCCCGGAGGCACCCTTTGCGGGTTAACTGTGATCTACCGTGGGTTAAGATAACAATTCAAACGTGTCCGGATAGGGGAGAGGACAGGGAATCTGAAACCATTTGAATGGTGTCGATACGACACTTATCACGGTCTATGACACAGCACGGAGCGAATTCCCTGGTAGAAATTGTCTGTCCCCCCGCTGATATCCTCCATGACGTGCTGCTACTTAGAGCAGCGGTGAACTCCCGGTTCATTGAGTTTACGGTTAAAAGCATATCTTCTCGGGGTGTCAGCGCGGTGGTTAAGGGCTCAAAATGACCGTATACTGATGGTGAAGTTAGCAAATGAGTATTGTGTTTGTACCACCTCCACAGCCGGTGTTATTCACGGGCAAAGACGGTAAACGGAGGCACCCTTTGCGGTAGGGATGCTCCGATTTATCGGCCACCGATTTAAATCGGCCGATTTCACTCCAAATGACTCGATCGGTGATCGGCAAAAATGGCCGATCGCAAAAAACGATCTTTTTTCTTTTTTTTTTTTCCCCCCCTGGGGAAGACAGATAACTGAACAGAAAACATAGGAGGACGTAACAGTATGTAAACCATGAAGGCCACGTTTATGATGTCTTTTATACAGCCATATCGACTGACTTGGGCTTCAGGCCCTAACTGGGTGATAGGCCAGACTTTTACTATGCCATAAAAATGGGTCTGCGTTTGCTTGGTGCCTAATGGATCAAAACTTTTGTCTAAAAAGCAAAAAATATGTAGGCTATCCAGTCTGTAGGCCTACAGTTATGTATTTTTTTTAAAATCGGTATCGGTATCGGTATCGGTTGATCTTGAGGGAAAAAATCGGTGATCGGTATCGGCCCCAAAAATCCAGATCGGAGCATCCCTACTTTGCGGGTTAATAACTTCGGTTTACCGTGGGTTAGGATAACAATTCAAACGTGTCCGGATAGGGGAGAGGACAGGGAATCCAAAACCATTTGAATGGTGTCGATACGACACTGCTATCACCGTCGACACAGCGCGGAGCGAATTCCCTGGTAAAACGTTTCTCTCCCCCCGCTGTCAAAGGGAGTTTGAACCAGCAGGCGCGGTGCTGCGAGCAGCAGCGAGTGAACTCCCGGTTCATTGAGTTTACGGTTAAAAGCATAACTTCTCGGGGTGTCAGCGCGGTGGTTAAGGGCTCAAAATGACCGTATACCGATGGTGAAGTTAGCAAATTAGTATTGTGTTTGTACCACGTCCACAGCCGGTGTTATTCACGGGCAAAGACGGTAAACGGAGGCACCCTTTGCGGGTTAATAACTTCGGTTTACCGTGGGTTAGGATAACAATTCAAACGTGTCCGGATAGGGGAGAGGACAGGGAATCCAAAACCATTTGAATGGTGTCGATACGACACTGCTATCACCGTCGACACAGCGCGGAGCGAATTCCCTGGTAAAACGTTTCTCTCCCCCCGCTGTCAAAGGGAGTTTGAACCAGCAGGCGCGGTGCTGCGAGCAGCAGCGAGTGAACTCCCGGTTCATTGAGTTTACGGTTAAAAGCATAACTTCTCGGGGTGTCAGCGCGGTGGTTAAGGGCTCAAAATGACCGTATACCGATGGTGAAGTTAGCAAATGAGTATTGTGTTTGTACCACCTCCACAGCCAGTGTTATTCACGGGCAAAGACGGTAAACGGAGGCACCTTTTGCGGGTTAATAACTTCAGTTTACCGTGGGTTAGGATAACAATTCAAACGTGTCCGGATAGGGGAGAGGACAGGGAATCCAAAACCATTTGAATGGTGTCGATACGACACTGCTATCACCGTCGACACCGCGCGGAGCGAATTCCCTGGTAAAACGTTTCTCTCCCCCCGCTGTCAAAGGGAGTTTGAACCAGCAGGCGCGGTGCTGCGAGCAGCAGCGAGTGAACTCCCGGTTCATTGAGTTTACGGTTAAAAGCATAACTTCTCGGGGTGTCAGCGCGGTGGTTAACACTGGAGGCGCCGACGTTTTTTTACCTACTAAAGCGCGACGAGGTGTGGAATCACACGACCACTAATCACAATGGGCGTGTGTGTACTGACCCACAAAAATCGCTGGATGGCGATGTCACGCAAGAAGCGTGAACACGCAACAGAAACGCAACAGAAACACACTGCTGTACATACCTAATGTTTTGTTGTATTGTTCTTCCCATGATGGATGTATGTTTATCTTGTAGATAGTACTAGTTATTTGTCTGTATTATCTTGTAGATAGTACTAGTTATTTTTTTGTCTGTCTTACATGTAACGATGAATTGAGAATCAAGGACCCCAATTGAAATAAGCCAGTGGCTTTCTTGGGTTTTTATCCTGTTAGTTGACCTTGTATGTAATATGTACTTTCATGTACCTACTTCTGCAAATCTTCTAATAAAGTTTTCAATCAATCAAAAAACTGCGGGGGAAACCCAATGTCTTTGTTCATTGATCGGAAACGAGTTTGTAACTTAGAAACGAGTTGTCCCATACAGTGATTTTGTCACGAAACAAGGAATGCAAAATCAAAAAAACAACGCATTACATTGGCCGTCCTATTGAGATGATAACTGTTTACAGATTGAACTCATTATCGCTATTAGGCTACCGAGTCTCGATCTCAAATGGCATTCAATTGTCAGGATTCATCTTTGATAAACAATATGCATTATTTGAAAATTGACAGCGCTGTACATAGTGTCATTCAATGCACAAGCACGTAATTTCAAACGATTTTGGTCGACAGCGAAATACATTATCAATATCTTATCAATTGTCAATATACTCTCTCCCTTTCCTGTCTGTCTTCACTATATCACGCAAGAGAAACAGACCGTGGGGGAAACATGATCTCTTTGTTCATTGATCGGAAACGATCGAGAGCCATTCAACCCTCCCCCATCAACATCAAGTGTATGTAACTCAGAACTTTGTAACTTAGAAACGAGTTGTCCCATAGCCACGGTTCTTCGCTACAGAAACATTTTCACACAATGACAAACATGTGATGCGTTTTATATTATATTCTTTGAACAACAGAACGGGACAGGCGCGAGAAACTGCCACATATTTGTTGTATTGTTCTTCCCATGATGGATGTATGTTTATCTTGTAGATAGTATGCCACATATTTGTTGTATTGTTCTTCCCATGATGGATGTATGTTTATCTTGTAGATAGTACTAGTTATTTGTCTGTATTATCTTGTAGATAGTACTAGTTATTTTTTTGTCTGTCTTACATGTAACGATGAATTGAGAATCAAGGACCCCAATTGAAATAAGCCAGTGGCTTTCTTGGGTTTTTATCCTGTTAGTTGACCTTGTATGTAATATGTACTTTCATGTACCTACTTCTGCAAATCTTCTAATAAAGTTTTCAATCAATCAAAAAACTGCGGGGGAAACCCGATGTCTTTGTTCATTGATCGGAAACGAGTTTGTAACTTAGAAACGAGTTGTCCCATACAGTGATTTTGTCACGAAACAAGGAATGCAAAATCAAAAAAACAACGCATTACATTGGCCGTCCTATTGAGATGATAACTGTTTACAGATTGAACTCATTATCGCTATTAGGCTACCGAGTCTCGATCTCAAATGGCATTCAATTGTCAGGATTCATCTTTGATAAACAATATGCATTATTTGAAAATTGACAGCGCTGTACATAGTGTCATTCAATGCACAAGCACGTCATTTCAAACGATTTTGGTCGACAGCGAAATACATTATCAATATCTTATCAATTGTCAATATACTCTCTCCCTTTCCTGTCTGTCTTCACTATATCACGCAAGAGAAACACACCGTGGGGGAAACATGATCTCTTTGTTCATTGATCGGAAACGATCGAGAGCCATTCAACCCTCCCCCATCAACATCAAGTGTATGTAACTCAGAACTTTGTAACTTAGAAACGAGTTGTCCCATAGCCACGGTTCTTCGCTACAGAAACATTTTCACACAATGACAAACATGTGATGCGTTTTATATTATATTCTTTGAACAACAGAATGGGACAGGCGCGAGAAACTGCCACATATCATCCCAGTACCTCCATCCCACATGTATTTTTCATATTTTTCAATATATGTTGTATTGTCTGAACAAACATTTATTTCGCCATATTACGTGACTTATTACCTTCGTTTTTTGTGAACGGGACGATCAGAAAGAGATTCGTTTACCACGAAACAAGGAATGCAAAATCATCCCCACAGGTGAAAAGAAAAAAGTGTCAAGGCACCATATGTCGAGGGAACAAAGCAATTAACATCTGCCAGTCATGTGGACGATTTGTCTGTGGCACATGCACCAAGCCAGCAACGGTGTGCTGGGGATGCTGACTGTCCCATGGCCAGGCCTGATGCCTCTCCTGCCCTGTCTACCTGACAGCGCCCACGCTGAGCGCTCCGGCGACCTCCTATTCACTTTCTACTTTTTTTTAAATATATATTGGTGTTCATATTAATTACCATACTTTTTACTTGGAAGAATTGACGTGAACATTGCAAGTAAATAAAAATGTTACTTGAATTATCTGTCTCTCTGTGTTCGTTTGTAGTAGAAATATCACATCTGATATATCTATGTAAATAGATTTCACTGCAACATGAACACACTATATTTTCACTTTTCACAACAGCTATTTTCATTTAATTTATAATGTGCAGTAAACAAACAAAATAATGTATACTCTCTGCAATTGGCTACTATACAAAGGTGCCAAAATCAACTATCCAAATATGAATCTGCGTATATCTATGTACAACCTTGTTGTAGCCTATTATTATCATGGTCGACATGAGAATTGTTGGCTACTTCATATCACAACTGAACATTCATATCAGAATCAGAATCAGAATCAGAAGACTTTTATTGCCATGACATGTAAACATGTTAGGAATTTGGTTTGGAACAATGGAGCACGGTTTACAGCAGGATAGGTGCAAGACAGGACAAGACAGTGCAAACCAACATCAAAGTGCAAGAGTCATAATTAATATAAATATAAAGTGCAGAGATCAAGTGTTCAAGTGTTCATATCCAGACAGTCCAAAGCTCTCTGGGTGGGGGTGGAGGGAGGGTAGATATATATATATATATATATATATATATATATATATATATATATATATAGCCTATAGCATTATTTGAAAATTGACAGCGCTGTACAGGCATAATCATCAAAAAAGACATTATATACAATATTATAAATATCCGTTTGTTATATAATATTTGTTGATGAACTACTTTGCTGTGGTACCTATGTAATACCACACAGCTTGATAGGTACATACTGTGCAGTGTATCATTCATAACTGTACATAGGCTACACATATCATAATATCTTATCACTATTGCATGGAACTTGGGTGAAAAAAAAACCTCAGCTCCAACAAATCTGAAGGGATTGTAAAAGTCATACTGTACAGTTTATCATTTTCATAACTGTCTGTACATATACATATCTTATGTATCACTATTGCTATATATAGCCTATATATAAACACATTATGTTACAAATATCAGTCTTATCCACTGTATCTAATTCAGCACTGAAGCCTGAAGGTTGAGCACAGTGTGTGCCCCCTTGCTACCTCTGCTGATATAAAAGAGAATTGCAGCCTTGGAGAAAAAGATGGCAGCCGAATCCCAAGGCAAATACACAGGCACACACAGAAATACTGCAAAATCGCTTTATACTAACTCGATTTTGAAAATGTAAAGATGCTGGGTTGTAGAACGCACATATCTAGGAAAAGTCATGAAAGGAGGGTCCTGAAATTTGATCGAGTGCAAAGGTAGATTTTTTTTTGTACTCACTGGTGCTGTTTAACACCTCACGGCTGATTAAGTGTTAAGGGCTCAAAATGACCGTATACCGATGGTGAAGTTAGCAAAGGAGTATTGTGTTTGTACCACCTCCATAGCCGGTGTTATTCACGGGCAAAGACGGTGCATAATAGCGATTTTTGTGTTATGCTTGTTGTAAATAAAAGTTCTATGATGCATTGAAATGACATTAAACTAAGATAATACGATGGTCAGCATAATTTTTCGAATCTTTATTAATAAGCTATTACAGAAACTGTAGTGACATTTTCCAAGAGCGAATGTGGTATTTAAAGATGGCGGTTAGCGAAATGAACATGGGATGACGATTTCCATTGACCAATCAACGGTGTGCAGCGTCACACGTCACACGCAGCCTGGCAAAAAGGTTCCGGGTCTAAATTTGGTTCCTGGTATCGAAGGGTAGCTAAAGAAGCGACCCGAACCGACCCGAGCCGACCCGGGCCGACAAATGGAAAAGCGCCAAAGAAGCAGGGCTGGCACCGTAGTGGAAAAGGGGCTTTAGTCTGCTCGCCTCGTCGGTATGCGAGGGACAGATCCATTTGTCTGTCTTCTAGTTAAGATTTGATTACTTTATGCTTATTGTGAGCATCAGTAAACTGGCAATAACACAGGTGGAAGTATCGTCTCTCCTTTCGCTCATGTGTGCGTGCGTTGCTTAACTGAGAATGAGACACGTTCAACGTGACGTTGTTTCGCTAGCAAACTACCCACCACAAAAAAGTACTTTCTCTTTTGGTTTCCTAAAATGTTTATTCACCATAATGTAGTATGGAGTTCAAAGTACTAGAATACCACATAATATCAAAATCGCCGAAATAGGACATTTCCATCTATTTTTGCTCTTTGCCACAAACGAACGCCAGCGACATCCGACGGGTTTTCCCAGGCCACCACACATATGTCAGAAAGTCGGAGAGGATAGTGAAATCACTTTACCTGCATGGCTCCAGCAGAGTTTCCAAGTTTGCCAGCCGGTCATATTCAGCTGAGGTCAGCATGGCTACGCTGTGCTTCTGCTGTGCCAGCGCTACCTTCAGTGGGTCTTTGTTGTGTTGGACCCGCTTTATCATTTCGAGAGTAGAATTCCAGCGTGTTGGTACGTCCTGGACCAGTGACTCCTCCTCTTGTCTATGAGAGGCTTGTTGAACTTTCAGCTCTGCTGCGTTTGCAGGACTGTGTTTGAAATGTCCGACTATTTTACGACACTTGGCTAAAGCACCATCAAACCCGCTGTCACTGAGAGCCACTGTGATGACCTCCTGTATAATGTGCGCTACACAGGGCATATGCTCGAATGGTAGCTTCCTTGCTGCCGCGATCATATTGCTAATATCTGCTGTTCCTATAGTAGTGACCTTGTCCGTTATCTCCCACTCCTTTGCGACTTCAACAAACTGCCTAGCGCATGCTTCAGCAAACTGCCTTTCCTCTGCTTTCAACACACCTAAAGCAAACGAGTGCAGTTGCCACTTGTCATCGATGAGGTGTGCTGTTACACCGAGGTAGTTATCGTTGCTTACCGATGTCCAGTGGTCTCCAGTCAGTGCAATAAATGTAGCTTGTGCCAACTGCTCCGCTTTCGTTGCCTTTTCACTGCTGTACAGTTCGTGAATTCTTGTGACAATAGTTCCCCTCGAAGGTGCCTTGTATGATGGGTCGTCTGAGGCAATCTGGATAATGCCTTGAAGCCCCTGGTCTTCAACAATGTTGATGGGCCTGCAGTCCATTGTGATCCATTTAGCAATTGCATCGGTCAGCTTAGCTGTTTTCGCATTGTTGACAGGCTTGCCCCCTGCCAGTGTAGTTTGACGAACAGGGCTTGGTCCTGTCACAGTGCTAGCATCTTTGCTAACATCAGCAACGGTGTGCTTTGCCCGAATATGGTAGTTCAGACTTGTTGTGCTTCGGTGGAAAGACAGTTCATCGCTGCAATATGTGCACACAACTTTGGTTTTATCCAAACTTCCATCTGGAAGCTTTTTAAAATGAAATTTGCCGTTCAGCACAATAGTTTTTTTCGCTTTGTTGACAGACTTGCCCCGGCTGCACTCTGCCAGTGTAGCTGGATGAACACGGCTTGATACTCTCTCGGTGCTAGCATCTTTGCTAACATCAGCAAAGCTGTGCTTTGCCCGAAGATGGTACTTCAGACTTGTTGTGCTTCGGTGGAAAGACATTTCATCGCCGCAATATGTGCACACAACTTTGGTTTTATCTAAAGTTCCATCTGGAAGCTTTTTAAAATGAAATTTGCCGTTCAGTACACCGGGGGACGTCTCCTCAGTGACGGTGTTGTCTGCGTGGTGCGGCCTCTCTCTTGTGTGCATTCTCTGATGTCTGTTTAGGCCTCCTAGTTTAATGAAACTCTTGTCACACTGGAAGCAGTGGAATGGCCTCTCTCCTGTGTGCATTCGCTGATGTTTTTTTAGGTTGTTAGGATGAGCAAAACTCTCCCCACACTGAGGCCAAGGGTAAGCATGTTCTCCTGTTGGAGCCTGTTGTCGTTCATGGTTTCCTGATGTGGAGCTGGGCTCGCTGTCTGAGTTCACTCCTGTAAGAATAGTAATAATAATAATAAAAATGATTATACAATTTAGCTGAGACTTTTATCCAGCGCAACTTACATTGCAGTGAGTGCATACATTTTTCAGTAGATATGGTCCTAACCCAAAACCTAAGCGCTGCTGCTGTTCATTTTCAATAACTTTAGTTGGACCTATTATACACTAACACCATAGAGCATTGAAGAAGAAATACAATTGGAATATTTGCCAAGTTCATGAACTTACCATCCAAGTCATTGTCTTTCTCCTCTACATCCTCTCCTCCTTCCTCTTCTTTCACCATCACTTCTTCCTCTTTCACTACCACATTATGTTCCAGTGTTTGACTGCAGTCCTCCAGCTTCACTGCCACCATCTCTGGACCCTGCTGTGTGCTTGTCTGGGCTGGAGAACCACAGCCAGAACCCAGGGACTCTGTGGACTTGGGTTCAGACATGGTAGCTGGGCTGTAAGGTGGATCTGTGTAGTGTAAACAAAGGAAGAGGCACACATAGTGGAGAGTTAATTTCACAAACATACAAATTAGCAAAAACCTAACAGAGGTTAAGCACTACTATGAATTGTTGTGGTAAAGCGTCTTCCACACTAACTGGACTGCGGCCTGATTCTCTACCCCTCTGGCTGAATGGTGCACTCTACACTGGATGGATTTAAAAGGAATAGACTGGTCTAAGCAATATGGTGGACTCTCGTACTCTTGTGCTAACACCAATCAAATGCTATTGAATGCACGCAGGATTTGTTAGTGCACCTTTATGCCAGATGGTAGACAATCTGGCCAGGAGAATACAGGACACTGAGTAGGTGAGTAGGGCATAGGTACGGGCGGACTAAAAGCCCAGCAAAAATTACAATGATGCCGTGTCCCATGATATGACAGCATATTGATCGATTGAATCTATAGTCTCTTCTGAGTATTTGCTACAATACATTTATCACAGCACCTACAATAGCTTGTGTGTTATAAGCCATTTCATTGTGATTTGCATTGATAACGTAGATCCCCTCACTGCTTACTATCGATGACCTAGCTGCAGGAAAGTGTCTGTATCTACCTTACAAGGTTGCTCACATTATAACAATGGCTGTCAAAAGTTAAAACGTAGTTAGCTAGCTACTTACCACTGCCCATAGCTTGGGTTAGGGGCTAGCGAGCATATTCATGGTGTTTCCATGTTCAAACGGTTCTCAGATGCAGTATAATTATTACGAAATTAAACAAACTTGCACGTTACCATAAACCACTAACCTTTTCAGGGAGAATCTCTCTGCAGATATGAACTGTCCTTTGCAGAGTTAAAGTTATTTATCGGGCTATATATATTGGTTTTCCTTACCTGCAGTGTGACGCTTGGTGTGCTCTCCTCCGGGACGCGAATTTGCGAAACCTGTAACACACAAACACTGTCGATTTGTTATGACATCATCACTGGGAGTTTCCTTCTGTTCACCTCACTTCTCATGATATAAATAATAATAATAATAATGATAATGATAATAATAATAACCTTTACTTGTATAGCACTTTTCCTGCAAACGTTGCAGCTCAAAGTGCTTTAACATATCCACACAGGCAGCATACAAATAACAATAGAACAATAGCAATCGATAAAACACACAATAGCAATAACACACAACCCCCTATTTACATCCCGATCCTCATTCTGGAAATTCCATTCCGCTGTTTACCGGCAGCAGCCCCCGTTATCGCGAGAACAGACATAGCTGTTTACTGGCGGCAGCAGCAGCCCTCGCTATCGCGAGAACAGACACAGCAGCTATCAAGACTGTAGTGGTTAGCTCGCTATGCTAAGCTAGCCGGCCGTGCTCTCCACTGTCACCCGCGGTTGTATTGACATTGTTTGTATTGCAAAGCGAATACCGAATAGTGTCTTGAGATAAGCGAGTTAAACAGTTGTCCCGTGCAAAACAGTGCAGCGATGTCGTCCTGGCTGAAAGCCCCGGGCAGCAGACGGGCTCAGGCCAACCCGGCCGGAGGGTGAGTGTGTCGGCGTGCTTAGGGAGTTGGGAATCGTTAGCAGGCAGCCCGCCTAACCACTCGTGAGCTTAGAATTATAAGGTTCTATCTCCTAGGGCGTCTAGGGCAGTTCAGAGATATTGAGCGTCAACGTTTTTACATTCCATTATGTTTTGTGAGATGGAACCTTTGTATTTTATGAATTACTAACTCAAAAATTTAAACATTTAAAAAATAATACCACACAGGCATTAATAAACACCTAATGGATCAAATTATGTTAAAAAACAACAACAACAACTCTATTTTGACAAAAATGGAGATAGAACCTTATAATTCTAACGTCACGCACTGACAAAGGAGAGGGAGCTACCATAGCAAGCTAACCCCTAACCCATCACGGTGTTGTGGTGACTGTTAACTGTCTCGTTTCAGCGGTGTTCCTCCCCGGTCCTTTCGGAGACCGGCGCCGTACCCCGGGAGAGAGGAGCGCACAGACGACCACAACAAGGACCCGGAGAGGTATCTTAGCCCCTAACTTAGGAGAGGTATCTTAGCCCCTAACTTAGGAGAGGTATCTTAGCCCCTAACTTAGGAGAGGTGTCTTAGCCCCTAACTTAGGAAAGGTATCTTAGCCCCTTAGGACTTAGGAGAGGTGTCTTAGTCCCTAACTTAGGAGAGGTATCTTAGCCCCTCACTTAGGAGAGGTGTCTTAGCCCCTAACTTAGGAGAGGTATCTTAGCCCCTAACTTAGGAGAGGTATCTTAGCCCCTAACTTAGGAGAGGTGTCTTAGCCCCTAACTTAGGAAAGGTATCTTAGCCCCTTAGGACTTAGGAGAGGTGTCTTAGTCCCTAACTTAGGAGAGGTATCTTAGCCCCTCACTTAGGAGAGGTATCTTATAGCCCCTAACTTAGGAGAGGTATCTTATAGCCCCTAACTTAGGAGAGGTATCTTATAGCCCCTAACTTAGGAGAGGTGTCTTAGCCCCTAACTTAGGAGAGGTATCTTATAGCCCCTAACTTAGGAGAGGTGTCTTAGCCCCTCACTTAGGAGAGGTGTCTTAGCCCCTAACTTAGGAGAGGTATCTTAGCCCCTAACTTAGGAGAGGTGTCTTAGCCCCTAACTTAGGAGAGGTATCTTAGCCCCTAACTTAGGAGAGGTGTCTTAGTCCCTCACTTAGGAGAGGTGTCTTAGCCCCTAACTTAGGAGAGGTGTCTTAGCCCCTCACTTAGGAGAGGTATCGTATAGCCCCCTAACGTAGGAGAGGTATCTTAGCCCCTAACTTAGGAGAGGTATCTTAGCCCCTAACTTAGGAGAGGTGTCTTAGCCCCTGACTTAGGAGAGGTATCTTAGCCCCTTAACTTAGGAGAGGTATCTTAGCCCCTAACCTAGGAGAGGTATCTTATAGACCCTAACTTAGGAGAGGTATCTAAGCCCCTTACTTAGGAGAGGTGTCTTAGCCCCTAACTTAGGAGAGGTATCTTAGCCCCCTAACTTAGGAGAGGTATCTTAGCCCCTAACTTAGGAGAGGTATCTTAGCCCCTGACTTAGGAGAGGTGTCTTAGTCCCTAACTTAGGAGAGGTGTCTTAGCCCCTAACTTAGGAGAGGTATCTTAGCCCCTAACTTAGGAGAGGTGTCTTAGCCCCTAACTTAGGAGAGGTATCTTAGCCCCTAACTTAGGAGAGGTGTCTTAGTCCCTCACTTAGGAGAGGTGTCTTAGCCCCTAACTTAGGAGAGGTGTCTTAGCCCCTCACTTAGGAGAGGTATCGTATAGCCCCCTAACGTAGGAGAGGTATCTTAGCCCCTAACTTAGGAGAGGTATCTTAGCCCCTAACTTAGGAGAGGTGTCTTAGCCCCTGACTTAGGAGAGGTATCTTAGCCCCTTAACTTAGGAGAGGTATCTTAGCCCCTAACCTAGGAGAGGTATCTTATAGACCCTAACTTAGGAGAGGTATCTAAGCCCCTTACTTAGGAGAGGTGTCTTAGCCCCTAACTTAGGAGAGGTATCTTAGCCCCCTAACTTAGGAGAGGTATCTTAGCCCCTAACTTAGGAGAGGTATCTTAGCCCCTGACTTAGGAGAGGTGTCTTAGTCCCTAACTTAGGAGAGGTGTCTTAGCCCCTAACTTAGGAGAGGTATCTTAGCCCCTAACTTAGGAGAGGTATCTAAGCCCCTTAACTTAGGAGAGGTATCTTAGCCCCTAACTTAGGAGAGGTATCTAAGCCCCTTAACGTAGGAGAGGTGTCTTAGCCCCTAACTTAGGAGAGGTATCTTATAGCCCCTAACTTAGGAGAGGTATCTTAGCCCCCTAACTTAGGAGAGGTATCTTAGCCCCTAACTTAGGAGAGGTGTCCTAGCCCCTAACTTAGGAGAGGTATCTTATAGCCCCTAACTTAGGAGAGGTGTCTTAGCCCCTAACTTAGGAGAGGTGTCTTAGCCCCTAACTTAGGAGAGGTATCTTAGTCCCTAACTTAGGAGAGGTGTCTTAGCCCCCTAACTTAGGAGAGGTATCTTAGCCCCTAACTTAGGAGAGGTATCTTAGTCCCTAACTTAGGAGAGGTGTCTGAGCCCCCTAACTTAGGAGAGGTATCTTAGCCCCTAACTTAGGAGAGGTGTCTTAGCCCCTAACTTAGGAGAGGTATCTTAGCCCCTAACTTAGGAGAGGTGTCTTAGCCCCTAACTTAGGAGAGGTGTCTTAGTCCCTCTCCCCCCCTGCAAACATCTGCAGCCTGAGGACTGTAGGTGCGATGTAAACACTATGGAGAGAAACAACACAGTGTTGTAACTACAACATTCCTCAGGCTGCATGTTTCTGCTCTAGCTCCGCTGCTGGACTAGTAATGTGCAAACCAGGGGAGAAGACATACAGGATATGATAAACAAATATAAGAAACAAAGGACAATATATTTTAAAATTTGAGGTAAGAAAAATCCATACAGTCAAAATATACATTCAGAAGAATGTTGCACAGGAGTTGGATAGCACGTGTGTGGGTGTCTGTGTGGTGTGCGGGGGTTGGTCGTGTCAGTGTGTGGGTGTCTGTGTGTGTGTTATATTTAGCAGTCTTATGGTCTGAGGAAAAAGGTACCTCCAGCTTGAGGGTAGCAGGGAGAACGGGCTGTTGTGTGCGTGTGCGTGTGCGTGTGTGTGTGTGTGTGTGTGTGTGCGTGTTCGTGTGCGTGTGCTGGGTCCTTGATGACCTTCAGGGGCTTCCTGAGGCACCCCTGGTTGTAGTCCCAACATGAAGTAATATTGTCCTCACAAGTACTGTCAGAGCTCTTTCAACACACACACACACACACACACACACACACACACACACACCCTCTAGCTCCAGCTCCTCTGAGCTCAGACCGAGCTTCCAACGTGCGACCTCTGACTTGCCCAACACACGCGAGCGACCGTGTCCTCAAATACCTGATAAAACCAGCTATGCCCTGGCCACCAACCGTCCACCATCTCAGCTACGCCCTGGCCACCACCCATCCACCATCTCAGCTACGCTCTCCTCACCACCCCTCCACCATCTCAGCCACGCCCTCTCCACCACCCATCCACCATCTCAGCTACGCCACCACTCATCCACCATCTCAGCTACGCCACCATTTCAGCTACGCCCTCGCCACCACTCATCCACCATCTCAGCTACGCCACCACCCCTCCACCATCTCAGCCACGCCCTCGCCACCGCCCCTCCATCATCTCAGCTCGTTCCATATTTACATTTACCTTTTTGTAAGGGCCATTGGTAGTCATAATGCTAGAAGAAGGAAGAATTATATATATACTGTATATATATGTATTTTTTTGTTATAATTTAATATATTTACAGTAGAGAAACTGTAGAGGGGGTGAAGAGGGTTTAGGAGGGACAACTCATGGTGTTGCTGTTGTTAAAGATGAGTTATTGAGTTACTACTGATCTGTGATCTGATCTGTATCTGATCTGTGACTGTTTCAGCTATGAGGAGCTGGTCCAGCAGCATGACTACCCTGGCAGCATGGACTACGAAGTAGCCTATCAGCATCCACCAGCCGGTGAGGTCACATGACCCTGGGTCACCTGATCAGCACAGGATAGGGCATCATCATTATTATTATTATTATCGTTATCATTGTCATTATTATTATTATCGTTATCATCATTGTCATTATTATTATTATTATTTTCAGAATCACTTTTATTACATTTCAATGTACAAGTTCACAAGAGTAAAATTCTTTGGCTTTGGTTCATCAACACTGGCGTTGCAGCATCAATATACAAAATAAAGTAAAATAACTAATACTACAGTAATAAAGTGATGGTACTACAGTGGCTTCGATAGTGCAAAAGTGCTGTGCAAAGTACAATGAGATAAATGCAATATCATACAGTACAGTAGTTGGTAGTTTACAAGTAATCCAGTAGTGAAAATAATATAATATGTTAATCTTTGTAGTGTGCATGGGGTTGGTTTGGGGGTGGCAGTCTCTTGTTTGTTCTTGTTGTTGTTTGATTATTATTATTATTATTATTATTATTATTATTATTACTATTATATGGGAATTTAGTGCACGCTCCTCACTTGCGAAACGAAAGCATCTCCATCTGACTCCATGTTCTCCTCCGACCGTCCACTCCATTAATGAACCACCTCCCCTCCCTCCCTCCCCTCCCTCTTTCCCCTCCCCCAGCCTCTCCCAAGGGCTTCAGCGTGGCGGACAAGCACAGCACCCTGTACCAGCGCTTCTACAGGCAGGTCCAGGAGGAGAGGAGGCCCGCCGACTGTGTGGTGCTCTCTGTGAACAACTCCTGCTCGTGAGTACGCTCAGGTTTACCTCTCTTACACACTCAGGCTTACCTCTCTTACACGCTTAGGCTTACCTCTCTTACACACTCAGGCTTACTTCTCTTACACGCTCAGGCTTTCCTCTCTTACACACTCAACCTTTCCTCTCTTACACACTCAGGCTTACCTCTCTTACACGCTCAGGCTTTCCTCTCTTACACACTCAGGCTTACCTCTCTCTCTTACACACTCAGCCTTTCCTCTCTTACACACTCAGGCTTACCTCTCTTACACACTCAGCCTTTGCTCTCTTACACACAGCCTTTCCTCTCTTACACACTCAGGCTTTCCTCTCTTACACACTCAGGCTTACCTCTCTTACACGCTTAGGCTTTCCTCTCTTACACACTCAGGCTTACCTCTCTCTTACACACTCAGCCTTTTCTCTCTTACACGCTCAGGCTTACCTCTCTTACACACTCAGGCTTTCCTCTCTTACACGCTTAGGCTTACCTCTCTTACACGCTCAGGCTTACCTCTCTTACACACTCAGGCTTACCTCTCTTACACACTCAGGCTTACCTCTCTCTCTTACACACTCAGGCTTACCTCTCTTACACACTCAGGCTTACCTCTCTTACACACTCAGGCTTACCTCTCTTACACACTCAGGCTTACCTCTCTCTCTTACACACTCAGGCTTACCTCTCTTACACACTCAGGCTTACCTCTTACACACTCAGGCTTACCTCTCTCTCTTACACGCTCAGGCTTACCTCTCTTACACACTCAGGCTTATCTCTCTTACACACTCACACTACCATTTTCTCTATATGTGTGTGTGTGTGTGTGTGTGTGTGTTAGTTAATTTGTGTGTGTGTGTGTGTGTGTGTGTGTGTGTGTGTGTGTGTGTGTGTGAGTTAGTTAGTTAGTTAGTTAGTTGGTGTGTGTCCAGGTGTGTGTGTGTGTGGGTCTGTGTGGATTTGGGTAGGCCCAAATGTCACATTATTGTACAGAGTTGATCATTAGGAAGTAACCCAAGGTTATAGGTAGCTAATGATGTGTGAGTGTGAGTTGATCCTACAGCTATGTTATTGAGGTGTGTGAGTGTGTGTGTTATTGAGGTGTGTGAGTGTGTGTTATTGAGGTGTGTGAGTGTGTGTGTTATTGAGGTGTGTGAGTGTGTGTTATTGAGGTGTGATTGTGTGTGATTGTGTGTTATTGAGGTGTGTGAGTGTGTGTGTTATTGAGGTGTGTGTGTGTGTGTGTGTGTGTGTGTGTGTGTGTGTGTGTGTGTTATTGAGCTGTGTATGTGCGGGAGTGTGTCTGTTATTGAGGTGTGTGTGAGTGTGTGTGTTATTGAGGTGTGTGATTGTGTGTGTTATTGAGGTGTGTGAGTGTGTGTTATTGAGGTGTGTGAGTGTGTGTTATTGAGGTGTGTGTGTGTGTGTGTGTGTGTGTGTTATTGAGGTGAATGTGTGTGTTATTGAGTTGTGTGAGTGTGTGTGTTATTGAGGAGTGTGTGTTATTGAGGTGTGTGTGTGTGTGTGTGTGTGTGTTATTGAGGTGAATGTGTGTGTTATTGAGGTGTGTGAGACTGTGAGTGTGTGTTATTGAGGTGTGTGATTGTGTGTGAGTGTGTGTTATTGAGGTGTGTGAGTGTGTTATTGAGGTGTGAATGTGTGTGTTATTGAGGTGTGTGAGTGTGTGTTATTGAGGTGTGTGAGTGTGTGTGATTGTGTGTGAGTGTGTGTTATTGAGGTGTGTGAGTGTGTTATTGAGGTGTGTGAGTGTGTTATTGAGGTGTGTGAGTGTGTGTTATTGAGGTGTGTGAGTGTGTTATTGAGGTCCCTCTTCACTGTGGGAGTGCTGCTGCTGGTTGTCCTGCAGTAACACACTCTCTTTAACAAACGCAGCATCACTAGTGGTTCACTAGTCTCACTTCTTTATCTGGGATACTCCTCCAGAACACACTCCTCCTCCCTCCCTCCCATCACAACACTCATATTAGTGTTGTCTTGTTCCTAAAATGGCTGATGTGTCAGTCGTCATGTACTTGGAATCAAAATGTCCACCCGTGCTCTTCAAATGGAGAGAACAAATCAAAACAAAACAAACAAAAAAGTAAATAAAGTTAAATTAATAGAAAATAAATGTAAAACATTTTATTCCTCCTTCTAGTAATGTAGCTGCCAATGAGCCTTGGTTTTGGCATACATTACTAATTCTTATGATGACTGATGGATAGACGGATTCACTTACTTTGACAAATGTATTTGTTGCTTTGGATAAAGGCGTCTGCTAAATGTCTAAAATGTAAATGTACAATGTAGAAGTCTAGTTTTGTCCACTTTTATCCAGCCACAATCTAACACTGTGCTGCATGTCATTGTCTGGTACTTGTATTCGGCAATGACAATAACGTTTAATCTAATCTACTGTAGACACGTGTTGTTGAGGCGTCACCCCTGGCGGAGACGATGCACAGCAACATACACACATTCAAATATATATATATATATCATATGGATATATGGACACAAACAGCCAGTGGAGGTAGAATTGTGATGGGGATATCGGAGGACGGGCTCAGTGTAATGCCTGGAACGGAATATGCAGCGGTTGATACCATCCATCATTCCTCCACCAGCCTCCCCAGGTCCCGGCCTGCACCACTGCATCTGTTCAGAAGCACGGCTCCTTTACATCCTGAAATAAGTGGAAGTGAGGAAATTCCGTCCCCACTAAATCCCCCCTTCACCCCCCCCCCCCCTTTCACCAAGTCAACATAACACATCCGTTCGCTACGACAGAGATCCCACAATCCCATACAACAGTGGTGGCCTTAGTTGGACTGGTGATCAGAAGGTCATGAGTTCAAATCCCACATGGGAATGCCACCACTCGTGTGCCCTTGAGTAAGGCACTTAGCCCTAAGTTACTCCAGGGAGACGGTCCCTGTAACCTCTAATCGTAAATCACTTAACGCGTCTGGTAAATGGTTAAAATGTAAACAATTCATTACAATTCTTCATTCAACACGCCTCTTCCTCACGCGCGTTCAATGAAGTTGCCAAATGTCTGTCAAAGCGCTGCGCACGTGTACGCAGCTTCCAATATCCACAGGTAAAATCCACAGTTATCATCGATATAAAACTATAGCTTTATGGGAGGGGGGTGGGATGGAGGGGGTTCACCCCCCTTAACTCATGTAGGCCTCACTCACTCAAGGGAAGGGGGGTCCCCAGGGGTGAGGACCAGTGCTCTAGTTGACATGCTGTCTCTATTCTGAGGCCAAAGACCTAATCTTCTTGACATGTTACACAGAAGAACTGTGTGAATATATGTATGAATATGTGAATTCTATCATGACGACTGCCAATGGCCCCTGGCCTGAGCTAGATTACCCTTCCTGCTACGACTGGTGAATTGATGATTCACTTGCTTAGTCAAATGTATTGATTGTAAGTCGCTTTGGAATAAGGCGTCATTTTTGCTAAATGCCAAAAATGTAAAATGAATATAACCAGGTTTTAACATTGAAATGGTTAATGTGTGGAAACCTGCTCTGTTCTCTCAACAACTTAATAGTAATAACAAATGTACACAACCTGTCAACCGTGTTATAACCACAGTGTTATAACCATACATAGCACTGTGTATGACCATACATAGCACTGGACAGCACCTGTGACTAATTCATCATTCTATGAGATTACTGTAACACTCTCTCTCTCTCTCACACACACACACACACACACCATGTCTGAGTGACCGAGTCCCAACCCTGCCCCTACACCCTAGGTCCAGGGGAGGCTGTTGGAAGTAGAAATGGGAGGACAGGCTCATTGCAATGCATGGTACGTGTTTGATACCGTTCCCTCATTCCGTTCCATGCGCTACAATGAGCCCGTCCTCCGATTTCTACCTCCCCCGGCATTCCCCGCCTACGCCATACATCCTTGTGGAGGTCTGAGGGTTGGCTGGGTGTAAGTGTGTGTTGGGGCGTCTGCACAGCCGATGTTCTGCTGCCCTGAGGTACACCTGTCCAACCCTCTCAGACCCAGGTACAACTGTCCAACCCTCCCAGACCCAGGCCTGTTTCCCCAGACACAGGTTAAACCTAAAGGCCAGTTCAGACCAAAGATCCGAGACGAGGCCATTTTTTTGAACGTCCAGCTTCTAGTTGCAGCGGTCTGAATTATCTTTAATGTTTAGTCTTTGGTCTGAAGTTTTAGAACGTCGGTTGCAAGCGGTTGCCGAGTCTTGTCTTGTTGCGGATGTTTGGTCTGAACTGGCATCACAGGACACAGATTAAACCTAAATCACAGGACACAGATTAAACCTAAATCACAGGACACAGATTAAACCTAAATCACCGGACACTCAGGTTAAACCTAAATCACATGTTAAACCTAAATCACAGGTCACATGTTAAACCTAAATCACGGGTCACATGTTAAACCTAAATCACAGGACATACAGGTTAAACCTAAATCACAGGTCACATGTTAAACCTAAATCACAGGTCACATGTTAAACCTAAATCACAGGTCACATGTTAAACCTAAATCACAGGTCACATGTTAAACCTAAATCACAGGACACACAGGTTAAATCTAAATCACAGGTCACATGTTAAACCTAAATCACAGGTCACATGTTAAACCTAAATCACAGGTCACATGTTAAACCTAAATCACAGGACACACAGGTTAAATCTAAATCACAGGTCACATGTTAAACCTAAATCACAGGACACACAGGTTAAACCTAAATCACAGGTCACATGTAAAAACCTAAATCACAGGTCACATGTTAAACCTAAATCACAGGTCACATGTAAAAACCTAAATCACAGGAGACAGGTTAAACCTAAATCACAGGACATAAATTAAACCTAAATAACACTGACAATTAGTAATTTTCTTTAAAGATCTTTTTTTGTTAGGGGTTAGGGTTAATCTGTGCATGGGGAAACTCGCTCCTAAAGTATGTTGGGTGGGGGGGGGGGGTAGGGGCTTGGCAGGGTTTTGGGAGTGGGGGGGGGGGGTCTCTGAAAGCAGGTGGCGTATACCTGTGTGCCCCCCCCTCTCTCTCTCTCTCTCACACAAACACACCCCTCTGACGCGACCCGCTGTGCCTCGCGCGGTCAGTAACCCAGATGTCCTCTTCTTCCTCTTCCTCCTCCTCTTCTTCCCCTCCTCCTCCTCCTTAAAGGGATTACCCCAAGTCGATAGGCCAGTGTTTGCAAGAGCGCCACCTGTCTGTGGAGATGCTGTACCTGCAGGCCGAGGCGGGGCTAACGCGGGCGCTGCAGGACGTGCGCTCCGACGGCTCCCCGTTATGTATACTGGTGGAGCAGACTAACGTAGCACTGTCCTCCTGCACCGTAATCATATTTTCAGAGTCCCTCAAAAGTAAGTCCTAAATACCCCCCTCCCCCCCCCCACACACACACACACAAACCTCCTAACAACATTACTGTTGTACCACCCCTCCTTTAAAGGCTATTGTCTATAATCACCTGCAGCTCCAGTCTTAACGTGGTATGTTTTAAAAAGTAGTGTTGAACCTGGACTCTCACTCACTTAATGTTCACTGTTTAGACTCTCCCTCATCATCACCATCATTTTCGGTGTCTCACACACACACATAGACACACACTTTAATTGTAATCTTATGTTTGAAATGTTTGAAATTATTTCCTCGTACACTCTTACAGTGAAGGTCAAAACAAACCAGGATGATGATGATGATGATGATGACGATGATGATGACCTAATTCTTAGATGTCATTATTCAAATGTATAGACAATGCTGTTACATCACTGTACCGTGTTTGTCAATTAGTAAAACATGGTAACACCTGTCAGATCTGCATTTAAACTGCTTTAAAACTCCTGTTAGATAACATTGGAAACCTTTGCAAACTATTAACAAATCATGGAATATGAACCTTCAATAACACAATTATAACAACAAACTATGACCATTTTAGAGGACGTTTTTAAAGGCCCAGTATGTAGATTTGAGCTTTAAAATTGTGTTCAGTGGCGTTAAAATAGTGTTCGATGGCTTTAAATAGTGTTCAATGGCTTCAAAATGGTGTTCAATGCCTTTAAATAGTGTTCAATGCCTTTAAAATAGTGTTCAATGCCCTTAAATAGTGTTCAATGGCTTTAAAATACTGTTCAATGCCTTAAAACAGTGTTCAATGGCTTTAAAATAGTGTTCAATGGCTTACATGAATCTGTAGCGATCAAGGAGTGAGATGGCATGATGAAGAGGGTTCATCGCCGGTCACTGCTTCTGAGCTTTTCCTCAATCTGGTGGTGGGGTCAGACACCGGTCCTCACCTACCACTTTTACCTCTTGTTTGTTTACAAGAATAAGCACATATTTAACCGCTGAGGGGGAAAGGTAGCATATGTGTCACGTTCTAATGCTTTGGTCCGCATATCGGGATCTGATGTAATGATTGGGCTTTTCTTTCAAAATGTTTTAATACATTTCCGCGTTGTTGAAAATCAATGACACATCTTTAGTCAACTAACACAGCTTATTTTGTGAGCCTGCTAACAATGTAAAGTGGTGTTATAGTTAACTAAGTAACAGTGGGGATTACTCACCGAATCCTTTGCGTTGCAGTATTTTGGCTTGACTAGCGAGTTTGTGTTGTGATTCTCAACAACGTTGAAACGTAGTTCCGAGTTTCAAAAGAAACGTCAGAACATTTTGATTGACTAGAACGAGTCACATATTTATGCTTTACAACCTTCAGTGTGGCCACCAGAGGGCAGCAAAGGACATAACTACAGATTTCACTTCTAAGCAGATCTGCAGACGGTGTTACTTCAATATAACTCCTCTGTTGCATCATCGGTTCTTCATCATATAAGTATTAATTCACGCATATAATAATTAACCATATAACGTTATAACAATATAACGTGCTACGTAGTCGATACAACATGATATGTCATCAAGATAACGTTGAGGAAATGTCAAATGCAAAAATCTGTCGCAATGTATTAAGTACCACAAACCAAATGTATGACATCCTATATGACCCATGAGAACAACTTTTACATATTTTTACCAAATATATATGTGGCTAAAATAGCCACACCCAACAATTAGCATAAACATAATCACACATGCACTATGTAGTGTATAAACATACACACGTGCACTATGTAGTGTATAAACATAATCATACATGGACAATCAATGGGAATCATATGGGAAACATGTTTTAATGCTGTAGATGAATTAAGTACACACTCAATTTAATTAACTACACGTTGTTTAATATGAGCAGTATTGGCCGTGTGTTTAACACACAGCCTTCCTCATTGACGAAGCTTCAATGACCCAAAAACAATACGACCCGTTAAACACGCAACACTAACACTAAGAATACAACTACACCATCCCTACACAACCTGATGAAAACACACACACCACACAGACAGAACGCAGACCAAAACAACTAACACACACAAAACAACTGAAACACACACACACACACACAAAACCACTAACACACACAAAACAACTGAAACGCAAAGACACACACAAAACAACTAACACACACACACTTCAAAACAGCGTACTCACGCACAAAGTCAACCCCCCCCCCATATAAAAACAAACTGGTGTGAATGAAACGGAACACAGATCACGACCCCCCCTCATCCCCCACACACCCCCTGATTATACACTGTATAACCTTTCACCTTTGACCCCTTCTCCTCCACCCCTCCTCCAACCCCGCCAGTCCACCGCAACATGCCCAAGGACCAGGCTATGGACTTCGTGCTGGCGGAGTACAGGCGCGGGCTGGGGGGGGGGGAGCGCGGGGGTGGGGGGGGCCCCGGGGCTGGCGGGCCGGGCGGAGGCGGGGGGGGGCAGCCCCAGCAGCAGAAGGACCCTGCGGAGGTGGCTGCGCGGGCGACCGACCTGCTGGATGACTACCTGGAGAGGGACAAGCTGGAGAGGCACGCCGTCCCCCGGGACACCCGGCAGCTGCTGCTGCAGCTAGCCCAGGGCCTGCACCTCTACCCTGGGGAGGTGGCTAGTCTGGTGGACTACCTACACAACCGCCAGGACCACCTGCAAGGTACACACACACACACACACACACACACACACACACCTCTACCCTGGCGAGGTGGCTAGTCTGGTGGACTACCTCCACAACTGCCTGCTGCACACACACACATGCACACACACACTTCTACGCTCACACACACACACACACACGCTCACATCTACGCACACATCTACACACGCACGCACACACACACACACACACACACACACACACAGATTATAAAAGTGCAGATTGTAAGCTTTAAAATGATGTGTCATAATATTGAAATCTGAAAATAGTTGAAGAAAATATGCTATGTTGGTACACCTCAAACAGAGAATTGGAGAAAATCACTTGTTGGTAAAGTAAACATTGCTACGTACTAACATCAAACTGCCTGTTTAGCACATCACAACATGCTGATGGAACATCAACATGCTAAAAACACATAACTACACATAATTAGATGATCACACAGTCCTTGCTTTTGAACATCTCCTAAAACGTACCTTTGTTTACGGCCTACGGCAGACGAAACTGTTGTTTGTTTTATCGAGTGGGCTTGTCGAGTGGGCTTATCGAGTGGGCTTATCGAGTGGGCTTATCGAGTGGGCTTATCGAGTGGGCTTATCGAGTGGGCTCTTCAACACATTT
Source organism: Nansenia antarctica (assembly GCF_963989245.1). NCBI lineage: Eukaryota > Metazoa > Chordata > Actinopteri > Argentiniformes > Microstomatidae > Nansenia > Nansenia antarctica. The sequence continues at coordinate 13,931,535 of NC_137679.1, read as the reverse complement.
ACTTTTGTAATATGGAAAAACAAAAAAGCCGGAAACGGAAAACACATTAAAAAAACACACGGTATACTCAGACGAGCTGTTGTGACAGTAAAAGGATGTCCAACCAAACACTAAAGAAGTCTGCACTATCTGCACCATGCTTACCTCTGTCAATAATAACTGCAATGTCCACGATTTTCATCTTAAATTATCTTTATTTACCTGTATACTATATATCTATATATATATATATATATACAGTGGGGAGAACAAGTATTTGATACACTGCTGATTTTGCACGTTTTCCCACTTAGAAAGAATGTAGAGGTCTGTAATTTTTATCATAGGTACACTTCAACTGTGAGAGACAGAATCAAAAAAAATAATCCAGAAAATCAAATTGTATGATTTTAAAGTAATTAATTTACATTTTATTGCATGAAATAAGTATTTGATACATCAGAAAAACAGAGCTTAATATTTGGTAAAGAAACCTTTGTTTGCAATTACAGAGATCAGACGTTTCCTGTAGTTCTTGACCAGGTTTGCACACACTGCAGCAGGGATTTGGGCCCACTCCTCCATACAGATCTTCTCCAGATCCTTCAGGTTTCGGGGCTGTCGCTGGGCAACACAGACTTTCAGCTCCCTCCAAAGATTTTCTATTGGGTTCAGGTCTGGAGACTGGCTAGGCCACTCCAGGACCTTGAGATGCTTCTTACGGAGCCACTCCTTAGTTGCCCTGGCTGTGTGTTTCGGGTAGTTGTCATGCTGGAAGACCCAGCCACGACCCATCTTCAATGCTCTTACTGAGGGAAGGAGGTTATTGGCCAAGATCTCGCGATACTTGGCCCCATCCATCCTCCCCTCAATACGGTGCATTCGTCCTGTCCCCTTTGCAGAAAAGCATCCCCAAAGAATGATGTTTCCACCTCCATGCTTCACGGTTGGGATGGTGTTCTTGTGGTTGTACTCATCCTTCTTCTTCCTCCAAACACGGCGAGTGGAGTTTATGCCAAAAAGCTCTATTTTGGTCTCATCAGACCACATGACCTTCTCCCATTCCTCCTCTGGATCATCCAGATGATCATTGGCAAACCTCAGACGGGCCTGGACATGCGCTGGCTTGAGCAGGGGGACCTTGCGTGCGCTACAGGATTTTAATCCCTGACGGCGTAGTGTGTTACTGATAGTTTTCTTTGAGACTGTGGTCCCAGCTCTCTTCAGGTCATTGACCAGGTCCTGCCCTGTAGTTCTGGGCTGATCCCTCACCTTTCTTATGATCATTGATGCCCCACGAGGTGAGATGTTGCATGGAGCCCCAGACCGAGGGAGATTGACCGTCATCTTAAATTTCTTCCATTTTCTAATAATTGCGCCAACAGTTGTTGCCTTCTCACCAAGCTGCTTCCCTATTGTCCTGTAGCCCATCCCAGCCTTGTGCAGGTCTACAATTTTGTCCCTGATGTCCTTAGAAAGCTCTTTGGTCTTGCCCATTGTGGAGAGGTTGGGGTCTGATTGATTGAGTGTGTGGAGAGGGGTCTTTTATAAAGGTAACAAGTTCAAACAGGTGCAGTTAATACAGGTAATGAGTGGAGAATAGGAGGGCTTCTTAAAGAAAAACTAACAGGTCTGTGAGAGCCGGAATTATTACTGGTTGGTAGGTGATCAAATACTTATTTCATACAATAAAATGCAAATTAATTATTTAAAAGTCATATAATGTGATTTTCTGGATTTTTGTTTTAGATTCCGTCTCACAGTTGAAGTGTACCTATGATAAACATTACAGACCTCTACATTCTTTCTAAGTGGGAAAACCTGCAAAATCAGCAGTGTATCAAATACTTGTTCTCCCCATTGTATATATATATATATATATATATATATATATATATATATATATATATATATATATATATATACTGTATATATATATATATAATAATTTTTTAAATTTGTAAATTTTCATCTCCGCTCTGTTTAATAATATATATATTCTAGTCGTACATAGTACTCTTCCTTGTTTTTTATCTTCACACTTCTAAACGTATGTCTCCCTTGACGATGAAGCCCTTTAATTTGTAAAAATTGTAAATTGTATATGCCCCCCCCCACAGCCAGGTCCTCTGAGGCAGATGACCCCCCCCGCCCAGAGAGGAGGAAGATGCTGCCCCCCGGTCTGGGGAAGCCCCCCCCCCTGCTGCCCACCCCCTTAGGAGATCCCCCCCACCCTGGGATGGGAGAGCACCCCACACCCCCCCTACTGACACCACCCGGTGAGTCATCAGCCTCTCACACACACACACACACTATCTCACTCTCTCTAGCACAACATCCTGGCGTTTATTTGTTCAATGCAATTACAGAGATTGTCGATGGGACTATAGTCGTTCGGTGAGAGGGCTCGTAGTAATGTAGATTTGAGTGGCGTCCGTATAGTTTTTAGGGATGTGTCCCAATGGAAGCCTGTAAAGATTGAATAGGAGGGGGCCAAGGATTGGCCATTTTAATTTGGTCGGATACAAAGTGGCCAATGGAGACGGATAGTAGATAAAGGCGTCTGCTAAATGCCGAAAATGTAAAATCTCTCTCACACACACACTATCTCTCTCTTTCACACACGCACACTCACTCACTCACTCACTCTCTCTCTCATGCGTCTCCGTCCCAGGTTCCTACCCCAAGACCAAGCCTCCCCCACTTCTGTCCATGCACCATGGCCAGGGCCCCCCCCACGGCCCCCCAGGCGCCCGTGGCCCCCCACCTCCACGGGGGCCCCCCTCTACACACGGCCCCCACGGCCCCCTGCCTAGAGGCCCCCCCCACCACCATGGCCACCCGCCCCCCCACGGACCCCCCCACCACGGCCCTAGGGGCGCTCCCCCCTCCCTGAAGAGTCTTCACATGGGGCCCCTGCTGCCCTGCCCTGGTGAGTACCCCCCCAGTTATTGTAAGGGTTTATGGTGTTGATATCAGATCCCAGTCAAGGCATGGTTTCATCTTCATCATCCAAGACTACCCTCATCCAGTTACAATAAGGGAATGCCCCACGTATCCAACCTTTAAAGGGTCATTTTTTTTATACGGTGCCATTTGGACTTCATAACTTGTGAAAAATAAATTGTTGATTTATCTATATTTTAATGTTCTATTATATAAAGGACATATCTAGCTTGCTGAAAAACATAGTGGTCGAGCTCAGGCACCTACATTTTATTTTATTTAGAATACCCTCTGTAGTTGAATAGGGCGAGTGTCTCCAGAACAGAGTGGACACATAACAGGGTGGACACTAACAGGGTGGACATTTTGAGTTAAAGTTAGCCTTTAGCCTGCCTGTGTTAGCATAATGCCTAGAATGACCATGAATACTTGATGAGGAATCTAATTTGCACTAAATACTTTTTTTGAAATTATTCAATTTGATTGATCTCCTCAATATTTAGGCATAACAGGGTGGACACGTTATGGTCAACCACATTAAACTCACTGGATAAAAACATAAAAATCAGATGGTAAAAGGTGATGTGATTGAGAAATATGGTTTTCTTTTAAAAGGGACATTAACACAGCATAACAGGGTGGACAGTGATCGCAGGGACAAGCAATATTGTAATTAAAACCTTAATTTTGGGTACAAAATAAATAAAAAATGGATAAAAACTATATTTGATTTCAATAGATATTGATCAGGAAAATGAAATAATAATAACATATTTGGAAATGTATATGTTTTTAATAGTTATTTTTTGGATTGAAGTTGAATGAACAACACTGGGGACATCCCAAATCCCATGCAAAATCCAATTTACATCTTTAACCAAAGCTTTTAAAATGTAGAAAACAACAACTTAGAAGCCCATATCATTGTATTCATAATAAATAACAATTGACTATACATGAAAAACCTAATGGAATTAGTATGTGTCCAAATTTAGACAAAATACAACATGATTTAGTACTGGGGACGGAAAAGGCACCGTATAAAAAAAATGACCCTAAAGCAAACCTTAAGAAATGGCTAAAAACAAACCAATACTGTAACCATAACCACCCATAACTCTCTCTGGGCATCCCCTTGTTGCACTACAGACTGTCCAGCTACCTTTCCCTCAGTACCATCACACTACCTTATCTGCTCAATCTATCTATCTGTCTATCTGTCTATCTCTCTATCTCTCTCTCTCTATCTATCTCTCTCTCTCTCTCTCTCCAAGACTACCCTCATCCCTACCTCATAGCATTTTAGGCTAACTATACAGGAATGATGAGGGGTTAACACTGTCCCCTCCCCCACTAATCTGAACCCTCCTCCTCTAATCTGACCGTGCTTCTGTGCTCTCTCCTCTGCCCAGGTGCCCCCCGACGCTGAGAGAACACCCCCCCCCCCACACACATACACAGACAGACAGACAGGACAGCCATCTGAACACAGCTACTGAAGAGGATGGTTGTGTTAATGATGATGATGAAGATTGGTCTGTAAAGGGGTATCTCCTAGCGCTCCCTCAGGACCCCACCATGTACTAGTCCACCCCAGATGGACAGGCCCCTAGCCACTGACCCCTAGCCCTCCTAGGTAGGGGTTAGGAGCTAGGGGTTAGGAGCTAGGGGTTAGGAGCTAGGGGTTAGGAGCTAGGGGTTAGGAGCTAGGGGTTAGGAGCTAGGGGTTAGGAGCTAGGGGTTAGGAGCTAGGGGTTAGGAGCTAGGGGTTGGGAGCTAGGGGGTAGGAGCTAGGGGTTAGGACCTAGGGGTTAGGACCTAGGGGTTAGGACCTAGGGGTTAGGACCTAGGGGTTAGGAGCTAGGGGTTAGGAGCTAGGGGTTAGGGAGCTAGGGGTTAGGAGCTAGGGGTTAGGAGCTAGGGGTTAAGAGCTAGGGGTTAGGAGCTAGGGGTTAGGGAACTAGGGGTTAGGAGCTAGGGGTTAGGAGCTAGGGAGAATGAGCTAGGGGTTAGGGAGTTACGGTTTAGGAGCTAAGGGCCTGGTTGGAGTTTAGCAGACCACTCCTCACCCTCTTCCCTGCAGTTGATAAACCAGGAGCGTTGTATGTTAGCAACCTGACGTGTTTTAATGTTTATCTTATTGTTTGCGTTGTGTTGACAGTTGGGAGTTCATGAATGATGTTAGACATGTTTATTTTTGAATATGTTATTATGCACTTCCATGTTATTTGTTTTGTACCTTAGTTGTTTGGTAGATTAGGTTTGTGATAGAGACGCCCTGACAGGCGGCGTGTTGGAGACGAATAAACAAACAAATCAATATCCTAAATAAACATCCTAATCCAAAATAAAAAAAATTAAAAAAAAGTTATCCGATCTAAAGCTGTCTCTCATTTACCATGGCAGCATTCAGCCCATCCATCTCCTGCTGAGTGTTTGATTCTCTCTGTCTCTCTTTCTCATTGTCTCCCTCTCTCTCCAATTCAATGAGCTTTATTGGCACATCTTACATTGCCTAAGCAAACATATTAGAACATATTAAATAATAGATGACAACATGAATTAATCTCCTGTTTTAGTGTCTGTCTCTGTCATAACCAGTCTATGAGGGGTAGTACTAAGCATGACACAGTTCAAACAAGCTTGGAACGTGATCGTTTGTGACTTTAAGGAATATATTATGCATATATATATCTCTTGTTGGCAAGCACAGCGGCCAGACGTTTCTTGTAGTTGGTAGACCCTATGAGGGCCCTAAAATTGGCTACATATTACTCTCTCTCTCTCTCCCTCTCTCTCTCTCTCTCTCTCTCTCTCTCTTGCTAGCTCTCTCTCTCGCTAGCTCTCCCTCTCTCTCTCCCCCCTCCT
>NC_137679.1:13910742-13920742 GCF_963989245.1 Nansenia antarctica | reverse complement strand
TAACCATCATTATCATTACACACATTAACCCCCCTCCACCCCAAACCTGCCAGAAGAGGTGTGTGTGTGTGTCGCAGCCAGCTTAATGAATGAAAATATCCAAACAGAGATGTATCTGTTTATTGTTGTAGTTACATTAGACTCAGTTAGACTCAACGTTAACCAGGGACGTGCAGCCATCATAGTACTGGGGTGGCGGTAGCCTAGAGGTTAGAGGTCAGGTAGTCTAGAGGTCAGAGAGGCAGGTAGCCTAGAGGTTAGAGGTCAGGTAGTCTAAAGGTCAGAGGTCAGGTAGTCTAGAGGTCAGAGAGGCAGGTAGTCTAGAGGTCAGAGAGGCAGGTCGTCTAGAGGTTAGAGAGGCAGGTAGTCTCGAGGTTAGAGAGGTAGGTAGTCTAGAGCAGGGGTCCCCAAACTACGGCCCGCGGGCCGAACACGGCCCACCCCCACACTTGGGCCGGCCCTTTGAACAACGTCGCCCCCACACACTCTCAACAATGCCAGAAACATATTTTGAAAATTAAATTTTTAATATATGTTTTAATCATATCATATCTGTATTTGATATTAAAGGTTGTCTTTCAAATAAAAATGTCCCTTAGTTATAAACTATTTTCATTAATAACATTATTAGTTAGTTTCACCCGCCCACAGAATGCGGTACATTCAACGTAACGTTCCATAGTGAACGAGCACGGATCTGTAGCCGGTGCACGCGAGCTAGAACGAACATTCAGAGAGATGAAAAATGGCCAAACGTTTGGTAAAGAGAAAAGTTGATTCAGAATGCAGGGTTTTTAACCAACAGTGCACAAGTGATTATTATTGTTAAATGCAAAGAAGTTTGTCAATAATGTATGAATGTGATCGCGGAGGAGGTGTGTCCCGCGGTGAGTCTGTCCGCAAGTAGGCACCAGATTAATTGAAACAATGGGGGATTAGATAGCCTAATGTAGATGCCCAGCTGCAGGAGAAAACGAAATAATTTTACCGATATGTTCATGATCTGTGTCAAGCAGGGTTTTTCCTGCATTGAGAATTATGAGGCGGCCGCCTCCGTCATATTTCTAGCCGCCTCCAGCTCTCGACAAAACTCTGACGGTCGTATTTTCTACAAGCGCTGCACTCGGTGGATTTCTGTAATTTCTAACTGCAATTGCGGCATTGTGATGGCGGGGGCGCTGTTTCGCAAATAAGTTAGCTTTCGTGTTGATTTATAGTTGAAGTTGACTGCTCAAGGAGAATACATATTTGAAAGTACAGAATGCCTGAGAGCCTTATATTGCATTATATTACATTACATTTTGAATGGTCATCTGGTGCCTGAATATCGTGTTTTCCTTTACATAAACAATGACATTTCCACCCTAAATTGATGCAGAAAGGGCACAAATTGGTGCATCTAAATTCACCAGAATGCAATAAATTAAGTGTTTGATGCTCGTTTAAGGACCCCCAGACAGCCCTGCTTCATGGGTCCCCCCGTGTATGATGAGGGTCCTCCATCATGTATCAGACTGTAAAACTGATTATATTTCATTGACATATCACTATAGGTATAAATTCCATCCAAATTCAACTGTTTAGACTTTGTTTGCATCCACATGTGCTCTCCTGCGCGCAATTGCTTTGCGCAACCGCCTCCATTTCACACCGTTCCATATTATTTTACGTTAGAGACCGACCCAGGCCCCCCATCACAGAAAGGAAAAATGATGTGGCCCTCACAGAAATAAGTTTGGGGACCACTGGTCTAGAGGTTAGAGAGGCAGGTAGTCTAGAGGTTAGAGAGGCAGGTAGCCTAGAGGCTAGAGAGGCCGGCCAGCAATCAGAAGGTCGCTGGTTCGATCCCCGCCTCAGGAGGGAGCTGCATGTGCCCTTGAGCAAGGCACCCCTAATTGCTCCAGGGGCGCCGACTATGGCTGAACCTGTGCCTAGAGCAAAACATACCACATTCCAACAATTGATTGACAAGTTATAAAACATTATTATTATTGTCATTGTTGTAGTAGTTGGTCCGTCCGTCCTATGCATGTGTACTAAGGCTGCTCCTCAGGCTGCTGTTGTCCTGCCCCCACCTACGAAGCTGCTGTGGTCCTCCACCTACGAGTCTGCTGTGGTCCTCCACCTACGAGTCTGCTGTGGTCCTGCTGTGGTCCTCCACCTACGAGTCTGCTGTGGTCCTGCTGTGGTCCTCCACCTACGAGGCTGCTGTGGTCCTCCTCCACCTACGAGGCTGCTGTGGTCCTCCTCCACCTACGAGGCTGCTCTTCAGACTGCTCCACCTACGAGTCTGCTGTGGTCCTGCTGTGGTCCTCCACCTACCAGGCTGCTGTGGTCCTCCTCCACCTACCAGACTGCTGTGGTCCTCCTCCACCTACCAGGCCGTCCTCATGCACACCGTTAGCATCAGCAGGTCTAAAGACTGAGGCTTTGCAGTATTTAAATCACTTTATGTCTAATTATTTCCTATAAAAATAGCTTATCTAGGGCAGAGCCAACGAGATGTGACGCTGTCTGGAGAGAGGGAGGACCTGGCAGAGCTGGCATGGGTTCAGCTCGACCGATGGGGGGAGGGAGGGAGGGAGGGGGGGGAGGGAGGGAGGGGGGGGGAGGGAGGGAGGGAGAGAGAGGGAGGGAGGGAGACAGTGGAGAGAGAGAGAGGTAGGGAGGGAGGGAGATAGGGAGAGAGGGAGGGAGGGAGGGAGGGGAGAGGGACATGACCAGTGAAAGAGGGAGAGCCAAAGAGAAAGAGAGAGAGTGAGAGCGAAATAAAGAGAGAGAGAGAGAGAGAGAGAGAGAGAGAGAGAGAGAGAGAGAGAGAGAGAGTGAGCGAGAGAGAGTGAGCGAGCGAGAGTGAGAGCGAATGAGCTGTAGGCAACATAAATATCAGATGAACTCTCCAAGCTGACAGACTGATAGTACAGTGAATGAGAGTTTAAAGGAGAGGCTTTTGAGGCTTGGGGAGGTGGCTGCACTATACCACACTAGCCAGACTACACCTCAGTACATTTAAGATGGATGGGGAATGAGAGAGAGAGAGAGAGAGAGAGAGAGAGAGAGAGAGAGAGAAAGAAAGAGAAAGAGAAAGAGAAAGAGAAAGAAAGAATGTTACTGTTTCCATCAACTCTCCATGGTGTGTGTGTGTCTTCTATGGTTTGTGTGTGAAGAGAGGGCAACAATGGTTTCCTATTCAATAACAATCATCTTTCATGTGTCAGTATTTACCGTTCTGTAAATCTGACAACCTCTCAAATCGAGCAGCACGCTTCGAGACGTATAACGTATACAATTATAATTGTATAATGTATTATAACTGTATAATGTATTATAATGTATTGTAACTGTATAATGTATTATAACTGTATCATGTACTATAACTGTATAACGTATTATAACAGTATAGTGTATTATAACAGTATAATGTATTATAATGTATTATAACAGTATAATGTATTATAACAGTATAATGTATTATAATGTTTTATAACAGTATCATGTATTATAATGTATTATAACAGCATCATGTATTATAACTGTATCATGTATTATAATGTATTATAACAGTATAATGTATTATAATGTATTATAACAGTATAATGTATTATAACTGTATCATGTATAATGTATTATAACAGTATAATGTATTATAACTGTATCATGTATTATAATGTATTATAACTGTATAATATATTATAACTGTGTAATGTATTATAACTGTATAATGTATTTTAACATTATAATGTATTATAAATGTATAATGTATTATAACTGTATAATGTCTATATCGTGATTCACTAAAATCACCATTGAAATCAAGCTCATCTTCCCTCTTCCCTCTGGTTGATGTGATTGACCTATGGTAAATAGTCTCTGGAAGAAAAAAACGGGAAAAAGTAATTTGTTGTTTGTTGTGACACACTGATGTTATCATGTTTGTTTGTCACACTGATGTTTGTTCAAATCCTGTTTGTGTCATGCCATGTATTGAGCACTTGAATTCCCCTCACAGGACTAATACCCTCAAATAATTGTAGTCAAATCGATTCCCCCCCCACCCCTCTCCCCTCATAATTTACAACCGTTCCCATTTAAATCCAAATCTCCTTCATGGGCGGTTTAGGGAATCTTCTGTGTGTCAGACATGGAACGTTCATACGTCTGTGTCGTGTTTACGGGCGACCAGGAGACCGTCTTCATTAATTTCATCCACATGTGTGTGTCCTGTGTGTGTGTGTGTGTGTGTGTATGTGTGCGCGTGCATGCCTTTATCCAAAAGCCGCTACCGTCCTTGTGAGAGTAAATCCGAGCTGAGATGACAGAGGGTGTAATCGCCGGCTATGTGATTGAACAATGCGACTTTTAGAAACCATTCATGTCTGGGCTGTCCTTGACCCTTAAGGAGCTTGTAATGTGGGCTGTTTTACCTCCTTTGTATTTACCGGGGAGGGAGGGGGGGGGTGAAGACGGCCCCACGCGGCGAGCTCTCACCCCCGCGGGCCGCCGGGCCTCGCTCTGGGGGGGGCAGACCAGACAAGAGGGGCCCCCACACTGGCGGGGGGTCGATCTTAAAGGCCGCTCTGCGTCCTGGCAGGGGGTGGGGGGCTGGGGGGGCTCAATCTGTGGGAGGGGAAGGGGGGGGGGAGAGGAGAGGAGGGGGTACAGGCTCAATCTGAGGGGGGACCCCCCGTTGGTCAAGACAGGGCGCCCACCACGTTATCCATGACAACGCGGAGGCAGCCGTGGCCTGGGAGGACAGGACAAAGCACCGTGTGGTGTTAAATATTCTCTCCCTCTGGTTCATGTTGGCAACACGTCCCTTTAGCCACATAAAAGGTAGCCGGATCGTCTGAATGAAGGCGTTACACAAAGTGAATTATGTTAGCCAACGATTCAGTCCTCTTTCCTCTTGTTGTCCAGTCTGTAGGCTAACTGCTAATGGCTAGCTGCTAATGGGAGAGTTGCTGCTTCGGGGTTGGACACACAACGGTCCTGTTGGCAGACATAATAAGTCACAGTTTAGCTGTGATAGCACAGGAACCGTTAGTTTAAGCTACTCACCAAGACGCAAAGTGCACATCTGTGGGTGTAGGCTGAACCATAAGCCTTTTATTTGATATTTTGTAAACTCATTGTCATACACAGAGGCCTACGCTAGGTGAGCGTCATCTAGGCTATTCATTTACACCCCAAGACTTCCTCAAAATGATTAAAACATAACTTAATCAGCGTTAACTGATTCTGCTGGGCCAAATGAATAGGCTTAACCGCCTGTAAGAACTAATCTAAGAAAATAAGCAAATGCAAAACACTAAAATAATGAAAAAAACCTCAAACAAAACACTCATCACTTCAATAAGACACCTATTTCACTTCAACAAGACACCTATTTCACGGCCATGCTTTTCTCCATCATCCGTCACCCCCACGAACACCGTGCACAGAAAACCCCCAAACTGAGTGTGCAGAAGATGAAGGCATCCGTTGGATCCAGTTGCCCTGACTTGACTCTAATATCTTCAACGAAACAAAAACAAAAAGGTTTTGTTAGAAGTACCATATCAATGTAAAGCACAAAAAACCACACACACACCAAATCCGCTCCGTGTTTTCTATTCCTCGAATCCAGCTCCAGGTCCAGCTCCCCCTCGCTCCAGCTCCGTGTCTTCCCCGGGACCCGCTCCCTTCCTCTCCTACTTACAGCCTGTAGTTTCCACGGCTGGCCATGGCTTGGTGCTGTCGGCCCTCTCTCCTCCCTCTCTCAGCCCGGGCTGGAGGAGCTCCCTGCGGGACCAGAGCAGCGCTGCTCCCCCGCCGGGACCCTGCTCACAGCACATCCTCCTGCTGGGACACGGCGGCGGCATCTCCAGCCAAGCCGCTCTGGCTTTATTATGAGCTGCAGCCCCGCAGAAGGCGGAGGGAAGACCAGAGTCAGGACAAAGAAAAAGAGGGAGAGAGAGAGCGAGAGAGAGAGGCTGGAGAGAGACCGTTAACATTTGACTCGTTTTTTTTGAGGGTACAGAGAGAAAAGGTTAGAGAGGGAGATATATATTTATATTTATATATATATATATATGTAAAAAAAAAAAAAAAGCGAGGGGTCCAAGGGTGGAAATGCTGGGTTGAGGTTGCGTTGTTGGCCATGCCACCTTGTGAGAAATAACGCGGACGGACGGACGGAGGGGGGTTCGGGATCGTGGTTCTCCGGATCAGGAGAGGAGAGGAGAAGAGAGGAGAGGAGAAGAGAAGAGAGGAGAGGAGAGGAGAAAAGACTTATAGTTCCGACAACTGCAACACACAACACATCGAGGAGAGGAACACACGGGAGGAGAGAGAAGAATAAACATCACAGATCTTAAGGTTTTAAAGACAAGAAAGAAGGAGAGGAAAAAAAATCTGAATTATATAATTGCATCATTACGGTATATCAATCGTCTTTTTTTCCCGGGACGTGTTGGACCTTTTCTAAAGGACGGACCCGGTGACACCGCGTGTCTTGGGCTGTCATTCTGGCTCCGAAACTCTGGACTCACTTACCGGGAATGTCTACACGGTGAATATACGGAACAAAAAGAGGATTTCTCGGTCACGACGACAAGTTCTCCCGATTATTCTACAGGTTGAGTCCAGCCGTGGAGAAGTTGGGATCGCGGTAGTAGTAGGCGATCTGACTGCTGTCTCTCCCCGTAGATCCCTCCTGAACACGGGGTCCACCTCCTTTTCACCCACCCACCCACCGGACGGACGGACTAACCGGGAGAGAGAGCGCCGACCGGAGAGAGAAGTTGCCGCATTGCAACAGGCGAACAAGTAGAGAAACATCAACAACCCAAACAACCCGAAGTCTTCAGCATCCTCCTGTATGACCGCGCGTCCGCACGGCACCACAGATCCAATATTATTATTATTATTATAATAATTATTATAATTATTATTATTATTATTATTATAGGCGAAGAGAATAAACCCGGATCAATCCCGAGATGTCGAGACGCAAACAGGCCAAGCCGCGCTCCGTTAAAGGTAAGAGTGTGTGTGTGTGTGTTGTGTTTTTTTGTTAATGGAAAGACGGGTTTGGACCGTGACCAATAAGGTTTCATGGGGAACTTTGGCGGGTTGGTGGTGTGGAATTCAAAGATTAAACCCTCTCTCACTCCTTGTTGTCTTTATTACATATCGTGTGTTATAAGAGGAGAGTAGGAATGATATCTTTTTCCTAAATTTCTCCGTTTTCCCAGTCTCGTCTGGCCGGGTAATGGGTTCCTATAATAAGTCACCGTGATGACCAGGTGCTGTGTGTTCAATTGATCACTGTCCATCTAAAGCGTGAGGTTCATAGCCTACTGGCGGTTGTCAAGACTTAACATAGCTCTTATTTTACTACAACATCCATGGTCGTTAATCGTTACCGATCATAATATCAAACAGCACATGTATGACCGTGATTACAACCAGGGAAGTACGGTTAAAACAAAACAGCTGTTTTAAGCTTTAACATCATGGGTTAGATGGAGGTGGGTAGACACATCATGGGTTAGATGGAGGTGGGTAGACCACATCATGGGTTAGATGGAGGTGGGTATAGACCACATCATGGGTTAGATGGAGGTGGGTAGACCACATCATGGGTTAGATGGAGGTGGGTAGGCACATCATGGGTTAGACGGAGGTGGGTAGACACATCATGGGTTAGATGGAGGTGGGTATAGACCACATCATGGGTTAGAGTTAGACGGAGGTGGGTAGACACATCATGGGTTAGACGGAGGTGGGTGGACCACATCATGGGTTAGATGGAGGTGGGTAGACACATGGGTTAGATGGAGGTGGGTATAGACCGCATCATGGGTTAGAGTTAGACGGAGGTGGGTAGACACATCATGGGTTAGACGGAGGTGGGTATAGTCTAGACCACATCATGGGTTAGGTGGAGGTGGGTATAGACCACATCATGGGTTAGAGTTAGACGGAGGTGGGTAGACACATCATGGGTTAGATGGAGGTGGGTATAGACCACATCATGGGTTAGACGGAGGTGGGTAGACACATCATGGGTTAGATGGAGGTGGGTATAGTCCACATCATGGGTTAGATGGAGGTGGGTATAGTCCACATCATGGGTTAGACGGAGGTGGGTAGACACATCATGGGTTAGATGGAGGTGGGTATAGACCACATCATGGGTTAGGTGGAGGTGGGTCGACCCAGTCATGCCAGTAACGTTGACCCAGCAGAAGAGGTGGTTAAAGCCTTTTCACTGTACGTGTAAAAGAGGAGTTTTTGTTGAGTGTTCCCTCCGCTCCACCACGGCCTGGAGTCTGGCCCGGCCCATGTGGGTCCGTGTGTGTTCTGTCTGGCTGCGCCGCGCTGCCCTCTCCAGCTTCTCTGGTGTGTTTTACTATAATATAGTGTTTTATATATAGGTTTTATAATAATTGTAATATATGGTGTTGTTGTCTTCATATTTGTACATTATTTCTGTGTTTTATTTAATTTATTTGACAGTCCAGTTTTGACACAGTATTTACTAAGACACGGTGTGCCAGCTGACTATCACGGTGCGCTTTATTTCTTTTAGTAGTTTAACCTAAATAAATTCAGCACCGTTGCTAAACAGCTGCCAGGCTACTAAGAAGGTGGTGCTTGACTCTAAAACAGATCTAACAGAAACAGTCAGTGTAATTTATGATGTCATTATTATAAGCAAAGACAGTTGTACCCAGGAGTTTGTAGTAAGTAGGTGTGTGTGTGTGTGAGCAGGCTGAGGGGTGACGGCTCGGAGCAGAGCAGGAGGAGAGGAGAGGAGAGGAGAGGAGAGGAGAGGAGAGGAGAGGAGAGGAGAGGAGGAGAGCAGCCTGCACACATCCACCACGCTCCGGAAAGAGAGAGAGGAAAGGAGGAGAGAATGAATAGAGAGCCACGTCCATATTTCCTTGTGAACTTGGGTAGACGGCATCCCTCCCACCCTCCCACCCTCCCTCCCTCCCTCCCTCCCTCCCTCCCTCCCTCCCTCCATCCCTCCACTGAAAAGGGTGGCTGGCATGGCAGGGGTGGTGGGGGGGAAGGGGGCATGTGGCCCGCTCTGCTACTATAGAAACCAGATGGGCATTGTGGGTTGGGGGGGCAGGGCAGGGGGGGGGGACCATGTGGTCCCCAGACATCACCCCTCCCCCAGCTAGGATCACACTAGTTATTGTCCCCCAGTTATGGCAGATATGTGTGATTTGGTTTTGATAAAAAAAATATTATGATGATCTGATGGTTACGAATTGTGTTGGTAGTGTGTGTGTGTGTGTGTGTTGGTAGTGAGTGTGTTGGTGTGTGTGTGCGTGTTGGTAGTGAGTGTATTGATTATGTGTTCGTAGTGAGTGTGTGTGTTGGTTGTGTGTGTAGTGTGTCGGTAGTGTGTGTGTTGGTGGTGTATGAGCAGGACGGTAATGGAGGGCAAAGCTGTGTCGGTGGCCGTGGTGGTCTGTCTGTGTGTGTGTGTGTGTGTGTGTGTGTGTGTGTGTGTGTGTGTGTGTGTGTGTGTGTGTGTGTCGTGTGTTTGGATAAAAGCATCTGCTAAATGCAAAAAATGTAAAAATGAAAGTTACGGTGGTTAACACATTGTGGTGGGCACTGGGCAGCGACTCGAGTGTGTGTGTGTGCGCGCATGCGTCTCATATACGTATATGTCTCTCCAAAATAGCTTATGATCGCCAGTCTATATATCTCTGGTTGATCGCCAGTCTATATCTCTGGTTGGTTATTATTATTATTATTATTATTATTATTATTATTATTATTATTATTATTATTATTATAACAAATAATATAGTTAATTGACTGTATTAATTAGAATATCGTCTATATCCCTTTATCCCTTTAGGATTGAACCCAAACAGACTGAGGTGTCTTTAGCGGACGTCCACAGATCATAAATAAAAAATACAATTCCAAAACAACATACACAACCCAGTAAAACTGAACACACACACACACAATAACTCATCACAACAAG
>NC_137679.1:13899596-13905542 GCF_963989245.1 Nansenia antarctica | reverse complement strand
TACCGCCCCACACCGTGCCACCCTCCTCCACACCCCCCTCCCTACCGCC
Source organism: Nansenia antarctica (assembly GCF_963989245.1). Lineage (NCBI taxonomy): Eukaryota > Metazoa > Chordata > Actinopteri > Argentiniformes > Microstomatidae > Nansenia > Nansenia antarctica. The sequence goes on along the minus strand of NC_137679.1, from coordinate 13,905,493 downwards.
CCCACCCTCCTCCCCATACATACCCCCACCTCCCCCACACACACACACCCACCGCCTCCCCACACCCTCCCCCACAACCTGCTCCCTACCGCCCCACACCGTCCCACCCTCCTCCACACCCCCCTCCCTACCGCCCCCACCCCCCCCCCCCACACACACACACCCACCCCCCCCCTGCTCTTCTCTCACTCGCCCTGTCAGCCCCCCCCCACACTCCCGTGCCTCCCCCCTCACCCCCTCCCTCCCCCCCCACCCCCCCTGCCCCAGTCCACTGACAGGCTGTCTGCAGGGAGGGATAATGGAGCGTCACCATAACACCAACACACACAAACTAACACACACACACTTTAGAAAGAGAACGGCCTCCGCACACATGCACACACACACACACACACACACACACACACACACACACACACACACACACACACACAAACATACACACACACACACACCCAGCTCAACTCAAGAGAAGCCAAGCTAATGTGATGCCAACACTCCTCCTTTAATGACACTGATACTGTAATACTCCAGGCAGAAGATGGAGTGTGTGTGTGTGTGTGTGTGTGTGTGTGTGATGTATAAGAATCTTTCATATCACCAATTAGGTGACGGTGGTTGCTGTGATGGTGGTTGCCGTGGTGGTGGTGGTTGCCGTGGTGGTGGTTAACGTGGTGGTGGTGGTTGCCGTGGTGGTGGTTGCCGTTGTGGTGGTTGCCGTGGTGGTTGTTGCCGTGGTGGTGGTTGCCTCCTCCTCCTCCTCCTCCTTCTGCCTCTTTAAGACTTCACTTCCAATGAAGCCATCCCTCTATCACTTACCCTGCCACTGGAGAGGGAGGGAGAGGGGAAGGGGGAGGAGGGGAGGAGAGGAGGGGAGGGCAGGGGGGGAGAGGGGAGGGGAGGGGAGGGGAGAGGAGGAGAGGAGGGGGAGGAGAGGAGGGGAGGGGAGGAGGGGAGGAAAGAGAGAGAATGAGAGACAGACAAATCTGCGCCAGAAGGTCAAACCTGAAGATCAGATCATTCATCCTTGCACCCTCCTCCTCATCCCCCCCTCACTCCCTCCTCCTCATCCCCCCCCCTCTCTCTCCTCCTCATCCCCCCCTCTCTCTCTCCTCCTCATCCCCCCTCTCTCCCTCCTCCTCATCCCCCCCTCTCTCTCCTCCTCATCCCCCCCTCTCATCCCCCCTCCTCCTCATCCCCCCCTCTCATCCCCCCTCCTCCTCATCCCCCCCTCTCATCCCCCCTCCTCCTCATCCCTCCCTCTCTCCCTCCTCCTCACCCCCCCCTCTCCTCCTCATCCCCCCTTTCTCTCTCCTCCTCATCCCCCCCTCCCCTCCTCCTCATCCCCCCCTCTCTCTCCTCCTCATCCCCCCCTCTCTCTCCTCCTTATCCCCCCTCTCTCTCTCCACCTCATCCCCCCTCTCTGCCTCCTCCTCATCCCCCCCTCTCTCTCTCCTCCTCATCCCCCCCTCTCTCCCTCCTCCTCATCCCCCCCCCTCTCTCTCCTCACCCCCCCTCTCACTCTCCTCCTCATCCCCCCCTCTCTCTCTCCTCCTCATCCCCCCTCTATCTCTCCTCCTCATCCCCCCTCTATCTCTCTTCCTCATCCCCCTCTCTCTCTCCTCCTCATCCCCCCTCTCTCTCTCCTCCTCATCCCCCTCTCTCTCCCCAACTCATCCCCCCTCTCTGCCTCCTCCTCATCCCCCCTCTCTCTCCTCCTCATCACCCCCTCTCTCTGTCCTCCTCATCCCCCTCTCTCTCTCCTCCTCATCCCCCTCTCTCTCCTTCTCATCCCTCTCTCTCTCCTTCTCATCCTCCTCTCTCAGCCACAGAGGTGAACGGATAGAGAGGAGGAAACGAGGGAAGACGAGGGAAGAGTAGAGGAGGACGGAATAGGAGGATGAACAGAGGTAGAGAAGAACAGAGAGAGAGAGAAAGTGGAGGGGAAGAGAGGGAGAGAAAGAGAGGTAAAGAGAGACAGAGGGAGAGAGAGAGAGAGAGAGGGGAAGAGAAAAGAGAGAGAGAGAGGAAGAGAGAGAGAGGGGAAGAGAAAAGAGAGGGAGAGAAAGAGAGGTAAAGAGAGGGAGAGAAAGAGAGGTAAAGAGAGACAGAGAGAGAGAGGGGAAGAGAAGAGAAAAAAGAGAGAGAGGGAGAGAGAGAGAAAGACAGTGAAAGAGATGGTGAGGGAGAGAGGGAGGGAGAGAGAGAGAGAGAGAGAGAGAGAGAGAGAGAGAGAGAGAGAGAGAGAGAGAGAGGGAGACAGATAGTGAGGGGTGGTGGTAAAGAAAAGGAGGAGTGAAAGAGAGAGAAGGGTAGAAGATGTCTCCGGTGCTGGGATGAAGGCCACTCCAGCTACCTGACCTTCAGTTGAACACACTCTCTCTCTGCGTGTGTGTGTGTGTGTGTGTGTGTGTGTGTGTGTGTGTGTCTAAAAGTAGTCAATACATCCATGAACCGTGAATCTCTGAAAACACTCATCTCTCCCTCCTCGCTCCTCCCTCTCTCTCCTGCCTCTCTCTCTCCTCCCTCTCTCTCCCCCCTCTCTCTCCCCCCCTCTCTCTCTCCCCCCTCCTCCTCTCTCTCTCTCTTCCCCCCCTCCTCTCTCTCTCTTTCTCCCCCCTTCCTCTCTCTCTCTCCCCCCTCCTCTCTGTCTCTCTCTCTCTCTACTTCCTCCCTCCCGCTCCCCCCTCCTCTCTCTCTCTGTATCTCTACAAATGTGGTACTCAGACACACAAACACATAGGGTTCGTTATTCCACCAAATATTGATTTCTGAACCCTTCCTAAGTTAAAACATTCGAATTGTGTTAAACATTTAAATTAACTTGTTTTCTTTGCATTATTCAAGGTCACTAATAGTAATTTTGACAGTTTGAAAGTTTTATAGTATCTCACTTGAAGTTGTATGTAAATGCTCCTTTGGTTTATTATATGGTAATTATATTAGGAAGTTAGTAATTAATGAGACAGCTGAAAATATATTTTAATAAGTAAAATGCATATTTTAATATTATCAGTATGTACAGCATAATGATACTGCTGGCTGCACTGTAGCCTCTTTATTAAATAGGACATACATCATCTTCACTTGATCTTGTTTTAGCCACACTTTCTAAATTCTAAAGAATAATTTGAGAAAGGAGTATTGTAACTTATTCAAGTTGCCTATTTTTCTGTTTATTGTATTAGTCAGCTTTAGATTTGTTTTCCAAGTTATAGGCTATCGTCTTAAGAAAAGGAGCATTGTAATTGTAAGCAGAATCGATAATGGTATCAATAACATCTTATCAATTCCCATCCCTACTACACACTACACACTATACACTACACACTATACACTATACACTATACACACTACACACTATATACACTCCACACTCCACATTACTAAGAAGGTAATCTAAAGGTCTATCACAACGACTGCCAATGGCCCCTGGCCTGAGCTAGATTACTATTCCTGCCATGACTGGTGAATTGATGATTCACTTACTTAGTCAAATGTATCGATTGTAAGTCGCTTTGGAATAAGGCGTCTGCTAAATGCCAAAAATGTAAACGGTAATGTAAAGAAGGCCTGTATGGCCTTAAAAGACCTAGAGAGACGCTTCACAGACCTTACTGAACCCCAGATGTGTGTGTGTGTGTGTGTGACTTATGTCTCATATGTGTCTCGCCTTAGCAACAAGGTGCCACAGCGAGGTGTGCTGTCGTTAGGATACCATTCCAGGCGTTGTCATGGCGTCAAGCCTCCGACGAGCTCATATCACCTTTGATCAAATACATGACATTCTGATTCTCACACACACACACACACAGACACACACTCTCTCTCAAACGCACGCATACCACACACACTCTCGCACCACACACATGCACGCACACACACACACACTCTCGCACCACAAACACACACACACACACACACACACTCTCGCTCCACACACACACTCTCGCACGCACACACACCCACAAACACGCACAAACACACGCACACACACGCACACACACACAAGCACGCACACACACCGCACGCACACACCGCACGCACACACGCACGCATACACACACGCACACACACGCACGTATACACACACGCACACACACATGCATGCACACACACACACACATACACACACACACACCAAGTGCTGTTTTCATCCTGTAACACACAGTGACTGATGAGAACACTCACGTCAGGTTGTTAGACGATGGATCAACAGATTTGATAAAGTTGAGATTTATTCAAATTGTAACACAGAAATAGCTCCTTTGAAAGTCTTCACACCCTTTGCTATGACACACTTACAATTAGCTAAAAAGCTAAAATGTTGTCAACAAATCACTCAATAAGTTGAATTCAGTCCATCTTAATGTAAGGATAATAATGAATGTAATTTTGGAATCAATATCTTTGTTTTTATAGGGTCTCTGATTTGCATAGGAATCAATTACACACTGCGTGGATCGGGTTGTCATTATAAATTGAGCAAATGGAGAGGAACAAAACTGGAAATAGCACAGTCAATGGGACAACATCATCTCAGTCACTCTACAAAATTGGTCTATAACCTAGTGGCCAAAAAGAATCTCTTAATGGAAGATAATCTATCTCATATCCACAATTGTGTTTGCAACAATGAAGTCAAGTGATACAGCAAAGAAAGTGGCTGTAAATGTGTTTATTTGGTTTTACTACAAAGCATCATAAGTTTAGTGTAAATCCAGCACATGCAATGCAGTTTCTGTGTTCTCTCATGTGAGGAATAGTGGTAGCTGCATGAATGAGTTATGGGTATGTTTTAGGGCAGTCAGTTTTCTCTAGAATCCCATTCGAATTTGAATGCTTTATTTTATTTAATATTCGAATAATAGTCAAATGTTTACTGCTCAAAATTAGTATCCCAATGCCTGTTTACACACACAAAAACGCCTGCTTACACTTCATGTGGTTGTTATGAACGTTCTGCCCACTAGAGCGCATTCCAACCACTCAAATCTATTGTGTTGTTGTAAGATAACATTACCAATAAACCGCATTAAGGAATTACCAATAAAGAAGCAGGCATATGGTTTGTACATTGTACAAAAAAGAGGTAATTCGTGTTGCTTTAGGTTCGTCGGATTCGAGCTCGGCAAGCTTACGAGGGTGTAGTGTCAGCAGGTGTGTCCTCAAATTGCTTGTTGTCGAGTGATATTTCAGTTGGAGCTTGCATATTCTGCTGATTACTACATCTTTTTGTTTGTTATTTTTACATTTGTTGATGGAAATTCCAAAAATGTCCACTCAGCGCTTCTGAAATGGTCAGGCGTGGAGATCTCCGGGGTATCACTTTCTGCCATTGTAAAGTAACGTTAGTGCACAGCAGCGGACGCTGAACTTTTACGTTTAACGAGATAGTGATTTAGACTCAGAAAACCTTATTGTTCTTCACACAAGCATTTCATTTTCACATGTGGGTAGGGCGAGATTCACCAACGTTAGCCAACACATTATTATTTTATTTTTTAATTCAAACACTTTCGAATGGCAATTTCAGCATTCAAATATTTTTTTAAAAATGTTTATATTCGAATTATATTTGAATCCTGAAATTCATTTCAACAGCCCTAGTAGGCCTATGTTTGTCACTAGCAGGGACTGAGGAGTTTGTCAGGATCAAGAGGAAATTCTGAAATTCTGAAAAGAGAGAAGGGAGAGAGAGAAAAGGATGAAGGGAGAGAGAGAGAGGGAGGGAGAAGGAGGGAGAGAGAGAGAGGAGGGAGAGAGAGAAGGATGAAGAGAGAGGAGAGAGAGAGAAGAAGGTAGAGAGAGAAGGATGGAGAAAGAAGGGAGAGAAAGAAGGAGGGAGAGAGAGACAGAAGGATGGAGAGAGAGAAGGGAGAGAAAGAAGGAGGGAT
>NC_137679.1:13879596-13894596 GCF_963989245.1 Nansenia antarctica | reverse complement strand
TTATTAATATTAAAGGGCGCCTCCTGTGGGCACAAACAGGTACTGTACCCAATAATGCACAATAGGTACTGTAATGTAAAGAAAATACAGGTGATGAACAAGAACAGAAATGAAAGAACCAAACTAAGATTGTTTTTGCCAATAGCTATGAAATACATCTCTCAAAAATGTCTTGAAATGCTGAATCACAAAACACGAACGGAATGTACACTGTTTTCACTGTCACTGTCGCAATACAGTATTATGTCCGAAAAATCCCAAATAATTCTGAAATACCACTGGCTACAATTGTGTGTGCATGGGTATGCCTGTCTACACAACACATGAAGCACAGAATGTGACAGTGTGTGTACCTCAAATGTACTTTTTGCAGTTACGTTACATACGTTCTGTACAGTGCAAGAAAATGTAAAAATGTTTACAATGTTGCACTTCAAAGGGTAAAAAGTGCGAGAGCAGACGGCTTCTTGGCACGGGAAAGCTAGAGCAGAGGTGTGTGAGTGAGTGAGTGAGTGTCAGTGTGAGTGTGTGTATGTTTCTGTGTGTCTCTGTGCATCCGGGCCTAAATGACCCGAAGATCTTATGAAGGACATAAATGTGTTGGGGTATTGTAGGATGTGTAAAAAAAAAAAACGTTTACATGTTTTTCATAGAAAATAAGCCAAGGCCATGGAGTTTCATATTGATCAAATGTATTCTTGTACCATTTCTCACCAAGTAAAAATGTAAAACGGGTCCGGTTGACCCGAACACCACACAAGGGTTAACCTAAAGTGTGTTTGAGATGAGTTAACCTAAAGTGTGTTTGAGATGAGTTAACCTAAAATGTGTTTGAGATGAGTTAACCTGAAGTGTGTTTGAGATGAGTTAACCTGAAGTGTGTTTGAGATGAGTTAACCTGAAGTGTGTTTGAGATGAGTTAACCTAAAGTGTGTTTGAGATGAGTTAACCTGAAGTGTGTTTGAGATGAGTTAACCTAAAGTGTGTTTGAGATGAGTTAACCTGAAGTGTGTTTGAGATGAGTTAACCTGAAGTGTGTTTGAGATGAGTTAACCTAAAGTGTGTTTGAGATGAGTTAACCTAAAGTGTGTTTGAGATGAGTTAACCTAAAGTGTGTTTGAGATGAGTTAACCTGAAGTGTGTTTGAGATGAGTTAACCTGAAGTGTGTTTGAGATGAGTTAACCTAAAGTGAGTTTGAGATGAGTTAACCTAAAGTGAGTTTGAGATGAGTTAACCTGAAGTGTGTTGAGGCGTTAGGGTTGGGGTTAGGCATGGTAGATGCCTTGACCAGCTGTCTGAGTAGAATTAATTGGCTTTGAGCAGGTCACAAAATGTGACACGTTCTAGTATTTTGGTCCGCATATCGGCAACCAATCAAAATGTTCTGACTTTTCTTTTGAAACACGGAACTACGTTTCAACGTTGTTGAGAATCACAACGCAAACTCGCTCGTCAAGCCAAAACACTACAACGCAATGGATTCAGTGAGTAATCCCCACTGCTACCTAGTTAACTATAAAGGGCTCTGCACACAGCGTGCGATTTCTGTTGCGCGTCAACATTCCATTTTGAAGTTTGAATGGAAGTCTATGAGAACATCGCATCTCAACACACACGGCCCCGATTTTAATCGCACGGCGAAAATTCGATTCCATTCATTTTGAAGCTAACATTTGCTAAATTTGACAGTGCGACAAAACTCGCACGCCATGTGCTTTGTCCCATTCAAAATGAATGGAATCGAATTTTCGCCGTGCGATTAAAATCGGGGCCGTGTGTGTTGAGATGCGATGTTCTCATAGACTTCCATTCAAACTTCAAAATGGAATGTTGACGCGCAACAGAAATCGCACGCTGTGTGCAGAGCCCTTAACACTACTTTACGTTGTTAGCAAGCTCACAAAACAAGCTGTGTTAGTTAACTAGTGATGTGTCATTTATTTTCAACAACGGGGAAATGTATTCACATTTTCCGAAAAAAAAGGCTGATCATCAAGGCAAGGCAAGGCAAGGCAAGTTTATTTGTATAGCACATTTCATACAACAGGGGCAATTCAAAGTGCTTTACATGCATTATTTAAAAATACAGCAAGAGGAGCATAAGAAAATAAAAATTACAATGAATAAAAGCAAATATAAGAAGTAAATAGATAAAACATTTAAAAAGACAATAGTTAATGGAAAAAAGACATTGATAGAAGTGTTTGTGTTTAATCATAACTGGTGCAAAACATGAAGGTTTTTAGCTTAGATTTAAATATTTTAAGGGTTTGGGCCTGTTTGATTTCTTCAGGGAGTTTGTTCCAGGAGCATGCAGCAGCGTGACTGAAAGCTGCTGCACCGTGTTTTGTTTTTACTCTTGGAATTATTAGCTGATTTGTCTCAGCTGACCTTAGGGACCTTGTGGGAATATAGGGTGGGAGGAGATCTGATATGTATTTTGGTCCAAGACCATTTTGTGATTTGTATGTAATTAGGAGGATTTTGAATTCAATTCTCTGAGAGACTGGTAGCCAGTGCAGGGATCTCAGGATTGGTGTAATGTGTTAAAATTTCTTTGTTTTTGTTAGGACCCTAGCAGCGGCGTTTTGGATGAGCTGCAATTTACGAACAGCTCCTTTAGATAGGCCGGTTAGTAGACCATTACAATAATCAAGTCTACTCGAAACAAATGCATGGATGAGTTTTTCAAGGTCTTGCTTGAACATGAAACCTCTCATTCTTGTTGTGTTTTTCAGGTGATAGTAGGCTGATTTAGTTATTGAGTTTATGTGGCTGTTGAAGTTTAGATCAGAGTCTAGAATTACACCAAGATTTCTGCCCTTTTTACTGTGAAGAGAGAGAGAATCAAGTTTTGCACTGACTTTCGATCTTTTGTCAGGTGCACCGAATACAATTATCTCTGTTTTGTCCTTGTTTAGTTGGAGGAAGTTTTGTGTCATCCAGGCGTTTATTTGCTCAATGCAATTACAGAGATTGTCAATGGGACTATAGTCGTTCGGTGAGAGGGCTATGTAGATTTGAGTGTCATCCGCATAGTTCTGGTAGGCAATTTTGTTCTTTTTTATGATGTGTCCCAATGGAAGCATGTAGAGATTGAATAGAAGGGGGCCAAGGATTGACCCTTGGGGAACCCCACATGTCATTTTAATTTGGTCAGATACAAAGTTGCCAATGGAGACATAGTAGCTTCTGTCCTGTAGGTAGGATCTAAACCAGTTTAGGGCAGTGCCAGAAAGTCATACCCAGGTTTTTAGTCTATCTATTAGAATGTCTTGGTCTACAGTGTCAAAGGCAGCACTAAGATCTAGTAGTACCAAAACTGAGATTTTTCCAGAGTCTGTGTTTACGCGAATGTCATTAAGGACCTTAATAAGGGCCGTTTCAGTGCTATGTATGGGGCGAAAGCCTGATTGAAAGTCATCAAAGAGATAATTTAGGGTCAAATAATTGCTAAGTTGTTCGTGGGCAACCATTTCAATAATTTTTCCTGTACAGGGAAGGTTTGATATGGGTCTGTAGTTGTTTAGTACAATAGGTCTAGGCCGTTCTTTTTTAGTAGAGGCTTAATAACTGCAGTTTTCAGGGCTTCAGGGAAGATTCCTGATGAAAGGGAGGTGTTAATTATTTGTATTAGTTCGCCTGCCATGCAGCTAAATATGTTTCAGATATGAGGACCAAAGCATTAGAACCTGTCACATACACAATGTGCCTGGAGAGGCAGTGAGAGTCAGAATGAAGTCAGAAACTGTCCTGTTTGTTATCTGATGTGACTGACACAGTAAGATGTTGTTATCTGACACAGTAAGATGTTGTTATCTGACACAGTAAGATGTTGTTATCTGACACAGTAAGATGATGTTATCTGAGGTGATTGACACAGTAAGATGTTGTTATCTGAGGTGATTGACACAGTAAGATGTTGACAGAGCAACACATGAGCAGGATAACATGTGGACTATTCACTGAACAACAAGCCTATAATGTTTATATCTATATAATATAATGTATATTATTTCATGTATATAATATAAGGGTAATGATGTGCTGTGTAAAGGGAAACTGTGATATACAGCACCTTCACCTTCAGGTGTCCACCCCCCCTGGACTGTTACACAACCTCCATCATAATCCCTGTACCAAAATCAACCAAGATCTCCAGCCTCAACGACTACAGGCCAATCGCTCTGACATCTGTGGCCATGAAGGCGTATGAGCGCATCGTCCTCTCCTACCTAAAAACCCACACCACCCCCCTGATGGACACTTATCAATTTGCCTATCGTGCCAACAGATCTGTTGAGGATGCTGTCAATCTAGCCCTCCATCACACACTACTTCATCTGGAATCACCCAACACCTACGCCCGCATCCTATACATTGACTTTAGCTCAGCCTTCAATACAATAGACCCGGTCAATCTTTTCAACAAACTGGTGGACATGAACATTGACCCCTGCATCTGCCACTGGATACGGAGCTTCCTGTGGAAAAAACGACAGTGGGTCAAGATGAACAGCCTTTCATCTCGACCCCTGACCCTCAGCACAGGCGCCCCCCAGGGATGCGTCCTCTCACCCTGGCTCTTCTCCCTCTACACCAACCACCTTATATCTCTCCACAGCTCAGTCACCTTTATGAAATATGCGGATGACACTACCATAATCGGACTCATAACAAACAATAATGAAGACCATTACCGCGAGCAGATAGCCCAAGCAGTCACTTGGTGCCTCAACAACAACCTCCAGCTCAACTCATCAAAAACACAAGAAATCATCGTAGACTTCAGGCACAGCCCCCCCCCCAAAAAAAACATCAACATCCTTGGAGAACCCATAACCATAACGGACTCCTTCAAATTCCTTGGCACTCACATCAGCAACTCCCTCAAATGGAACACCAACACAGACTTCATCACCAAAAAAGCCCACCAACGACAATTTTTTCTTAGACAGCTCAAAAAATTCAAAGTAAAACAAAAACTCCTCCTTCAGTTCTACACCGCCATCATTGAGAGCATACTCACCTCATCTATCACAGTTTGGTACGGCGGCTCGGACAGTAAATTACGGAAAAAACTACAGCGAATAGTAAGAAAATCATCCAAGATCATCGGCACCCCTCTCCCATCAGTTGAATCACTATATCTCAAACGCACCACAAACAGAGCACATAAAATTATCTCTGACCCCTCCCACCCTGCTCACCACCTGTTTCAACTGTTGCCCTCTGGACGGCGCTACTGATCCCTGGCCACCAAAACATCCTGCTTCAAAAACAGTTTTTTCCCCTCTGCCATAAGGACTCTCAACACCTGACTCACTGCACTTTATAAATTGTAAATTGTAAATATGTTCTGTCTTGTCTTGTGGTTATGTGTGTTCATGTCCATGTAATAGTCATGTACAATGTGTGTATGTTTTTTGACACTGCTTCTGAGCTGTACCGACAACAAATTCCACCGACCTAGGTCGTGTGGTCATTAAACTATTCATTCATTCATTCATTCATTCAACCTGACTTTAAAATTGATTTAATTTTCTTTCTTTTTTTGTCACTGATCTACACAAAATACTTCATAATGTCAAAGTGAAAAATATTTTTATGAATGAATTAAAAATGCAAAGATTAAATGCCTACATGCTAGATGCATTTCTTAGACTGAGCTCCTCTTCATCCCTGGGAAAGCCTGCCCTCTCCAAGACGTGACTCCATCACAGCAGAGAATTCTATTGTAACCTCCTCCCAGACAGCCAAGAACCTTGGACTGATCCTGGATAACCCCTTATCCTGTGCGGCGAACATCACAGCGACAGCACGCTCCTGCAGATTCTTCCTCTACAAGATCAGAAGGATACGTCCATTCCTCACCAGAGAAGCAGCTCAACTCTTGGTCCAGTCACTGGTAGGGAACTGCCCCTTCCTACTTGTAAGTAACGGTCCGCCCCAAACACCTGCCCGTTCACTTCACTCCTCCAACCCCTGCTGGCCATCTGGCACCATCGCCTCTACGGTCACGACTCTTCATCGTCCGCCCCGCTGGTGGAACGAGCTCCCCACTGCTGTCAGGACTGCAGAGTCACTCCCTATCTTCCACCGTAGACTGAAGACCTCCATCTCTTCAGGCTACACCTTAAAACTGTCCCTCCTGAAACCTCTCTGTCCCCTCTACCCCCCTGTACAGTTCCTCTACTGTAAATAAATGTATTTGTCGTAAGTCGCTTTGGTAAGTGTTCACTCCCTTTGCTATGACACTCCTGAAATATGTGAAATGCTAAAATGTCTTCAACAAGTCACTCAATGAGTTGAACTGAGTGTATCTGAGTGCAAGGATAATAGTTCTTGAATGAATATCTTTGTTTTTATTCGGTCTCTGGTTTAATTACACAGTTTGCATTATGCTGTCAATACCAACTCGGCAAATGTCATAATTTCCTCTTGATCCTGACAAACTCCTCAGTCCCTGCCAGTGACAAACATACCCATAACTTGATGCAGCTACCATTATTCTTTACACGAGGGAGTGTGGGAATGTGCTGGATTTCCATTTAGCGTAATGTTTCGTAGGAAAACCAAAGCCTTTTTCTGACCATTCTCTGTTACCCCTAGAGACAGCCGGTCTGGCACCAACACCTGTGTAGAGGTTCATCTCTCCAGACCTCAGGGCCACTACTGACCCACACAGTGCCATTAATTCCTATGCAGATCAGAGATCCTGTAAACATGAAGGTATTAAGTCTGAAATCACATAAACTATTATCCTTGCACTCAGATGGTCTCAATACAACTTATTGAGTGACTTGTTGAAGAAGTGTCTGGATTTGAGATCATTTGAAGAGGGAGTGAATACTTGACACAAGACATTGCAGTTTTTTATTAATTTGTTCAAATACCCCCCAAAAAGATAATATATATAGGGTAGTTTCTGTAGATCAGTGACAAAAAAAATCAATTGAATCTAATTTAAATTCAGGTTGTAACAAAGAAAAATGTAATAAGTCCAGGAGGATGAATCCTTACTGAAGGCCCTGTATGTGCGTGTGTGTGTGTGTGTGTGTGTGTGTGTGTGTGTGTGTGTGTGTGTGTGTGTGTGTGTGTGTAAGATGCAGTAGTTATTATTAGATCCCAGCCGCACGCTGTGAGCAATCTCAGCAATGAATGTCGTTTCCCACCTTGATGCAAGTTTGACATTTTTATGAGGTGATCTGTTAGGCTTAAGGTTTAGGCTACAACAAGCTGACATTTCAGAGGGTTGAACTTAGCAGAAGACTACAGAATGAACAGATCAAGCAGTGCTATCTGCAAAATAAACTTACCCCTTGTAAAAACATGCCTTGATATATTCAGCTACATTTTATAGTACTTAATAATGTATCTCTCTCTGTATACATACATATACTGTATATGGAGATATACATATGGAGATATACATACATGGAGCTTATATAGTATTTTATATAATGTAAATGTCAATTAAACATATTAGCAAAGTTGTGAACATATAGCCTAAGTGTTGGTGTCATGTCTAAATGAAGTGTGTACACTTTGGATTGACCTATTCCTTATTGATTCTGCTTATCGGTTCGATTCCTTATCCATCCCTGATCAATTTTCTGTGAGGGGAATAAAAGTAGGACACAGGTTTTCAGGATCAACGCAGCTGTTTTTATTATCTCGAGTCTCTGAACACAGTGTATAATATATGAACATAACATTTGAACATAAATTAAAAATAAATAAAAATGGAAAATAATGGAAAATCAATTAAATGGTCCGTTTCTTCAAAGGACATGACTTTGAAAACGATTATCTGATAACCTCAACAACTCTTCCGCAGAAAAATGTCTGCTTTGTCTGGAAGGATCTGTAGCCACATCTAAAATGGAGGAATTGGGAGAATATTTATACAGCATTCCTCTTCATTTAGAGTTTATTAGTCGAAGAAAACATCTGCTGAGCCTGCCTGCGGCCTGCATGGTGCTAATATTATTAGCATACAATATTTACCCTCAGAGACAGACGTGTTGCTCGCTTGGGAAGCTCACTTGAGTGTCAAAAACACAGCATTCCTGTGATTTTAGTCCATGTTGCGTAGAAAGATGTTTTAACATTATTGCCTTACTTGAAATTATAATTTGACAGATGTTACAAGCAGCAAAGTTGTCATTTATCTTTGTGAAATGAAGCCACGCTTTGGACCGTTTCTTCCGAAACTCCGCCATGATTCCTTGTTCAGTTTGTTACGACCTCCTCCCTGTCTGCTGTCCTGTTCTGTTTGTTGTGTTGCAGGATGGCAGTGGGGAGAGGAGGCCTGATTGGTTAAAGCAGCGCACATGTGGCCACACCTACTGTATTTAGGCTGTGCTGGTGACACCAGTCTCTCAGGGTGTGTTCTCACTAGAACATTTGCTTCACTTGGAATCAGAGTTTAGGATAACATTTGTTTTGCTCTGCGTCGTTTGGAGCTGTGAGAACGCGCATTCGAAGTCACTCCCGGAGCAAACAACCGACGCATGCTCCGCTTGAAAAGGGTGGTTTGGCTCCGGTTAGAAACGATGCATCGAGGCTGTCCATAGGAAAACAACAGCGCATGCGTGTGTTGATTTGGATAAGAGCGGGACGAACGGGCAATTTAAAAAAAAGACCAATCAACTACCACGTCTCTTGCTTCGATTGCGTATGTTACTTCGTTTACATAAAGGGCTGTGAGAACGCAAATCAGAGAAATAATTTATGCAACAATGTTGCAATCTCATCCACTTGCTCCGGCTCTCGATTCAGACTTTCATGTGAGAACATGACCTCTCTCTCTCTCTCCAGACAGGAGCATACCATTTGACCCTTTGTTTGTGGCAGTCTTTTTTCTTTTTTCAACATTCCACATACCTGCTGATCACTCACCCACACCCTACACCATTGATGATACTGACTATCACTTCCCACTTCTATTCTGTTTACTTTAGTCCTTAGTTAGTCTTTACCCCTGACTTGTCTCCCTTCTTGTCACTCCCTTTGAGCCGGGTTAGTGACAAGTTTCATGTCATCATGACGCACAACGCATTGGACAGAACTTACCGGCAACGATGAGAGGAGTCGATAGCCTCGGAGACATTCGATTGTGATGCATTGAACAATTTGGAGCCAGTTCTCAACTGGAACCGGTTCTCGATTCCCATCCCTAGATTACACGTTTCTCTCTCTCTCGCACCTGCACGCACGCGCACATGCACACGCACACAGCAGGGGAGGCTCCAACAGCCTACACACACACACACACACACACACACACACACACACAAAGAGAGAGAGAGAGATTTCACACAACAGATGCTGACAATAGCTAGAAGAACGCTACGCAGGAGAGAGAAAAGCAGAAGCTGCATATAGATCTACATCCCGCCTCTCCTCCCTCCCCTCCCTCTCCCCTCTCCTCCCTCCCCCCTCCTTACCATCCCCTCCCCTCCCCTCTCTTCCCTCCCTCACTTCTCTCCTCTCCCCTTCTCTCCATCCCTCCCCCCTCCATCCGTCCCTCCCCACCCTTCCGTCTGTGTGTCTGTTGAAAGGTTAGTAAATGTCAGACCGGGAGTCTTCATCATCTTCAGCGGCTCCATCCCTCTTCATAGACCTGATGTGTGTGTGTTAGAGGTGAGGGGGCAGGTATGTGTGTGTGTGTGTGTGTGTGTGTGTGTGTGTGTGTTTGTATACCCAGGGACGTGCTACGATGGAGGAATCTCTATCAGACCAAAATCAGAGGTGTTTCAGTCGGTCTACGACCCTGAGAACTATACATGTTTTACCTGAAGGACAGGCCAGCTCCACACACACACACACACACACACACACACACACACACACACACGACAGGACAGTCGAGGACTGACAAACTCTTTCACCTGAAAACATGAACAAATATTTTATTTTCATTAGAGATGCACCGAATTTAAAATTCTTGGCCAAAGCGGAAGCCGAATTTAAGGAAACATTTGGCCGAATACCGAATACGTAGGCTACCGGTAGTTTTTCATTTATTTTAGTACCATTGCATTAATTGAATACATTTTCCTTTTTATTCATGCTTTTCAAAGAAAACAATTTTGAAAACTTTTATAGATCACTTTTATTGAACATTTCAGGAGACCAGTGGCGTAGCGGACGGGCCGCAAGCGACGCACCGCGGGGGGGCCCCAGCCACTAGGGGGCCCCCTAACATTGGTTGCTAGCACCCCCTCTCATTGCTCTCACTTGTTTGTACCTTTTGCTAAGTCAAGCATTTAGAATGTAGAGTGCATATTGCGAAATTTCGCAACGTCAATAATGCATCGGACAGTGTTTCCTCCAGGATTTTTAACATTAGTGGCGGAGCGTTCTTTTTTCGCGCGCGTAGCGTATGCAACACGCACTGGCGCTCAATACAAAGACGTCATTTCACCGAAAAATAGAGGGTGGCAACATTCAAAAAAAATGTGCCCTGTTTACCCGTACCTCCGCCGTTCTGTTCGTGGTGATTTGGGAGGCAATAGATAAATTTTGCCCCGCGCATATTGCCCTGTAATTAGACCACGCGACCACAGCTCCGTTGTGTCTCTTATTGTCCAAATGTTCCCTGAATTTTAGCTGCATGTTTTTCCAGCATGTAAATCCGTTGTCAATAAAAATTCGACTCCCCTTCTTTCCCCCTGCCAATACATAGCCTTTATTGATGTAAACCAGCTCCTTACCTTCTTGTGATTTTATGCATTTATGCTTTTTCTAAAAAAAAAAAAAAAACTTTCCTAACACCAGGGGAGCCACCCCTCCTAAATTTCGTTGTTTGGTACCTGTACTGTAGCAATGACAAATAAAGTCCATTCCATTCCATTCCATACTGTGTCGTTTGTGACATTTACCAACGTTTATGCTATCAATAGTTCGAAGCTAGCGTTAGATGCGAGGCTGCTCGGGAACATTATTTGTTTCACAAAATAGCCTGATTTAGTTGACCATGAACATCAGAGACTAGACTACATTACGAATGTTCATTTAAAATACTCTATAGTGAGCACTGGTATAAGAACATGAACCAGAGAACAGCAGTAAATGCAAGAACCCAAGGCCGTCGCTGATGATGTTGCATTTTCGATTAGGATACGCATACAGGATTAAAGGGACGGGCGACGGGCGAAGAGAGAGGGAAGGGATTTCCAGAAATCCAAATGTCCCGCTAAATTCGGACCAATCACAAAACTGTTTTGCAAGCGCGTTGCCGACGAGGTTAATTGCAACATTGTAACATATTGTAACTTACTACATCCTAAATCGGAACGAAATGTAGGTCTGAAAGCGGCCTAAACTAGCTTCAATCTGATTTTTTTCTGTTCTCCGGTCATAAAGTGGACTGAATCAATTAGTGGCCCGCCACGAATAAATGCATATAGAGGAAACACTGTCGGACTCTAAAAAACGCACGTTTTTTTTAACCTCCGTTGCGAAAGGGCCCCGGGGGGGGGGGGGGCCTCGGGATTTTGCGGTACGCCACTGCAGGAGACATTAGGCTATACCAACAAAGCACAATAACTGAAAATAAATTAAATAAATAAAGTTTGATCGTGTCATCAAAAAACATCTACTCAGGGTTTTTCCTGGTACAAAACGAGGTGTTATGACAGAGAAAGTTTGTTAGTCCTTGTTAATGACAGTAGTACCATGTCAGTCCAAAACTATTGTTGACTGTCTGGTCAATAGAACTTTTCAAACCCTGATAGGCTTAAAAACTGATCATTTTGCAAATAATACATTAAAAGTAGCACTGACTAACGCTAGTATAGTCTCAACCTGTCATTCTGGATAATGAAACAACAAACGCTGGATCCCTGTTGTGTCTTTACGTGCACAGCTATTTCGCTAGCAAACAGGAAAGCTAAGCTTATTTGCAGTACAACGCAGTCCACGTCGGCGCAATGCCGCAATTGCAGTTAGAAATGACGGAGACGGCCGCCTCATAATTCTCTATGCAGTTAAAACCCTGCTACTATTCGGCTGTAAACATAATGTATTTTCACACATTCGGCCGAATGTGCTTTTTTTGCTATTATTCGGCCGAATACATTCGGTGGCCGAAAAATTCGGTGCATCCCTAATTTTCATATTTATATTATATATATTTCATATATTCATCGACATATTGCCGTCACAAACAGGATTGTTTTACTGGAAACGCAAGGTGCCGTATTCAAAACTCCCATTGGATTATGTCTTGTGGCGGCTATTCCTAACATTACGGCCTATTCTTAACATTAACAGAAAGGCCTCAGGTGGAAACCAGGTTTAGATTGTCTCTCCCCCTACCCCTCCCCTTCCCCCTCCCTCTGCCCCCCCCCCCCTCTGTTCCTACAGTGCATTCAATGATGACATGAATCAATCTATGAAGCATAGAGTCGAAAAGGAATCACAGAGCGACTTCAGACAGTCAACTAACTTCCCATCTGCGTCCTCCCTCCCTCCTTCCCTCTCTCTGTCTCTCTCTATCTCTCTCCTTCCCTCCTCTCTCTCGAACTCTCTCTTCTCTCCATCACTTTCTCTAAACATACTTCCCATATACTTCCCATATGCATATATCTCTAAACATACTTCCCATACTTCCCTCCCTCTCTCTCTCCATCCCCTCTCTCTCCCCCTTTCTCTTCTCTCTCCATCTCTTTCTCCAAACATACTTCCCATATGCGTCCTCACTCCCTCCCTCTCTCCAAACACACTTTATCTCCCCGTCTTCAGTATAATCAGGCTGATAGAAGGACCACTCCCTCAGTCATGAGAGTGGAGATTGCTCTCCCTCCGTTCTCTCCTCCTCCTCTCTATTTCCCTCCCTCCATCCTTCACGCCGCCGCGTCCTTAGGCGTGCGGGTGCGTCTCCATGACAGCTTTACGGCGTGTGTGTGTGTCCTTCTGTGTGTGTGTGTGTGTGTCCTTCTCTGTGTGTGTGTGTGTGTGTATGTCCTTCTCTGTGTGTGTGTGTGTGTGTGTGTGTGTGTCTCCATGACAGCTTTACAGCCCCTAAAGAGCCGCAGGACAACCTCAGGTCGTAAACCCGAGGTGGTAATGGTGTGTATGTTTAGTTCTGTTCAGAATAACACCATTCCTCCCAATCACTCAACGCACGTACGCGCACACATGCAAACAAGCACACATACACACGCAGGCGTGCGCGCAAACAAGCACACACACACATTCACACGTCACACACATACACCATGTCACAATTTAACACCATCGACTGTAAGATTCTAAATAAAATCATGCCTTAAACCATCCACCTGTGCCCTTGATATCCTGCCAGCAAGCTTTTAAAAAAACATATTTAGCTACTTGGCAACCGAACTACAGTTTTTCTCTATCGCTTTAACACTAACATCGGAAGCTCAAACACAAAGACCAAAACCTGAAACTGGTGTATTTTATCTCACACCAATTATTCACAATGACAAACACATTTCTTGCTTATCACTCATTTTGCAGCTCTAAACCACACAGTTAACAAAACACTAAATACAGGGCTGGATTCGTCATGCCAAGCAATACTTTCCCCTCTGCTTGGCCAGGGAGAACATTGCCTGAACATTGTCGACGAGGTCTTGTGGCCTTTGTGTAGAGTATGCAGAAGGCATTATTTTCTTTTTTCTATTGTTTGTTCTGTATGAAGAACACTTTACAAATCCAACTGTCATTGCTGAGATGTGTACAGTATTTCAGAATGAAAACATAACAGTTTATAACAGGCTACTGTACGTATGTAGTGTAACACTGAAAATACAAAAGGCCTACTGATAATCATATAGTACTGTTTTCCGCTGATCATAGTGTGATATATTCCATTGTGCACATCAGTGTTCAATTGGTTCTTACAAGACATAACATTATTTTGAATGCAGTGTTTGCTTTTGCAAGAGATTTGTGGAGTTTAGGGTTTTGTATGAGAGTTTTTGGATTTGTGTTATTAAGAGTTAAGAGAAAAGGAGCTATGCTTTGAGAAAACGCGTTAAAGCGATAGAGGAAAAACTGTAATACAAATAATCAACACATCCCTTTCATCAGGAATTTCCCCTGAAATCCTGAAAACTGCAGTTCTCAAGCCTTTACTAAAAAAGAACGGCCTAGACCCATTTGCACTGAACAACTACAGACCCATATCAAACCTTTCCTCTACAGAAAAAATATTTGAAATAGTTGCCCACGATCAACTTAGAAATTATTTGACTCTGATTTTCAGTCAGGCTTTCAGTCAGTCAGGCTACATAGCACTGAAACAGCCCTTATTAAGATCCTTAATAACATTAGTGTAAACACAGACTCCGGAAAAGTCTCAGTTTTGGTACTGTAAGACCTTAGTGCTGCCTTCGACACTGTAGACCACAATGTTCTATTAGATAGAGAAAAAACTAGGGATGCACCGAATTTAAAATTATTTTTGTGTTAAATACATTTTGCTTTTTATTCATGCTTTTCAGAGAAAAAATTGTGAAAACCTTTGATCACTTTTATTGAACATTCCAGCAGACATTAGGCTTTAGACAGCGGCAATTCCTGTGGAAATTGTGAAGTGTGCTTGCCCGTCACAGCCAGTAGAGGCAGGTCAGTGGCCAAAACCTATTGTTGACTGTCTGATAAATAGAACTTTTCAGCGATTGGCCGAATACATTCGGTGGCCGAACCTTCGGTGCATCCCTACTAAAAAACCTGGGTAGGACTTTCGTGCACTGCCCTAAACTGGTTTAGATCCTACCTATAGGACAGAAGCTACTATGTCTCCATTGGTAACTTTGTGTCCAATAAAATTAAAATGACATATGGGGTTCCCCAAGGATCAATCATTGGCCCCCTTCTATTCAATCTCTTTATGCTTCCATTGGGACACATCATAAAAAGAACGTCTCAACGAACGACTATAGTCCCATCGACAATCTCATGCTTTTGTTTCGAGTAGACTTGATTATTGTAATGGTCTACTAACCGGCCTATCTAAA
>NC_137679.1:13862096-13872096 GCF_963989245.1 Nansenia antarctica | reverse complement strand
GTGTTGAGTGTGTGCGTGTGTGTGTGTGTGTCCGGGCGTAAGGAGATAATTCACCCCCTGCTGCAGTTGCCTTGGCAGCACCAACAGTGTCAGCTTGGCCTCTGTGGTGTCAACTTAAATGTGATTTAAATAACACTATTATATACCTTCATAACCCCTCCACTATAGACCTGTCTATAACACAACACTCTACCTCCACCTATAGACCTGACTATAACACAACACTCTACCTCCATCTATAGACCTGTCTATAACACAACACTCTACCTCCATCTATAGACCTGACTATAACACAACACTCTACCTCCATCTATAGACCTGTCTATAACACAACACTCTACCTCCATCTATAGACCTGTCTATAACACAACACTCTACCTCCATCTATAGACCTGACTATAACACAACACTCTACCTCCATCTATAGACCTGACTATAACACAACACTCTACCTCCATCTATAGACCTGTCTATAACAACACTCTACCTCCATCTATAGACCTGACTATAACACAACACTCTACCTCCATCTATAGACCTGTCTATAACACAACACTCTACCTCCACCTATAGACCTGACTATAACACAACACTCTACCTCCACCTATAGACCTGTCTATAACACAACACTCTACCTCCATCTATAGACCTGTCTATAACACAACACTCTACCTCCATCTATAGACCTGTCTATAACACAACACTCTACCTCCACCTATAGACCTGTCTATAACACAACACTCTACCTCCACCTATAGACCTGACTATAACACAACACTCTACCTCCATCTATAGACATGTCTATAACACAACACTCTACCTCCATCTATAGACCTGTCTATAACACAACACTCTACCTCCATCTATAGACCTGCACCAAAAGGCAACCCAAAATCTCAGAGCACACCTGTATTCATATCCGTGCAAAATAGCCTCTATAACACGAGTTAGCACTATTATCCCTCTCTAAACGTTTGTTTAGTAATGCCAGGTGTAACCCTCTCCTGAGGTACTATTTCAATTAATTAGCTGTCTTAGCTGTTGATGGTGCGCTGGCTAACTCTTCTTGTTTATAAATAGATCAGATATACAAGTGTATGTAATTGTAATTGTATGTCACCAGAAAACAAGTATATAAACCCTTTAAGAATAAACAAAATACAGGACAGCAATTTAGAGGGAATAACAAAAATTGCACCCAACACTAAGACCCATTTATTTTATTTATATATATATATATGTGTGTGTATGCTGGGTGCTATACTATAATATGTGTGTGTGTGTGTGTGTGTGTGTGTGTGTGTGTGTGTGTGTGTGTGTGTGTGTGTGTGTGTGTGTGTGTGTGTGTGTGTGTGTGTGTGTACAGAACAAAAATAACAATATGTTTGAAACAAACACAAACCTTATTTAAACACTCAAGGGAAAATAATAAAGGTTAGTTTCAAAGTTCAAGTTCAAAGTTTACCAAGCGCTTGGATTTGTTTGTTGGTGCACATGAAAGGGGAGAAAACAAGTCCTTGGTATCGCTGATACGGTAAATCCCAGTTACTCACGATACCCCTGCAGCTACAACCAGGCATGGTGGAGGTGAAGCAGCTAGAACCAGGCACGGTGGAGGTGAAGCAGCTAGAACCAGGCAAGGTGGAGGTGAACCAGGCAAGGTGGAGGTGAAGCAGGCAAGGTGGAGGTGAAGCAGCTAGAACCAGGCATGGTGGAGGTGAAGCAGCTAGAACCAGGCATGGTGGAGGTGAACCAGGCAAGGTGGAGGTGAACCAGGCAAGGTGGAGGTGAAGCAGCTAGAACCAGGCATGGTGGAGGTGAAGCAGCTAGAACCAGGCATGGTGGAGGTGAAGCAGCTAGAACCAGGCATGGTGGAGGTGAACCAGGCAAGGTGGAGGTGAACCAGGCAAGGTGGAGGTGAAGCAGCTAGAACCAGGCATGGTGGAGGTGAAGCAGCTGCGGTAGGTGCAATGGCATTGTTGTGGTGGCGCGTTGCGCACCGGACTCTGTCCTTCTGGCGGCAGTGTGGATAACAATCCTCGGTTCCAGTCTTTTAGGGTGCAAGTCGCGTCTTGCTAATTGTCCTACCCGGCAGCTTGAGCGGTTTAATGGTACACTGTACACTTTTCCCACAGCAATGAAAAATAACAAACCGGGCTAACCCTGACTTTAAATTGAAACAAAGCCGAGTTGATAAACGGCGTCAAACCATAGTCCCAATTTAAAGCCTGGTACACACATAAAGATCATCTGGCCGATTTTGGCCCGATTTCCCCCCTTCCAACCAAGGACTATTTGTATTTGGAATATCGGAGCATACCACACACAATATGATCAAAACTGTTCAATCCATGATTTTTGTGTGGGGTCTCTTTCAGATCTGTTTTATATATTTAGATAATCTTTATGTGTGTACCAGGCTTTAATAGCAATATAGTATTACGTTGTTGTGTTACCGCATGCTCTCCAAACACAGCCCCTCTGTTCACCTCTCACTCATTCATTTTGTGCCACTCGCGTGCACTTCCTGCCACACTCCACAGATCTCTTTCTAAAGTGATCTGATTGGCTTAGAACCAACATCACTCAAACAAAACAGGACCGGTTCCATAGTATTTTACCCAAAAATACAAAATACTCAAATTGAACAAGAAAATTACAAACATGCATTCTTATTAATACAAAATACACTCTTTTAATTTACTGCTTACATACACATTTTTCAGATCTCAACACAGATCAAATTTGACAAACAATTATATAACTTTTTGTAAAATGCCATCAAAGCAGCAGCATACCCATTGAGTTAGAAAAACAACAAACTTTAGTCTACAACTGTAAAGTAAAAAGAGATGCATTGAGAATGAAACCTAACTGGCATGCTATACTATCAACGCTGTTGACACAGTTGAGTCGAAAAGAAAACTTTTAGTCGGAAATTGTAAATGTAACTTGAATTTGAATCAGCATTAAAACATCTGCTATTGTAAATATGGTTTGCCTACTTACAAGCTAGTAAGAAACAGACGGCTGAGGGCTGCCGTCATCCCCGGTCCTGCTGGAGCCATGAGACTGGAGGGTTCAATACTGTCTGTCTGCTGACAGCTTCCTTTCTTTAGGTGGTGTGTCGTCTTTACTGGTGGTTAGTCGTGGTTTGCTCCTCACGAAGAAAGCGATCAATTTCCCCCCTCTTTTCCCCCTTCTCTTCTTTTGTTTGTTGTTTGTTTGTTTGTTGTTATCCTTCACAGTCAGTCAGGGCCTTAGATGTGTCACGCCTTAATAATTCCCAACATCAACTGCGCGGACACCAAACACTGGGGTCCGCTTTGATGGTTTTTTAAAAAGGTTTTTAAAGGTCCCGTATTATGAAAAGCAGTGGTTGTGCTATACATTTGAGTCTCTGATGACCCTGCTAATACGGAAACTGTGAAATAAAGCAATTTAATAGTTTGTGGGCTGCGTATTTCAGAAAACATGCGATTCAACAAGACATTGAGATTTTCCGCGTCTTTGCTATGTCACGGTTGTGTCTCATGGGGCGCCGTGTTGAACACAGTGTGTTCATCTGTCCACTACATTGGAGGGGAAACTCCGAGGATATTTGTTTTTAATTTGATTTAATTTATATAAACCATGTGTTTTTTTTGCCATGCTGTCACACAAAATCCCAAGGCACACCTGGACTTTGGAAACAACTGCACAACAGCACTACACACTACACTATATACTGTAGACTATACACTATATATGACACACTATATAGGCCTACAATACACACCACACTATATACTACACACTATATAGTGTCTATATACAGCTAGCACAGATAGCCCAGCTAGCACAGTTAGCCCAGCTATAGGCTCGCAGTTCTACTGTAGATCTAAGAGAACAATGGCTCCTCCTCAGTCACCAGGTGGCTGTTCAACAGAGCAAGTACATACACATGTGATGTGGGTGAGGGGGCGAAAGGGTGAGTCATGGGAGAGAGGGGGTGACGGGGGGGGAAGAGAGAGTCATATGGAAGAGAGGGGGGAGAGAGGGAGAGAAGGGAGAGAAGGGGGTTTGAGTGCAGTGAGACAGAGGATGAGGGGAGGGTCGTGCTGTACGGGGTTCAGAGATTAACTGCCATGTTGACAGTGACAGACAGGGTTCGGAGGTCAGACTCTCCGGCCCTCTCCCTGGTGTCTCCCGAGATCGGGACAACGTTTTCCCGCCCCCTGAGTCTCCCCTCTGCAGCCATACGAGCAGGAGAAAGTGCGTAGACAGCAGTAAATGTGAGTGTATTTCCATCCATAGGCTTCAAAGTCGCTGTCAGCTGTTTTATTGACATTGAGAGAGGAGGAGGAGGAGGGCAGAGGGGGTGGGTGGCATGCCAGCCTGCCCCCACCCTTTACCCCCCTTCAACCCCCTCCACCCCTCCAGCCTGCTTGCTATGCGGTGACCTGCCGCTCTACACAATTACATCTGACTCCATCTCCCTCAATCAAATTACCTTGAGAGAGGGAGGCGGACAAGGGGTACGAACAGCCAAGCACATAAACCAATACTCCCTCTCTACATAAACCAACACTCCCTCTCTACATAAACCAACACTCTCTACATGAACCAACACTCCCTCTCTACATAAACCAACACTCCCTCTCTACATGAA
Organism: Nansenia antarctica; assembly: GCF_963989245.1. Lineage (NCBI taxonomy): Eukaryota > Metazoa > Chordata > Actinopteri > Argentiniformes > Microstomatidae > Nansenia > Nansenia antarctica. Next base: position 13,867,445 of record NC_137679.1, on the reverse strand, counting down.
CCAACACTCCCTCTCTACGTAAACCAACACTCCCTCTCTACATGAACCAACACTCCCTCTCTACATAAACTAACACTGCCTCTCTACATAAACCAACAGTCTCTACATGAACCAACACTCCCTCTCTACATAAACCAACACTCCCTCTCTACATAAACCAACACTCCCTCTCTACATGAACCAACAGCCAAGCACATAAACCAACAGCCCTCTACATGAACCAACAGTCCCTCTATGAGCCAACAGTCCCTCTATGAACCAACACATATACGGATACGTCGTAAGAGCAGATAGAAGTTAGCAGCTAAATATTCATAACGTAACTACATAAGGTAAACAAGATGACGTCATCATTAGAGAGGTGTAAACCGCTGGGGAGAAGACCCCCTCACCTGGGTTTCACTCCACAGGCTTGTGTTCTAACAGTGGGAGAGAGAGAGAAAGAGAGAGGGAGAAGGGGAGAGAGAGAGAGGGAGAGAGAGAGGGAGAGAGGGAGAAAGGGAGAGAGAGAGAGAGGGAGAGAGAGGGAGGGGGGGTGAAGAGAGAGAGGGAGAGGGGGAGAGAGAGACGGAAAGGGGGGGAGAGAGAGAGGGAGGAAGGCAGAGAGGAGAAGAGAAACTGAAATGAACACAAGATGATCTTTGTATAAGCAGTTTACTTATTATGGCAGTGTTAATGATCCCAGTGGAGCTCATTAAAGCCTGGAGAGTCCTGAGAGAGAGGGGGGGGGGGAGGGAGGGAGGTAGGGAGGGAGGGAGGGAGAGGAGGAGAGACCCCAACCACTAGACTGGAGAGAGAGGGAGGGGGGAAGAGATAGAGGGAGGGAAAGAGAGGGAGGTAGAGAGAGGGAGGGAGAGCTGCTGTGAGAAAGGCGAGACCCCCAACAACTAGACAGGAGAGAGAGAGGGAGGGGGAGAGAGATCACCCAGGCAGCACAACATCACAGCTAGGGAAGATGAGCGTGTCAACAGACACATGCACACACACACACACACACACACACACACACACACACACACACACACACACACACACACACACACACTCAAACGTTCTCAAAGCAACATGTTTGAACCCTCAGTGGGCTGACAGGCTGGGTTTATCAAATGAAACGCAGAGTGAGTCGCAGTTTAGGTTTAAGAAAAATAAAAGAACCATTTAAGTTTTATTGGATCAAAGCAAATAAAAAAACTGTAGATATATAATTTATATATATATATATATAGAGAGAGAGAGAGTAGATCGATTGATAAATCAGAAGGGTAGGAAGTCGTCTTCTAAATATTCACATGTATTGTACAGTCAGTCAGTAGTAGTAATAATCATAAGAATAATTCATAATAAAATTCCTTTATAGTTTTTCCGGTATAGTTTCAGTTTAGCCACATTTCGACCGAAACAAAAACAAGAAGCATCATCATCAAAAAGCAGCCTCAGAAAACCACCACACACCACTAGGAGGTAACACTGAAATACACAAACACACATAGTCAACCAGATTCTGTTTATCATAGAGTATATCATATAGAAACTTTCAGATTTTATATTATATATATATATACTATATATATATACGTATCCAGTATACAGCAACAATGGCACCGCTTGAAAACAAAATCCCAACTCGTAAGACCTCAGAGAAGCTTCGTAAACCCCTTATGAAGGCGTGTGTAGACGCTTCACCCTTATGAAGGCGTGCGTAGACGCTTCGCCCGTCGTTTACAGATAATATATCCTGCTCTGTGAAAGACTGAGAAGAGGTGGGGGGCGGGGGGGGAGGGGGGGGGGGTACAACACTGGCCGAAGCGTCGGATGTCGACGAGGACGTTACGGTATTATCACCCGCTTCCTGCTTCTGAATGATGCTTACAGGACAGAGTGTGATTGGTCTACGAGGCCTTATGAGGCGCTTCACGAAGGCTTCTCCGGGCCGTTACGAGCTGTCGTTGGTTTTCAGCGGAGCGGCAAAAAAGAGTCTTTAGAGTTTAGTCAGCGGTTCTCCTCCACTCGCCTCGGCCCTGACGGAGGGATGAGGAGGAGGAGGAGGACAGAAAGGACAGCAGCAGAAAGACAGAGAGCAGAAGAGGAGGAGAGGAGGGGGAGAGGAGGAGGTGGAGGGGAGGGGAGGGGAGGGGAGGAGAGGAGGTTTGAACAGAGGAGGAGGAGGTTTCTGTCTGGACGCCAGGTGAGACTCGTGATGAATGAGGGACTGACTAAACACTGAGATAGGGAAGAGACTAAACACTGAGATAGGGAATAGACTAAACACTGAGATAGGGAACAGACTAAACACTGAAAAAGAACCAGAACTGGACACAGACAGTGGAGAGGGATGGGACAGGGTCAGGGTTAGGGTCAGTGACAGGGTCAGGGTCAGGGTCAGGGTCAGGGTCAGGGTCAGGGTTAGTGACAGGGTCAGGGTTAGTGACAGGGTCAGTGACAGGGTCAGGGTCAGGGTCAGGGTCAGGGTCAGGGACAGAGTCAGGGTCAGGGACAGGGTTAGGGACAGGGTAGAAGATGGCCGCTGCATCTTTCTGACACTGCAGGCAATCCAGAGACACACTCCTCAGAAAGGATGCAGGGTGACATGATGTCATCATCGTGCGACACGCAGCACGACTCCGCCCTCCCTGCTCTGGACTGGTCTGATGACTTGTACGCCATTGTGGGGAGGAGAAAACGTAACCTGGCTACGCTGTGCTGGCAAAAACGTTACCATGGTTACAGTGGAGCAGTCGAACACTTCAGTCACGACTATTCAACAAAACGATAAACCCCTAAATCGATGAATCTGTAAATCTATAAGTGATTTTCAAGTTTCTTCGCAGCGAATTTCTTGATTGTATGACTAACAAAGGAGTTGAGTGTGCAGTATTTATTATTATTGATTACGTTTGGACGAAATGTGGATGAGAGCTTGCAATAGATATTGGTCAGCTAGCCAGCTGATAAAGAGAGTCACATTTCACACAAAACTAAACAGGTTCTCATCATACTTCTGTGTTTACAAAACAGTGCATATGGAACCTCTAAAGGAGGCCGGTTACTAGAAGATCTGATGGTTTTAACTGACTTTTAACAGCTGGTGAAGTACTGTAGGTTGTGATGTGGATTCATTTCCTGATGTGCTCGATCGACAGGCACGATCTGTCTGAGGAAAATCTTTAAAAATCAAGAATCGTTCCACAACGTCTAAGACAGTTCAGACAAAGCAACGTTGTGCTAGAATGACAATACCTGAAGACAGCGGGATGAGATGGGAGGGAAGGAGGAAGGGAGGGAGGGAGGGAGGGAGGGAGGGAGAGGTGGGGAGGGATCAGAAGAAGGTGAACGCTTCTGGTTCTTTTTTAGTTTTTTGTGTACTCTCTTTAAACGTTTAAACAATAGTAGTAGTAGTAGTAGTAGTAGTAGTAGTAGTAGTAGTAGTAGTAGTAGTAGTAGTAGTAGTAGTAGTAGTAGTAGTAGTAGGAGTAGTAGTAGTAGCAGTAGTAGTAGTAGTATTTCATTTCCGAGGATAAAAAAGTTTTGGCTGTCCAGACGGTCAAACAGGAGCAGGGTTACGCAGGAGTGTGTCCGAGAGAGCTAACCAGCTAACCAGCTAACCAACCAACCAACCAACCAACCAACCAACTAACCCTCCTCCCCTCCCCCTCCCCTCCCCTCCTCCCCTCTCTCTCTCATCTCAATCTCTCTCCACAGTCTCCCAGTCCCCTGAGGGGGGGGTGAGAGGAGGGTGAGAGGCGGGTGAAGTCGTCGTCGTCGTCCCCTACACGGGGAAGACCAGGAAGCCGGAGAAGGTGGAGTACTTCCAGCCGCCCATCAGGTTCCCGCGCTCCAGCTTCAGGTAGGCACGGTCGCCCTTCTCCATGGCGATCAGGACGCCGTTGCTAGCCGCCTCCCGCGTCACGTCCTGGTCGCCCGCGAAGGCCGAGATCACCGGCCAGCCGTTGTGCATGAGGCTCACCTGGAGGAGGGAGGGAGGGGGGAGGAGGGAGGGAGGGAGGTAGGGAGGGGAGAGGTTAGAGATGGATCCTACACACACACATAAGCATGTACACACACACACACACACACACACACACACACAACTGAGATCACCGGCCAGCCGTTGTGCTCGCTTGGAGGGGGGGGATTCTACACACACACACACACACACACACAGGCACGCCAGCACAAACACTCACGCAGTAGGGGTGTAACGCTAAACATATTCGTACAGGAAATGTTCGGTACGGGTCCTTCTGTGTGTACCGAACGAACGCAGCGTTCTTTTACCCACTGCACGTGCAGAACTGTTTTGTGTGTTGTAAGTAATCTCAGCCAGTACGCATGCGCAAGATGTTGGACACATTCCTTTGAGATTCTGGTCCACCATGATGACATGATTGCGTCACACAATTCAACCAGATTTATCAGGTGCACTTTCAAGCTGTGAATCTCCTGTTCTACCACATCCCAAAGGTGTTCTCTTAGATTCAGATCCGGTCACTGGGAAGGCCTCTGAAGAACACTGAACTCATTATCATGTTCAGGAAACCAGTTTGAGACGACTTTTGCCATTTGGTTACAATGGTGCATTATCATGCTGGAAGTAGCCATTAGAAGATGGGGATATGGTGGATATGAAGGGATGCTTGCACATGTGAATACTCAAATAGAAGGCAGGTCAAACCCGTTTTGACGACTTCTGGGAAATAACATTTAAACTGTAAGATCATGATATATTCATAAGATCATGATATATTCTGGTATTTGGTAACACTGACAGTTTTCAGCAGCAAGTTTAATGATAACCTGAATTAACAGGTAAATGGACACTATTTTGCATTATTTGGGATATTTTGAACAGTTTAAAAAGTCCGGACATGGCTATTGTGCCTGACAGCTGACTTTGAACTTTCAACTCTTCCCCACAGGGATAGTACTGCACCCAGAACGTTTGACCACGCTACAAATAGGCTGTGGCATTCAAGCGATGACTGATTGGTATTAACAGGCCCAAAGTGTGCCAAGAAAACACTCCCAACACCATCACACCACCTGAAAGAATGATACGGTGTACAGGTGTTCCTAATAAAGTGTCCAGTGAGTGTGTATATGGGTCTTATGGGGCTTCGCCATTTGGAACTGAACGATACAAAGTACCTGACAGGCTATACTCTTTAAATGGCACCCCAGACATGCCCCCCCCCCCCCACACACACACACACACACACACACACACACCCTACTCCCCCCCCAACAAAGACCAGTGTTCAATCACCCTCTACGGCTGCAATTACACCGTGGGGAGGGGGGGTGACGTGGTAATGGGCCCAGCATAGTGTTCACTGCTCCATTGATCTGCAT
>NC_137679.1:13854596-13859596 GCF_963989245.1 Nansenia antarctica | reverse complement strand
TCTCAGTACCCTCCCTCCCTCCTCCTTCCATCTCTCAGTACCCTCCCTCCCTCCCTGCCTCCTCCTTCCATCTCCCAGTACCCTCCCTCCCTCCCTCCCTCCCTCCTCCTTCCATCTCCCAGTACCCTCCCTCCCTCCCTCCCTCCTCCTTCCATCTCCCAGTACCCTCCCTCCCTCCCTCCTCCTTCCATCTCCCAGTACCCTCCCTCCCTCCCTCCTCCTTCCATCTCCCAGTACCCTCCCTCCCTCCCTCCTCCTTCCATCTCACAGTACCCTCCCTCCCTCCCTCCTCCTTCCATCTCACAGTACCCTCCCTCCCTCCCTCCTCCTTCCATCTCACAGTACCCTCCCTCCACCAGGCAGCCAGTGGACGATACAACAGTGGGAAAACAGCAGAAGTACCTGGAGAAAGAGTCTACGCTAGTCTACACCCTCAGATGAGTCTAGTTAGTCTAGTTAGTCTACACCCTCATATGAGTCTAGTTAGTCTGGTTAGTCTAGTTAGTCCCTCCATCTAGAGTTTTTCCAAAGGAAACTCGAAGCGTTACTAGGAGAAAAGCGGGTCATTCAACAATTCAGTCAAACTAATGTCAAGGCTACTGAAGTATCATATCGGGTGGCATTACGCATTGCCAAAGCAGGTAAGCCGCACACTATTGGGGAAACCTTAGTGCTGCCAGCTGCCAATAAAATGTGTGCCATAATGATGGGAGAGACAGCAGCGCTATAAGACAGTACTGTGGCTCGCGTATAATTGACGCCTTCTGAAACATTTGATTTGAAACGATGGACTCCACGATGGTTGTCTTTTTTTGTTCAGTACAATGTTTTTGATAGCTGGCACAACACTGTTGAATTTACTGTCAGAGAAAAGTGTTATTATGCCGTTGGATTGGTGATTATACCGCTGTAGTTTGTATGTTAACTTGTGTTTAGTTCAAATACATTTCCAAATAGTTTGGGCCAGCCCTAACATTATAGCATTATTTTCAATGGATTCACATTATAGCATTATTTTCAATGGATTCAGTGATCAATGGTTTTTCTTCTTTTTTTTTACTGGTGGGGGGGGGGGGGGGGCGTGAGTATGTCACAATTCTCTTAGGGGAGGCTCACTGTCTTGGACTTTGAAAACCCCTGGTCTAGTTAGTCTAGTTATTCTACACCCTCAGATGAGTCTAGTTAGTTTAGTTAGCCTAGTTAGTCTGGTTAGTCTAGTTATTCTACACCCTCAGATGAGTCTAGTTAGTCGTCAGATGAGTCTAGTTAGTCGTCAGATGAGTTAATCTAGTTAGTCTCTACACCCTCAGATGAGTCTAGTTAATCTAGTTAGTCTCTACACCATCAGATGAGTCTATAGTTAATCTAGTTAGTAGTTAGTCGTCAGATGAGTCTAGTTAATCTAGTTAGTCTCTACTCTCTATCAGATGAGTCTAGTTAGTCATCAGATGAGTCTAGTTAATCTACACTGGCCTGTGTGTCCTCAGCTTGTTAGAATCACATAGAGATAGATATCTCATTGTCTCATTGTTGTGTTGCACTAAAACATGCATGTGTTTCTGTATTTCAAATAAAAATGTTCCTGTATTGCACTTTTTTTTTAATCAATCGGAATGTTACAATGTCTTTAGCTGTGTAGTTTTATTGAGTTGATACCAATGTCTGGTATACATTTAATGAGATTAGCTGCAATGGAAATGTTTTTATTTTATTTTTTTTATGTGTTGAATACTTTTTTCCCTGAATATTACACAGGGTTCCCACACCTTCTGAAACATCAAATTCAAGCACCTTTAAAGGACCTTCAAGACTCAATTCCCTCAAATTCAAGGACCCAACACGGCATAGTTTATGACAGATCTAGATGAGAATTTATATAATAGGAACTATCCGCTCACAGACAACAATTAAAAAGAGAGGCTTGAATGTGTGAACACTAGATGGTCTCTTGCCTTCTCTACCACAGCAAAACAATATATTGTGAAATATGTAAATGTAAGCAATACAGAGACCTATTTACTAGTTGATGAGCTAAGTAAAAAAATGTTTAATATATATATTTATTTTTTTAGAGAGAGAGAGAGAGAGAGAGAGAGAGAGAGAGAGAGAGAGAGAGAGAGAGAGAGAGAGAGGGAGAGAGAGAGACGGGAATTCAAGCACTTTCAATGACCCATGTCTATTTTCAAAAACTATTAAGGCCTTGATTTTCTTTTCTTAAATTCACAAACTTTCAAGGATTTCAAGGACCCATGGGAGCCCTGATTACATTTACATTTTACATTTCTGGCATTTAGCAGAACATTTAGCAGAAAATTTAGCAGAACATTTAGCGGTGACTTACAATAAAGTGACTTACAATCAATACATTTGACTAAGTAAGTGAATCATCTATCCATGAGTCATAGCAAAGAGAAGTACTCTAGGCTTAGGCCAAGGGCCATTGGCAGTCGTCATGCTAGAAGAAGGACGTTTTTATTATTATTATTATTATTATTATTATTATTATTATTATCATTATTATTATCATTATTATTATTATTATTATTTTAACACGGGACAACAGAAAGTATACTATATACGGCACAAAGTGTGAAATCCATGATTGGATTGTTATTTGTTTTCATACTTTCCAGTTGAAGCACGTTGTGTTCAGGTTGGTGTGTTGTGGTGAGGGGCCACCGTCAGGTGTTCAGATAATTACTTCCTCTGTCTGTGGTCGAGTTGAGGTCGGTCTGACTGGCCTTTCCGTGTTCGTTTCGTTTAGCTTGCTCGGTTTGTTGTGAGCTAATTAATTCAGCCTTCAATGTGAGATGATGAGCAAATGTAATGCTGAAGTCCCGGGAGATTTGGCCATGTAATTATACAGCGGTTTAATTAGGGGAGGAAACACTCTAATTAAGACGGGGTGGTTTTTAAAGACACATTGTCCGTGTTAAATGTTATTTGAAGAGTGTTACATCTGATCAAAAGTATTCACTAGTATTCAACGCATCAAAGGATTATTTTGTTTGTTGAGCAGCTTGGGAGAGAAGACGTGTGTGTGTGTGTGTGTGTGTGTGTGTGTGTGTTGTGTGTGTGTGTGTGCCTGTGTGCGTGTGTGTGTGTGTGTGGAGGCCTCCAGCTACCAGTGTATTATAAATGATCAGCTCATGTCTACAATCCTGTTTGGCTGTTTTCACCTGTTCGCCGATGCAGAGATGCAGAGATGCAGAGATGCAAAGATGGAGAGATGCAGAGATGCAGAGATGCAGAGATGCAGGGATGCAGAGAAGCAGAGATGAGGCGACGCGCAGCGGCAAGATCTGCGCGGTGCTCACTGAGGTCCTGCAGCCGCTCCCGTGGCAACGCAGTCTGGCATCACTCTCTTATCGATTAATTATGATTCAGCGGGTGACTTTCATCTACACCCACCCCCCCCTTGTCTCTGGGGAATGACATCTCACAAATCTACAAATTATTTCTAGTGGAATCGTTTCTGAATTTACTAGGCGTGTTCAAGTTTTATGAGTTCTGCCAGCGGGTGTTAAACATCTCTCCCCTCCTCCCCCGCCCCCCCCCCCCTTCAGGCGGTCTGCGACCACACACACACACATCATACGCACACACACACACACACACCACACACAAGCGTGCACGCGCACACACACACACCGCATATGCACGAGAGCACACACACACACACACACCGCAGATACACACACACACACAAACACACACACACACACACACACACACTGCATACGCACAGAAGCACGCACGCACACACACACGCACACACACACACATGAATTAGCCTAATAAACTTTGTGTTGACACAGCGCACTGACCTGGATGGTTTGGCGGTTATACACTTTGACCACGTGGAAATTAAAACTGTAAATCCCTTTGCGGGGGGAGATGAAATTGCTCCTCTCCTCGTCGAAATTCTTCCCAACGTTTACGAGTATCTGGGGAAGAGACAGAGAGACAAATAGATAGAGAGGTAGAGGGATAGAGAGACAGAGAGACAAATAGATAGAGAGGTAGAGGGATAGAGAAACAGAGAGACAAATAGATAGAGAGGTAGAGGGATAGAGAGACAGAGAGACAAATAGATAGAGAGATAGAGGGATAGAGGGATAGAGAGACCGATAGATAGAGAGATAGAGGGATGGAGAGACAGAGAGATAGATTGAGACAGAGAGACCGATAGATAGAGAGATAGAGGGATAGAGAGACAGAGAGACAAATAGATAGAGAGATAGAGAGATAGAGGGATAGAGAGACAGAGAGATAGAGAGACAGAGAGATAGAGATATAGAGGGACAGAGAGACAGAGAGATAGAGAGACAGAGTGATTGGGGAGAAGAGGAGCTGGCATCAAAGACATCAATGCTTTATAACGTTTGTGCACTGATATGAAAACCACACGCTGCCACAGTGATGATGAGGAGCAACACCAAAGCACATCAATTCAATGTTCAATCACTGCTTTCTTCTTTTCCTTCCCCCCCCCCCTCGAGTTCATGAAACCGCCCGCAAACTTGGAAATGGATTAAATCCATGATATCATCTATAGTCTATCTATGTCCTTCTCAAACACCTCATTTAATGAGAACAAAACCTGCCAAGCAGAACTATTTCATCTAATTGGAAAGCCATTCAGGGGAGATTAACCTTTAGTAGTACGAGGTAGGACGTTGCCCTAGCGACCTGGTATTAAATTATTTGGAGAGATGTCAAGACTATTTCAATTCAATTCCCTCGAAAAGAAACTTACATATTCAAAAGCCGACAACTTCCAACTGTCTTTAGCTATAAATCTCCTCTCTCAGGTCTTCTGACGCTGGCTTTCTCTGTGTACCACATGTACAAAAGAAGAGATTTGGTGAGGCTGCATTCTCATTGTATGCACCCAGATTGTGGAATGCACTGTCAGTTTACATTGGGGATGCAACCTCAGCAAATATGTTCAAGACAAGACTTAAAAACCCATCTTTTTAAATATTGCCTTTAAATAA
>NC_137679.1:13519596-13849596 GCF_963989245.1 Nansenia antarctica | reverse complement strand
TGCATGTGTGTGTGTGTGTGTGTGTGTGTGTTTTATCCTTTACTGTAGACTGTGAGAACCAGGGTAGTTCAGGGGTTCATATAGGCATTGAGTGAGTAGTTTAGGGGTTCATATATAGTGCCTTCGGAAAGTATTCAGACCCCTTCACTTTTTCCTTATTTTCTTGTGTTATACACTCAATTTAAAATGGATTAAATGAAAAATAATTAGCCATCAATCCACACACAATACAATACAATAAGTATTCAGACCCTTTTCTCTGACACTCTTAAAATGAGGAAAATATAATCAACAAATCACTCAATGATTGTTAGATTGTGGACTCAAATTGAATTGAGTCCATCTTAATAATTGATCTAATTTTGGAATTAATATCTTTGTTTTTTATAGGGTTTCTGATTTGCATAGGAATGGTGGATGGTGCCTCCTTCATTGTCAGGCAGACTGATGTACATTAAGCCTGTGTGTGTGTGTGTGTGTGTGTGTGTGTGTGTGTGTGTGTGTGTGTGTGTGAGTGTGCGTGTGCGTGTGCGTGTTATTGCGACTCACAGATGCGGCAGTTTGATACAAACCAGATTAGGCAGAATAACGCTGGCCGACATTAAACACCCGTTATTTATAGACAGGCGTTTGGAGCGGACCACCATTAACTCAATCAGCGTATCGTTATTTATAGACAGGCGTTTGGAGGGGACCACCATTAACTCAATCAGCGTATCGCCGCGTCCAGAGATTCGCCGCTGATAATCTAATCAGGTATGTAAAGCGCCGCAAATGTGATTTAGTAAGATTCTATTAGAATTTTTTATTGTTTTATTTTTTACAGGCAGGCCGGGGCCAAGGGCGGGGGGGGGGGGGTGGGTCAGGGACACCGTTGATGTCCTGTACTGTACGTACGCTGAGGAGCCATGAAGGAGGGAGGAGGGTGAATGAGGTGAAGGAGGGAGGGAGGGAGGAGAAGGAGGTGAAGGAGGGAGGGAGGTGAATAAGGTGAAGGAGGGAGGAAGGGAGGAGAAGGAGGAGGAAGACAGCTGAATGAGGGGGGGGGTATAGGGGCAGACAGGGGGGCCTGGTGGTGCAGGGGGGCCTGTTGGTGCAGAAGGAAGGGCCTGTTGGTGCAGGAGGGCCTATTGGTGCAGCAGGAAGGGCCTGGCTGTACTCTAGGTCTACAATGCCATATACTTAACTCTGACATATCCAGATAAAGAATGTGATTGTGAAATACTCTTTGTGGGGGTGTGGGTGAGTGTGTGTGTGTGTGTGTGTGTGTGTGTGTGGGTGTGTGTGTGTGTGTGTGTCTTATTGTTTGTGCTGGGAGGTGGGAGCACTCAGTCGCCTGGGCAAACGGACAGTAAATCCTTCGCTAGGAGATAGCATCAATATTGCATGCAGCTGTACAGGACTGGCTGGTCTCTTAAAGGGACAGCGACCAAATACCCCTGAACCACTCCTACAAGGCCCCTATGAACCCCTGAACCACTCCTACAAGGCCCCTATGAACCCCTGAACCACTCCTACAAGGCCTCTATGAACCCCTGAACCACTCCTACAAGGCCCCTATGAACCCCTGAACCACTCCTATAAGGCCTCTATGAACCCCTGAACCACTCCTACAAGGGCTACAAGAAAAGGAGATGAAGCGGAGATGAAGATGAGAGGAAAAGGAGAGGAAGAGGAGATGAAGAGGAGAGGATGAGGAGAGAAAAAGGAGAGGAAGAGGAGATGAAGAGGAGAGGAAGAGGAGAGGAAAAGGAGAGGAAGAGGAGATGAAGATGAGAGGAAGAGGAAAGGAAGGAGAAGAGAGGAAAGGAGGATATTGGAATACAGCTGTCTATCAGCAGAGTGGTCTACAGATGTATATCAGAATGGTCTACAGATATCTATCAGAGTGGTCTACAGATGTATATCAGAGTGGTCTACAGATGGGAGAGGGAGGCAGTGAGAGAGAGAGAGTGGGAGGGAGTGAGAGAGGAAGGAAGGGAGGGAGTGAGGGAGAGGGAGAGAGAGGGAGGGAGAGTGGGAGGGAGAGAGGGAGTGAGTGAGAGAGGAAGGGAGGGAGTGAGGGAGAGAGGGAGGGAGGGAGAGAGTGGGAGAAATATAGAGAAAAGCAGAGAGAGAGAAAAAGAGAGAGACAGAGTAGTCTTCAGGGTGTTTTGGTTTTATGGTTTAAGTATCGTACCCGTGAACATTTTCCAACTTACATCAACACAATTAAGCCTTCACCTTCTCATTAGAGCAGGAGCATTACACACGCATACACACACACACACACACACACACACACACACACACATGCTGAAACTGCTAAAATTGGCCTTTTGTTTCACGTACCCCTCCCTCCCCACCCACATGTAATCTCTGTGTGTGTGTGTGTGTGTGTGTGTGTGTGTGTGTGTGTGTGTGTGTGTGTGTGTGTAAGAGGTGGGTAATAATGGTTTTCATTTGGTTATGGCGGCTGAAGGGCCAACCTGAGAAGACTAGATTAAATCTGCAGCGTGTCAGAGGGGAGGGGGGGGGGGGGGGAGTGAATAGTATTCAGCTGTCAGTGGACGGGAGGTGAAAAATAACCTGTCATCACTTTCAGCCATCTTGAATACTCTCTCTTCATTCCTGAGGTGGGCAGAGGGGAGACGAAGAAGATCTGTGAGATAGAGAGAGGGAGGGAGAGAGAGAGAGGGAGGGAGGGAGGGAGAGGGAGAGAGGGAGGAAGAGGGAGAGAGGGAGAGAGGGAGGAAGAGTGAGAGAGGGAGAGAGGGAGGAAGAGTGAGAGAGGGAGGGAGGGAGGGAGAGAGAGAGAGGGAGGGAGGGAGGGAGAGGGAGAGAGGGAGGGAGGGAGAGAGAGGGAGGAAGAGTGAGAGATGGAGGGAGAGTGAGAGAGGGAGGGAATGGGAGAGAGTGAGAGAGAATCTCCAAATATATTCTAATATACAGTATATATGGAGGCAAACCTGTACAGGCAGAAATGTTGTCGATCATGTGATCGGTCTCTCTTCCTGTTCCAGTCGCTCAACGTTCATGGTCATCACACAACCACTCAAAACAGCTCACACAACCTCACACAACCAATCAAAACAGCTCACACAACCTCACACAACCAATCAAAACAGCTAACACAACCAATGAAAACAGCTAACACAACACACACACACACACACACACACACACACACACGCACACACACACAGTACACACCACAACACGCCACCACAACAGACCACACACCACACAAGACAACACCATGCACCACAACACCACACTACATAACAGACACACAACACACTACACAACACACCACCACAACACACCACACAAGACAACACCACCTCACACCACAGTACACACACACCACACACACACCACAGTAAACACACACCACACACACCACAGTAAACACACACCACACACACCACAGTACACACACACCACACACCATAGCACACACACACCACACACCATAGCACACACACACCACACACACCACACACCATAGCACACACACACCACACACCATAGCACACACACACCACACAACATAGCACAGGCACATGGTCTGATCCAACCCATCCTAAACCCTTGACCTGCTACTAGTCTAGACTAGGCCTAAACCCTTAATCTAGACTAGGCCTAAACCCTTAATCTGCTGCTAGTCTAGACCAGGCCTAAGGTGAGAGGGGAGGGACAGGTGAAGAGGATGGGGAGAAGGAGAGAGAGAGAGGGGAGACAGCGGAGAGAGAGAGAGGGAGGGGGGGAAGTGGAGGGAGAGCGAGAGGAGAGGGGGAGGTGGAGGGGATGGGGGAGAGGGTGGTAGAGATAGAGAGAGGGGGCGGGGGGGAGACAGGTAGCAATTAACAGCTCAGAGTGTTTCAAAACGCACACACACACACACACACACCCGCACACACACACACACACAAACACACGCAAAACGCACTTAATTACATTTTGAAGATGAAAAGCGGTGAGTCTGCTTCGTACGCTCCAATTAATTTAAATGTATGCAGAGAAAAGAGAGAGAGGGTCTGACCATGTTAACTTCACACGCGAGAGAGGTGCTTTTATAGTGCACACTCTATTACCATACACACACGGAGGGGGGGGGGGTGGAGGGAGAGAGAGGGAGGGGGTGTGGAGGGAGAGAGGTCGGGGGGGTGGATGAGATGGGGGAAGGAGGGGATGGGGAAGAGGGAGAATGGGGGGGGTGGTAGAGATAGAGAGGGTGGGGGAGACAGGTGGAGGGAATGGAGGAGAGGGAGAACGGGGGAGGGGTGGTAGAGATAGAGAGAGGGGGTGGAGGAGAGAGACAGGTGGAAGGGATGGGGGAGAGGGAGAGAGGGGGAGGGGTGGTAGAGATAGAGAGAGGGGTGGGGCAGAGAGACAGGTGGAAGGGATGGGGGAGAGGGAGAGAGGGGGGAGGGGGAAAGAGAGAGAGAGAGAGAGAGAGAGAGAGAGAGAGAGAGAGAGAGAGAGAGAGAGAGAGAGAGAGAGAGAGATAGAGAAGAGCAGAAAGGGAGGAGAGAAAAGCCACCAACTCAATCAGCACCCCAAAACAGGTCACAACACACTGCTGGAGAGATGGAGGGAGGAGGGGAGGAGGAGAGGAGAGGAGGGGAGGAGGAGAGGAGGGAGGAGGAGAGGAGGAGAGGAGAGGAGGGAGGAGGAGAGGAGGAGAGGAGAGGAGGGAGGAGGAGAGGAGAGGAGGGAGGAGGGGAGGAGGAGAGGAGGGAGGAGGAGAGGAGGAGAGGAGAGGAGGAGAGGAGGAGAGGAGGGAGGAGGGGAGGAGGGGAGGAGGAGAGGAGGAGAGGAGGGAGGAGGAGGAGAGGAGGGAGGAGGAGAGGGTCCAGTGTTGAGGTCCAGTGCTGAGATTGAGAGTAGAAGATCACCAATGACAGACAGACAGGCAGGCAGAAACACAGACAGGCAGACAGTACCAGTGTTATTATCCCTGTCAGGCCATATTCCCCATTTGAACTGTTACACAGAATCTTCTTTTTTTTGCCTTTCTGTCGGGATTTGCCTTCATTGTTGTCATGCGGTCAGTATGGAGAATATTAATTAGGGGTGGTTCACTGACCATTCACAAGCAACTATGGACGCTCGCTCACATGTGCAGAATTTCGAGTTGATTGTGATTTATAAAGGGGAACCGGCGTGGGATGTTCGTACGCACTGTGTTACAAATCAGAATATTTTTGTGAGTAAGAACTTTGTGTGTTTCGTCCGTAACCAACCTTTTCATGTCAACCCTCCGCAGTTTTATAAACGAGGCTGGTAACAGAGAAGGTAGTCTGAAATTGTCAGAATAAATGTCAATCTATTGCCTTCAAATCACATGCTCTTGCTTCTTGCTCATTTGCAGCCTCACATTCTCAGCAAACACGCACGCACACACGAATAGTGTATATTTATTTCAGATACTGCAGTGGAATATATCCTCATTTCCAGCTGACATCTTGTTGTGATATTTTTGTTTATCATGGTCATTTTGATTGGTCCAAAGTCATACATGTAACCAACGACTCTCATCATTATACAACCCAGTATACTAATCAGTCTGTGTTGAAACCCCGCTACAGTGTTTTCTGCATTCGCCACGCATGTCAGTAGAACTTGGTAATGTGATTAATTTGCAAAAAAAATGTTACAGTGCTTTCGGAAAGTATTCAGACCGCTTCACTTTTTCCACATTTTGTTGTGTTATAGACTCAATTTAAAATAGATCGAATTAAAATAATTTGCCATCGATCAACACACAATACCCCAGAATGACAAAGTGAAAACTACATGTATAAAAATTCATGACATCACACTGGTGTCAATTAATGTGAATGGGATTCTGAAGATAAGGAACATTAAGGCCCAAGTTATCTTCATTCAGGAAACACATTTATCTCAGGAAGAACATGAGAATTTAAAGATATTCGGTTTTAGAAACGTACATGAAGACAGAGCCGCAAAAGATGGGTGGCATTGTGATGTGTGTGGGAGATTTTAATGTGATATTGGATCATAAGATAGACACGACAAGTATAAAAAGAAATACGAGAAGAACTTAGAAGAACTTACCAAAAATCATGAATGGATTTCTGAAGGAACAGGGGGTGGCTGATGTATGGAGAGAACTTCATCAATTGGAAAAAGAATATACACATTACTCCAGCAGGCACAATACTCATTCAATACTCATTACTATCAACATGCATATATACAACCGCCATCGTGTAGTGAAGATGCAAAGAGACAGTTCCTCAATTCTCTTGATTTACCAACTGTTGGACAGTTGCAAAACAAAAACCTCACAGCTCCTATTACATCTGATGAAGTGTCTGAAGCCATATCCAGACTTAAGGCTAATAGATCTCCTGGAGGTGGTGGTTTCCTGTCGGAGTGGTACCAGGCCTTTAAAGAAGAACTAATCCCTCTTCTGACATCATCCTTTAATTGGACTCTTAAAGAGGGTCAACTACCGCCCTCATGGAAAGAGGCGATCATTTCCGTAATTCCCAAAGACAGAAAAGATACAGAATACTGTAGCAATTATAGACCAACATCTATGCTCATCTGAGGGGAAAGGGGTGTGTCTGGTTCAGTAGTGAGACATGGTTGTATAAAGGATTTCTGTAATCCAGATTTAAGATTTTTCTTATTCAGGGGGAGTTGTCTTTAGATGTCTTAGTTGACAGAACTCTTTCCACACGGGGAGCAGTGGTATGGCCTCTCTCCTGTGCGTATTATCTGATGTGCCTTTAGGTTTTCTAGTTGAAAGAAACTCTTCTCAAACTGGGAGCTGTGATTTCTTTCAGCCACATTCAGGGAACTCGGAATGAAATTATTGCAAATTATCAAAAACAAGCCTGGATTTTCCTTTATCAGCATGTAGTATAGATCTAGATGTATTAATTCTAGTTGGTATAGATCTGTGTGTAGTATAGATCTAGATGTATTAATTATAGTTGGTATAGATCTGTGTGTAGTATAGATCTAGATGTATTCATTCTAGTTGGTATAGATCTGTGTGTAGTATAGATCTAGATGTATTAATTATAGTTGGTATAGATCTGTGTGTAGTATAGATCTAGATGTATTCATTCTAGTTGGTATAGATCTGTGTGTAGTATAGATCTAGATGTATCCTTCTGTCCTAATTGGAGGAGGTTTTGTGTCATCCAGCCGTTTATTTGTTCAATGCAATTACAGAGATTGCCAACGGGACTATAGTCGTTCGGTGAGAGGGCTATGTAGATTTGAATGTCATCCGAATAGTTGTGGTAAGCAATTTAGTTCTTTTTTATGATGTGTCCTAATGGAATCATGTAGATATTGAATAGGAAGGGGCCAAGGATTGATCCTTGGGGAACCCCACATGACATTTTAATTTGGTCGGACACAAAATTGCCAATGGAGACATCAGCTTCTGTCCTGTAGTTGTACATTTATTTTATTAGGATAAACCCCTTGAGCTGTATAATCGTCAGCCCACCATCTCAAGCTCAACTTTAACAAGACTGAGCTACTCTTCATCCTTGGGAAAGCCTGCCCTCTTCAAGACTTCTCCATCACAGTGGAGAACTCTACTGTAACCCCCTCCCAGACAGCCAAGAACCTTGGGAGTGATCCTGGACAACTGCCTATCCTGTGCGGAGAACATCCTCTATCCTGTGCGGAGAACATCCTCTTAGAACATTCACTTCCTTAGTCAAATGTATCGATTGTAAGTCGCTTTGGAATAAGGCGTCTGCTAAATGCCAAAATGTAAAAACCATTGTAGTTATGTCAGTTCTCGTAAATTAGCCTACACCATCATAGTAAACATACATTTTTAGATTAGATTCAACTTATTGCAAAGTACAAGCATCAGACAACAAAATGCAGTAAAAAGTGTTTGTCAGAAATGGGATTCGAACCCCGGTCTTAAAAATAACATTATGTGCTAATGGCAGCGGCTGATACTACACTGCCATCCTGGTGATCTGATAGATTGTAGCCTGCTGCTAATTTCACCACAGTAGTGAATGTTCATTTATTTAAAAATGAACATAAAACAATAAGTAGGGGCTAGTATGACCTATGCATTTAATCTGTCAGCAATGTCTTGCCAAACCATTCCCTCGGCTTGTTAATTGCGTCAGTTTTTTTTTGATTGATTGAAAACTTTATTAGAAGATTTGCAGAAGTAGGTACATGAAAGTACATATTACATACAAGGTCATCTAACAGGATAAAAACCCAAGAAAGCCACTGGCTTATTTCAATTGGGGTCCTTGATTCTCAATTCATCGTTACATGTAAGACAGACAAAAAAAAACTAGTACTATCTACAAGATAATAGAGACAAATAACTAGTACTATCTACAAGATAAATATACATCCATCATGGGAATAACAATACAACAAAACATTAGGTATGTACAGCGGGTAGGACAGGTGGGGACATACACCACAGGTGGGGGCGGGGGACAAAACACAAAGTATGTACAGTGGGTAGTTCGGGTCTTTTAATCTGATTTTTGATTTAGAGGGTCCAGTTACGGATTGCAGCCTCCTGTAAATGTTTTTTGAGAGTGGTTTTGAAGGTGGGCAGTGTTTTGCACTCCTTTAAGATTATAGGAAGGGCGTTCCACATTTTTACTGCATAGTTTGCAAACGAGTTTATCCCCTTGTTTGTGGTGCAACGCGGTTGAACGTGGTTCGTGGAGCTTCCTCTGGTATTGTATGTGTGGACGTTGTTCACTTTTTGGAAGTATGTTGACAGGTACTTGGGTGTCTTTGTGGTGTAGCGTATCTTGAAGACCAGGCCCAGTGCAAGCTGCTGCACTCTGTCAACTACTCGTAGCCAATCAAGGCTCAAAAAATGAGCAGCGGTTAGATGTGTCCTAGGGTTGAGGCCTAGCAGAAGCCTAACCAGTTTATTTTGGGCTGTCTGGAGTCTTGTTTTATGGGCCTTTGTGGTTCTATAGTACCATGATGTTACGGCATAGTCGAAGTGACATTGCATGAGAGCTCCTGATAGGGTCCTCAGTGTGTTTTTACTGACAAGTGAGGATATCCTGTACAAGAATCTAGTTCTATGGTTCACTTTTTGGATTACTTTTGCTGCCATTTTATCTCCGGAAAGATTTGCCTCTAAGATGGAGCCCAGGTATGTAATATCCTCTTTTCTTGTGATATTAATGTTACCCACTTTTATTTTACAGTATTGCCCTCTTTTACTTTTCACTGTTCTTTTCTTCTTCTTTCAGTCTTAGTATCTTCTTTTCGACAAATCGCGAATTTACAATCCGGACTTGCGTGAACATTGGCGACACAAGGCTGATTCTAATTCGAGAAATCACTTGAGGCTTGAATCCCCATCGAGAGTTGCCTGAACAAGGCTTTCCTTTTAATCGCAAATATACTAATCAACATACGTGGAACACCCCCCAGGAGTCATTGTATCCATACCGTCATGACCTGACCCTGCTCTGCTGATGTCTTTATATGACACTGCTGCATCAACCCCACAACTCCTCTCAACCTCCCAGTAACAGCGTCCAGACAGACCCTCTCTACCCAGCACCTGCCGGCGTTCAGTGAATCTCTCTGGATGATGAGGATATGACTGGTCTTTTTCCACATCTCACTTTTCTGTTCCCCTTCAGCCTGACTCACTGCTGCCTCCTGCTGGGCTCTGATCAGCTGCTTCACCTCAGAGAGTTCCTACCAAAACAGCAATCCGATACACAAGTGTAGGTCTGATTTCGCCATTACATCTCAACATCACATCTCAGTTTTGGTATGTTGAAAATTACACACTGTACAAAGTATCACCCTTCTTTACATTTACTTTCATCCCAAGCGACTTACTACAAATACATTTAAGTGAGTCATCTATCCATCAGTCATAGCAAGAAAAAACACCAACTGATTGCAACAGTGGAAGAGGAAAAATGTCTGTAAAAGATTAGAATAAATAGAGTACCAGTTTCAGTTTCAATACCAGTTTCATAAAAAATCCTTAAGCTTTAGGCCATATTTGATTAACTTCCACCTAAAAACAGACCCAAACTAAACTGCTTATAACATTTGAAATATGATCATCAGATGCAAATGCAGGCTCCCATTTGATAGGTAACACCTTGAAGCTTGTGTGGATATGCTCAGACCATCATTCAGAGTAACATACTACCGTATTTTACCGGATGATAAGTCACACTTCTTTTCATAGTTTGGCTGGTCCTGCGACTTATAGTCAGGTGCGACTTGTATATCAATATTTATGTTACGGTACATGTGGGAAAACTAGGGTTAGGGTTAGGTGCTAGGGTGAGTTGGTACATGCTGGCATGTCTAACCCTAACCATACCCCTACCCCCCTAGCACCTAACCCTAACCCTAGTTTTCCCACATGTACCGTAACATATATATAATTTCATACTGACTGACATGAACCAAGGAGTAAACATTACCGTCTACAACCGCAAGAGGGCGCTCTGGGCTTGTGACAACTATATGCTGCTCCTGTACCACTGAAGAAATTAACTGAAACATTAACGGGAGCTTGGTGAACTTGCTTACCGGTAACTTGCTTGTTGAACTCGCTGGCTTGTTATGTTAATTTAGCCTATTCAGCCTCCCAGGTATGTTCTTTATGCTATTGTGTAGCTGAATAACTGTTCATGTGTTACATTAACATACCAGACACCTATTCAGCCTGTTGTTCTGTGTTCTATTGTGTAGTTGAATAACTTGCCTTTCCAGATTAAATGCCTGTTCTTGGTCTTGGATTTTGTGAAATAAATGTCTAAATAAATGTGATTTATAGTCCAGTGAGACTTATATGTTTTTTTTCCTCTTCATGACGCATTTTTTGACTGATGCGACTTATACTCCGGAGCGACTTATAGTCAAGGAGACAAATTGCAAATTTGAAAAAATTAAAAAAACATATTTTTAGATTTTCAGTCTTCCACAGATCATTGACCAGACTACTATAGGTCTAGGGCTGCCACGATTAGTCGACTAGTCGCGACGACGTCGCCGACATATTTGGTAATCGACGTCATCGCATGTTTTTTTGGAGCTGAAATAAGCGATAAGCATTAGTTTTTCTTCCCTGAAGCTGCCACTGGCTAGCGTCTCCCAGTGTCTTTGAAGTACATGCGCAGTGTCGCCTATTCGCCTATCATCCATCCTCACTATGGCTTTTGCCACTTGATTGACGTACAGGTAAGCCAGTCTGAGATCTGATCTTTTCACCGAACACACGGTTCAGCACGCATGCGCAGTCAGAAACCAATAACGTACAACTTCCATCCAGAATGGGAGGAGGACTTTTTTACACAATGTGATATTGGAAGTGCGTCTGTCTGATCTGCAAATCTACGATGGCTATTTCGAAGAAGGGAAATGTGGCAAAAGAGCGAAAACGTACGGCTGCAACGATAGCTTCTTATCGCGTCAGTGACGTTCTTGTTAAACACAAGAAGTCATTCAAAGACGGCGAAATTGTGAAAAAAGCGTTTCTCGAGGCTGCAGATAGCCTTTTCGATGACAGATCCACAGTGGCTGATGACACCTTGTAAGCCTGCCTACACCTTGCAACCAGCTCCTACTGCCCTGACTACTAGAAACTAGCTACCTCCTCCCAGTGCCAGGTCTCCCACTAAGGTAGAGAAATGCATTTATTTCCTCCTTTCAAACTAGGGAACTACCTGTTTTGTATCTGGTTTACTTTTCTGTTTTTTGGATCAGTAGTTGGCTATGGTACTGCAGACTAGGGATGGACGGTTTTTCGGTTATACCGAAAACCGGGGTTTATAAAAATAGAAACGGTTTTTTATCAAAACCGTCTGAAACCGGATTTTTTTTTTTTTTTTTTAGGCTGACAGCGCCAGTAACATGTGGGCTGCGTTCGTCAACTTGCTCTGAGAGCAACTTGCTCTGAGAGCAACGTCAACGTCAAGTCATTTGATTGGACAAGAGGCGTTCCGCGAGTGCTGATCAGATTTCCAGAGCGTGTTTGACGAACGCAGCCAGCGTCAGACAACATGTTGAGTTTTCCCAACCGAGCAGAGTGTCTGCTAGTCGCGCGCTGCACGGAAATGGTGACAGTCACGCAGAATGTGCCATTTCAAAATAAAGGTGTATCTTTAAGATGACGATATAGATCGATGTTTTTACATTGCGTGGATGCACCAAGATATTGAGAATGAATCATTCAATGAAGACGCTGTTCCAAGAGATGATCTTCCGTGCAGGCGTGCACCCTGGATCAGCGGAGCTGGTGTGTTAAATGTTCATGTGTTTTCATGTATGGTGTAGCTTACAAAAGTCTGCCTTTCCACTTATATTTGTGAAACTAAGTAGCCTAAATGTGTTGCGACTGTGCTTACGGTGTTTTAATGGTGTTCGACATGAGTGTATTGTAGCAGTAGGGCTCAATTATTTGAAATTGGCGCTCTTTTTTTTTCTTTCTTTTTTTCGGTTAACCGGAAAACCCCGGTTTTAGTCTTTGACGGTTTTTCGGTTTCAATAATTGGAAACCGTCCATCCCTACTGCAGACTGGCTGTCAGTGTGTGAGTGAGAGAAAGTGAGTGTGAGAGTGTGTGTGTAAGAGAGAGAGAGAGAGAGAGAGAGAGAGAGAGAGAAAGAGAGAGGGGGAGAGAGAGAGGTGGGGGGAGAGAGGGAGGGAGATAGTGCAAAACACAGGGTATAGTGCATCTTCTCAGGCATCAAACACATTTTTTAAATGTAGTAGAGTGCAAACTGCTGAGTACTACATTTAAAAAACGTGTTTGATGCCTGAGAAGATGCACTATACCCTTTGTTTTGCACTATTACATTACATTACATGCAAGTGATGCCAGAAATAAATATGCTGCTGCAAGCTGCAAAGTTCATTAAAATATCTATTTTTGAGTGAACAATCATTTTAATTGTCTTTATTTTTAGTTAGCACATGCCTACAACAACAACTAACAAATTCAAGCTACATTTTGAAGTCGATTCAGAAGATGATAGCTAAATAAGAGCGATTGAGTAATTGTGCGATAAGCTGTAATTTATGATATGATTAGTCGACTAATCATTAAAATAATCGGTGACTAATCGACTATGAAAATAATCGTTTGTGGCAGCCCTATATGGGTCACAAATAGACTTCACAGTGACTCAGTAACATGTGTGCAAAAATAATTGTGTTGCTACTGCTAACAGAACAGAAGTTGAGGCTTTTAGTGAGTGGTTCCCTTGAAACGTCTCCAGGTGTCCTGACATCTCTCACAAGAATCCATGTGCAAGGAACATTATCAAATCAAGACAGCAACACAATCATCAAATATATACAATAAAGCACAGTAATATGAACAATAACAATAAATTGTAGTACATTTGCAACTGGGTGCAATGGAGTAACCAGTGTTTCCCCTAGGTTTGCTGCCTTGGGGGGGTGGCATTGGACCGTGGCATGGACCCCCCATTTTGATGAGCTAAAAATGGACGGAACGGAATTGTGTCATTTCAACCTGCGGTGTAAGTGCAGCCTAAGAGTCTCAGTCTTAATGCCCATAACATCTGTTACCACCAAACAGTCTGACGCTCCGCCCCTACTCCTAACAGGTCAGGTGAATCCTGTGTTTATGGTTAATACAATGCTCCTAATGAGGTCAAACACACAATCCATTGGAGCATTCAACTCTCCTGTTCTGTAATTATAAAGGGCTTTGCTGATGACAGATACGCTATATGACACAACTCACTACAAATAAACTGATGTATCTGCCTCTGTCATCTTTCAAGGGGCAATGGAACTGTCAATGTCTGGACCATGACACTTTCTCTGGTGTGTCAATAGGTTGCTGGATATCGTAAACCTGTGTATTCTTCGATGTTTCTTTAGGTCTCCTAGTCGACTGAAACTCTTCTCACACTGGGAGCAGTGGTACGGCCTCTCTCCTGTGTGTATTATCTGGTGTGTCTTTAGGGTTCCTAGTTCAGTAAAACGCTTCTCACACTGGGAGCAGTGGTATGGCCTCTCTCCTGTGTGTAGTCTCTTATGTCTCTTTAGGCTTCCTGGTCGACTGAAACTCTTCTCACACTGTGAGCAGTGGTGCGGCCTCTCTCCTGTGTGTATTCTCTGATGTGACTTTAGGTTTCCTAGTTGACTGAAACTCTTCCCACACTGGAAGCAGTGGTGTGGCCTCTCTCCTGTGTGTAGTCTCTTATGTCTCTTTAGGCTTCCTGGTCGACTGAAACTCTTCTCACACTGTGAGCAGTGGTGCGGCCTCTCTCCTGTGTGTATTCTCTGATGTGACTTTAGGTTTCCTAGTTGACTGAAAGTCTTCTCACACTGGGAGCAGTGGAATGGCCTCTCTCTTGTGTGTATTCTCTGATGTGCCTTTAGGGTGCTAGGGTAAGTGAAACTCTTCCCACACTGAGGGCAAGGGTATGTATGTTCTCCTGTGTGAGCCAGTTGTTTATGGTTTCCTGAGAGGTAAGGCCTCTCTCCTGTGTGTATTCCCATATGTCTCTTAAAGTGGTGAAAGTGTGTGAATCTCTTCCCACACTGGGAGCAGTGGTACGGACTCTCTCCTGTGTGTACTCTTTGAAGTGACTTTAGTTGGCTCATCTTAAGAAAACCTTCTCCACATTGAAGGCAAGGGCAAGTCTTCTCTCCTGTGTGAGTCTGTGGGTGTGATTCAAGGAGAGATGGACAAATTAAACTCTCACTGCGGTGACTCTTCCGTCTTGAGCGTCTGAGTTGTTGATGGTTTCCTGATGTGGTGGAGCTGGGCTCTCTGTCTGAGCCTGGGTTGGAGCTCTCTCCTGTAAGAAAAGGAACATTTACAGGATTAGAAACAATTAGATTAGATTCAACTTTATTGTCATTGCAGAGTAAAAGTACCAGACAACGAAATGCATTTTAGCATCTAACCAGAAATGCAAATAGTGACATAAAACATGATCTAAAAACATGACAGTGATAGATAGGTACAGTATGGCAAGTATGGTAGTTAGAGGTATATACAGTTATGATCTATGTACAGTTAAGGTAGCTATGTACAGTATGGTATGTACAGATTAGATTAGATTCAACTTCATTGTCATTGCAGAGTACAAGTACTTTACAACAAAATGCAGTTTAGCATCCAACCAAAAGTGCAAATAGTGATTATACGGGCATTATATAAATACAGCAAGAATGGTAGTGATGTGCAGAGGTAGTATTGTAAACTTCGTTTTAGTTTAGAGGGATATACAATTATGGCTATATACAGTTGTGGGCTATGTACAGTGAGGTAGTTTATGTACAGTAGTGGGGTGTTATGTGTTTATAACATTAGGACTCCAGTTCCCAGTATGCACCAGGAAAGTAGAGCATGTGCAGCAGTTGCAGATACGCAAATGTTATCTGTGTTGTAGCCAACAAGTAAGCAAGTTGGCATTTTCTAAATACAAAGAAGGCTTATACCAACACCTAATACAAACATAACAGTGTGGGAGTACTATAAAGTGTGTGAGACAGGTGTCATAAATGCCATCTGCAATCTGTGCAAAGATGCACTTACTGTGCATCACGTAGCAGAGCATGGCGAGTGATCCGTACGGATCCCACGGTTCGGCAGGCATGAGTGCCGCAGATCAATTGCAAAATTTAAACAAGTAATAATATGTGTCGCGGTCTGGTGAACTTGCAAACAACACACTCACTCGAAGGGGTCAAAAAGTGAAAGTGAAACTTATAGTGTCAACAATGTCTAGTTTTCTGGGTTTTTCACAACACCAACTTGAAGTTTTAAAGTACCCACTCGATATAATAAACAACAGTTTAACGATCACTAAATACTTATAATTTGTGGATTGGATTCACTAGTCTCGTTTGCCGGAGGCTACCGGTAAGGGAGACTTGACTTGTAAACACACTTTTGTTTTAGCTCATGTTCAAAAGCAAGAACTGTGTGTTCATCTTGTTATGTGTAGTTATGTGTTTGTAGTTGTGTTTGTAGCATGTCGATGTTCTCTCAGCATGTTGTGATGTTATTAAAATACAGTTTAGACCAGGGGTGCTCATTACGTCGAAGGTAGTGTTGGTAGATCACACGGCATTGAAAAAAAATGCCGTTTTCTTTTTTTTCTGTGTGGTCCAGACGGGAGAGGGCATCACTCAGCCCCGCGCCGCCTCACAACACACACACACACACACACACACACACACACACAGACAAGCACACACACACACACACACACAGACAAGCACACACACACACACACGCACACACACACACAGACAGACACAAGCACACACACATGCACACACATGCACACACAGACAGACAGACAGACAGACACACACACACACACACACACACACACACACACACACACAGACAGACAGACAGACAGACACACACACACACACTCCGCCGCCCGGAGACGTCGATGGCACCTGGCTTGGCACTGGCCAGTCTGGTGTAAACCACTCAGAGCTCCTGAGTTAATGTTAATGGACTACGTGTGAATATTTGTTATATAGTTTAATAAATCTCTCCTTTGATTTTGAAACAGTGTAGCGTGGCCTTAATTTGTTATTATTACAGTACATTTTTGTGTTCGCAGCAATGGCAATATGTTTTATTTGGTTGGTAGATCTTGTTGAGCTGGTAATTTGAAAAGTAGCTCACAAGCCTAAAAAGTGTGAGCACCCCTGGTTTAGACCTTCGTAGCGATGTGTTTTGTTAGCCGCTAGCTGTTCGTAGCTGTGGCTGCGTTGAGTCACCTTTCTCCCATTCAGTGTTTGAGGTGTACCAACATTCAAATACGCCTGTCGTGTTAGATTTCTCTCAGATTTTCAATGTATGACACATCATTTGAAAGCTTACAATCTGTAGTTTAAGCACATGTAAAAACAGAAAAATTACTTGTAACTTGATTTAATATCTCTTGTAAATCACAATGTAGAGTTGCCATGAAAAGATAGATGCGACAGTTGCGTGCTTTGTTTTACTCTGAAGCGCAATGATAGGTTGATAATGAAAAATATATACAGTGGGTTCGGAAAGTATTCAGACCCCCTTAAATCTTTCACTCTTTGTCATATTGCAGCCATTTGCTAAAATCAATTAATTTCTTTTTTTTTCCTCGTTCATGCACACACAGCACCCAATATTGTCAGAAAAACACAGACTTGTAGACATTTTTGCAGATTTATTACAAAATAAACACTGAAATATCACATGGCCATAAGTATTCAGACCCTTTGCTGTGACACTTGTATATTTAACTCAGGTGCTGTCCAATTCTTCTGATCATCCTTGAGATGGGCCTACACCTTCCTTGGAGTCCAGTTGTGCTTAATTATATTGATTGGACTTGATTGGGAAAAGCACACACCTGTCAATAGAAGACCTTACAGCTCACAGTGTAAAGTCAGAGCAAATGAGAATCATGAGGTCGAAGGAACTGACTGAAGAGCTGAGAGACAGAATTGTGGCAAGGCACAGAATTGTGGCAAGATCTGGCCAAGGCTACAAAAAAATGTCTGTTGCACTTAAGGTTCCTAAGAGCACAGTGGCCTCCATAATCCTTAAATGGAAGAAGTTTGGGATAACCAGGGCCCGGATTCACAAAGCGTTCTTAAGAAAAAAATTGTTCTTAAAAACAAAATTTGTTCTTAAGACAAAATGTAAGAAGATTTGGTATTCACGAAGAAATTTTTTCTTAACTTTCTTCTTAAGATTTTTCCTAAGATAGAACTTAAGAACAAATGAGATTCTCGAAAACAAAGTTCTTAGATTTCTTCTCAAATTTCTTCTCAACTTTAAGAGAAGCTCTCACCTGTCTTAAAACATCCCGGCGGCCTAGTTCGTTATGTTTCTGCCCGAGCTGAGTCGCATTTACGTGCACTAGCAGCTGGGATAACGTCGATTGCCTATGGCTATGCTGTTGCAGTGGGGCTTTCTTGCTAGCTATCATGATTAGCATCGATTTTCTTAGGTAAAAACTATGCTTATTCAATGTACTAGCTTTGAAGATTAGGTCATGTAAATGACCCAGAATCTGTAACTTTTATAGATTTCCGTCTAATAATCAATTTAATTACATATTTTTACTGCCGGAGCCCAGTTACCATGGAAACGGACGAAAACATTAGTAGTAACTTAAGCTAATAAATAAAGATAGCTGAGAATACAGTTCATGACAGTTGCTGAAAACAATGAACAACACATTACACATTCTTAATATATGGGAACCACATGTTTTAATGGTTCAATTTACCTAAGAAGAATGAAATTAGTTGCCTCTCCAATTCCTCGCTTCAGGCAACATTGGCCGCCATCTTGGTTGATTTTCTTCAGCCGAAAAGAAATAGTCACATGACTAAAATCTGTATTCTGATTGGAGGATCCCGAAGAGTTGCCTGCTGCGTTGCCCGTGTATCATCGGTTTAAGAACTTCTTAAGTGGGAAAACTAAGAAGTTCTTAAGACATAGGACAATTCTTAAGAAAAAAATGGTGAATAGCGTTTAAGAACATTCTTAGGAACATCTTGTCTTTTTTCTTAAGAATTGTCTTAAGAAATATCTTAAGAACACTTTGGTGAATCCGGCCCCAGGACTCTTCCTCGAACTGGCCGTCCGGCCAAACTGAGCATCCGGGGGAGAAGAGCCTTGGTGAGAGAGGTAAAGAAGAACCCAAAGATCACTCTGGCTGAGCTCCAGAGATGCAGCGGGGAGATGGGACAAAGTTCTAGAAAGACAACCATCACTGCAGCCCTCCATCAGTCGGGGCTTTATGGCAGAGTGGCCCGACGGAAGCCTCTTCTCCGTGCAAAACACATGAAAGCCTGCATCGAGTTTGCCAAAAAACACCTGAAGGACTCCCAGACTCTGAGAAATAGAATTCTCTGGTCTGATGAGACCAAAATCGAACTTTTTGGTCTTAATTCTAAGCGGTATGTGTGGACAACACCTGGCACTGCTCATCACCTGCCTAATACCATCCCTACAGTGAAGCATGGTGGTGGCAGCATCATGCTGTGGGGGTGTTTTTCAGCTGCAGGGACAGGATGACTGGTTGCAATTGAAGGAAAGATGAATGCAGCCAAGTACATTGATATCCTGGACAAAAACCTTTTCCAGAGTGTTCACGACCTCAGAATGGGCCGAAGGTTCACCTTCTAACAAGACAATGATCCCAAGCACACAGCTAAAATAACGAAGGAGTGGTTTCAGAACAACTCTGTGAACTGTGAATGTTCTTGAATAGCCGAGCCAGAGTCCTGACTTAAATCCAATTGAGCATCTCTGGAGAGACCTGAAGATGGCTGTCCACCAACGTTCACCATCCAACCTGACAGAACTGGAGAGGATCTGCAAGGAGGAATGGCAAAAGATCCCCAAATCCAGGTGTGAAGAACTTGTTGGATCATTCCCAAGAAGACTCGTGGCTGTATTGGCTCAAAAAGGTGCTTCTACTCAATACTGAGCAAAGGGTCTGAATACTTATGGCCATGTGATATTTCAGTGTTTATTTTGTAATAAATCTGCAAAAATGTCTACAAGTCTGTGTTTTTCTGACAATATTGGGTGCTGTGTGTGCATGAACGAGGAAAGAAATGAAATTAATGTATTTTAGCAAATGGCTGCAATATGACAAAGAGTGACAAATGTAAGGGGGTCTGAATACTTTCCGAACCCACTGTATGTTGTTGACTCACTACACGTGAAGCTGGGAATCCACAACAACAAGTGTATCATGGCGAGTGCTAGTAATGTTGGCGGCGAAGAAGAACTTGAAAGGCCTCCCTCGTCATTTAAATCCCATGTATGGGAGCACTTCTCTGTCAATTCTAACAATGATGGAAGAAGGGAGGGAGGCAATACGTCAAGCACGGCCACACATTGGACGCGACATCACCCTGGTGTGTTGACGGGAAGCACGAAAAAGCTTGACAACTTCGGATAATGTAGGGATTTTTTTAATACAATGTTTAAAGGAAGGTTTCACTTTATTATTTAGTTAAAAGTGGCATAAAACCATCGTTTGCTTTAAAAATCGTCTGCTTTAAAAAGCCCAGTGACTCACTGCTGCAATCAGGCGCCTCCTCCCTCTCTCCTATTGCACTATAATTTAAGTTGAATGTGTATTTCAGTATAATATGTAATGTTTGAGTGTAGAATGTTATATATATTTGACCAGTTATTACATCTCGAATGTGTTTTTTTTGTTTCACACAATATATATATATATATATATATATATATATATATATATATATATATTACCAGTTTTGACATCTTGAATGTTTTTGTTTTTTTTTCACATAATAAAAGTGGTGTTTTTTACAGAATTCACTATTTTGTTTTGAAACGATGTTCCCAGCAGCTGAAAAGAGCCTTTCAGACGGAGTGGACGTTGCAGGGACAGACAGGTAGGACTTGGCCAGCATAGCCAGGGAGGGGAACAGTGCTGCGTTTTCCTTCCACCAGTGTAGGGGGCTCTTATCCCTTGAAACGCTTTGTTCTCCAAAATAAACTAACACCTCATTCCTCACAATGTCAGTGTCCTTGCTGTCTCTTTCCTGGGCATTGTCTTCCTCATTGCTGTGCTGCTCCTCTGAGTCTGAGCCTAGCAATGCGTCCAGCACAGACACTGGCCTCTTCTTTGAAGCTTCTGGCTGGGCACTGGCTGAGCCATCCTGCCCCACACTTGCCTGTTGAAGCTGTTCCTTCTCTCTTATTTTGAGTCTGAAGTTTGACTTGCACTTTTAGGATATCATGATCTGACGACAGGAACTTTAGCATGCGGAACCTGGGGTCAAGGGCAGCAGCAATGACACACATTTTGACCATCTTCTCTGAATGTGGCCTCGTCCTTCCACCTTGAAGCTATCTCCTTTGCTGCAGCTGTTTGGAAAGAGCTGATGGGAGCAGACTCGAAGGATGTTTTCTGTGTGGACTTCAGGAGGCCCTTTACCAGTGGAGGTAGAGCAGAGACTGTGACATAAGCCTCTCCACTCAGGAAGACAGTGGCTTGCTCAAAGGGCTTGAGAACTTGCTCCAGTTCCTCCAGTAGGGTCCACTGGTCACTTTTCAGGTCCAGGTAGTGCTTTCCTCGGTGTGACCTCTGGGTCTGAAAGGGTTGCGGTCACCGGCCACCGCTGCTCCAAGAGGCGACTCACCAAGTAGTAAGAACTGTTCCATCTTACAGACACATCCTGGATCAACTTATGTTCAGCTGTGCCCCATTGCTTTTGCTTGTTTTTGAGCTTGCTGCTTGCGAGCTCACTCCGCTTGAAGTGTTCTACCTTGCAGCCCCCAGTGCCTTGCTTATCTGGGGGTCCTTCTTCAGGGCGTGGTTGACCACCAGCTGGATTGTATGGCCAGCACATCGATGTGAAGCAACTCCATGCCTGAGAGTTGATCCAGGATCCTGAGAGCTGCCACCACATTGGCAGCATTATCATGTACAACAGCCAGGACATCATCACTGAGAGAGAAACCAAACCTCTCTGCTGCCTCTCCCACCCAGCCAGCAATGTTTTCCGCTGTGTGGCGCTCCTCAAGAGGCATCGTGGTCAGACTGTATGAAGTCAGCTCCCAGTCTTCAGAGATAAAGTGGCAGGTGACTCCTAAGTACGCCTCGGTGGCAATACTTGTCCAAGGATCTGTGGTGAGTGTGATTTCTTGTTTTTTTTATTTCAGATTTCACTCTCTCTAGAGTAGCCTCGTATTTCTTCTCCATCAAATTTGTGAAGTGGTGCCTGGAGGGAAGTGTATACCCTGGGTGAAATGTGTTGATCATCTCACAGAAGCCTCGACCCTCCACAATAGCAACAGGTCTCATGTCCTTGACGATCATCTGTAAGATGCAGTTAGAAAGCTGAGCAGCCATCTAGGGCTGTCCCTAACGACTATTTTTCTAATGATTAATCTAGCGGTTATTTTTTCAATTAGTCGATTACTCTAACGACTAATTTAACGATTAGTCTAACGATTTACTGTTCGATTAATGTATCACTTAATGTTCCCCAAATAAATGTCAAAAACTTCTCTTATTAACATTTCAGTATTTTATTCAATTATTCTTGTACAAATATATAGATTAGGCTTCTGCACTGCAGGGCAATATTCCACAACAAAAAATATCCTCTCTTTCTTACAGTCCAACATAAAATATGCTATGTTTAGCCAACTTGAATGCCAACATGGCCATTTAGAAGTCTGCCCAGAAGTCTGCCCATCACAATCATCATTATGATTAGCTAAATTGATGCTAACGTAGCATGCGAGCTACGAGCTAGATAACGTAGGTGCGAGCACCACAATGACAATAGGCTACCGTAGCTAGCCAGCTACATAGCTAACGTTACTAACACCAGAAGACAAGACATACAAACTGTGGTGAGCTACATTGCTTGTGTAACATTAGCTAGTAGCTATCCATTTTTCACTCATGCACGGCCGGAAAAGTGAACAGAAATACAACGGTGAGTTACGGTGCTATCTTGCGGCTGTCTTCACCAAGAGCTCCAGGATGCTTTCGCTTCAAGTGGTCGTTCATTGCAGATGTACTGCTGTGATAGGCCATTTCAATTTTGCACAGTTTACAGAGCACCATTTTGTTTGTTTTTTGTATGAAGTACTCCCACACTTTGGACGATCGTGGGCGAGGTTTTTTAGCTGCCGGCTCTGCCTCCTCCATGTTTCCACTGGTCGCAGCCATGTTGTTTATTTGCGACGCACCAACGCACATTACGCAAGTCGACGTATTGACGTAGTCGATTACGTTGACGCGTCGTCCCAGCCCTACAGCCATCTGGGGTGTGCATGGAGTTGTGTTCTTTTTGTGGAAAAAGTCCTCCACACTGCTTTGCCTCCTGAAAATAAAAAAAGCACACATTTCTTATCATGTGTAGGCCCCTCAATTTCCACCTCACTGCTATGTTTAGCCAACTTGAATGCCAACATGGCCATTTAGAAGTCTGTCCATCACCACAACACATAGCTAGCTAGTAGCTACATGGCTAGCTAACGTTACTCTCGCTGCTATGTTATGATTAGCTAAATTGATGCTAACGTAGCATGCAAGCTACGAGCTAGATAACGTAGGTGCGAGCACCACAATGACAATAGGCTACCGTAGCTAGCCAGCTACATAGTTAACGTTACTAACACCAGAAGACAAGACATACAAACTGTGGTGAGCTACATTGCTTGTGTAACATTAGCTAGTAGCTATCCATTTTTCACTCATACACGGCCGGAAAAGTGAACAGAAATACAACGGTGACTTACGGTGCTATCTTGCGGCTGTCTTCACAAAGAGCTCCAGGATGCTTTCGCTTCAAGTGCTCGTTCATTGCAGATGTACTTCTGTGATAGGCCATTTCAATTTTGCACAGTTTACAGAGCACCACATTGTTTGGTTTTTGTATGAAGTACTCCCACACTTTGGACGATCGTGGGCGACGTTTTTTAGCTGCCGGCTCTGCCTCCTCCATGTTTCCACTGGTCGCAGCCATGTTGTTTATTTGCGACGCACCGCCGCGCATTACGCAAGTCGACGTATTGACGCATCGTCCCAGCCCTAAACAACAATAATAATAATAACCAATAATAATTATGCATGAACGTTTCAGCAATCAAACACATATACCCAGTATATAAATAGGTTGATAAGGTGAAATAAAAGGTGAATATGAAAGTTATTATAGGTCTTAAAATTTAAAAAAATGAATTAAATGTGGGGGTCCCTGTTCTGTTTCTCTTCCAAAGGGTGCTTGGGCTGAAAAAGGTCGAAGACCCATGTCATAGAGCATTGAATAGGAGTTATACAATAAATAATATTTCATGACGTGAACTTACCATACAAATTCTCCTCTATTTCCTCTCCTCCTTCCTTTTCTTTCTCCACCACGTCTTCTCCTCCTTCCTTCTCCTCTTTCACTACCACATTCAATTCCAGTGTTTGACTGCAGTCCTCCAGCTTCACTGTCACCATCTCTGTATCCGGCTGTGTGCTTGTCTGGGCTGGAGAACCACAGCCAGAACCCAGGGACTCTGTGGACTTGGGTTCAGACGTGGTAGCTGGGCTGTGAGGTGGATCTGTGTAGTGTAAACAAAGGAAGAGGCATACACAGTGGAGAGTTATTTTCACAAAGATACAGATTAGCAAAAACCCAACAGAGGTTAAGCTGAAATAGCTGCATCCACTGCTCAACTGGCAGTATTCAAGGCCACAGATCAGAGAACTGTTTCACAAGCCTCCTCAGATGGCATGAATTCTTATGTGGATATGGTAAAAGGGAAAAGGGAGGCTGTCATTGCTTTAAACCCTTCGTCAAAGGAATATGAGGCT
The DNA here is from genome assembly GCF_963989245.1 of Nansenia antarctica. Lineage (NCBI taxonomy): Eukaryota > Metazoa > Chordata > Actinopteri > Argentiniformes > Microstomatidae > Nansenia > Nansenia antarctica. Next base: position 13,825,262 of record NC_137679.1, on the reverse strand, counting down.
AGCTTGTGGGAACCAACACCACACAGCAACTTGATAAAATGGGCAGTACCAACCAATACACGACCCAAGGATACTGCACAGTGGGTTAAAGCTGCTGTACAACGCCAAGTTAACTGCAAAGGACAACAGCAGCAAAGCAGTATAGTGGGAGCATCACAACAGTATCGACACCAATCAGGAACCCTTCAGGAAACAGAACATCACACCATTCAGAATCTGCCTAGAGACATACTTACCATCATGCACAGGCAGAATGAAATAACAACTGCTCTGGTGCAGCAGCAGCAGTCCATGTCTCTTCCACCACGAGATATTCCCATATTTGAAGGGGACCCTTTCCAATACAACTCATTTATCAAGGCCTTTGAACAACAACTTTTACTAAACGTAAAAATAAAATCATAAAATCGTGATAAGACTTTTTAATACTTATTAAGGGGCTTGATTTATCAACTTTTAATACTTTTCAAGACACCGCGGATACCCTGAGAGAGGGAGAGAGGAGGGGAAGAGAGAGGAGGGGGGAGAGGAGAGAGGGAGGGGGAGAGGAGAGAGGGAGAGAGAGAGAGAGGAGGGGGGGAGAGATGAGAGAGAGAGAGATGGAGAGAGAGAGATGGAGAGAGGAGAGAGAGAGACAGACAGAGAGAGAGACAGAGAGAGATAGAGAGACAGAGAGAGAGAGAGAAAGACAGAGAGAGAGAGAGAAAGACAGAGAGAGAGAGACAGAGAGACAGAGAGAGAGAGGAGACAGGAGAGGAGGGACCAGAGGGAGAGAAGAGGAGGAGAGTGAGAGAGGAGAGGAGAGAGGAGAGGAGGAGAGGAGAGAGGAGAGGAGGAGAGGAGGAGAGGAGAGTGAGAGAGGAGGAGAGGAGAGGAGAGTGAGAGAGGAGAGGAGGAGAGGAGGGGTCGTGGTGCGTCTTACCGGGCAGGGGGATGTGCATGCCTGGCAGCGGGACCCTGAAGGGGGGCACCATGACGGGGGGGAAGCCGGGCAGCGTGGGCTGGGCCTGGTGGTGGTAGGGGGGGGGCAGCCCCCCGGGGAGGCCCTGGGCTAGCAGGGACATGGTGGGGACCCCCCCCACCGCCATGGGGGCGGCCAGGCCCGCCACGCTCACCACCGCCACGGGGGCCGCGCCCGGGACCGCCGGGGAGGAGGGGGGGGCGGCCTGGGCCACGGCCGGGGGGGGCAGGTCTGGGACCGCCGGATCTGGGGGGGGGGGGGGGGAGGGGGGGTTATAACACACAGAGAGAGAGAGAGAGAGACACACAAACATGCACCGTAACCAGCAGAGGGTGAGTTTTTGACACAGACAGAGAGACAAAGAGAGAGAGACAGACAGACAGAGAGAGACAGACAGAGACAAAGAGAGAGAGACAGACAGACAGACAGAGACAGACAGAGAGAGACAGAGAGAGAGACAGAGAGAGAGACAGACAGAGACAAAGAGAGAGAGAGAGACAGACAGAGAGACAGACAGAGAGAGAGACAGAGAGAGACAGAGAGAGACAGAGAGAGGGACAGACAGGCCTCTCTGTTCTACATCTGTGTGAACACTGCCCTCTGCTGGAGAGACATGACATGACACGCTTAGGTTGAGGGTTCGACAACAACACAATGGATTGGGTGAGTAATCCCCACTGCTACCTAGTTAACTAGAACACTGCTACCTAGTTAACTAGAACACTGCTACCTAGTTAACTAGAACACTACTTTACATTGTTAGCTAGTTAACTAGAACACTACTTTACATTGTTACCTAGTTAACTATAACACTACTTTACATTGTTACCTAGTTAACTACAACACTACTTTACATTGTTAGCTAGTTAACTACAACACTACTTTACATTGTTACCTAGTTAACTAGAACACTACTTTACATTGTTAGCTAGTTAACTACAACACTACTTTACATTGTTACCTAGTTAACTACAACACTACTTTACATTGTTACCTAGTTAACTAGAACACTACTTTACATTGTTACCTAGTTAACTAGAACACTACTTTACATTGTTACCTAGTTAACTAGAACACTACTTTACATTGTTACCTAGTTAACTAGAACACTATTTACATTGGTACCTAGTTAAGTAGAACACAACTTTACATTGTTAGCTAGTTAACTACAACACTACTTTACATGGTTAGCTAGTTAACTACAACACTACTTTACATTGTTAGCTAGTTAACTACAACACTACTTTACATTGTTACCTAGTTAACTAGAACACTACTTTACATTGTTAGCTAGTTAACTACAACACTACTTTACATTGTTACCTAGTTCACTAGAACACTACTTTACATTGTTAGCTAGTTAACTAGAACACTGCTTTACATTCTTACCTAGTTAACTAGAACACTACTTTACATTGTTAGCTAGTTAACTAGAACACTACTTTACATTGTTACCTAGTTAACTACAACAATACTTTACATTGTTACCTAGTTAACTAGAACACTACTTTACATTGTTACCTAGTTAACTAGAACACTACTTTATATTGTTAGCTAGTTAACTACAACACTACTTTACATTGTTACCTAGTTAACTAGAACACTACTTTACATTGTTAGCTAGTTAACTAGAACACTGGTTTACATTCTTACCTATATAACTATAACACTACTTTACATTGTTACCTAGTTAACTAGAACACTACTTTACATTGTTACCTAGTTAACTACAACACTACTTTACATTGTTACCTGGTTAACTACAACACTACTTTACATTGTTACCTAGTTAACCAGAACACTACTTTACATTGTTAGCTAGTTAACTAGAACACTACTTTACATTGTTACCTAGTTAAAAACAACAGTACTTTACATTGTTACCTAGTTAACTAGAACACTACTTTACATTGTTACCTAGTTAACTAGAACACTACTTTACATTGTTAGCTAGTTAACTAGAACACTACTTTACATTGTTACCTAGTTAACTAGAACACTACTTTACAGTGTTACCTAGTTAACTAGAACACTATTTACATTGTTACCTAGTTAACTAGAACACTACTTTACATTGTTAGCTAGTTAACTAGAACACTGCTTTACATTCTTACCTAGTTAACTATAACACTACTTTACATTATTACCTAGTTAACTAGAACACTACTTTACATTGTTAGCTAGTTAACTAGAACACTACTTTACATTGTTACCTAGTTAACTAGAAACTACTTTACATTGTTAGCTAGTTAACTAGAACACTACTTTACATTGTTACCTAGTTAACTACAACACTACTTTACATTAGGGCTGTCCCAAACGACTATTTTTCTAACGATTAATCTATCGATTGTTTTTCCGGTTAGTCGATTATAATTTACCGATTGGTCTGACGATTATTTTTTTGCTGTTCGATTAATGTATCACTTAATTTTCCCCAAATAAATGTCAAAAACTTCTCTTATCAACATTTCAGTATTTTATTTAATTATTCTTGTACAAATATATAGATTAGGCTTCTGCACTGCAGGGCAATATTCCACAACAAAAAATATCCTCTCTTTCTTACAGTCCAACATAAAATATAATATTATAAAATATAAAAGGAAAAGTGCAAGTAATGCAGTAAATTCTGTAAAAAAGTGAAATTCTAACCGGAATACGGTATACCTCTCAGTAACAATCTTTAACAATAACAATCTCAGTAACTAACAATATAACATTCTCCCCCTCCCACGCTCCTCTCAGCCATCTGGGGTGTGCATGGAGTCGTGTTCTTTTTGTGGAAAAAGTCCTCCACACTGCCTCCTGAAAATAAAAAAAGCACACATTTCTTATCATGTGTAGGCCCCTTAATTTCCACCTCACTGCTATGTTTAGCCAACTTGAATGCCAACATGGCCATTTAGAAGTCTGTCCATCACCACAACACATAGCTAGCTAGTAGCTACATAGCTAGCTAACGTTACTCTCGCTGCTATGTTATGATTAGCTAAATTGATGCTAACGTAGCATGCGAGCTACGAGCTAGATAACGTACAGTAGGTGCGAGCACCACAATGACAATAGGCTACCGTAGCTAGCCAGCTACATGGCTAACGTTACTAACACCAGAAGACAAGACATACAAACTGTGGTGAGCTACATTGCTTGTGTAACATTAGCTAGTAGCTATCCATTTTTCACTCATACACGGCCGGAAAAGTGAACAGAAATACAACGGTGACTTACGATGCTATCTTGCGGCTGTCTTCACAAAGAGCTCCAGGATGCTTTCGCTTGAGGTGCTCGTTCATTGCAGACGTACTGCTGTGATAGGCCATTTCATTTCTGCACAGTTTACAGACCACCACATTCTTTTCTTTTTTTGTAAAGTACTCCCATACTTTGGACGGTCGTGGGCGAAGTCTTTTAGCTGCCGGCTCTGCCTCCGTGTTTGCACTGGTCGCAGCCATGTTGTTTATTTGCGACGCACCGACGCAAGTCGACATATTGACGTAGTCGATTACGTCGACGCGTCGTCCCAGCCCTACAGCCATCTGGGGTGTGCATGGAGTTGTGTTCTTTTTGTGGAAAAAGTCCTCCACACGGCTTTGCCTCCTGAAAATAAAAAAAGCACACATTTCTTATCATGTGTAGGCCCCTTAATTTCCACCTCACTGCTATGTTTAGCCAACTTAAATGCCAACATGGCCATTTAGAAGTCTGTCCATCACCACAACACATAGCTAGCTAGTAGCTACATGGCTAGCTAACGTTACTCTCGCTGCTATGTTATGATTAGCTAAATTGATGCTAACGTAGCATGCAAGCTACGAGCTAGATAACGTAGGTGCGAGCACCACAATGACCATAGGCTACCGTAGCTAGCCAGCTACATAGTTAACGTTACTAACACCAGAAGACAAGACATACAAACTGTGGTGAGCTACATTGCTTGTGTAACATTAGCTAGTAGCTATCCATTTTTCACTCATACACGGCCGGAAAAGTGAACAGAAATACAACGGTGACTTACGGTGCTATCTTGCGGCTGTCTTCACAAAGAGCTCCAGGATGCTTTCGCTTCAAGTGCTCGTTCATTGCAGATGTACTGCTGTGATAGGCCATTTCAATTTTGCACAGTTTACAGAGCACCACATTGTTTGTTTTTTGTATGAAGTACTCCCACACTTTGGACGATCGTGCGTGAGGTTTTTTAGCTGCCGGCTCTGCCTCCTCCATGTTTCCACTGGTCGCAGCCATGTTGTTTATTTGCGACGCACCGCCGCGCATTACGCAAGTCGACGTATTGACGCGTCGTCCCAGCCCTAAACAACAATAATAATAATAATAACCAATAATAATTATGCATAATCGTTTCAGCAATCATAAACACATATACCCAGTATATAAATAGGTTGATAAGGTGAAATAAAAGGTGAATATAAAAGTTATTATAGGTCTTTTTTTTTTATTTTTATGAATTAAATGTGGGGGTCCCTGTTCTGTTTCTCTTCCAAAGGGTGCTTGGGCTGAAAAAGGTCGAAGACCCATGTCATAGAGCATTGAATAGGAGTTATACAATAAATAATATTTCATGACGTGAACTTACCATACAAATTCTCCTCTATTTCCTCTCCTCCTTCCTTTTCTTTCTCCACCATGTCTTCTCCTCCTTCCTTCTCCTCTTTCACTATCACATTCAATTCCAGTGTTTGACTGCAGTCCTCCAGCTTCACTGTCACCATCTCTGGATCCGGCTGTGTGCTTGTCTGTGCTGGAGAACCACAGCCAGAACCCAGGGACTCTGTGGACTTGGGTTCAGACATGGTAGCTGGGCTGTGAGGTGGATCTGTGTAGTGTAAACAAAGGAAGAGGCACACATAGTGGAGAGTTAATTTCACAAAGATACAGATTAGCAAAAACCCAACAGAGGTTAAGCTGAAATAGCTGCATCCACTGCTCAACTGGCAGTATTCAAGGCCACAGATCAGAGAACTGTTTCACAAGCCTCCTCAGATGGCATGAATTCTTATGTGGATATGGTAAAAGGGAAAAGGGAGGCTGTCATTGCTTTAAACCCTTCGTCAAAGGAATATGAGGCTAGCTTGTGGGAACCAACACCACACAGCAACTTGATAAAATGGGCAGTACCAACCAATACACGACCCAAGGATACTGCACAGTGGGTTAAAGCTGCTGTACAACGCCAAGTTAACTGCAAAGGACAACAGCAGCAAAGCAGTATAGTGGGAGCATCACAACAGTATCGACACCAATCAGGAACCCTTCAGGAAACAGAACATCACACCATTCAGAATCTGCCTAGAGACATACTTACCATCATGCACAGGCAGAATGAAATAACAACTGCTCTGGTGCAGCAGCAGCAGTCCATGTCTCTTCCACCACGAGATATTCCCATATTTGAAGGGGACCCTTTCCAATACAACTCATTTATCAAGGCCTTTGAACAACAACTTTTACTAAACGTTTTTAGGACTCAAACTCTTTGGACAGAGTCTAGTTCAGAAAAATACCTACAAAATTCAAGACCTCATAAAATCGTGATATGACTTTTTAATACTTATTAAGGGTCTTGATTTATCAACTTTTAATACTTTTCAAGACACAGCGGATACCCTGAGAGAGGGAGAGAGGAGGGGAAGAGAGAGGAGGGGGGAGAGGAGAGAGAGAGAGAGGAGGGGGGAGAGGAGAGGGAGAGAGAGAGAGGAGGGGGGGAGAGATGAGAGAGAGAGATGGAGAGAGTGAGAGAGAGAGATGGAGAGAGGAGAGAGAGAGAGACAGACAGAGAGAGAGACAGAGAGATAGAGAGACAGAGAGAGAGACAGAGAGAGAGAGAGAGAAAGACAGAGAGAGAAAGAAAGACAGAGAGAGAGAGACAGAGAGAGAGAGAGAGGAGACAGGAGAGGAGGGACCAGAGGGAGAGAAGAGGAGGAGAGGAGGAGAGTGAGAGAGGAGAGGAGAGAGGAGAGGAGGAGAGGAGAGAGGAGAGGAGAGTGAGAGAGGAGGAGAGGAGAGTGAGAGAGGAGAGGAGGAGAGGCCGTGGTGCGTCTTACCGGGCAGGGGGATGTGCATGCCTGGCAGCGGGACCCTGAAGGGGGGCACCATGACGGGGGGGAAGCCGGGCAGCGTGGGCTGGGCCTGGTGGTGGTAGGGGGGGGGCAGCCCCCCGGGGAGGCCCTGGGCTAGCAGGGACATGGTGGGGACCCCCCCCACCGCCATGGGGGCGGCCAGGCCCGCCACGCTCACCACCGCCACGGGGGCCGCGCCCGGGACCGCCGGGGAGGAGGGGGGGGCGGCCTGGGCCACGGCCGGGGGGGGCAGGTCTGCGACCGCCGGATCTGGGGGGGGGGAGGGGGGGTTATAACACACAGAGAGAGAGAGACACACAAACATGCACCGTAACCAGCAGAGGGTGAGTTTTTAGACACAGACAGAGAGACAAAGAGAGAGAGACAGACAGACAGAGAGAGAGACAGAGAGAGAGAGACAGAGGGAGAGAGAGACAGACAGAGAGAGAGAGAGACAAAGAGAGAGAGACAGACAGACAGAGAGAGAGAGAGACAGACAGAGAGACAGAGAGAGACAGAGAGAGAGACAAAGAGAGAGAGACAGACAGAGAGAGAGACAGACAGAGAGAGAGACAGAGAGAGAGAGAGACAGAGGGACAGACAGGCCTCTCTACATCTGTGTGAACACTGCCCTCTGCTGGAGAGACATGACATGACACGCTTAGGTTGAGGGTTCGACAACAACACAATGGATTGGGTGAGTAATCCCCACTGCTACCTAGTTAACTAGAACACTACTTTACATTGTTAGCTAGTTAACTAGAACACTACTTTACATTGTTACCTAGTTAACTATAACACAACTTTACATTGTTACCTAGTTAACTAGAACACTACTTTACATTGTTAGCTAGTTAACTAGAACACTACTTTACATTGTTACCTAGTTAACTACAACACTACTTTACATTGTTAGCTAGTTAACTAGAACACTACTTTACATTGTTACCTAGTTAACTACAACACTACTTTACATTGTTACCTAGTTAACTAGAACACTACTTTACATTGTTACCTAGTTAACTAGAACACTACTTTACATTAGGGGTGCAACGGTTCTCGGTTTTTTTACGGACGGTACGGTTTGCGTTCCACGGCTCAATTCACTAGTGAACCGTGACGGTTTTCGGTTTATGCTGCGATTTGGCTGCGTTCGTAAATTAGCTCTGAGAGCGCCGCAACAGTTTGAGGAAGCCCCGGATTCCTACAAGTCTGCGGTGTGGGGTCATTTCGCTTTTCCCGTTGAATACGACAATAAGGGGGGGGAAACAGTGGACAGAAATATTACTGTCTGCAAGCTCTGCTTAAAGCGTGTGCCATATGCAAATGGTTGCACCTCTAACATGAACCAGCATATTCGCCGCTACCACTCAACGATAACACTGACTGGGAGCAGGAAAGCCAGTCAGGCAGCGTCAGTGAGCAGACAGCAGTCTCTCTCTGATGCGTTCGGACAGACGTACACTACCACTTCAGAGAAACACAAAAAAATAACCAATGCAGTGGGGATGTTCATTGCAAAGGATTTGCAGCCCTTTTCGGTGGTTGGAGATTTGGGTTTTCGAAATCTGATAAACAGATCGGCTGCTTTGCGCACGTCGTAAATCTCGCCGCCAAGAAGGCAGTGGCAATAACCCCGGTGTCCCGCCTCCTGGGTAAGATCAGACATGCAGTCACTTTCTTCCACAAAAGCACCACAGCCCACCATATTCTGACAATATGTTAGATATGTTAGACTTACCAAAACACAAATTAATCCACGATGTCGCAACTCGTTGGAATACAACACATGACATGTTGGAACGCTATGTGGAAAGTGTTACTTTTGTAGTGTGAATTTGTTTTCCTCCTGTTTGTATACGGGCTACCAGCTGTCAAGGCTAAAGTGCACTTTTACTTTAGAAAGTGTTTATTTATTTTTGGACATTTGAAAGTGTTTTTTGTTTATATACAATTATATATACATTATATACATAACATATACATGTGTATGTTAAAGTTCCATATTATGTATAAGCAAAATAAAGTAAAGTAACAGTTTGTAAATAAATAGTAGCATTTGTTTCTGAACCGAACCGTACCGAAAACCGTGACCCAAAATACCGAACCGTACCGAACCGTGGGCCAACTGAACCGTTGCACCCCTACTTTACATTGTTAGCTAGTTAACTAGAACACTACTTTACATTGTTACCTAGTTAACTACAACACTACTTTACATTGTTACCTAGTTAACTATAACACTACTTTACATTGTTACCTAGTTAACTAGAACACTATTTACATTGGTACCTAGTTAACTAGAACACTACTTTACATTGTTAGCTAGTTAACTACAACACTACTTTACATTGTTAGCTAGTTAACTACAACACTACTTTACATTGTTACCTAGTTAACTAGAACACTACTTTACATTGTTAGCTAGTTAACTACACCACTACTGTACATTGTTACCTAGTTAACTAGAACACTACTTTACATTGTTAGCTAGTTAACTAGAACACTGCTTTACATTGTTACCTAGTTAACTAGAACACTACTTTACATTGTTACCTAGTTAACTACAACAATACTTTACATTGTTAGCTAGTTAACTAGAACACTACTTTACATTGTTACCTAGTTAACTAGAACACAACTTTACATTGTTACCTAGTTAACTAGAACACTACTTTACATTGTTAGCTAGTTAACTACAACACTACTTTACATTGTTACCTAGTTAACTAGAACACTACTTTACGTTGTTAGCTAGTTAACTAGAACACTGCTTTACATTCTTACCTAGTTAACTATAACACTACTTTACATTGTTAGCTAGAACACTACTTTACATTTGTTACTAGTGTTGTTCCGATACCATTTTTTGATCCCGATCCCGATACCGATACCTGACCGTGCAGTACTTGCCGATACCGAGTACCGATCCGATACCACGGCGTTTGAAAAAACAAAACAAAAAAACATGTTTTTTGAGCCGCATACTCACCTCGATGTAAAATTATTGCTAACACTTAGTCTGGCACTGCTCAAAACCTTTGTAAAACTCGTAAAGTTTTTGTAAAACTTAAGTAAAAAAAAAAAAAAAAAACTTACGTTTTTGTAAAGTACTCGCCGATACCGATCCCAGCATTTTTGTGCGTATCGGTGGCCATGCCGATACTAGTATCGGTATCGGAACAACACTATTTGTTACCTAGTTAACTAGAACACTACTTTACATTGTTACCTAGTTAACTAGAACACTACTTTACATTGTTACCTAGTTAACTAGAACACTACTTTACATTGTTACCTAGTTAACTAGAACACTACTTTACATTGTTACCTAGTTAACTAGAACACTATTTACATTGTTACCTAGTTAACTAGAACACTACTTTACATTGTTAGCTAGTTAACTAGAACACTACTTTACATTGTTAGCTAGTTAACTAGAACACTACTTTACATTGTTACCTAGTTAATAGGGCTGGGTTCAAAAAATCGATTTCCCGATTCTGAATCGATCTTCATTAAATGAGCGATTATCGATTCATAAATCCCGAGATCGATCTTTCTTTTTTCTTTTTTCTTTTTTTTTGCTTGCAGCTTCAACCCGCAACGAGATCTCGTGGCCAGATCTCGCCCTACAAGAATTTATCATATCTCACGCAACGTGAGGTCTCAACACTAAAATCTAAAAACATGGCGATGGCAGGGACACTCAAGTCACCACCAGGCTTAAAGTCAGATGTCTGGGTGCATTTTGGAATTAAAAAATGTGACGATAGAGATGAGCTGGACAAAAGCAGAGTCATATGTAAGCTGTGCGCAGTGGAAGTTAAATTTAGTGGAAACACCACAAATCTACGGAAACACTTATTGAGGCATCACCCTGACGTGAAACACGGAACAGCAGATCCGAAACAGACCTCGCTGATAAAGACGTTTGGTTGCAAATTGCAATCAAATTCTCCCCGTGCCCAACAAATTACAGAGGCTGTAGCACATTTTATTTGCAAGGATATACGCCCGTACAGCGTTGTTGAAAATGCTGGATTTCGAAAACTCGTCACTGTATTAGAACCACGCTACGTGTTACCGACACGCAAACAGTTAAGTGAAGTGATAGTCCCTGACATGTCCGCGCAGGTGAAACGTGACATCGCAACTTCACTTCAGCAAGCAGAGAGAGTTGCCATAACGTGTGACAGCTGGACATCCAGAGCAATGGATTCGTACCTGACAATCACTTGCCACTTTATCAATGATGACTGGAGTCTCACGTCTCATGTTCTTCAGACTAGGGCAGTTGAAACCAGCCACACTGCAAGTAATCTCGCTGACCTGTTGTCCGAGGCGATACAAGATTGGGAGCTTACAAACAAAGATCCAGTCATCATAACGGACAATGCTGCAAATATGGTCCGCGCTGTGCATTTGATGGAGCGACTGCACATTGGCTGTTTTGCGCACACGCTCAATTTAGCTTCACAAGCAGCTCTCAAAATCCCAGCTGTCGCGCGCTTGCTTGGCCGCGTGAGGCGTATCACGTAATTTTTCCATCGCAGTACTACGGCAAACCACACGCTCAAAGAGAAACAACGGATGCTGGAGCTGCCTGCTCATAAGCTTGTGATTGACGTGGTGACCCGGTGGAACAGCGCTCTGGACATGCTGGAACGCTTCCTGGAGCAGCAACCAGCCATCTCAGCAACTCTGATGTCACCTGAAGTGCGCAGGAACGAAAGCGATCTCTGCACTCTGACAGAGGCTGACATAACGGTCGCAGAAGATGTGGTGAAAGCTCTTGGGCCGATGAAGGCAGCCACACTGGTGATGTCTGAAGAGAACTCCCCGACTGTCTCCGTTATTGCGCCTCTCCAGGCACAGCTACTGGAGAAGATGAGCAGTGACCCCCACGACTCCACAGTGATTAAGGACCTCAAGACTGCTATATACAACAACTTCAATTCAAGGTATGCTCAGGCCTACTTAACGTCACTGTGTGTGTGTGTGGTAAGTAACCTTGAGTTATGAAACGAATACAGTGGGTCTCTAAAAGGCTACTTAATTTGTAACCCCTGTGTTAAGTTATTAGAATTTTACATGCTAAAATATTAGAAGTTGTATTAAGAAAATACATGGTGCATGCGTGAGTCAGTCAGTCTGTGCATGCATGTAACTGTATGCATGCAATGTGTTATGTAATGTAATGAAATGTGTTTTAAGTTAAAACAAATTAAATCTCTTTTAAGATATGCAGCCCTGAAGGACAAGCTGTATGTAACATCAGCATTAGATCCTCGCTTCAAGGCCCTGCCCTTCTTATTTGATGAGGTCCGAGACGACACATTCGATAGATTGATGACTGAAGCTGCTGGTCTGGAGCAAGCAGAGGCATCTAATGTAAGTTGACATGTAGAAATAACTTATTGTTACTGTATACTACAGTATTTTAATAATCATTAATCAATTATTAATCAATTATGTTTATTCCTGAATATTTTCATCTTTCCAACAGCAAGAATCTGATGGTGATGGAGCTGAGGATGAGGAGGCTGTGCAGCAGGAAGACAACACCCTTGGTCCTCCTGTTGAAGTGGCTTATGCCCCTTCTCCATTAAAGAGGTCAAAGGAATCCTCTGCACTGATGTCTCTCCTTGGACCAGCCTACACCCCAAAAGCCATAGGACCACAGAAATCTCTGGCTGAGAAGGCAAAGGAAGAAGTGAAAAGATACAGGGAAGTAAAACCTGTTCCACTCTCTGAAAACCCCCTGGCCTGGTGGAAGGTGCATGCAGGGGAGTATCCCCTTTTGGCACGCCAAGCAAAGCGGTCTCTGTGTGTCCCCGGGACCAGTGTCGCTTCTGAGAGAGTTTTCTCAACCGCTGGTGATATCGTTACTGCACAGAGAAGCTGCCTCACTCCGCAACATGTAGATCAGCTCCTTTTTTTGCAGAAGAATCTTTCAATCTCCAAAAAGTGAGAAAGCAGTAATGAAGGGCTTTAGTTTCATGGACATTATGGTTTACAATGTGTTTTTTTGTTCCCCAAAATACCCTAATCTATTGCACTATTTTCGTTTGAGTTTTGCACATTTTTATTTTGTATATATAAACCCCTCAAAAAACGTTCGGAAACGTTTTTTAAATTATTATTATTACCGGTAGGCTATGTTTGTAGCCCCTTTATTTACATCGGCTGCAGTAAAGCACGTTAAAAAGCACTTTTTGTAGTTGCAAAATGTTGGTCAATGATGTTCATTTATGTTCCAATAAAAAGTACATTGATGTAACTGCTTTGGAGTCAATTCATTGATATGTTTAACAATGTTACATGTTATAGGGTTCCTTGAACCATTTATAGCATTAGTTCTGAGAATCTCTTTCATATTCAAGCAAAACATGTATATTGTAACTAGATCGAATCGGAATCGAATCGAATCGAATCGTGAATCGAATCGAAAGCTGTGAATCGGAATCGAATCGTTTTGGGAAATCAGTGGCGATACCCAGCCCTACTAGTTAACTACAACACTACTTTACATTGTTACCTAGTTAACTACAACACTACTTTACATTGTTACCTAGTTAACTACAACACTACTTTACATTGTTCAGGGTATACAGGAATCTTGAGGTTAATTTCAATACCTTTCTAAGACTTTTTAAAGACCTTGTCAATATTTTTCCAGACCTCACCGCCACTTCGAGCTGGAACCGTTTACATCAGTGACACCTTTAACTTAACAGTTTGAGTTTGCAATAGACTAGACCACTAGCATACAACAGAATTTCCGGTTCATCTTTGTTTTTTAATAAAACTAATACATTCACGAACTTTTACTAAACGTTTTTAGGACTCAAACTCTTTGGACAGAGTCTAATTCAGAAAAATACCTACACAATTCAAGACCTCATAAAATTGTGATAAGACTTTTTAATACTTATTAAGGGTCTTGATTTTCCCAAAATTTATTTATCAACTTTTAATACTTTTCAAGAGACCACGGATACCCTGTAATAGACAGGTCTAAGCAATATGGTGGACTCTTGTGATAACACCAATCAAATGTTTTTGAATGCATGCAGGAATCCTAACCACGGCCGAGTTGATTAGTGCCACTAGCTTTTCGGCTTGCCCCTCAGAACAGAGTTACAAGGGGTAGTGGTTGAAATCTTCCCTTATGAAATGGGATAACCCTTCAAGACCCTGATACGTCATCAGTAGTATCATAGAAAAGCATGGACGCTCACAATTCGTTCACAACTTAAGTTTCACACTATCAATCCATCAAACAAGTCATCAAATAATAAACAACAATGAAATCTGATCAGCACGATGGAATGCCTCTGGTCCAATCAAATTACTCGACCCCAGTGTGCGCTCCGGAGCTCTCAGGGCGAATTTACAAACGCAGCCTATGAGTGTGCCTCTGAAACAACTCAGTTTGGAGTGTGCCTCTGAAACAACTCAGTTTGGAGTGTGCCTCTGAAACAACTTTGTTTGGCTACCTGCCTACCTGCAGGCCCCCAAACTTCAGCCCGTTCACTCCGCTCCTCCATCTCTGCTGGCAGACAGGCCCCACCACCTCTAAGTAGGGTTGGGTATCGTTTGGGTTTTATCCGGTACCGGTTACTAACCGATACTTTAAAAACGGTACCGGTACCAAAACGGTACTTAATTCGGTACTTTTGATTTTTTTTTCAATATATATAATATATATATAATAATAATAACACGGTCGACAACATTAAACAGCTTTTCACTTTTTTATTGCTGAGGCACAATAACCACAGTTACTCCTACAACCACAGTTACACCTACAACCACAGTTACACCTACAACCACAGTTACACCTACAACCACAGTTACAACCACAGTTACACCTACAACCACAGTTACACCTACAACCACAGTTACACCTACAACCACAGTTACACCTACAACCACAGTTACACCTACAACCACAGTTACACCTACAACCACAGTTACAACCACAGTTACACCTACAACCACAGTTACAACCACAGTTACAACCACAGTTACACCTACAACCACAGTTACAACCACAGTTACACCTACAACCACAGTTACAACCACAGTTACACCTACAACCACAGTTACAACCACAGTTACACCTACAACCACAGTTACACCTACAACCACAGTTACACCTACAACCACAGTTACACCTACAACCACAGTTACACCTACAACCACAGTTACACCTACAACCACAGTTACACCTACAACCACAGTTACACCTACAACCACAGTTACTCCTACAACCACAGTTACACCTACAACCACAGTTACTCCTACAACCACAGTTACACCTACAACCACAGTTACACCTACAACCACAGTTACTCCTACAACCACAGTTACACCTACAACCACAGTTACACCTACAACCACAGTTACAACCACAGTTACACCTACAACCACAGTTACACCTACAACCACAGTTACACCTACAAATCATAGAGGGCGAATGTCCACTGTCCCCCTCTTTAAATAAATAAACGGAAACATTATTACTAACCTGAGGAAATGCTGTCATCATCATCCTCAATGGGAATGGCGATCTCCGCCTCCCCCTCTCCGGAGGTGCTTGCTGCTCAGCCGAAGGGCGGGTGAACTTGCGCAAGCTGTCAAATACGGAGCACCCTTCTACCCTTAAATGTATCGCGTGCGTTGTCAGGTGTTTCATCAAGTTCGATGTGTTGCCTGCTTTACACACGAATGATTTAAAACATTTTGAGCACTTCGCGTTGTTTTCATCGAGCCGGGTGAAATGCAGCCACACTTTAGAACGCTTCATTGCGGTCTTCATTGCGGTCTTCGGCATTCTCGGTGACCTCGTAGCTAGGCTAGCTAGCGAAATTAGATAATATGATTATGATTATTATGATGATAATAATAATATCAATACAATAATACAATAATACAATCACTAACTATATTACTACACTTACTATAAACTCACTCTTCTTCTTCTCAACACAACTGCTCACCTCACTACCACGCACGCACTGATTGGAAATTGGAAACAGGCGATGTCACCCACGTCACGACTCAAGTCACGTGTGGTTGACTGTTGCATGACACCGGACACCAGGGGAAGATTTTTTTTTTTAGAAAAGTACCGAAATGAGGAACCGAAATCTCCTTTGCGATTCGGTACGGGTACATACCGAATGTAAAGTAACCGGTACCTACCGGTACCGATTTTCGGTACCCAACCCTACCTCTAAGCCAACACGGTCATGCTGCCCGGTCACATCTCCACACCTTAACTGCTCCTCCTGAGACATCTATTACCCCCCAGCACTGCGTCTCCTGAGACACCTGCTTTCCCCTATACTGTGTCTCCTAAGATTTCTATTCCCCACCCTGTACTGTTTCTCCAGTGGCTATTTACGGGGGAAAAGTAAAGAAATAATTAGGGCTCTCCCAATTTATACTTCTGCGATGGTCGGTCTGCGTCACGGTTGGTCGGTGTACTCATAGCAGCATTTTTTGTTATGCTTGTTGTAAAGAAAATGTCTATAATGCATTGAAATGACATTAAACTAAGGTAATAAGATGGTTATCATCATTTTCCAAATCTTTATTCATAAGTAATTACAGAAAAAGTAAATGACATTTCTGTCATGGCTTCCGCATTTACAAGAGAGTCGGAATGTGACGCTACCAAGCGGACCAATCACAGTACTTATTTCATTTATTTCTAAATAAACAGGATTGGACATCTCGTATGGGAAGGCTGGGCCTGACGCTTCCACGGGGCGCTCCGTTGGAACGGTGTACTCATAGCGGCATAATAGCGAAAAAATGTTATGCTTGTTGCAAAGAAAATGCCTATAATGCATTGAAATGACATTAAACTAAGATAATAAGATGGTTATCATAAGTTTTCAAACCTATATTAATACGTAATTACATAAAAAGTAAATGACATTTCTGTCATGGCTTCCGCATTGAGAGAGCGTAGGCTACGCCGTAGATTTTACGCAGAAGTATAAACTTTACTTTTACTTCTACTTTACTGTACGTAAGTAGGACATAACTTCGACTGAATGAGAGAGAACACGGCGGGTTGTAGCCAAGGCATAAAGATGGCGCCCAGTTCTTCTACCCTTAGGGGTGCGTTCGTAAATACGCTCTGGAAATCTGATCAGCACTCATGGAATAGCTCTTGTCCAATCAAATGACTTGGTCCCTTTATGACGTTTAACCCAGTGTGCGCTCCGGCGCTCTCAGAGCACATTTACGAACGCACCCGTAGGTTAGCTTAGCATAGCTAGCCAGCCACAGACGGGTCGGCCTGACTGATTTTTCAAGCTTTCCGATTGGGAAAACGTCTCTGTATAAGTATAAACTTATACGTATAAAAATGTTTTACCATCTAATCTAGCTACAGCTACATTACAAGGTTGCTTACATTATATAATAATATCTATTAAGACGCTTCCTTACGGTTGTACATTAAAACGTAGTTAGCTAGCTACTTTACCACTCTGCATAGCTTGACATTGAGAGCTAGCAGCATATCCAGGGTGTTTCATGTTCAAACGGGTTTAGGACGCAGAGGCATGTTGGTGTTCAGCCCGGCTAGCATCCCATATGCCTCAGTCACAAAGAGAACTTGGCTTTACATTCAACGAAGTAGCAGCTAGTTGCAGCCTTTAGTGTAGTAGTGTAATAAAAACTAACCTGTTCTATGTAGCTTTATCTCCGGTAGAAAACGGACGCCTAGCATCGTGCGTAGACGGTGGTTCTCCTCCTTGCAACGGGAGACTTCTCCTTGGTACGCTGACATCGTTTTTTCCATCGCCCCGAATATCTCACAAGCTGCCAGTGTTAATCGCTCCGAGATAAACCCTTTCAACAGCTGTATCTCTGCCATTTTGAGATCCTAAAAGTCGAAAAGCGATCTGGTGGTCAACACATGTGAACTTCCTTCTTCTGCGTCTGGTCGTTCTCTGTTCTTTGACTGTAAAAACGTCGTAACACTATTGCAACACCGCCACCTGCTGTACTGGAGTAATAGCGCAAACAAACGTGAAGATTTGTTGTAGTACGGCGACCTTGAGTGCCATGAAAGGCGCCTTATAAAATAAATTTATTATTATTATTATTATTATTATTATTATGGCGAACTAACTGTTTCATACACTGCTTGAATGAGTGAATGAATGAATCGTTTAATGACCACACGACCAAGGTTGGTGGAATTTGCTGTCGGTACAGATGGAAAAAAACTCAATACAGAAGTGTCAAATACATCAAACATACACACATTACACATGACTATCCCAATAGACAATGTACACGCATAACCACAACAACAAAAAAATCATCAATATTTGCAACTATTAAGTGCAGTACATCCGGCAGGGTTAGTGCAGTGAGTCAGGTGTTGAGAGTCCTGATCAGGGGTGAAAGTGGTTTGAGTTTCTTACAGGAACTATAGGCTACTACCCCAACCTTCATCGTTTCATATTGTTCTCCTCCTGCCCCCAGCTTCATGCATCCCTGAACACACACATCGTGGTGTTGGTGTCGAAATTAGAAACACTTTAGGGCTGCCAAGTTTCACCAAAAGTTTGGAGTGAGAGTTTTTGGTGGTGGAGCGACCCAAAACTGTGCACGTTTTGGTAGCGGCGGCCCCTCTCTCCCACACAATTATTTGTGCTAGTTTCCTGCAATTTTAAACCAGCACAAGAAATGAAAATAATTGGAACATTTGATAAAAAGAGAAATTCAGATAATATATCTTAAGTCTTAATAAACAAATACAGTAGCCTACAGAGTCTAAAACAAAATTGGGCCTAATCAAGTGAACTCAGCCCCTTGGTCAGCAGCAGAAAGACCCTTGGTCATCATCTTATATACAGTGCATTGCTCATAGATGGCTATCATGTTATACAGTACATACCAGGGTTTTTCCTGGGTCAGAATCAAGCCTTGGAGGTTGATGTTGTGCGAGCGCAGTGCGCCCACATTTTCTTTGAGGGACCCCCAATTGTTGTATTTGTATTGTACATTGTAATTATTAATAATAATAATAATAATAATACGATGCGATTTGAAAGTACCAGTAGGCTACCAGATACGTATGCACATATTTTGCTACCAGATACGTATGCACATATTTTGCTACCAGGGTTGCCAGATGGAATTGACAATTTCCAGCCCAACCAGTCTAAAAGCTGCCGAATCCACCCGTCCAGTGTGACCAAAAGTAGCCCAATCTGGCAACACGGCTTGCTTATGGAAGCATATAGTGGACTAAATTCAAATGTTAATGCAATTTGAGATTGCATTTGCATGTTCCACTTTTGCATGCATTCTTTCAGACAATATTCAAATTCAAATGCAATTATAATGAGCGGATGTGTTTCCTAGAACATATACATGCAATTGCTAATCACATTATTGCATTACAATTTGAATATTGACTCAAATAACGCAGGCAAAAGTGGCAAATGAATATGCTATTTTGGGATTGCATAGTCATTTTCACATTAGAATGAAAATTTGAATTTTGTCAGCTACAAAGCGGATGTGTTTACTAGAACATGTAAATGCAATTGCGTATCACATTATTGCATTACAATTTGAATATTGACTCAAATAACGCAGGCAAAAGTGGCAAATGAATATGCTATTTTGGGATTGCATAGTAATTTTCACATTAGAATGAACTTTTGAATTTTGTCAGCTACAAAGCAGCGCATGACTTTGAAAATTAAATGTCAAATGGCTTTGCATTATCATTTTAATATTGACAGCGAATGTGCACATCAGGTACATGAAAATGAAAATGCAAATCATTAGAATTGCATTTGAATTTGAATATTGTCTGAAAGAATGCATGCAAAAGTGGAACATGCAAATGCAATCTCAAATTGCATTAACATTTGAATAAAGTCCACTATATGCTTCCATACGGCGCGACTGTAATCCCGGTCGGACTGTCTCAGTGCACAGTGCTGCCCACCCAACCACGTCGCGTCGCGTCGGGTCTACTGTAAAGCAGGTTAACGTGTCCTTTTCAAAGGTATTAAAATAGACGCAAGGAAACATAACGTCAACCATGTGTTTCCTTGTTGGAAATTATGGATCGTGAATCGTGATTGCTTCTGCACTCTGCAGCAATCGGATTTTGATTGACAGGCAGCTGCATCTCTTCCCCCAACGGCGTTCCGGCACAGAAAGTCTTGCCGGAACGCAGCACCGGACCGTTCCGGCCCACTTTCACCTATGGTCCTGATAGCAGAGGGGGAAAAACAGTTTTTGAAACGGGATGTTTTGGTGGCCAGGGATCAGTAGTGCCGTCCAGAGGGCAACAGTTGAAACAGGTGGTGAGCAGGTTTGTGTATACTGGTGAGACTGAGAACGCCACAGGCCACGGTCTGAGCTACACCTCAGTGATGGACCTTTTGCCATTCAGTGTGCTCGGTGGAGGCATCTGTCTCTATCTACTTCTCTCGGGAGACATTCAGCTGAATCCCGGTCCAGTTACAACCAGGCAGGCTACACGTTTGGCCAGAGAGCAGCTGTGCCTTTCCCAGGCAAATGTTGCTAGCGACGCCATTGTCGTCAAACCGGCACCAGCAGCGGACTTCCTGGATTCAGACGAGGCTATCAAAACAAAGGGTAGCTATGCTAACAACATTAGCCCCCCACCTAGCTTCCACCAGCTATCCAGACTCTCCCCCCCCTCCCTCCCCCACCCGGCGACGACCCCCCCTCCTCCACCCGGAGACTCTCTACCGAAACCGTTGAACAATGGGCGACCCCCCCCATCCCCCAATCCTCAACTTGACGATGACCTTCTTCTTCTTCGGCGTATGGGTAGTTGTTTTTCCTCTCCACTCCACCAGGCTCGGGGCCGAGGGGCTACCCTTTTACCACCCCGAGACCTGGTTGAGGGGCTCACCCGGGCTATATTTCTGGACACCCCTCCAGAAGCCACGTCATCGTCTCGTCATCTAATACCGACAGACCATGCATCCCGTTGGGTGGGTGGTACACCGGGCAATCCAGGATAATATGGTCTGCGGTTTGGTCCTCTGCGCCACACTCGCACGACGCATTTGGGGCCAAGCCCCATCTGTGCATTGATGAGCGGAAACGCCCGACGCCGGTCCGGAGACGATTGAGCCTCACCCAGGATAGCCTTGGCAAGTCCATCCCGAGGGGCTCAGCGCCGGCGACTGGGATGTGGTCGCGGAGTTTGGAGGTGTTAGCCTCCCACTCCGCGCGCCACATATAATCCGCCCATCCTGCCGCACTGATGTTGAGATCTCTGCATTGCTGCCTGAGATCCTGTGCGGCAGGCACAAATGGGTGTCTCGACTTGAGACGCCGGGAGGGCTCCGCTGTTATAGTGAGCCTATCATGGAGCAGATGGTTATTAAGCTCCGCGGCCCGGCAGGCGAGACGTGCTGTGGCTCCCATGCGGCGGTGGCCTGCGGGCTGGATGCCTGCTAGGATGGGAAGGTTGTCCACGGGGGTAGGACGCAGGCATCCTGTCACAATGCGCAAGGCTTCGTTTATAGGCGAGTCGATGAGGCGGGTGTGGGCACTGCGACACCATACTGGGGCACAGTATTCACTAGTTGAATAAACGAGGGCTAGGGCTGCCGTGCGCAAGGTCCTTGCGCCGGCGCCCCAGCCCGAGCCAACCAGTCGCCTCATCAACGCCACACGAGCTGTTAACTTCTTGCGCAGTGACTCGAGGTGTCGGCGAAACGTGAGCGTCCTGTCCAATGTCACGCCGAGATAGATTGGCTCAGCGGAACATGGCAGGGGAGTTCCATCTAGGTGTACTCTAAGCTCACGTTTAGCCTCCCTGTTGTTAAGGTGGAAGGCAGCCGACACCGTCTTTGCCTCGCTAAGCTTCAATCTCCATTTCCGGAAGTATGCCACTAGTGTCTGCATGTCCTGGCTCAGAATCCCCTCCACAGACTGCCAATTTCCAGCAGAGTACACCACTGCGAGGTCGTCTGCGTAGGCGTACTTCCGCGAGAGTGTGTTGGGCAGGTCATAGGTATAGATATTATAGAGGAGGGGGGCCAGGACCGATCCCTGAGGGACGCCGTTCTTAAGGCGTCGAAGCCTGCTTAGCTGTCCGCGACCGGTGGTGAGGGTAAAGCTGCGGTTACGGATGAGCTCCATGATCATTCTGACCATGTGCCTGTCCGGCAGCAGGCGGAGCAGCTTGCAGGAGAGGCCGCGATGCCATACGGTATCGTAGGCAGCCGTCAGGTCTATAAAGACGGCCCCGGCCTTCTTTTTTGCCGAAAAGCAATCCTCGATGTCTTGAGTCATAAGGGTGACTTGATCTACGGTCGACCTCCCGCGTCGGAACCCGGCCTGCTCACGTGGGAGCAGCGGGTCGACAATTGGTTCGATGCGGGCGTAGATGAGACGCTCGAGGATCTTGAAGGGGATGCATAACAGAGAGATGGGACGGTAACTCTTAGGGTCCCCTTCAGGCTTATTCGGTTTAGGGATCGCAACAACTAGGGCTCTTCGCCAGATTTTGGGGATCTTGAGTTGGCGCAAACAGGAAGTGAGGAACGCTCTCAGCCAGGACTTCAAGGCGGGTGCGGCATGGAGAATAAGCTCCGGGCAGATGGAATCAGGCCCCGGAGCTTTCCCTGGCTTTAGATGCTGGAGGGCAGCAGCGAACTCCTCCGGGGTGAATTCACCGGAGATGTAGTCACTGCTAGGTGTTGGGGCCCTCCAGAGGTCTGACACTTCTTTTGCCACAAGTCGAGACGACTCGCGGTCTTTGCCCTCGTATGACCCACTTTTCACAAATTGTGATGCGATTTTATTTGCAGAGATGGGGCAGTGACGGGGGGAGTGTCTGGACCTACCAGTGAGATTGTTCATGATACTCCATGCCTTACGGCTGGAGTGCGAGAAGTCGATGGAGTCAATGGCCTCCTCCCAGCGCTCCTGTCTTTTACGGCTGAGTCTTGACAGCAAGGCTGTTGCGAGCCTGTCCGACTCAGCTCCTGCAGGGGCCTGGAGGAAAGCACAGTGGAGCTTCTCACACTCCTCATCCCAACACGGTTTGTAGCTAATGCGACGTCCGCGTGGGATGGATTTTTTTGCCGCTTTCACCAACATGCCACAGAAGTCCCGGTACGCCTCATCCACGTTGTTAGAGTTAGGCGATGGGAGGTGCCTTGTGGATTTGTTGGTAAGGAGGCGGAAGCGTTTCCAGTCGGCCTTTCGGAAGTTCCACCGTTTCACTGGCTCACTCGGAACAAGGTTAACGAGTTTGGCCGTTGTTATCAGTGAGGGTCGATGTTGAGACCTCGGGAACTTTCCTAGCACACGTCTATCGGGGAGCCGGTTGTCAGCGCTGGCACTCGCGAATGCCAGGTCAGGGTTCGTCCCAGTGTTCCAACGACCGGAGCGGAAGCTGGCTGCGCCCTTGGGGTCGTACAACAGGGCCAGGCTGTTATTAGCTGCCCAGACAGCCAGGTTCTCTCCGTCGGGTGAGTTGGTGCGGTAGCCCCAGTCTTCATGCTGGCAATTGAAGTCACCAGCATAGATACAGGGGTGGGGGAACACTGGTAGACACACTGGTGTGATTCGCGAGGGTGGAGGTTTGTAGACGTTGATGATTTTTAGACCGGCAACGTCCACGCACAGCCACTCAATCTCCGAGTCAGCCGGGGATTGGTCAGCGAGAGTCCAGCTCAACCTTTGTTGGACAAACGTGGCGAGGCCATGCTTCCTGCTCAGGGTAGACCCAGCTAGCTCAAAGTTTGGTAGAACTAGCTTGTCTGCTGATATGCAGTGGGTCTCCTGGAGGAGAATGACGAGGGCCTTGGTGGTATTGGCCAGGTGTTCGATGACGTCGATCTTACTGGGGGTTAGTCCTTCGGTGTTCAGCTGCAGTATTCTGGGTTCGAGGTCAGCAGACCTCTCCCCCGGCTGCTGCCGAACACCAGCCCGGGTGAGGGGCCCTGGTTGGCAAACTTTGTTTCGCTTCTTGCTTTTGGCAGTCATTAGCTACTTACGGGGGGCACCACGAGAAGGTGTTTGCCACGCCACATCAACATGCACGGATGCTGAGTGCTCTCTATTCGCTTGTCTAGCTTTAGAGACCCCTCTAGCTTTAGAGACCCCAAACGAGATCGTCGTGACAAATTAGAATCTGTTTGGGTTGAAATTATCTTTAACAAAGCAAAACCGGTGCTGGTTGGTACTATCTACAGACCTCCCGATCAGAATGATTTCTATGATATTCTTGAGGGGTGCTTGGATGACGTTGACTGTGTGGAAAAGATTCTTATTGGGGATTGGAACCTGGACATGCTCAGAAATGAAGCATCCGGCTTCAAATCCTTCACTAGGTTTTCTGAATTACACGGTCTCCGCCAACAAATTACCAAACCCACTAGGGTGTGTATTTCTACTCAAACCACCATAGATCTCATTCTAACATCGGATGAGTCCAAAATCTCCAAGAGTGGGGTTATTGTATGTGGGCTAAGTGATCATTACATGATCTTTTGCACTCGTAAAAAACATAAACCCAAGGCTGGCGGTCATAAAACTGTAACCACTAGATCCCTTAAATCCTATTCTAGTGAGGCCTTAAACCATAAACTGGAGAATCAAGACTGGTTAGATGAACTAAAATGCACACAGGTTGAAGAGGCATGGCTAGGTTTCAAAACCAAATTCCTAAATATTATTGACAGTATAGCCCCCATGAGAACCACCAGGGTTAAAGCCCGATCGGAACCATGGATGAATTCGGACATTCTAAATGCTATGAAAGTCAGAGACCTAAAATGCTCTGAAGTTCAAAAATGCAAATCAAAATTAGTGAAACACTTAAACGAAGATCACAAAACCCACTTTGAGAAAATTCAAAAACAATGCAACAAACTATGCAATCAGGTAATTACCATGACCAAATCTGCTAAGAAAGAATACCTCGATAACAAAATCGAAGAAAACTTAAACAAACCACGTGACCTTTGGAAGCTACTTAACACTAGAACAGCCGTGAGGTGTTAAACAGCACCAGTGAGTACCAAAAAAAATCTACCTTTGCACTCGATCACATTTCAGGACCCTCCTTTCATGACTTTTCCTAGATATGTGCGTTCTACCACCCAGCATTTTTACATTTTCAAAATCGAGTTAGTATAAAGCGTTTTAGCAGTATTTCTGTGTGTGTCTGTGTATTTGTGGCTGCCATCTTTTTCTCCAAGCCTGCAATTCTCTTTTATATCAGCAGAGGTAGCAAGGGGGCACACACTGTGCTCAAATTCAGGCTTCAGTGCTGAATGAGACACAGTGCATAAGACTGATATTTGTGTTTATATATAGGCTACAATAAAAATCAAAATAAGATATGTATATGTGCAGACAGTTATGAAAATGATAAACTGTACAGTATGTCTCCCAATCAATGTTCGTTCAGACAATACAACCAAAGGCGTAAAAATACTGATGTTCTCGTAATGTAATTATAGATATAGCTAAATTAGACTGTAGACTGCTATGGAGGTATATTGAAACCAATATATAGATTATATATATAGATTATATATACAACCTGATTGGATTAAATAAGATTCTGTTGTGATTGTGTTGACATTGTTGTGATTGCAAAATGAATCTTGGTTATGTAATGTGTAAAGAACATGATGACACGAATGCCTATTATGATGATATGCAAAAGGGACAATCTGTGTCTATGAATCTTGAACAATCACCGGTTGAATATGCTAATATAGGAACAGTGCCTAAAACCCCACTTCAAAAGGTTGTTATTCAAAGGCAGCATCCAAAGCCTACTAACACATTGCACAGTAAAAGAGAACATGATCAAATGTCAACAATGAATAATCAGTCAACAATGGATAATCTTATCAATCAAGACACCATGTCCAATGTAGAGCAAAAACATGACATCGCTGATATCCTTCTTACTCAGCAGAAACTTGCTTTACTTCCTGTGAGGGAAATGAATACATTTGATGGAGAGGAGACCCAATGAATTTCCTACCCTTTATGCGTGCTTTTGAACATTGTATTGAGGACAAGACAAGTAGCAATCCAGACAGGCTTTATTTCCTGGAACAGTACACCACTGGACAGTCACGAGACTTGGTGCGTAGCTGCATGCATATGCAACCAGACAGAGGCTATGCTGAAGCTAAGAAGCTACTTGAAAAGAACTTTGGAAATGAAATCAAGATAACCAGTGCCTACATGGAAAAAGCCTTGAACTGGCCAAGCATAAAGGCTGAAGATGGAAAGTCACTACAGGCCTATGCACTGTATTTGAGAGGATGCAACAATGCCATGTAAGACTTGCACTATCTGGAAGAGCTTGATAGCCCATCAAACCTCAGGCTTATTGTTTCTAAGTTGCCCTACAAGTATAGGGATAAATGGAGGTCTATTGCCTGCAATATACTTGAGATTAGTCATG
Source organism: Nansenia antarctica (assembly GCF_963989245.1). Classification (NCBI taxonomy): domain Eukaryota; kingdom Metazoa; phylum Chordata; class Actinopteri; order Argentiniformes; family Microstomatidae; genus Nansenia; species Nansenia antarctica. The sequence continues at coordinate 13,798,741 of NC_137679.1, read as the reverse complement.
GCAGGGCTAAATTCAAAGACCTTATTGGCTTCATTGAAAAACAAGCCACAATTGTTTTAGATCCTTTGAATTTAGCCGTGCCTGTAATGTCAGCCTGTCAGCCCCTAAAACTGCTATAAGCTTGAGAGCCGTGTTTGAAACCCGCTTGGCTCCCCTTGGGAGGTGTGGGGGATGGAAATCCTTTGTTTGGCTGATCTGCGACAATCAAGAAGAATAAGATTACCATCCCCCATGCTTCAACCATTATATCAAGTGAATGGAACTGACTTTAGAAACGAGTTATTCTGGTTTATTTACGAGGTACATACTGGTGACGGATCTCCTTCACTCTGTCACTGTTCCGTTCAAATGGCACATTATACAGTTGTTTCATGCGCATTTCATTTCTCCTAAGCACTCTGTCAATTGTAGAGATTGAAACAGATTCAATATTGCCAAAGATATTGTCATCCTCTATAACAGCGCTCTGGATCTCTAATATCATAGTCTAGTATCATAGTCTAGTATCATATGTGCTAGTCTAGTATCATAGTCTAGTATCATATGTGCTAGTCTAGTATCATATATGCTAGTCTAGTATCATATGTGCTAGTCTAGTATCATATATGCTAGTCTAGTATCATATATGCTAGTCTAGTATCATAATGCTAGTCTAGTATCATATATGCTAGTCTAGTATCATATATGCTAGTCTAGTATCATAGTCTAGTATCATATATGCTAGTCTAGTATCATATGTGCTAGTCTAGTATCATAGTCTAGTATCATATGTGCTAGTCTAGTATCATATGTGCTAGTCTAGTATCATAATGCTAGTCTAGTATCATATATGCTAGTCTAGTATCATATATGCTAGTCTAGTATCATAGTCTAGTATCATATATGCTAGTCTAGTATCATATGTGCTAGTCTAGTATCATAGTCTAGTATCATATGTGCTAGTCTAGTATCATATGTGCTAGTCTAGTATCATAATGCTAGTCTAGTATCATGCTAGTCTAGTATCATATATGCTAGTCTAGTATCATAGTCTAGTATCATATGTGCTAGTCTAGTATCATATATGCTAGTCTAGTATCATATGTGCTAGTCTAGTATCATAGTCTAGTATCATAGTCTAGTATCATATATGCTAGTCTAGTATCATATGTGCTAGTCTAGTATCATAATGTTATGAATGAAAGTGAAACCGCATGGTGCGTTCGTAAATTCGCTATGAGAGCGCCGGAGCGCGCACCGGGTTCAACGTCATAAAGGGACCAGGTAATTTGATTGGACAAGAGGCATTCCATGGGTGCTGACCAGATTTCCAGGGCAAATTTACGAACGCATGCTAGCGAATTCGACGACGAAAATCGTCAGAGGAGATATACAGGTTATTTTGATAAACTGGACACATTTTGGGAATATATATTGGTACTTTCTCACCTGAAAACATATTAAAACTTCATAAAATGACATGGTAACACTTGTAAAGGCAAAATTACAGCTTTTTTTTTTTTGAAAAAAAAATGGAGGATTCAAATCGCCTTCTGCTTGCCGGTGCGAAATGCATTCTGGGAAAAGGCGTCGGAGCCTGGCAGACGGCCTTGTGTGACATCGCCCTCCAGCGATCTTTGTGCGTCAGTACACTCTTCTCTATGTTAAACTATCATAGTGCTGAATCACACCTCATCGCGATTGAATAAGGTCGCGATCCGCCGCGGTCCTAGTGTTAATAGCCAACTAGGTTGCAGTCAAAAACTCAAAACCAGGTCTACAAACATCAGCATAAAATCTGGAGATTCTCTCCTTACAGACAAGCTGGATGTGGCTAAGTGCTTAAACACTTTCTTTACAACAATAGCCACTAAATTAGCTAACAATCTACCACCCCACTCAGGGCGTTATGGTGTAGAGCACATCCGTGCGTTCTACAATAAACGGTGTACGCAAAGATGATTTTAAACTCTCCATGGTGTCAAATGATGAGGTGTTTAAAAAGCTGGGCGCTCTACACTCAGAAAAGGCCACGGGCCATGACAATATTCCAGCCAGATTTCTAAAAGACTCAGCTGCCTCCATTACCCCAATCATCACCCACATAATAAACCTCTCCATCAAACAGGGACACGTCCCCCTTGACTTTAAAATAGCAAGGGTAACCCCACTGTATAAAAAAGGAAGCAAATTAGACCCAGGCAACTACCGACCTGTTTCTATTCTTAATTCCATCTCGAAACTTATGGAAAAAATAGTTTATGAACAGGTTGATAGGTACCTTACCGAAAAAAATCTGATGTATGAATTTCAATCAGGATTCAGAACATCCCATTCCACTGACACATGCCTTCTCTATTTGAACGACCACATCAACCATGAGGTGGACTCGGGCAAGTACTGCGGCATGGTCATGCTGGACCTCCAGAAGGCCTTCGACACAGTAGATCACCACTATTGTTAGATAAACTGAAAGCAATTGGGTTCGATAGAACATCGGTGAGCTGGATGCAATCCTACTTAGAGGGGAGGGAACAGGTGGTTAGTGTGAACGGAACACTGTCCCCCCCCTCCCAGTGACCTGCGGCGTTCCACAAGGAAGCATATTGGGACCTTTACTGTTCCTAATATATGTGAATGACATGTCATCAGCATGTGATTGCAATTTGTTCCTGTTCGCGGATGACTCGGCTCTGCTGGTCTCTGACAGGGACATATTGCAGGTGGAAAAAGCGCTAAGCACTGAACTGAGTAGAATCTGCATCTGGCTAGCTGACAATAAACTATCAATACACCTAGGTAAAACTGAAACCATCCTATACGGATCCCCATCTAAACTCAGAAAGGCTGAACATTTTAAAATAAAAGTGGGTAACATTAATATCACAAGAAAAGAGGATATTACATACCTGGGCTCCATCTTAGAGGCAAATCTTTCCGGAGATAAAATGGCAGCAAAAGTAATCAAAAAAGTGAACCATAGAACTAGATTCTTGTACAGGATATCCTCACTTGTCAGTAAAAACACACTGAGGACCCTATCAGGAGCTCTCATTCAATGTCACTTCGACTATGCCGTAACATCATGGTACTATAGAACCACAAAGGCCCATAAAACAAGACTCCAGACAGCCCAAAATAAACTGGTTAGGCTTCTGCAAGGCCTCAACCCTAGGACACATCTAACCGCTGCTCATTTTTTGAGCCTTGATTGGCTACGAGTAGTTGACAGAGTGCAGCAGCTTGCACTGGGCCTGGTCTTCAAGATACGCTACACCACAAAGACACCCAAGTACCTGTCAACATACTTCCAAAAAGTGAACAACGTCCACACATACAACACCAGAGGAAGCTCCACGAACCACGTTCAACCGCGTTGCACCACAAACAAGGGGTTAAACTCGTTTGCAAACTATGCAGTAAAAATGTGGAACGCCCTTCCTATAATCTTAAAGGAGTGCAAAACACTGCCCACCTTCAAAACCACTCTCAAAAAACATTTACAGGAGGCTGCAATCCGTAACTGGACCCTCTAAATCAAAAATCAGATTAAAAGACCCGAACTACCCACTGTACATACTTTGTGTTTTGTCCCCCGCCCCCACCGGTGGTGTATGTCCCCACCTGTCCTACCCGCTGTACATACCTTATGTTTTGTTGTATTGTTCTTCCCATGATGGATGTATGTTTATCTTGTAGATAGTAATAGTTATTTGTCTGTATTATCTTGTATGTAGATACTAGTTTTTTTTTTTTGTCTGTCTTACATGTAACGATGAATTGAGAATCAAGGACCCCAATTGAAATAAGCCAGTGGCTTTCTTGGGTTTTTATCCTGTTAGTTGACCTTGTATGTAATATGTACTTTCATGTACCTACTTCTGCAAATCTTCTAATAAAGTTTTCAATCAATCAATCAAAAGCTAGCTAGGCTTATTAACAGATGTCAGATAGTATCGAGCGACTGCCAAAGTCATTTCTGCCGCCTCACTTTCATTATATGCAAACCATTCAAGATCATTTGGAAATAATGTTAAAAAGGAGGATAATCAGACAACGCCGCCTCTCGTTCTTTTTTGCAAACGGAATGAATAGGATGATACAAGCCGTATCCAATTTGATTACAAATGTCTTCATCATATCGGGTCAAAGGTTGCGTTTCGACCGTCGCGCCTTCTGGTGGTTGGGGGGGAAACAAGACACACATATATGGACAAGCAGGCATGTTAGCTACGGACAAAGTTCCACGCGTTTGATTCATTCACATTTCAAATGACATATTCGGATAGCTAACAAGCTAAGCACGTAACTTCCACGTCTCTTATGATCTTTTGATCACTTGATTTCCTAAGCTAGTCGAGCTGGTGGTGAATAGCAACTCACGTTAGCTAGCTGCTAGCTTATTAGCTTCTCTCTTACCTGATCAGAGCACCGGGAAGTTGTAAACATGCAGGACCTGATCGCCACCGTGGATCACATTAAGTTTGATCTGGAGCTCGCCGTGGAGCAGCAACTGGGTGCACAGCCTTTACCCTTCCCCGGAATGGATAGTAAGTTGGAGTTAACAAAGCTAATGTATGTAAGGAGCCGTGGGGTTCTGACATAATGGGTTCAACCCCCCTGATGCACCCACTTGCACCAGACGAGTTAACAAACGTGTTCTTAAAAAAAAACGATCTATCCTACCCTAACTAACATCTATGTGATATCTGATTATAGTTGGAAAGTTAACCGCATGTTATAGATTAGATTCGGATGATAATGAACCTGGATATGTTGACACTGACAGACACTGACCCCTTCCCTGCTGTCATTCATTCTATTATTGTGTTTCTCCAGAATCCGGGGCTGCAGTGTGTGAGTTCTTCATGAAAGCGGCCTGTGTGAAAGGTAAGTGTTCTGACAAATAACAAAAGGCCTCCCTGTGTGTGTGTGTCAATTGTGGGACGAGGACATGGTTTATGATGTGAGTGACCTATGTTGTTAAATATCGTGTGTGTGTATGTGTGTGTGTGTGTGTTGTTCTCTATACCTCCAGGGGGGATGTGTCCGTTCCGTCACATCAGCGGGGAGAAGACGGTAGTGTGTAAACATTGGCTCAGGGGGCTGTGTAAGAAAGGAGACCAGTGCGAGTTCCTGCACGAGTACGACATGACCAAGATGCCAGAGTGCTACTTCTACTCCAAGTTCGGTCAGTAGGACAGATAGGGTCTTTATCACTGCCCTTGTTACACACACAGAAGACTTCACTAGCTAATAAAAACAATATAATTTACTCCAATCCAATGTACAATAGGACTGATGTCATTAGCTTGTTCTTCCTAGGCCCCTGCTTCCATCCTAATGCAGTTGTGATGTATAATGGATGTCTGTCTGTCTGTCCTCCCAGGTGAATGTAGTAATAAGGAGTGTCCGTTCCTGCATATTGATCCGGAGTCCAAGATTAAAGACTGTCCCTGGTACGACAGAGGATTCTGCAAACACGGTGAGTCCTGCTGACTGACACACACACACACACACACACACACACACACACACACACACAGCTGTGTCCTGCTAACCTGTTGCACACTCTCTCTCTCTCTCTCTCTCTCTCTCTCTCTCTCTCTCTCTCTCTCTCTCTCTCTCTCTCTCTCTCTCAGGTCCTGACTGCAGACACAGACACACGCGGAGGGTGATCTGTGTGAACTACATGGTGGGCTTCTGTCCAGAGGCCAAGTCCTGTAAATTCATGCAGTGAGTTCACTTCCCTTAAGCTCTCCACTCGAGTGAGACAGAAAAAACGGTAACCAGCCATGCTTACAGGAGCGAACACCATGTGACGTTAACGTGTGTATCTTGTTGTTTTCCCACAGCCCTCGCTTTGAGTTGCCCATGGGAGCCACTGAGCAGCCCCCTCTGCCACAGCAATCACATCACATGCAGAAAGTAAGAGAGAACATACACACACACACACACACACGCACACACAAACCAAATGTTTTTGTATTTCCAATTTGTTTTTTTTTGTTTTTTTATACTTTATTGCAGAACTTTACATTACATTTCAGTTCATTTCACAAACTTTACAAGTTTTCTTCACTTGTTTAAGTTCATCCTGCATCATTTTTGTTTGTTTTTTTATTTTTTATAGTAGAGATGCTCCGATCAGGGTTTTTGGTGCCGATCACTGGAATCAGTGATCTGCCGATCCGATATCACCGATCACCGATCACAGCGTCGAAAATGGCAATTGAAGCATTCTATTTATTGTGTAGCATTATTTATGTTTTAAATTATTCTTAACACCATTGACATTGTATATTAAGTATTTAAATGAAATTAGGAGATGAGAAAGTATCATGAATTGACGACCATCTGTTTTATTGAATTCACAACCACCTGTAGCTTACTTCAGGAAAAACAAATAAAATGTGAAAATAAAAATCATAATAAATAAAATGTACACTGTCACATCAAATGTGCAACATTCCACTCGAATGAGAGGAACTAGGGGCTCTTAGAGAACTGTAGCTTTCCTGAGGAACAATAAACATACCCAAACTAAACTGCAACATAAACAGGCTATAGCCAAATATAAAATACTGTTTCAAGTCAGTCAGTTTCAAGTCATATTTAGGAGGAGATAAGACAGCAAGTCAGCAATAATCAATAAAACAAAAAAACAAAACATTGCACCTAAGGAGATTTCAGACTCAAACCTTACTTCTGATTAAGCAGCATCACTGGCAGATTAGCCTTGAGAAATACAAGCATCTCAGCGTTTTTGGCACTCAGCCTGTTCCTCTTATCATCTAAAATATGTCCTGCTGCTGAAAAGTCGCTCGCTATCTACACTTGTGCAAGGTGCACAGAGGAAGACCTAAAACTCACGCGCTAATAGTTGTTGTTGCTATGGGCCAAGTGACTTCCTGCTCGCGGGGTCACATGACGTCGGTGAACACTACCTACACTACGCTCGTGAAGTCGCGCTGGAACTCTGACCAGCACTCGTGGAACGCCTCTCGTCCAATCAAAGCACTCGGTCCCTTTATGACGTCGAGCCCAGTGTGCGCTTCGGCGCTCTCTGAGCGAATCGACGAACGCAGCAAATGCCGTATGATATTCGTGGTATTGAAAGACCTTGCGTGCGTTCCTCTGCAAGGTATTTCTTTTGAGCAGACATTACAAACGGCATATTTGTTGTCTCTTTCCGACACTGTGTAATATTTCCAGACTGGCGACGCCATTTTGTAAACTGATCGGTCATGTTTGATCGGCCGTTTTGAGAACTCCGATCAAAACCGATCAAGGCCATATCGGCCGATACCGATCGGCGCCGATCAGATCGGAGCATCACTATTTTATAGAGAGAACAAGAAATAAAGAAAATAAAGAATAGAGACTAGAGAGAAAATATAAAAAAAAGAAGAGAGAAATTATAGGGATAAAAATAGAAAAGTAAGAGACAAAGGGAGGGGGGTGGGAGGGGTGGGATCGGGGAGGGTTGGGGGGGGGGCTTCCTTCCTACTCATTCATTCGGTCCATTTACTCCAGTTCATAGTGAATTGCTCTTCACGGCCTCCCACTTTGCAAGTAATTCTTTCCATTTCTTTTATGTCTTCAACAGTTTTTTTCCAATTATTAACGGATGGTGGGTTTAAGTCCAACCATTTACGTGTGATTTGCTTTAAAGCCGCGATACGTAGTATGGTGTACAAATATTTATCTCCCTCTCTGTATATATCTAATGGAATAAGACCGAGTATAATATTGACTGGATGTATAGGATTTTGTAAGGTAAATGTATTTTTTATTTTTACTTGAACTGCCTCCCAAAACCTTTTCAATTTAGGGCATGTATAGAAAATGTGTGTGTGATTGGCTTCTCGTTCCGTACATTTCCTCCAGCATTCTGCATTGCCTGTTGGCCTATATTTTGACAACATTTTCGGTGTTAGGAAGATCTTCATATTTATTTTCCAAGCAAATTCTTTCCAGAATTTTGATTGTGTTGTCTTAAATATTCTTTTGCATGCTTCTTTCCAATCGTCATCCGTAATTGTTATTGCTAATTCGTTTTCCCATTTTTCTTTAGTGTTATCTTCTTGTATCTTGATTTCTTGCATGATTTTGTAAATTTTTGAGATTTTTGTCTTTTCACTGTTTCTATTTTTGATCAGATATTCCATTAGTATATGTGATCTTTGTTCCTGTCTCCTCTGCTGTGTTATAAGGTAGCTTCTAATTTGTAAGTACTTAAAAAAATGGCTATTACTTATATTAAATTGATTAACTAAGGTTTCAAATTAGTCTATCATGTCATTTGTAACCATCTGTGAGTACACCTGTAGTCCCTTCCTAGCCCATTCTTCTAATATTTTGTCTGTTTTATTAGGTAAAAAGTCTGGGTCACTGGCTATCTCTCTCAAATAAATACATTTGTCATCACATTTATACATTTTACGAATAGTTTTCCAATTTTTGAGGGTATTTTCTATGCATCTGTTATTTCCACTATTTTTTTGAATATCCTTTAGACTCAGAAAAGGTAGTGTTCCTATTGATATTGATATTGCTTGTTTTTCTATGTCTTTCCATTTGGTTTGAACCGAGTTATTCATCCATTTCATTATTGTATCTATTTGAGTTGCATGGAAATAGGACTTTAGATCAGGGAAATTAAACCCTCCTTTTTCTCTGGTTTGAGTTAGTATACTAAGTTTTTTCCGTTTACTTTTGTAGTTCCAAATGAAATTTGAGAGCATTGTATTCCATTTTTTTAAGCTACGCTGTGGAATGGGAACTGGTAATGTTTGAAATAAAAACAGAAACTGTGGGAGGATCATCATTTTGACGCTTTCTACTCTATTCATTAAGGATTCAGGTGTTATCTTCCATCTATTAAGATCTTCTCGTATTTTATTTTCAAGGGCTTGATAATTGTCGGTGTATAATGTTGTTATATCTCCAGTGAGGTAGATTCCTAAATATTTGATTTTCTTTGCATCCCATTTCAACTTGTATTTTTCCTTAATTTCCGAATCTATCTGTTCTCCAATTGTTAATACTTCACACTTACTTTCATTTAGTTTATAACCAGAGTGTTTACTATATTCTGTAATTGCTTCCATTAGGCTTGGTAAGGATTGGGCTGGTGATGTTAAATAAACAACCACGTCATCTGCATATAATGCCAGTTTGTGCTGTTCCTCTTTTATCGTTATGCCTTTGATGGTATTATTTTTCCTTATACTTTCTGCTAGTCCTTCCATGCATATAGCAAATATAACTGCTGAGAGTGGGTCTCCTTGTCTTGTACCTTTATAGATTGGAAATCTTCTGGATATTGTGCCATTTACTTTTACTCTTGACACTGGATTTTTATACATTCCTTGAAGCCATTTATTAAAATTCTCATGAAATCCAAAGCTTCTTACAATTTCAAACATGAATGGCCATAGCACTCTGTCAAATGCTTTTTCTGCATCCAGTGTTAAGAGTAGAAGGTTTGCACCATTGTTTTGTGCGTAGTCCATTATATTTAACGTCCTCCTTATATTATCTGACAACAGCCTACCTGGTATAAAACCACATTGGTCGCTGTCTATTATATCTGGCACGATGTCCTTTAACCTATTGGCAATAATGGCTGTTACTATTTTATGGTCCGTATTCAGTAGTGATATTGGCCTGTAAGACGAACATTCAGTAGCGTCCTTACCTTCTTTATGTATAACCGTTATTATAGATGAGTTCCAAGTAGTTGCCCAATTTCCCGTTTGTAATACAAACTTATATGCTTGTAAAAGTAGTGGTATCAATTGTTTTTGAAAAGTTTTATAAAATTCATTAGTATATCCATCATCACCTGGTGTTTTCCCCATTTTAAGATTATTTATTTGATGTTGTATTTCATTTACTGTGATGTCCTTAATGAGCTGTTCATTTTTTGATCTTGTTACTTGCTTTAAGTTTAACTTATGTAAGAAATCTTTCATTAGTCCCAGGTCAATGTTTCCTGTGTTTTTATAAAGGTTCTCATAATATTTTACGAATTCTTCAGCTATTTTATCCTTTTCCGTTATTGTTCCAGAGCCTTCTACAGTCTTCAATTTCGAAATGTGTGCTTTTTTAGTCTGTGTCTTAAGTCGATATGCTAGGAGTTTTAAAGACTTAGGTCCTCCATCGTAATATTTCTGTTTGGTGTATGTCATTAATTTCTCCACTTCCTCTGTACGAATTGTATCCAACTCCTTATACTTCTTTTTTAATTCATTTTTTACTATTATTTCATTTGTATTTTTTAATTTGTCTTCCAAGTGTTGTATTTGTTGTTCAAGTATTTTCTGTTTTTGTTGTGTTTGTCTTTTCTTCCATGCGCAATATGATATTATCTGTCCTCGTAGTACCGCTTTAAGGCCCTCCCATAATAGTTGGATTAGTATCTCCATTGTCATTTATCTCTACGTATTCTTTTATGGCTTTATTGATTTTTTCAACAAAGATCTTATCTTGGAGAAGTGAGTTGTTTAATCTCCATATTTTTTCTCCTTGCTTTATATCCAAATGTATAGTTATAGATAGCATAGCATGATCTGATAAATCCCTTGTGCCTATTGTACATGTTTCCATCCTCTCTACGTCTTTTTTAAACATGAAGAAATAATCCAGTCTATTGGAAGTTGGAAATCGTCCAGAATAATATGTATATGTTTTTTTAGTTGGATTTAGCATCCTCATTATGTCTACTAATCCAAATTCTGACATTGCACTTCTTAAAATTGATGATGTTTTATCAGCTCTGTGTGGTTTATTATTTGAGGAATCTAGCCTAGAATTTATTGTAAGATTCATATCTCCTCCCATTAGGGTGATTCCTTTACATTTTGTCATTAACATTTCGATTATTTCTGACATGAATTCTGGGCCTAATTCCGGTGGATAGTATACATTTAAAAATGAGACAGTAATTATTTGATTTATAAAACTATTTGATTTATTGATCTAAAGATCAGCAGAGATGATTATAATAAAGCTACTTTTAAGAATGTCTCTGAGCCATGAGACACCACAGCTCACCGCCTCTCTTCCTCCTCCTCCTCCTGCTCCTCCTCCTCCTGCTCCTCCTGCTACTCCTGCTCCTCCTCCTCCTCCTGCTCCTCCTCCTCCTTCTGCTCCTCCTCCTGCTCCTCCTCCCCTTTCCCCTCCTCCTGCTCCTCCTCCCCCTCCTCCTGCTCCTCCTGCTCCTGCTCCTCCTCCTCCTCCCCCTCCTGCTCCTCCTCCTCCTGCTCCTCCTCCTCCTCCTGCTCCAGCCCATGGGCCCTTCTATGGGCCGCTCGTCCATGTCTCTGATCCAGCTGACCAACCCCAACATGGGCATGGGTCACCAGCGGCCGCCACACAGCATGGGACCCAGCATGCATCACAACAACATGGGAGGCAGCCGCGGACCACGTCCACTCGACCAAGTCACCTGCTATAAGGTGAGATGCTAAATTGGCACGGTCATTTTTCAGTCTTTTACTGGTTATGAAACTGTAGGTTGTAACCTTTCAAATGATGTGTCATACATTGAAATCATGTGTCATACATTGAATGAGAAATAGCTGAAAAAGATATGCTTATTTGTATGTTGGTACACCTCAAGCCAAATACCAGAGAAAATCACTCGGAATCAAAACAGACGCGTTTGCTACCATGGCGTTGGTAGCTAGCTAGCAGCTAGAAAGAACATCGCTATGTAACATCTAACTGCATGTTTAGCAAATCACAACATGCTGATGGAACATCAACATGCTAAAAACACATAACTAGATGATCACACACTAGTCCTTGCTTTTGAACACGTCCTGAAACATAAGTTTGTTTACAAGCCATGTATCACTCTATAGTAGACGATACAGTGAATCCAAAACAAGCTGTGCGAAAAGTATTTACTGATCCTAAAACTGTTGTTTGTTATATTACGTGGGCTCTTCAACACTTACACTTTTGTAATATATATATAAAAAATAAAAATAAACTTTCACCAGACCCCATCACATAGTATATCATGCTTGATGGGTGGGGACAAAAAGTAAACGGGACTTCCTGTACTGTCCTGCTGCTGTCTTCACAAAGCGCTCTGGGGTGCTTTCGCTTCAAGTGTTTGTGTATAGCAGTTGTAATGCTGTGATAAGCCATTTCCAATTTGCAGAGCTGACAGAGCACCACATTGTTGGGTCTCTGTCTAAAACACTCCCACACTTTAGTTTAGGTGGTGGTGAATCCATGCTTTGACCATGCTTTGCGACGTGCCAACGCACATTATGCAAAACGATGTATTTCCGTAATCGATTTACGTCACCCCAGCCCTACTATACACTCTTCTGTCTCTGCACAAGTTAACACAGTGGCTACACACACACACACACACACACACACACACACACACACACACACTTATTGTGAATCATCTCTCATATCTGATGTTTTTCAGTGTGTAACACTCTCTCTCTTCCTGCAGTGTGGTGAGAAGGGTCACTATGCTAACAAATGCACCAAAGGTCACCTGGCATTCCTCAGTGGTCAGTAGCCACCTGCCCCCACTACCACAACAACAACAACAACAACAACAACAACAACAACAACAACAACAACATCAACATCAACATCAACATCAACATCAACAACACCACCCAATACAAATTTCCCAGTGATGGGACAATAAAGTGACTTGACTTTGACTTTGACCACCAGCCTGGTCTCACAGACAGAGACAGAGAGAGATGGAGGGGGCCACAGACAGAAACAGAGACACAGAGAGATGGAGGGGGCCAGGGACACTTGAGATGTAACCAACCTTTAGGACCCTCACTGGAACCTTGTGTGAGTACTCTGAATATGTGACCTTCCAGGGTTGGGATCAATTCCATTTCTATTAGGCCGTCAAGTCAGTTCTGGGAGACATTTCAAATTCCACTTTATTTCTTTTGGATGAAGATTATTTCTTTCTTCTATGCTCTTCCCAGATTTACTGAATCGAGATGGAATTGGTGGTAACCTTGCATCATGCCCTCTGTTCTTACCTTCCCATAAAGGAAGACGTTTGTAAAGTACCGTCACAGCTTTTCTCTCTGCAGGTTGCAGGTTTACAGGTTTCTCTCTGCAGCTTTTCTCTCTGTAGGTTGACGTTCGGACCAGGGGGTTTTAGCAACACAAGAACTGATCCAATTCTCCCTCCATGTAAAATGTAAATTAAATAAATTAACTCAAGTGTATTGATGTCGATGGAAATTCAACTTCATGCCGTGTTGTTTTGTAATGACATGATGCCATTTTCTGATGTCACTGTAGAGACCATACGTGTGTACTTTGGTGGCTTTGAGTTCTTCTCACCAAATCAGCTACTGTACAATGTTACATTTGAAATATGTTGAAACTTAACATGCTGCTCATTGAAGTATGATTGAGATGTGCTCTGAGGGCTGGGTTCCCAGATGCAGGGGAAGCCAGATAATCCCATTTAAAGATGCTTGTTAATCAATAAGTGTCTGGGACGCCAACCCCATATGGTCTAGGTCAGTGGTAGGTCATCTGAAACCTGTGTGGCAGTCATATGTAAATAACCCTCTATATACTGGCATCATATTCAGTGAACTGAACTGTGTGTTTGAACTTAGAACGTAGTCACACTTTCACCAACTGAGGAAGCCAGCTCTAGAACTACGAGAAGAGTGTGGCATTTGTATATGCTTCTCATGTGCTCTGCATTTTCTACTCTGTACAATAAATATCCACGTTTTATTCAGTGTTTTTTTCCTCATTAGCTAGTTTCACAGCAGCACTCCATTATTCAATATGATGAATGAATGAATGGTCTTTATTGTCATTGCTATAGTACAGGTACCAAACAACGAAATTTAGGAGGGGTGACTCCCCCGGTGCTAGGAAAGAAGAAAAAAAACACAAGAAGGGAAGGAGCTGGTTTACATAAATAAAGGCTATGTACACTATCCACTATACTATACTGTACAGATAGACGACTAGGGTTGTCATATTGCACATAGTGTTATTGCACATTCATTTGAAGTGTCGCAGTTTGCAGGCTAGAAATGTACATATTTGTGCCTCAGCACTACACCTGATTTTTTTTCAGTCCAGCAGCTGCCATCATTCCGTCCAGACTGTCCAGGGCCCAGAACCTAGGTCTTTGCTGTGTTCAGGGCCTGGATGGCCCTGGGGTAGAGGCTGTTCTTCAGTCTGTTTGTCCTTGCGGCCATGGTCCTGTACCGCCTTTTCGAGGGCAGCTGGGTAAAGTGTACGTACCCAGGGTGGGTTGGGTCTCTGGAGATCTTGGAGGCCTTCCTGAGACAGCGTGTGTTGTACAGCTCTTCCAGAGAGGGGAGGGGGGCGCCGGTGATCTTCTGGGCTGTTCTCACGACTCTCTGTAGCGCATTTCTCTCCGCGGTTGTGCAGCTGGAGAACCAGTTGCAGATGCCGTAGGTGAGGATGCTCTCCACTGCGCCGCGGTAGAAGGCCACCAGTATCTCCTGCTTGTTGTGTTCCTTCCTGAGGACTCTCAGGATGTAGAGCCGCTGTTGTGCCTTCTTGATGGTGGCTGTTGTGTTGTTCTTCCAGGACAGGTCATCCTGTATGTGCACCCCCAGGAATCGGAGGGTTGAGACTCTCTCCACGCTCTCTCTGTCGATGAGCAGGGGCTGGATCTCGGACTTTTTCCTCCTGAAGTCCACGATGATTTCCTGGGTCTTTGACTTGTTCAGCAGCAGGTTGTTAACCTTGCACAGCTTGCTCAGTTGCTCTACCTCATCCCTGTACGCCGCCTCGTCCCCCCCCGAGATGCAGCCCACTACGGTGGTGTCGTCTGCAAACTTTACGATGGAGTTGCTGGGGTGGACGGGGGTGAAGTCGTAGGTGTAGAGGTTGTAGAGGATGGGGCTTAGCACGCAGCCCTGGGGGGACCCAGTGCTGAGTCTGAGGGCTGTGGAGGTGTGGGAGCCCACCCGCACCCTCTGGGGGCGGTCGGTCAGGAAGTCCTTGATCCATGCACATATAGAGTGTGATAGTCCCAGGTCTAGTAGTTTGGTCACTAGCCTGTCTGGAAGGATGGTGTTGAAGGCGGAGCTGAAGTCCACAAAGAGCAGTCTCGCGTAGCTGTTTCCCCTCTCCAGGTGGGATAGAGTGGCGTGGAGAGTCGTCGCGATGGCGTCCTCTGTGGACCTGTGGGCTCTGTAGGCGAACTGGTATGGATCCAGGTTGGGCGGGAGGCGTGTGAGTATGTGGGCCCGGACTAGTTTCTCGAAGCACTTCATGATGATTGGTGTGAGTGCCACCGGGCGGTAGTCGTTTAGGCAGCTCACCGTGCTTTTCTTCGGGACTGGGATGATAGTTGAGGTTTTCAGGCTGGGTGGGATGGTGGCCTGGGACAGGGACTGGTTGAAGATGTTGGTGAAAACCCCGGCCAGCTGGTCGGCGCAGTCCCTCAGCACCCGTCCCAGGACGCCATCCGGCCCCGAGGCTTTCCTGGGGTCCACCGCCTTCAGCATGCTCTGTGAGGGTGAGGCTGCTGAGAGCTGGAGAGAGTGGTGTTTGTGTTGTGGTTACCTCCGTTCGCCCCTCGTCGAACCGGGCGTAGAAGGAGTTCAGCTTTTCCGCCAGCAGGGGGTCGTCCTCTGCGGCTGTGAGCCTGTTGGCTCTGAAGTTTGTCATGTGCTGAACCCCCTGCCACATCCGCCTGGAGTCGTTGCTCAGGAAGCATTCCTCAATCTTCTCTCTTTGGTCTGCCTTGGCCTCTTTGATGCCGCGCTTTAGGTTAGCCCTGGTGGTGCTGTACAGCAGTGTGCCCTTCCCTGCGAAGAAGGCGTTGTCCCTCTCATTGATCAGTTTTTGGACCTTCCCAGTCATCCATGGCTTCGTGTTGGGGTAGACCCGGACCCGTTTGTCCACGGTGACTGAGTTGGTGCAGTTCACTATTAGGGCTTTCACACCGGCAAAGAACCGTGCCGGTTCGCGTTCGCGTTCGGAAACCTCTGAACCTTGGTGCTGTCTGGCGAACGAGCCCGCGTTCATACCAGTGTAACCTGAACCATCCGCGTTATCAACGCTGGGTGATGAAGGGGCGGGATAAACAAACATTTCACAACTAGATGGCAGCTACTTCACTGGAAATGAAGATAATATCTTCCACTACAGTATCTGAAATAAACTAAAATTTCTGTGAAACAAAACAAAAGACACTTTCTACACGCGTTCTTTTACTAATCAGCTGCTCCGTTACTGGAATAGAAATGGCTTACGAAATTCGCGTTCGCGCAGGTCCGCGCGCGTGTGCGTGTGTGTGTTTGCTGAGCATGTGAGGAAGATAGAGAGAATAATGACACTTTTGATATTGTTTTGGATCACTAATGATTAGATTTACATTAGATTACATTTTGTCTACTTCCTCCTTGCTGGTCTCTGCAGCCTAGAATAGGACACACCCTCTGACGACGTGACTGTTCTACGTTTTGGTTCGCTCTTGAGAACCACTATTTGTTGGTGCCCGCTGCGAACCAACTTTTCAGGTTCCGAACCAATTGAGCTTCGGTCTGAACGCGCCGGCCGGTTCCAGACTTGGTTCGCGAACGCGAACCGGCACGGTTCTTTGCCGGTGTGAAAGCCCTATGTGTGTACAGCACAGCGCTAGCCACCACTGCTGGTTACTCTGTATGTGTGTTTGCTTAGTAACCCGTGTTTCCCTCTGCTAGCTGTCATTGGTTATACTTCTGGCTAGATCTGAAGGTCTCATTATGTAATACCAACCCTTCTACTGCCATGGGTGGCCATTATCCCTTTTGTTACATTATGCCGGCTACTTGTTATAGAAAAGGCTAGTTCTTACTCTAACTGCATTAGGGCTTCTGATGACAATTCCAGAAATCCATATTTACAACTTGTTACCATGGATATTTAAAACTTGCTCTGATCTGTTGAGATAATAATGTGTGGGCCATGTTCCCTCCTACTATGCCCCTGATGGCTTGTATGAGTGGATGACTCCTCATAGGTCTCGCTTCTCAATTGTTATAGAAACTTGATTTCTCGCTTACTTCTCAAAAAGCTTCTGCTTAAAATTGACTTAAGAAATGTGTTGGGGCTGATCTGCTTGATCCAGGCCCATTGCCGTAGTAGACGCACCTCCTTCTGACGCACCTCCACCTGGCTCTCCAACATCTGTTGTTTCTTGAGCAGGATGTTGACGGTGGTCAGGTCCTTGCCGTAGTCGTCTGACTGGATCTGCCCCTCCAGGCCCACCAGCCACTTGTCGAGGTCGGCGCAGCTCTGGGTGAAGAGCTCGGCCTTGTTGGCGTCGAACAGCCACTTGGCCTTGGTCTGGATGGTGGACTCCAGGTCTTCCCACATATGATGGAGGGCAGCTAGCTTCTCCTTCACCATGGCCTCTGTCTCTGGCTTCTTTGCTATCAGCTGGGTCCTATCCTTCTCGATCTTGTCCAGCCACTCCTTGTTAGACTGCAGCTTCATAAGCAGCTCGCTGGCTGCCTCACGGTTCTTCTTATGTCTCTGATCAATGGTGTCCACCTTCTCCTGGATGCGGTCGGCGTTGATGTTGCCGTCGGAGACCAGCCTGCGTCCGGTGTCGACCACGGCGTTGATCTTCTCCTCGTTAGCGTCCATGGTGGTCATGAAGTCTTCCTGCTTCTTGATGGCTCCCTCTGCGCCCTCCAGAGTGGTGGGCATCTCTGTGTGGGCTAGGACATACTCCTGGTTGTTCTGCTTGACCAATATCTCTTCCAAACTTGCAATAGAGATTCTATTCGTGCCCAAATACGGACGGCCATGTCCATCCATACTGGTGCTGCTGTTGCAGAGTGGACCGGTGACCACCCAGCCGAGGAGAGTCTGAACAGCAAATGGTCCATTACCTTCACTGTTTATAATTCTCCATGGTTCAAGAGCTTTTGGTGTATTGACGCCAATCAGGAGTTCCACGCCTGCACTGATTTTAGCTATTTCAACATCTTTTAGATATGGCCATTTCCTGATGTCATTTTCCTCTGGAATGTTGTCTTTGGTAACAGGCATGTTCTTTTGGGTGAAGACATCCGGCAGTTGGAGAAATTGGTTGCTATTGAGAGCAGCCACTTCCAGACCAGTGATTTTATAACTCGTTACCGGCCTTTCCTGGCTCATCATCTTCAGAAGTATCTCCATTTTTTTCCCCTTTGCGTTAAGTTGTGTCATCAGTGCTTCAGTGCAGAATGTAGCAGAGCTGCCAGGGTCTAAAAAGGCATACGTCTGCACCGTTTGACTTCCACTAGCAACCTCCACCTGTACCGGTACAATGGCAAGCGTACACTCCTTGCTACCGGCCCCAGTAGGTTTGCATGGCTCTAATGACACCAAAGCACTATTCACGGATGACCTCTTAGCTGTTGGAGTGTTTTCAACTCTTGGAGAACCTCTCTCCTTGGCTTCCATGTGTAGCATACTTGGGTGGTCTTGTTGACAGGTTTGGCAGGTCATGCGCTTGGAGCAATGCCTGCTCATGTGCCCTTTATCTAAACATCCCAAACACAAGCCTCTATCTTTTATAAACTCTAACCTCTGCTGGTCAGACTTACGTTTCATGTTATGACATAACTCCATAGTATGGTCACCTTGACAAAACAGGCAGGGCTTCTGAAAAGCAGCTTGAGTGTAGTTACTGGTGTATTGTTTATTTTGAACTGAACCTTGGGTAACAGGTCGCTCAGTTACAGTAATTGCAAAACTGCTCCCTCTGCTGGCGGATTTGGGGTTTGGAGCACCCTTATTGGTTGACAAATCTGCAATGTCTCCAAACATGGGTTCCAGTGCAATCCTAGCCTGTTTCTCCACCATGTTCTTAAACTTAACTCTTTGTTTCTGCCTTTCCTGGAAATCACACACAGTTGCCCTCCATTTTTCGCGGAGCTTGAATGGCAACTTAGAAATAATTATTCTGAGGTTTGACACGTTATCTAGTTCCTCCAAATGCTGGACATCCTGCATTGTGTTGCAACAGCCTCTTAGAAATAGTGCATAGGCTCGCAATGCCTGTCCATCCTCTGCTCTTATAGGATTCCAATGTAGTGCTTTATTCACATATGCAGCAGTAACCTTAAACACATTACCAAAATTCCACTCCAGTTGCTCCTTGGCCTCTTTATAGCCCTCTGTAGGATCCATATGTAAACAGCTGCGCACTAGTTCCCTTGGCTGTCCATTTGTAAACTGCTCTAGGTAATAAAGTCTGTCTTGATTATTATCAGT
Source organism: Nansenia antarctica (assembly GCF_963989245.1). Lineage (NCBI taxonomy): Eukaryota > Metazoa > Chordata > Actinopteri > Argentiniformes > Microstomatidae > Nansenia > Nansenia antarctica. The sequence goes on along the minus strand of NC_137679.1, from coordinate 13,779,490 downwards.
TTTCGCCTCAATGCCATGTTCAAAAGCTTTAATAAACGACCTGTATTGGAGTGGGTCACCATTGAAAACTGGTATTTCCTTTGAAGGAAGAAGGGACTGCTGTAATTGTTTTACCATAATTTCTGTTATGCTATGTTGTTTTTCCATAACACTGACCAGGGTCTGTTCATTTGTACTTAAGGCCGAATTTGCCATTTGTCTCGTTTGCTGAGACGGTAGCGCTGTGCGCACGTTGGTTGCGCGGCTATGGACTGGAGTTATTGGGTTGTACTCTGTTGGTGTAAATGCTGTAAACGTCGGGACGCTTTTCTTCCTCCTTGTGGAAGATGAGATGCTGCCCTCCGCCAGCACTTGAATTCTTGCATTAGCGGCTGCCAATTCACTTTCAAGTTCCAACCTCTCTCTCCTTGCCTCGAGCTTTGCAAATTCCATGTCCACTTCATGCTTGTGGCTCAAAACAGCAGCTTTAGCTTTAAGTGCAGCGTGTTCAGCTGTCGCTCTCCTCAAAGCGCTGGACGTGGTTGAGCTGTTCGTTCCACTTGAACCCGTCTGAGACGCACTGTCCCCTGGCCCAACATCATCCTCATCCTCATCATCACCAGTGAGCGCCTGTTCTGTAGGCACAACTTTATTACTAACATCGGGTGATTGTTTGTCTGCAGACGCATCATCATTCAACCACTCATTCACGCTAGTTATAAAGTCCTTGAAGCGCAATAGTTTAGGCTCATATCCGTCAATATGACCTGCCTCTTGGTCTTCAAGAGACAAAAATGGCTGCACAGTCACGTGATATTCCATAAATTCCGACAACAAGCCATTGAACACACTAAGGTGACTTATAACTGTTTCCTTTTCATAATTGTCATAAGTGCTTTTATTCATTATTGCTTGCATTTCATTGCTCTTCCGTGTGAGCGCACCAAGTTTACCACGGCGAGTACGATTCTGTTTGACAAACTCCCTTTCAGCTGTGGCTTCATCCTGATTTGCAATCGCATCATCGTTCTTTTCTGCCATTTCGTTAATTTAATTATGCTTTTGCGACTTTGAGTGTGTTGTGATTATTTTACATGTAACATGAGCCCAGGTTGCTGGTCTTACTCACGGTACCCGTCATTGGGTGATTGTTGTGTATTTATCTTACTGGTTATGAATCAAAGAACAGTTATTGAGTTTAAGACGATTTAATCAAAGTACAAAACAGATACATGGATACATACAGTTGGAGCCTGGTGGCTGGGCTGGTGGTCTGCTGGTCGGCTGGAAAAGAGGCAGATCTCCCCCTCCCCTGCTCGTTTTGTTCCCCTTGTCTTATGCAAATATCTACCAGTGATCCTATCAGTCACCTAGATGGTCAAGAGGGCCGTCCCCTGTGATGTCACTATGGCCTTAAGTCAGGGGGCTATTGCACAACATTGCACAACACTCAGGGGGCTATTGCACAACATTGCACAACACTCCCCTACAGCATATATACAGGCCCCTATCATATACAATCTATGCATGTGTGTGTGTGTGTGTGTGTGTGTGTGTGCTTACAAGGGTCCCAACCCCCAGAGGTCTCTGTTGGTCATCTGGTTGCCATAGAACCCCCATTGTTAGAGGGCATCATGCCCTTGCATGCCCTGGTATGTGTGTGTGTTTAAAATATACTACATGATTAACTGGCGCTGGTCACCAAATCCATACGTATAAGTCCAAGCGGTATTCAATAGGCTGTAGAAGACCAGGGAGCGTTGTTTAGATTACTCCGTCCACTCCTGGGCGTCGCTGTCCAGGTTTTCCTTGAGAAGACCAAACACTCAAATAGTCAACCACAAGCCTTACATCAAATTATCGGATATCTATATAAATTGCGCACCAAGCAGTCCTGAATGCCAAAGAGAGGTACTTAGCTTAAACGCTTGCATGCACATAGGCGCGCGCACGGACACACACACACACACACACACACACACACACACACACACACTTCGAAAGAAGTCTAAATATGCACAGTTTGGGAACATAGCACAAAACTATATTGGTCTGCACTACAGTGACAAGGCTCTAATTTTTACAGATGGGTGAAAAGACCCAGAGACAGGCCGAACAGGAGCTGCAGTATATCTCCCTCCCTCAGTATAAGACAGGAATTTAAAAAAGAACTACCGATCATTTATCAGTATACACAGTGGAGCTGCTAGCAATTTTGACAGCATTGGAACGGTTGGTAGATAAACAGGGTAAATAATGCATTAATTGCTTCAGACAGCCGAGCAGCATTGTCTAGCATTGTCTAGTATTAGATCTTTGAAATCTTGCAGACAGGTTATTATTTTCAGGATTCATCAGTTAATGTATGGAATATATAGCACAGATATGTTGGCTCTGTTTGGGTTCCTGCTCATGTCGGGGTAGAAGGAAATGAAGATGCAGATATATTAGCTAAGCAGTCACTTAAATCAGAATCAATAGAAATGGATATTCCACTTAGCAAAGCTGAGGTAAAATCAATCATTAAAACACACATGCAGGAATTATGGCAAGAAGACTGGAACAGAAATGGAACAGGAAGACATTTGTATAGCATTCAGAAGAAAGTTGGAATAGGAAGTAGGATGGGCAGGAACCAGAAGGAAGAAAGTCATTTCCTGTCTCAGGATAGGTCACACTGGATTGAATGACACACTTCATAGAAACGGAAAACACCCAACTGGCATTTGTGCCACTGTAATAACCAGGAATCTGCTCAGCATGTGTTGCTGAAATGTGAGAAATATGAGGAACAGAGAAAGCTACTGAAATCAGCAATTCAGAACGTTTTACTGTAGGGAGTTTACTTGGAAACACATTTAAAGTATACAACCAGATAATAAAGTATTTGAACGAAACTGGATTAATAGATAAAATATAACACCGCCCCTCCCCAATTTAGCTTATTATTTTCATTTTCTATAATTCTTTCCCCTGTCAATCTGACGTTCCACACAGTCTGGTAGGTGGCGGTAATGCGCCTTAAGTTAGTTGCCAACCGCCAATCCCCCCCAAAAACGAAGAAGAAGACGCGGAAACAGGAAGTTCACATGTGTTGACCACCAGATCGCTTTTAGACTGTTATGATATCAGAATGGCAGAGATACAGCAGTTGAAAGGGTTTATCTCCGAGCGATTAACAGCGGCAGCTTTTGAGATATTCGGGGTGGTGGAAAGAACGATGTCAGAGTACCAAGGAGAAGTCTCCCGTTGCCAGGAGGAGAACCACCGTCTACGGACGTTGCTAAGCGTCTGTTTTCAACCGGAGATAAAGCTACAGAGAACAGGTTCGTTTTTATTACAGTACTACACTCAAGGCTGCAACTAGCTGCTACTCCGTTTTAATGTGAAGACCAAGTGATCTTGATGACTGAGGCATATGGGATGCTAGCCGGGCTGAGCACCAAAATGCGTTTTGAACATGGAAACACCATGGATATGCTAGCTAGCTCTCAATGTCAAGCTATGGAGAGTGCTAAGTAGCTAGCGAACTACGTTTTACTTTACAACTGTAAGGAGGCGTTTCAATACCTATTATTATATCATGTGAGAAACCTTGTATTATTATATAAAGTGAGCAACCTTGTAATGTAGCTGTAGCTAGACACGCTGACTTTAATGTAGCTGTAGCTAGATCGTAGATGGTAAGGCCCAATCCCAACACACCCCTTGCCCCTACAGTTTTGCCCTACCCCTCCATTTTGCACATTCACAAGTAGGGGTAGAGTGTCCCGATTCTTGTCGGGATGGAGGGGTAGGGAGAAGTGTTAGGGCTACATGGCCCTCCAAACAGAGTTGTTTCAGAGGCACACTCCAAATCTAGTGTTGTGAGAAATCTCCCAGAATGCCTTGCGAATCATTGGTAAGATAGTGGCGAACGCACAAGCAACCACAAAGGTCATTATTTATGTTCTTCTTTAATACATTTGTAAAAGTGATGATAATCATCATATTATCTTAGTTTAATGTCCTTTCAATGTATTATAGACCTCTTCTTTATCACAAGCATAACAAAAAATCGCTAGTATGCTGATGTAGAATTGCGAGCGTTCTTGCTTTTCTATGATACTACTGATGACGTATCAGGGACTTGAAGGGTTATCCCATTTAATAGGGGAAGCTTTCAACCACTATCCCTTGCAACTGTTCTGAGGGGCAAGCCGAAAAGTGAGTGGCTCTCCAGAACAAGGGGTAGGGGTGAAAAAGGGAAACAGGATTTAGCCTTGGTTACGAATCCTGGGCGCATTCAAAAACATTTGATTGGTGTTAGCACGAGAGTTCACCATATTGCTAAGACCAGTCTATTGAATCCATCCAGTGTAGAGTGCACCATTCAGAGAGAGGGGTAGAGAATCAGGCCGCAGCCCCGTCAATGTGGAAGACGCTTTAGCACAACAATTCATAGTAGTGCCTAACCTCTGTTAGGTTTTTGGTAATCCGTATGTTTGTGAAATTAACTCTCCACTATATGTGCCTCTTCCTTTGTTTACTCTTCACAGATCCACCTCACAGCCCAGCTACCATGTCTGAACACAAGTCCACAGAGTCCCTGGGTTCTGGCTGTGGTTCTCCAGCCCAGACAAGCACACAGCGGGGTCCAGAGATGGTGGCAGTAAAGCTGGAGGACTGCAGTCAAACACTGGAACTCAATGTGGTAGTGAAAGAGGGGGAGGAGGAAGTGATGGTGACAGAAGAGGAAGGAGGAGAAGAAGTGGTGGAGAAAGACATGATGGTGAAAGAGGAGGAAAGAGTAGAAGATGTGGAGGAGATGGATGGTAAGTTAATGTTATGAAGTTGTCTAATGTTAGGATGAGTGGAAAGTGATATTTAGATAGTTCTCTCCATTTCCCTCCTTTCCCTTACATTTCATATTGTCTGGTTTTTATTGAGAAATATTGGTGTGAATCACTGTTGATAAATGTGTGTGAACGAGTGCGCACATTTTGGTTCTGTTACCGGACCAACCAACCAAAAACCACAAACCTGAACAAACTATCATATAGACCACCGCCAGGTCACGCCACTCAAGGGAGCTCAGATGGAGCTGGCCAGGCAGTGATAGTGTTAGGGTCAGAATGACCCAGACAGTGATGGGGTCAGGGTTAGATGGAGCTGGCCCAGGCAGTTATAGGGTTAGGATCAGACTGAACCAGGCAGTGATAGCGTTAGGGTCAGACTGACCCAGGCAGTAATAGGGTTAGGGTCAGATGGAGCTGACCCAGGCAGTGATAGGGTTAGGGTCAGATGGAGCTGACACAGGCAGTGATAGAGTTATGGTCAGACTGACCCAGGCAGTGATGGGGTTAGGGTCAGATGGAGCTGACCCAGGCAGTGATAGGGTTAGGGTCAGACTGACCCAGGCAGTGATAGGGTTAGGGTCAGACTGACCCAGGCAGTGATAGGGTTAGGGTCAGATGGAGCTGGCCCAGGCACTGATCGTAAGGTGTATGTACCCGTTTGGTAAGCTAACCCCATACTTTTATTTCTCATTCTTCTTAGAAAACCAGACCACCTTTTCTGTTCTTCTGTTCAGTCAATGTGGAAGACGCTTTACTACAGCATCTCATAGTAGTGCATATTTTCTGTTAGGTTTCTGGTCATTTGTATGTTTGTGAAATTAACTCTCCACTATGTGCCTCTTCCTTTGTTTACTACACAGATCCACCTCACAGCCCAGCTACCATGTCTGAACACAAGTCCACAGACTCCCTGGGTTCGGACTGTGGTTCTCCAGCCCAGACAAGCACACAGCCGGGTCCAGAGATGGTGGCAGTGAACCTGGAGGACTGCAGTCAAACACTGGAACAGAATGTGGTAGTGGAAGAGGAGGAGGGAGAAGTGATGGTGAAAGAAGAGGAGGAAGGAGGAAAAGTGGTGCAGAAAGATGTGATAGGAGAGGAAATAGAGGACACACATTTGGGTGGTAAGTTCATGTGATGAATTTGCTAATGTTAAAATTAGGGTTGAGTACCGTTTGGTTTTATTCGATAACGGTGCCAAATCGATACTTTAAAAACGGTACCGGTACCGAAACGGTACTTAAATCGGTACTTTTGATAAAAATAAATAAAAGTGTTTCCTCGAGGATTTTTCACATCAGTTGCGGGGTGGTCACTGACGTGATTTTCCGAGTGCACGCCATTAATGCAGAGCAGCGATGTTTTATATAAGGTGATAAAATACGAACATATCCTGATGCTACAGCTGCAGCAGAACATGGGGAACTACAGCACTGAACATAGGTTACCGTATAATATACATGTGACTGACAGATACGCCCAAGACACACACACACACACACACAGTGAAAGATAATCTGCTCATTGAATATGAAGTACACAAGAGTACACACAGAACCGGGAACGCTCATACAGCACTGAACAACATCCGTAGAATATAAACTTGTGACTGACAGTCACATACATACACACACACACACACTGAAAGATTATCAGCTCATCAATATGAAGTAGGCCTACATGAGAGTACACGCACAAAACGGGCTAACGTTACTCATTAACTGTTTACACAAGTAAAATCACAGTGTGACAGTCAGATGGAGCATTCGGTAAACAATCAACAGCAAGGTAATGCATCAGCTGAGTTAAAGAAAACCAACTTTTACCTTTGATGACAGCGACATGATGATGTTCGTGATGATTTTAGATTATTTTTGCCCCACGCATATTGCCCTGTAGTTAGACCGCGCGACCACAGCTTCCTTGTGTCTCTTATTGTCCAAATGTTCCCTGAATTTTAGCTGCATGTTTTTCCAGCATGTAAATCCGTTATCAATAAAAATTCGACTCCAATTCTTTTCCCCTGCCAATGTCGTTGTTAAAGTGATGGAGAGACGCAAAGGAGAGGGATTTCCTGAAATCAACATTTCCCGCTAAATTCAGACCAATCACAAAACTGTTTTGCATGCGCGTCGCCTCGCACTTGTTGAGAGCGACTCAGTCTCGGATTACATGCACTGGAACTAACAGGCGATGTCACGTGCGGTTGCATGTAACGTCCGTTTCGGACACCAGGGGGCGACAGAGGAACCGAAACGAGGAACCGGAGGTAAAGTAACCGGTACCATACCGGTACCGGTTTTCGGTACCCAACCCTAGTTAAAATGGTATTCATTGGACAACTCCTAGTCAGTGCTCTATGGTGTTAATTGTGTACTACTGTAACAGTCAATACTTAGTTTGACAGTGCCTCTTTGGTCTCTTCTATTGTGGCATTGATAAGTCTCTCTTGAACTCTGTGTTCAGTCATTATATTCTACAGACCCCAGAGATGTTGTCACTTCTGCCCCGATACTGTTTTTTGCCACCGATACCGATCACAGATAATCTATGAGAAATATCGGCCGATATACTGCCGATACCTATCAAATAATAGCCTAATACTAATAGGATAATAAAACAAAGAAAATTAGTGTGGATGAGACAATTGACATTTAGAGCATCCGATAAAGCGAGGCCTAGGCCTAAATGTTTTAAAAGTCTTTTTAAAAATCTCCACAAACCTTTTGCTAGGCTGGCCGAGTTGTGTCTGTACACTTTCTCTGCCTTTTTCTTCTCCTTCTCTGCGGTCAGCTTTTCAAACTCGCCATGCTCTGCTACGTGATGCACAGTAAGGCCCGATCCCAATTCACCCCTATGACTCTGTTTCACCCCTCCTGCTCCGTTTCATGTTTTCATCGGGGGCTAGGGGGGAGGGGGAGGGCTATCCACGGCTCAGTTTGGAGATTTTTTGGGACCACGTTAGATTTCTGAGCCATAACCCTACCTCCCAGGATGCATTGCAAATCATCTACAGAAATCTGATTCCGCTCTAGGCAATGCGGAAGACAACCACACATGTCATTACTTTTTACTCTGTGATTACTTGGTAATAAAGATTTGAAAAATTATGAAAATTATCTCATTATCTTAGTTTAATGTCATTCAATGCATTGTTTTTTATAACAAGCATAACCAAAAATATATAACTAAAAATAACCAATATATGCCGATGTGCTGTGCCTATGCTTAACATAGAAATACACCATTCCAAAGTCCAGCGCGCTTCAGCCAAGTTTAAGATCTGAGGGTTTTGGTGCTCAGCAGTAGAGGACAATAATAGCTAAACTATAACCTGGGCACTTCCATTAGACTACCAAAAGCCAGACAATGGAGCACTCATATCTGTGCGTTTGTCACCCTGTTCCTCTGCAACAAACGCAGAGATTGTATGAGCGCCCCGGCGTCCCTGTCCAATAGAAGCGCCAGGCACAGCCTCCCCATAGAAATACACCATGTCATCGGAGCGCGATTCACATTTCTCAGATGTACAATCCTGTTTTAAAAAAAAATATATAATAATAATCTTACATGTGTCGTTTGACAGCGGGTGATGGATTTGATGTAAAGTTATCTATCAAACATTAGGCTGATTTGTGAATGATAGTCACGCGTTAGGACCTATTTCATGTCGCATTTCTCCTCTTTGATGGCATATGACGCTATAGCTATGGCACTTATTAAACCAAAACACGCAATCTAATCCAAGCAGTTGTTATTATGTAATATTATTTATGGGTTATATCATGTTCTGACTAACAGCGTCTGTTTCTCCAGCGTTCCTGTCACATCGAATTTCGGAACGCCATGAAAATAAATCTGCCCTCCGTGTCTAATGTTATCTATCTAACGTTACATGTTTTAAGGCTGATCTGTGCATGATACTGGCGCATTTTGACATACTTCATGTTGCATTCCCCCCTTTGATGGCAGATGATGCCTGAAATTTACCTTAAGTTCAGCCGCGAAGTTCTTGCATGGTTTTCCTAACTCAGTGCAGACTGGCAGGGTAGGAGCACAGGATGATAGCCTACAGATCACCTATTCTGCCATGGTCTGATAATGAAGCATTGTTCTTTTTTGTTTGATGACTTTGATCCGTTAATAGTGTAAAACCGAGCGTCAATGCTTTTCTATGACACTACTGATGACGTATCAGGGTCTTGAAGGGTTGTCCCATTTCATAGGGAAAGATTTCAACCACTATGGCTTGTGGCTCTGTTCAGAGGCCTTGGCTCCAAAGCAAGTGGCACTCCAACACAGATAACATTTGCGTATCTGCAACTTCTGCACATGCTTCTGGTTAGGGGTGTAACGGATCACGGATAATCCGTGATCCGTACGGATCGCCCCCCATGGTTCGGCACGCATGTGTACCGCGGATCTAGGGATGGGACGATTATCGTGTTTATCGTTAATCGCGATAAAAACACCCGCGATAACTTTATCGTGGAGAATTTTAATTAGTTGAATAATCGTCATAATCGTTTTATTTTTATTTTTTATTTTTATTTTTTATTATTATTATTTTTAAATGACTGGACTTTTTAAATAGGCACTACATTTTATAAACACTGCTTTGTCTGACTGGTGGTCCCCAGCTGATGACCCAGTTAGGCCCACATAGGTGTTCAGTGAGGTGTCACAGCACACCTGTTCTAAAGGCACTGTTGGAGGTGCGTCAGGCAGCAATGCCCAGCAGGAGTACCATCACCTGTATCATGATTTGATCTGTCTGTTTTTATTGTATGTATTAATGTATGTGACCTATGTGTGTTTTTTTTTATTATTGAGTTTCACAGAGACATGTACACAACAGGACATAACAACAACAACTAGTATCCGTGGGGGAGGTTATTGTCCCATTAATAGTAGAAAACTAGTTTTGCACTTTGTTATGCAGTACATTGTCCATAAACAATAACAGAAAATGTTCTTTCTCTTTTTTATTTATTTAAACAAACTAACAAACAAAGACAAACAAAACAAAACAAAAACAAAAAAACAGGGGGGGAGGAGGCCATGTCACATATCAGAAATAAACAGAAAAGAAAATGACAACAAATGCCATAATATATGGGGGGATCACCCCCATCGGAGACAGCATCCATGTCTTACAGTCCTAAACACAGCGGCAGCACAACACCAGCACAGTAAATATTATTGTGACCCATACATTGTAGATCTGTTACACATTAGTCTTGTGTACTTTCTTGAGTGTAATCCACCAAACCTTTCATTACAATGGCAGCCAGTCTGGTACCAATATAATCTAAGAACGGAGACCAAATCTTATAGAATGTCTTTATTTTACACTTAGACCTATATGTCAGATATTCCATAGGAATCATATCAAAAATTACCTTGTGCCATCCAGCTATTGTAGGCGGTTTGCAGTCTATCCATTTCAGCAATATATTTTTCCTTGCACAAAAAGTGAGGATACACAGAAGTCTTTTGGAATGCATACTTTTAAGTTGTTTGTCTGGCAACCCAAACAATAGACACATGGGGTCCTTATCCAATGTAACATCTAGAATTAGATGAATTTTATCCACTATGCCTTTCCAGTAATCATCTATATATCTACAAGTCCAAACACAATGAACAAAGCTCCCAACCTCGGTAATACACTTTGTACACATTTCCGATTTGTTATGATCCATTTTATGTCTAAGTTGGGGAGTAATCTGCAAACGTTGTAGTAGTCTAAATTGCGTTTCCTTCGTCCTATTACAGACTGAGATGTCGTTTGCCGATTGCCATATTAGTGACCAAGTTGCTGCATCAGTATTAATGTTCAGGTCATTATTCCAGTCTTTGGGCGTAAATGCAGGTTTGCCTTTATCATATTTCGAAAGTGCTCTATACCCAAGCCCCAGAATGCCTCTCGTCTTTCCAGCAGAGACTATCTCCTCCAGCGGAGAGGGTTGGTGACAGAGGCCAGTGTCTTTTTGGCTATTTAAAAAACTTCGTATCTGAAGGTATCTGAAAAACTCATTTCGTGGTAGGTCATATTTCTTACATAATTGGTCAAATGAAAGTAGTATTTCCGTATCATATAAATGTCCGATAGTAACCATCCCTTTGTTGTCCCACCGCTTGAAACCCCTATCCGTGGCACCAGGGGAGAAGTCTATGTTGCCCCAAACTGGCGAGAGGGAGGATGTAATAATCGTATGTTATAAATAAATAGTAATATAATTGAGATTTCTCACATGAGCCGCGCGCGAATATCCTCACAGAAATTTGTCTCGCGCGATTGTTCAGCCTGCATGGGTAACGTGACTGTCAAGTCAGCCTTGTCAGTCAGTCACTAACGTATGCTAGCCTTCTCACCATGGCTGCATCGGCCCAGTGTCCATTGCCTCACCTTTCCAGGGTTGCACGCAGGCTTCTATGCATACCTGCAACTACCGTATTTTCCGGACTATAAGTCGCGGTTTTTTTCATACTTTGGCTGGTCCTGCGACTTATAGTCAGGTGCGACTTATATATCAATAATTCATAATCTCTGACTGACATGAACTGACATACGGTAATCTCTGACTGACATGAACCAAGGAGTAACTTCCGCTAGCGCCTCATACACGATAGAATAGCCATTATACTTGACATTGTGGACATTAAACACGACAATGTGGACATTAAACATGATGTTATGGACCTTATACACAATGTTATGGACGTTATAAACGATATTAAAGTCATTTATTCCTTCCAGAGACTGTTCTATGTTGCTAAGTTACCCCCGCGAGGCTATTTTGCTACTTCCGCTAGCGCCACATACGCGATAGAATAGCCATTATACTCGACAATGTGGACATTACACACGACAATGTGGACATTAAACATGATATTATGGACCTTATACACGATATTATGAACGTTATACACGATATTAAAGTCATTTATTACCTTTCAGAGGCTGTTCAATGTTGCATTGTTTGTAGGCCGCCCTTCATCCTAACTACTTCCGTTTTTCACCAAGCTATCTTTGTCATGGCCTTATACACGATAAATAGTCGTTACACTCGACAATGTGGACATTAAGCACTATATTATGAACGTTATACACGCTATTATGAACGTTATACACAATATTAAAGTCATTTATTACCTTTCAGAGGCTGTTCCATCCTGTTTGCTTGCTCCCGCGACGCCATTTTGCTAACCTTCGTTAGCAACGCGCTAGCTAGCCCTGGCTTTACACTCGATAATTTAAGTATTTCTAACCTTTCAGAAGAAGTTTTAACGTGAATGATGTCCTTCCTGGGCTTACAAATCCTCTCATGTCTCTTCACAGTGCCAGACTAGAGTCAAGCTCAACAGGGTCTTCTTTCCCCGCTGATTCCGCCAAGCCCGTTCCCTTGAACCATGCGACTTATAGTCCAGTGCGACTTATATGTGGTTTTTTCCTCTTCATGACCCATTTTTGGCCTGCTGCGACTTATACTCGGGTGTGACTTATAGTCCGGAAAATACGGTAGTGTTCCTTCAGAGAGAGTGTTTAGTGCCAGTCAGTGGGCACATACTCACACCTCTCCGAGCACAGCTAAAGGCAGAAAAAGTGAACATGTTGACATTTTTGCACTTTAACCTATCTTGAAGCTTTCAAGTCTCTAAAGGGCTCTGCACACAGCGTGCGATTTCTGTTGCGCGTCAACGTTCCATTTTGAAGTTTGAATGGAAGTCTATGAGAACATCGCATTTACCCGCACACGGCCCCGATTTTAATCGCACGGCGAACATTCGATTCCATTCATTTTGACAGTGCGACAAAACTCGCACGCCGTGTGCTTTGTCCCATTCAAAATGAATGGAATCGAATGTTCGCCGTGCGATTAAAATCGGGGCCGTGTGCGGGTAAATGCGATGTTCTCATAGACTTCCATTCAAACTTCAAAATGGAACGTTGACGCGCAACAGAAATCGCACGCTGTATGCAGAGCCCTTAAGCCACACGGCTAGCACTCAGTTTGATGACAGAAAAGTGTCAGTGTTCAAGTTTTGTTTGACAGTATTTTTTTCCTTTATTTATGCAGTGATACCTTATAATTTATCATTACCTTATTTAAGATTTTATTAAAGATTTTTATTTTTGTCAAGATGTTTTTAAAATGATGTTAATGTTATTAACATGATTCAATAAAAATACAACAAAATCTAAGTTAAAGTGATTACAGTGTGTTTTATTGGCATTCTAAAAAAAAGTTTTTTTTTTTTTTTTTTTTTTTAAATTCTCGCGATAATATCGTGGATCGCGATTATTTTGCCCACGATAATCGTGACATGACATTTTCTAATCGTCCCACCCCTACGCGGATCAATTGCAAAATGTAACCAAGTAATAATATTACTTAATATTAGTTAATATCCCTTGTAAATCACAATGTAGAGTTGCCATGAAAAGATAGACGCGACAGTTGCATGCTTTCTTTTACTCTAAAGCGCAATGATAGGTTGATAATGGGGGGAAAAAATCCAGAACAACAAGGCTGCGTTCGTAAATTCGCTCTGGAATCTGATCAGCATTCATGGAACGCCTCTTGTCCAATCAAATTACTTGGTCCCTTTATGACGTCGGACCCAGTGTGCTCTCCGGCGCTCTCAGAGCAAATTTACGAACGCAGCCCAAGTGTTTCATGGCGAGTGCTGCTAATGTTGGCGACAGAGAAGAACTCGAAATGCCTCCCTCGTCATTTAAATCCCATGTATGGGAACACTTTGGCTTCTCTGTCAATTATAACAATGACGGACAGTGTCATTGGAAGTGTGGTTGATAAAAAAGTTACGGTGTTTAAGCGTTGTGCAACGAGAAAGTCGTACGAGCATGGCCACACATTTGACGGGAGTGTTGACGGGAGGCACGAAAAAGGCAGCTTGATAACTTCTGATAATGTAGCCAATTTTTTCATACCATGTTTAAAGTAAGGTTTCACTTTATTATAAAGTTAAAAGTGGCAGAAAACATGTTTATTTGTCTGCTTTAAAGAGCCCAGTGATTCACTGCTGCAACCAGGTGCCTCCTCCCTCTCTCCTACTGCATCATTTAACTCTTTGACTGCCAGCCATGTTCAGAGCGGAGAGCTCCACACTGCCAGACTTTTGGGGCATTTTCGCTGAACTTTGAAGACCCACCAAATATTGACTTTTCGGACTACATAAACATTGAACATATCTACCAAAACTTTAGACTCTCTTCTTTCATCAGAAAAAGAAAGTTTGTTTCTAGCCTCTTTGAGTGTTTAGAAATCGGCCGTAGAACATAGGGTGGTTTCAGCAAAAACACCTGATTTTGACCAATAAACAGAGAAAATGAGCTTTTTCTGCAGAGAAGCAAATTCAAGCAAAACGGTGATTGACGTCCACATATTTTAGTTTTAGTGACACCTCAAACATCTGAAAAGTTGTTTACTTCTATGAAACAATAAAAACAACACAGGAAAAAAGGCTTTTGATGACAAAATAACTACATTTATTCACAGATTTAGAACATTTAGAATCATCATCACTCAATAATATTTTTTTTCTGTGTGGTAGGCTTTGAAGCACTCTCCTGAGTGCAGGGGTACATGGCAGGACCTGCACCACATTCTGGTCTCTCTCCTTTTACCCCTTCGAACGCAGACCCTACATTTTCTTGCTGGCTGTGTGTTATTGCTGGTGGGCCTTAATCTTCCAACTCATGCCTGGCCATCCGGCCATCCAGCCTGCTGTCTGGGTCTCTCTGTCTTGCTGCCCTGGTTTGTCGGACCTCCTCCTCCTCCTCCTCCCCCCCCTCCTCCTCTCTCCCCCTCCTCCCCCTCCTCCTCTCTCCTCCTCCTCCTCCTCCTCCTCCTCTACATAGGTTTTTTCAGTCCACGACCTCGCCACCCTCCTCATGAACTCCAAGGGCCCTATTATGCACTTCTTAACTTGCCGTCTTAAGTGTTAATTAAGACGCACCGCCAGGTTAAGACCTACCCCCACCCTTATTATGCGCTTCATACGCGCTACTGCTATTATGCAGGTGTCGATAGGCGCCCACACATAAGACGTAAAACTCCTGTGCATATATTGCTCATTGTGGGAGTGTTCATATGTTAATGAAGTGCACTAGGCGCCCCTGCTATTATGCGATCTGACTTTGCTCCTATCGCTAAGAAGTGGTTTGAAAAGTTCTTAAGTTTAGACTTCATGCACGTTTTGAAACACGAGCGCGCCTCCGCGGTTTGCGCATGCATGTGGGCACACATGAACACGCACGTGGCTCCACGGCAAGATGTCAATTACGGTCACAGTATAAATGCTTTATTTCAGAAGGGAGAGGCAGAGAAGCGCGCTGACCTCCTTCTCAGGACTTCCATAATAGCATAGCGCTAATGACTCAACGCAGCCGGTTCTTAAAGGGAATGGCACCTGGCACGCTGATTGGGTTGATTGAGAAGACGCCCAAAACACACCCATGACTAATTTCTTTGCTTAGCGCCGGGTTTTAGGCGCCCACTACAGCACGCATAATAGCAAAGTGGCCTTGACCACGCCTCCACGTCTTAAGTTTAGATCTACCGCCTCGTCTTATTGATGAAGTGCATAATAGGGCCCCAAGTGTGTTTTGCACTTCCCCGGGTTCCTGGCCTTGTACAGCACATATGCATTGAACACACACAGCTGAAATAAGTATGCCACAAACTTCTTTGACCAGTTGAGTGTTTTCCGTATGAATGGGTAATATGCAATGTTCTGGTCAAGTTTGTCCACCCCATTCATGCAGGCATTGTATGCCACAACACACTCCGGTTTGAGCTGACCCACCTTCTCCTTCTTCCCCTTCTGCCACACCTCCACCCTCTGCATGCTGTCATGGTGGCAGGTTGTCACCATCCTCACCAGACGCTTGTCCTGCCATGCCATAACCAGCACCCTGCCATTGTGCCGCACCAGCCTCCCCTCCACACCCAAGTCAGTCTTTGTCGGCTCCCTTATGATCTGCGGTTCCCCCCTGTTTTTTCGCAGTGTTCCGCAGACGTTGGTGTTGGCTTTGATCAACTGCTCACACAGTTGAACAGAGTTGTAGAAGTTGTCCATGTACAGTGTGTATCCGTGTCCTGTGAGACGGTCAAGGAGGGAGAACACTGTGTCTGGGAGTGTGTTATGCTGGCCAACATAAGGCTTCATGTTAAAACAATACCCAGTATAAGAGTCACACAGTATGTAGGATTTAATTCCATACTTCACCGGCTTCTGAGGGTTATACACTTTGAATGATAGGCGGCCACGCCACTGCATCATTCCTTCATCAATGCAGATACTTTCAAAGGGCTGATACAGCTCTTTGAATTTGGCTACAACATGATCTAAAATAGGACGCACTTTATACATTTTATCTGTGGCGTCCTGTGATGCATTATTGTTGTAGTGGAGGAACTTCCAGATGAGCTGATACCTGTTCCTGGACATGGTTTTATTGAAGTATGGAGTGGCGTCCTGTTGATCCACACTCCAATACATTTCTAGTTTTGGCTTTTTTATGTAACCGGTGATGAAAGTGAGTCCAAAGAATCGTTTCAGTTCTGGGACTGTCACCGGTTTCCATGACCTCCCTCTGGAGTGTCGGGATGTGTCGGGATGTGCCTGTAAAAACTGCTTGGCATACAGGTTGGTTTGATCTGCAATGTGCTGCAGCAGCTCATCAGGAATAAGCAGCTCCAGGAAATCAACCGGCAGGTCAGATTCCAGCTCTGCAGCAGCATTCTGGGGTCCAGGGGTTGCCGTGAATGGAACCTTTGTGGGTTGCCAGTCACCGTGACCCCAACCAGCAGCTTTCTCTGAAGACAGCCGTCTCCTTGCAGCAAACCCACTGGTTGAGGCACGTCCTCTGCTCGATTCAGGAACTGTAAAATATTGAAATATATACCATTTTATACAAAATATATATACAAAAGGCATGTTTTATTGCTTTGTAATGATGTAGTGTAATAGTGTAATAGTAATAGTGTTATACTGCTCTAGTGATGGTTATAGTTTCAGCACAACACACACAGGTAGACATCAACACAGAGAGGTCACACACAGGTCATCAACACACAGAGGTAGACTTCAAACACACAGGTCACACACAGGTCATCAACACACACATCAACACACAGAGGTAGACTTCAAACACACAGGTCACACACAGGTCATCAACACACACATCAACACACAGAGGTAGACTTCAAAGACACAGGTAAACATCAACACAGAGGTAGACATCAACACAGGTAGACATCGCACGCACACACACACACGCACATGCACACACACGCGACTCCTAGTAAACACAAGTCAGCACAGGTGAAACAGAGCCTCTCTGACCTGAGGCAAGGCAAATGTATTTGTGTAGCACATACATGTAGACCCAAGGTTACCCATAACTACCTCATAACTAATATTAGCCTCACATCACATTACCCATAAACATCCCCTCTTCATCTCCCTCATATCTGCACACACACACACACACACACACACACACACACACACACACACACACTCACACATACAGGCACACACACACACACACACTCACTCACACATACAGGCACACACACACACTCACACATACACACACACGGTCTGTAAAGAATACAAAAAGAAAAACAAATTCATTCATTCATTCATTCATTCATTCATTCAACACAGTTTTACCTTTGCTTTTCACACGTGTGTCTTGGATCGTGGATCCGCGCTGATCTGGAGAGGATGCCCTGCTGCTATCCGATCTGGATGGCAACCACTCGTCCGACTCGTCGGGGTCTGGTTCGTCGTCCGATTCTGAACTGTTTGAAGAACTATTTGGCTCCAATGGCCGCGCGTCTTCTATACCAGATCTGCTTGACCTGATCGGCACCACACTCCTTGCAGATCCACTGCCAGACAAGCTCTGTGCCAGTGTCAACTGCTTATAATGCTTCTCTCCTGCTCTCGCTGTCTTCGCTATACGTTTCGCCATCTCTACAACCCACAACAAGCCAGTTCCGTGTCCAGGGTTTTATAGCTGAGCTAAATCGAACTGCTGCCCCCATCTGGGACAGAAATACATTACACCCAAGTCTGAAATTCACACACCAGGTGTAGAAGATGTCAATAAAGCCATCCCCGCGAAAAAAAACACAAAAAAACAAAGACGCCTAATGGCGTCTTTGGCAGTCAACGTTACTATTCTATAAGACGCCAAATGGCGTCTTTGGCAGTCAATGAGTTAAGTTGAATGAATGCATGAATGGTCTTTATTGTCATTAATATAGTACAGGTACCATACAACGACATTTGGGAGGGGGGTTCCCCTGGTGCTAGGAAAAAAATACAAAAAACAAGAAGGGAAAAGAGCTGGTTTACATAAATAAAGGCTACCGTATTTTCCGGACTATAAGTCGCACCCGAGTATAAGTCGCAGCAGGCCAAAAATGGGCCATGAAGAGGAAAAAACCACATATAAGTCGCACTGGACTATAAGTCGCATGGTTCAAGGGAACGGGCTTGGCGGAATCAGCGGGGAAAGAAGACCCTGTTGAGCTTGACTCTAGTCTGGCACTGTGAAGAGACATGAGAGGATTTGTAAGCCCAGGAAGGACATAATTCACGTTGAAACTTCTTCTGAAAGGTTAAGGAATACTTGTATTATCGAGTGTAAAGTCCGCTAGCTAGCGCGGGGCTAACAACATGGCGTCGCAGAGGAAAAATGAAACTTTGAACAGCCTCTAAAAGGTAATAAATGACTTTAATATCGTTTCTAATGTCCATAACATTGTGTATAAGGTCCATAACATCATGTTTAATGTCCACATTGTCGTGTTTAATGTCCACATTGTCGAGTATAATGGCTATTCTATCGCGTATGAAGCGCTACCGGAAGTAGCAAAATGCTACTCGCGGGTACAACATTGCAACGTTAAACAGCCTCTGGAAGGAATAAATGACTTTAATATCGTTTCTAACGTCCATAACATTGTGTATAAGGTCCATAACATCATGTTTAATGTCCACATTGTCGTGTTTAATGTCCACATTGTCGAGTATAATGGCTATTCTATCGCGTATGAAGCGCTACCGGAAGTAGCAAAATGCTACTCGCGGGTACAACATTGCAACGTTAAACAGCCTCTGGAAGGAATAAATGACTTTAATATCGTTTCTAACGTCCATAACATTGTGTATAAGGTCCATAACATCATGTTTAATGTCCACATTGTCGTGTTTAATGTCCACATTGTCGAGTATAATGGCTATTCTATCGCGTATGAAGCGCTACCGGAAGTAGCAAAATGCTACTCGCGGGTACAACATTGCAACGTTAAACAGCCTCTGGAAGGAATAAATGACTTTAATATTGTTTCTAACGTCCATAACATTGTGTATAAGGTCCATAACATCATGTTTAATGTCCACATTGTCGTGTTTAATGTCCACATTGTCAAGTATAATGGCTATTCTATCGTGTATGAGGCGCTAGCGGATTTACTCCTTGGTTCATGTCAGTCAGAGATTACCGTATGTCAGTTCATGTCAGTCAGAGATTATGAATTATTGATATATAAGTCGCACCTGACTATAAGTCGCAGGACCAGCCAAAGTATGAAAAAAACCGCGACTTATAGTCCGGAAAATACGGTATATACACTATCCACTATACTATACTATACAAATAAAACACTGTGCTGTACTCTATGCTATGCTATAAATATCCTAACATTTCCTATCTCTGAACCTTATGTGCACGAGGGTTGTCATATTGCACACAGTATTATTGCACATTCACACATTGAATGTGTGTTTCTGTTTAATATGTAGCCTAATGTTTGAGTGTAGAATATGTTATGTATATATACACACACATATATATATATATATACCAGTTTTGACATCTTGAATGTTTTACACAGTAAAAGTGGTGTTTTTACAGAATTCGAGGAAAAAGCTTTTTATTTGTATTTGTATGTTTTGTGTTGATCCGAAAAATGATCCGATCCGTGACTCAAAAACCGTGACACGATCCGATCCGTGACTTAGGTGATCCGTTACACCCCTACTTCTGGTGCATACTGGGAACTGGAGTCCTAAGGTTATAAACACATATCACCAGACACACTGCTGACATATTTTAGTTTAACAAGCATGAGAGAGTGGCTCGTTTAGGTTAATGAGCATGTGACAATGAATTGGCTCAAGTTGTTTGCGTCATTGATAGGGCTGTCCCTAACGACTATTCTTCTAACGATTAATCTAGCGATTATTTTTCCGATTAGTCGGTTACTCTAACGACTAATTTAACAATTAGTCTAACAATATATTTTTTTACTGTTCGATTAATGTATCACTTAATTTTCCTCAAAATAATGGCTGTATTGTCTCTCTCTGTTTAACAGTGTCTATATAAAGCACTCTGGGTAATAGCTGCTGCTCTTATAAAACAAAGCAGCGTATGACATGCACATTACTCAGACGGCCACCCCTTTAAATGATCAGCTGATGTATGGGGGCTGTCTGTGGGCCCGCAATTAAACACAGACACCTTTAATTCGGCGAACTGCTACTACTACTACTGTAACTGCCTCTGTCAAACAGCCCCAGACACAGGGCAGACTCACTGCTATGTTTAGCCAACTTGAATGCCAACATGGCCATCAGGGTTTTTCCTGGCTCAAAATGAGGCGGAGGTGGTACCAGTGGTGTTTGACATCGGGGGGGACCCATGAAGCAGGGCTGTCTGGGGGTCCTTTAACATCAAACACTTAATTTCTTGCTTTCTGGTGAATTAATATGCACCAATTTGTGCCCTTTCTGCATCAATTTATGGTGGAATTATTTAGTGTTGTTCTGATACCGATACCGATACCTGACCGTGCAGTACTTGCCGATACCGAGTACCGATCCGATACCACGGCGTTTGAAAAAACAAAACAAAAAAACATGTTTTTTGAGCCGCATACTAACCTCGATGTAAAATTATTGCTAACACTTAGTCTGGCACTGCTCAAAACCTTTGTAAAACTCGTAAAGTTTTTGTAAAACTTAAGTAAAAAAAAAAAAAAAACTTACGTTTTTGTAAAGTACTCGCCGATACCAATACCAGCATCTTTGTGCGTATCGGCGGCCATGCCGATACTAGTATCGGTATCGGAACAACACTAGAATTATTTATGTAAAGGAAAACACAATATTCAGGCACCAGATGACCATTCAAAATATAATGTAATATATTGCAATATAAGGCTCTCAGGCATTCTGTACTTTCAAATATGTATTCTCCTTGAGCAGTCAACATACTATCAGCTATTTTGCTAGCAGAAACGAAAGCTAACTTATTTGCGAAACAGCGCCCCCGCCACCACTTCGGCGCAGTGCAGCAATTGCAGTTAGAAATGACAGAAATCCACCGAGTGCAACGCTTGTAGAAAATACGACCGTCAGTTTGTCGAGAGCTGGAGGCGGCTAGAAATATGACTGAGGCGGCCGCCTCATAATTCTCTATGCAGGAAAAACCCTGGCCATTTAGAAGTCTGTCCATCACCACAACACATAGCTAGCTAGTAGCTACATGGCTAGCTAACATTACTCTCGCTGCTATGTTATGATTAGCTAAATTGATGCTAACGTAGCATGCGAGCTACGAGCTAGATAACGTAGGTGCGAGCACCACAATGACAATAGGCTACCGTAGCTAGCCAGCTACATAGCTAACGTTACTAACACCAGAAGACAAGACATACAAACTGTATAGAAGATTGATACATTGAAAAAGGCATGAATATTTTCTGTTTTTCTCCCTCCCCTCCACCCACCCCTCCCTCTCAAACATGTCTGCATGCATACTGTATATACATATAGATTTGCCCATCTACACACACACAAATATAAACAAGTTTACGACTAGCAGATCTTCTAGTAGGCACCGACTACTTTACATATTTCATGGGGTTCCAACACTCAAGAGGAGGTCCAACTAGTTAAATAAAGATAAGAGCTGAGGTGTTTTCAATTCTCAGTTGTGTGCGCAAAGGTGTGACAACATTATTCATTTCTGAAAAACCTCTTTCCCAATCTGCACTACTCACAGGAATGGTATCAATTGCATGTCTGAGTTTCAGAAGGGCTTTCTGCATGGTGATCTGTGTATGGTCTATTATGTTTGGCAATATAATATGCTATTGAAGACATTCTTAGTGGAGGCTAGACACTCCTCTTGTGTTTTCAGAAAGTTTGACTCCAAAGTGTTTTCACCCTGTTTTTTGTTTTGTTTGTTTTTCTACTATTTCTTCTGCTAGCTTGTGGCTCTGTGAGACACTGTGTTCTTGTATCTTCTTTCTCAAAGATTTCATTTGTTTCTCCCTGGTTCTGCCATATTGGCCAATGGAGTCCACCTGGAGTCCTTATCAAACTCTACCTAGCTATGACAGATTCAGTTAATCCATTAATCAGATACCCAAAGCTAAATATATAAGCTGCAATAAATTATTTTAGAAACACTCCAGAGATGTGGTGTTACTTCTGGCACTGCTGAGTCTATGGAATCAGCACTTGTTCTCATGTTGTTTCTAATCCTGTATATGTTCCTATTCTTACAGGAGAGAGCTCCAACCCAGACTCAGACATGGAGCCCAGCTCCACCGCATCAGGAAGCCATAAACAACACAGACGGAGGAGGAGGAGCTCAAGACAGAAGAATCACCACTGTTTAGATTGCAGTGAGAGTTTCATTTGTCCAACTCACCTTAAATCACAACCACAGACTCAAGGAGGACAGAAGACTCACTCTTGTCTTCAGTGTGGAAAGAGATTTGGTTGTATGAGCAAACTAAAGAGACACCAGAGAATACACACAGGAGAGAAGCCATTCTACTGCTCCCAGTGTGGGCAGAGTTTCAGTCAGGCAGAAAACCTAAAGACACACCAGAGAACACACACAGAAGAGAAGCCATTCTGCTGCTCCCAGTGTGGGAAGAGTTTCAGTCACGCAGGAGACCTAAAGAGACACCAGAGAACACACACAGAAGAGAAGCCATTCTGCTGCTCCCAGTGTGGGAAGAGTTTCAGTCACGCAGGAGACCTAAAGAGACACCAGAGAATACACACAGGAGAGAAGCCATTCTGCTGCTCCCAGTGTGGGCAGAGTTTCAGTAAGGCAGGAAACCTAAAGAGACACCAGAGAATACACACAGGAGAGAAGCCATTCTGCTGCTCCCAGTGTGGGAAGAGTTTCAGTCACGCAGACGCTCTAAAGAGGCATCAGAGAATACACACAGGAGAGAAGCCATTCTGTCCTGTGTGGACACATTGACATTGTTTAATGATGGGGGGGGGGGTTTAAATGTGATTTTCTTATTTTTCATGTTATGAAAGTTTAAAGGTTGAAGAGCCTCAATGTAACAAACTACAGTTTTAAGATCACTTTCTTATACTTATAGTTTGTTGTCTCAGTGTTATGTTTTTATTTCTGTTCAGTTCAGTTGTGTACGTGTTTTTGTAGTCCACTAAACCTAGGACTACAATTCCCCAGATGTCTAGCCATTAGGTGAAATATTTGACACGTGTGTTGTGCATTGGCTAATAAAGTGATGCTGTTTGAACCCTTTATACTCCTGCATTCACTTGTCACTGCTTTATGCCTGAATGAATGAATGAATGAATGAATGAATGAATGGACTTTATTGTCATTGCTACAGTACAGGTACCAAACAACGAAATTTAGGAGGGGTGGCTCCCCTGGTGTTAGGAAAGGGGGAAAAAAAACACTTTTAGAAAAAAATCACAAGAAGGGAAGGAGCTGGTTTACATTAATAAAGGCTATGTACACAATCCACTGTACTATACTGTACAGATAGTCAACTAGGGTTGTCATATTGCACAATAGTATTTTTTCACGTTATTTAAAGTGTCACAGTTTGCAGGCTTGAAATGTACATGTTTGTGCCTCAGCACTACACCTGATTTTTTCAGTCCAGCAGCTGCCATACAATCCGTCCAGACTGTCCAGGGCCCAGAACTTAGGTCTTTGCTGTGTTCAGGGCCTGGACGGCCCTGTGGTAGAAGCAGTTCTTCAGTCTGTTTGTCTTAGCGGCCAGGGTCCTGAACCTCCTTTTCGAGGGCAGCCTGGTAAAGTGTACGTGCCCAGGGTGGGTCGGGTCCCTGGAGATCTTTGAGGCCTTCCTGAGACAGCGTGTGTTGTACAGCTCTTCCAGAGAGGGGAGGGGGGCGCCGGTGATCTTCTGTGCTGTTCTCACTACTCTCTGTAGCGCATTTCTCTCCGCTGTTGTGCAGCTGGAGAACCAGTTGCAGATGCCGTAGGTGAGGATGCTCTCCACTGCGCCGCGGTAGAAGGCCACCAGTATCTCCTGCTTGTTGTGTTCCTTCCTGAGGCATCTCAGGGTGTATAGCCGCTGTTGTGCCCTCTTGATGGTGCCTTTTGTGTTGTCCTTCCAGGTCAGGTCATCCCGCATGTGATGTCCCAGGAATCGGAGGGTTGAGACTCTCTCCACGCTCTCTCCGTCGATGAGCAGGGGCTGGATCTCTGAAGAAAGCTTGACCGAAAGCTTGACCGAAAGCTTGCAATAAAATAATGATTTTTGCACAGATTTCAGTGTGCGGATGCTGCTTTATTCACTCTAAAACAATTCATAATCAAAGAGTGTAAAAGCTGTACAGTAATAATAATAATAACTTTTATTTGTATAGCGCTTTTCTTGCAAGCGTTGCAGCTCAAAGTGCTCCAATCGTTATATAATCATAATATAATTATTTAGTCATTTAAAGGCAATATTAAAAAGATGGGTTTTTAGCCTTGACTTGAACATATTTGCTGAGGTTGCATCCCTAATGTAAACTGGCAGTGCATTCCACAATTTGGGAGCATAAAATTAGAATGCAGCCTCACCACCTTACATGTGGTACACAGAAAAAAACAGCGTCAGATGACCTGAGAGCTCTATTGGGCTGATCTGCTAGCGAAAGGTCTGAACATATTCTGGTGCTGTGCCAGTGAGAGCTTTATAAACAAGCAGAAGGATCTTGAAATATATTCTGAACTTAATGTGCATGGCTTTTATTTACCTCAACACAAGAGAGCACCATGCTATTATAGAGACAGACTGTTATAGAGACAGGCTGTTATAGAGACAGACTATTATAGAGACAAGGGGCCCTATTATGCACTTCATCAATAAGACGAGGCGGTAGATCTAAACTTAAGACGTGGAGGCGTGGTCAAGGCCACTTTGCTATTATGCGTGCTGTAGTGGGCGCCTAAAACCCGGCGCTAAGCAAAGAAATTAGTCATGGGTGTGTTTTGGGCGTCTTCTCAATCAACCCAATCAGCGTGCCAGGTGCCATTCCCTTTAAGAACCGGCTGCGTTGAGTCATTAGCGCTATGCTATTATGGAAGTCCTAAGAAGGAGGTCAGCGCGCTTCTCTGCCTCTCCCTTCTGAAATAAAGCATTAATACTGTGACCGTAATTTACGTCTTGCCGTGGAGCCACGTGCGTGTTCATGTGTGCCCACATGCATGCGCAAACCGCGGAGGCGCGCTCGTGTTTCAAAACGTGCATGAAGTCTAAACTTAAGAACTTTTCAAACCACTTCTTAGCGATAGGAGCAAAGTCAGATCGCATAATAGCAGGGGCGCCTAGTGCACTTCATTAACATATGAACACTCCCACAATGAGCAATATATGCACGGGAGTTTTACGTCTTATGTGTGGGCGCCTATCGACACCTGCATAATAGCAGTAGCGCGTATGAAGCGCATAATAAGGGTGGAGGTAGGTCTTAACCTGGCGGTGCGTCTTAATTAACACTTAAGACGGCAAGTTAAGAAGTGCGTAATAGGGCCCAAGCTGTTATAGGGACAGAGGGCCCTATTATGCACTTCATCAATAAGACGAGGCGGTAGATCTAAACTTAAGACGTGGAGGCGTGGTCAAGGCCACTTTGCTATTATGCGTGCTGTAGTGGGCGCCTAAAACCCGGCGCTAAGCAAAGAAATTAGTCATGGGTGTGTTTTGGGCGTCTTCTCAATCAACCCAATCAGCGTGCCAGGTGCCATTCCCTTTAAGAACCGGCTGCGTTGAGTCATTAGCGCTATGCTATTATGGAAGTCCTGAGAAGGAGGTCAGCGCGCTTCTCTGCCTCTCCCTTCTGAAATAAAGCATTTATACTGTGACCGTAATTGACGTCTTGCCGTGGAGCCACGTGCGTATTCATGTGTGCCCACATGCATGCGCAAACCACGGAGGCGCGCTCGTGTTTCAAAACGTGCATGAAGTCTAAACTTAAGAACTTTTCAAACCACTTCTTAGCGATAGGAGCCAAGTCAGATCGCATAATAGCAGGGGCGCCTAGTGCACTTCATTAACATATGAACACTCCCACAATGAGCAATATATGCACGGGAGTTTTACGTCTTATGTGTGGGCGCCTATCGACACCTGCATAATAGCAGTAGCACGTATGAAGCGCATAATAAGGGTGGGGGTAGGTCTTAACCTGGCGGTGCGTCTTAATTAACACTTAAGACGGCAAGTTAAGAAGTGCATAATAGGGCCCAGACTGTTATAGAGAGAGGCTGTTATAGAGACAGACTATTATAGAGACAGACTGTTTCAGAGACAGGCTGTTATAGAGACAGACTATTATAGAGACAGACTATTATAGAGACAGACTATTATAGAGACAGGCTATTATAGAGACAGACTATTATAGAGAGAGGCTGTTATAGAGACAGGCTATTATAGAGACAGACTATTATAGAGACAGACTGTTATAGAGACAGACTATTATAGAGACAGACTGTTATAGAGACAGACTATTATAGAGACAGACTATTATAGAGACAGACTATTATAGGGACAGACTGTTATAGAGACAGACTGTTATAGAGACAGACTATTATAGAGACAGGCTGTTATAGAGACAGACTATTATAGAGACAGGCTATTATAGAGACAGACTTTTATAGAGACAGGCTATTATAGAGACAGACTATTATAGAGAGAGGCTGTTATAGAGACAGGCTATTATAGAGACAGACTATTATAGAGACAGGCTATTATAGAGACAGACTATTATAGAGACAGACTATTATAGAGACAGACTGTTATAGAGACAGGCTGTTATAGAGACAGACTGTTATAGAGACAGACTGTTATAGAGACAGACTGTTATAGAGACAGGCTGTTATAGAGACAGACTGTTATAGAGACAGACTATTATAGAGACAGACTATTATAGAGACAGACTATTATAGAGACAGGCTGTTATAGAGACAGACTGTTATAGAGACAGACTATTATAGAGACAGACTGTTATAGAGACAGACTGTTATAGAGACAGGCTGTTATAGAGACAGACTGTTATAGAGACAGACTATTATAGAGACAGGCTGTTATAGAGACAGACTGTTATAGAGACAGACTATTATAGAGACAGACTGTTATAGAGACAGGCTGTTATAGAGACAGACTGTTATAGAGACAGACTATTATAGAGACAGGCTTTTATAGAGACAGGCTGTTATAGAGACAGACTGTTATAGAGACAGACTATTATAGAGACAGACTGTTATAGAGACAGGCTGTTATAGAGACAGACTGTTATAGAGACAGACTATTATAGAGACAGACTGTTATAGAGACAGACTATTATAGAGACAGACTATTATAGAGACAGGCTATTATAGAGACAGACTATTATAGAGACAGGCTATTATAGAGACAGACTATTATAGAGACAGACTATTATAGAGACAGGCTGTTATAGAGACAGACTATTATAGAGACAGGCTATTATAGAGACAGACTATTATAGAGACAGACTATTATAGAGACAGACTATTATAGAGACAGGCTGTTATAGAGACAGGCTATTATAGAGACAGACTATTATAGAGACAGACTGTTATAGGGACAGACTGTTATAGAGACAGACTATTATAGAGACAGGCTGTTATAGAGACAGACTATTATAGAGACAGGCTATTATAGAGACAGACTATTATAGAGACAGGCTATTATAGAGACAGACTATTATAGAGACAGACTATTATAGAGACAGACTATTGTAGAGACAGACTGTAATAGAGACAGGCTGTTATAGAGACAGACTATTATAGAGACAGGCTGTTATAGAGACAGACTATTATAGAGACAGGCTGTTATAGAGACAGACTATTATAGAGACAGACTGTTATAGAGACAGGCTATTATAGAGACAGACTATTATAGAGACAGACTATTATAGAGACAGACTGTTTCAGAGACAGGCTGTTATAGAGAGAGACTATTATAGAGACAGACTATTATAGAGACAGGCTGTTATAGAGACAGACTTTTATTGAGACAGACTATTATAGAGACAGACTATTATAGAGACAGACTATTATAGAGACAGGCTATTATAGAGACAGGCTGTTATAGAGACAGACTATTATAGAGACAGACTATTATAGAGACAGACTATTATATATGTTTGGTACCTGTACTATATCAATGACAATAAAGACCATTCATTCATTCGAAATAAGCGATAAGCATTCGTTTTTCTTCCCTGAAGCTGCCACTGGCTAGCGTCTCCCAGTGTCTTTGATGTACATGCGCAGTGTCGGTCATCCGGGGCACACGTGACATCTCCGGAAAAACAAACGGAGAAATGTCTTCCCATCCTCGTACGTCTAAAGTGTGGGAGCATTTCAACCACAACGTTGAAAAAAACTATGTAAAAATTGAAATTTGCAAAGCTGAACTCGCTTATCATGGCAGCACGTCTATGATGCGCGAGCATCTCAAAAGGAAGCACGTTTGTGGCAGATGACGAGGAAGACGATGGCTTGTCTCAGTAAGCTAGTTAGCTTGTTATTGGCTAACGATATCGTTACGTTAAAAGCCTTCTTACATTATTTTACGTTATGTGCTGTAACGTTATCATCAAAGCGATACTTTTCAAATAGCTAAAAATGTTGTCTTATCGTTACAGTGCTAAGAAGGCGCGTTCTATGGATAGTTATCTTGTCAAGATGCCAACGTGCACACCCCAGCAAGCCATCGTCCTGACTGGATCAATCCTGAACATGCTGGTTAACAAGGGTCTCATATCCTTAACCAGCATGTTCAGGATTGATTAGGGGCGTTTCCCCACACTATCTAAGCTGGCAAAATCTTTTCTGTGCATCCCTGCAACCTCCACCCCATCCGAGAGGATCTTCTCTGCAGCAGGGAACATCTGCTCTCAAAAGAGAGCAAGCCTCTCTCCAGAACATGTGGAAATGCTGACTTTCCTCGCTATGAATGAATAGTCCACACAGGAGAGAAACAATTTCTTTGCTCAGTCTCCTGCACTTTTCTTTGTTATGTTATTTGATTGAGACCAAACCTTTTCTCTACAAACATTTCTTTTTGTGGATAATTGCTCTTTTTTTAGTTGCCTTAGTGCCTACCTCATTTTATTTGGCAGCACTATTCAATACATTAAAATGTATGTTTGATGCCAGAGATGAGTGAAGCAAAACAAAACTTTTGTACTCTGTGTTATGTTCAATAACGGAGTCGAACTCAGAGCTTGTAGTCGGAGCTTGCAACTCCATTTAATCAAACACACGTGTAACACAAAACGTAATACGGCACATGTCGTAAAGCCCAAACTGTCGTAAACACAGACGTAACATTTCCCCCCCCCTCACACAACCTAGGTGTGATACTCAGTCATGTAATCACGCAAGTGCTCGGGCCTGTTGCGTGCTCGAACCAGACGTGGCTCTGGTGCAGCCACAGCCACTGGTGGCGGCTCCACGCCTTGGGGCTGAGCCTGGTAGGCCGGGGTTGCTGCTTCATCCAACCGTGCGGCTGGCAAGACTGTGGAAGAGGCCACACTCAGCGCTGGGCCAGGGGGAGGCTGCACCTTACGCAGGCGGGTAGCATGCCAGCGAGTGCCGTCGGCGAGCCTAAACGAGGCCGGGCCAAGCTGTTTGCTGACCTGGACAGGGTCAGACCAAAACGACTGGAGTTTGTTGTCCCGATGAGGTCGTCGGATCCTGACCCAGTCCGACACAGCGATGACAGGTGGCCTAGCACGTCTGGCCCTGTCGAAACGATCCTTCATCAAGCGCTGGTGTTTGGTGACTGTGGCTTGAACTGGATGGACCGGGAGCTGAGCTAGTGTAGGGCGGAGCCTATCGAGAGGCAGCTGGAGCTCCCGCCCCAGCATGAGGGAGGCTGGGGAGACTCCTGTAGTGGCGTGTCGCGTGGCCCGATAATGCAACAGCGTCTGGAGGAGGCTGGTGGTGAGCGTGCACCCTTGTGCCAGGTGGGCCCTGATGCCATTCTTCAGTGTTTGGTTCAGCCGTTCCACCCCCCCGTTCGCAGCAGGGTGGTAGAACGCTGTGCGGATGTGGTGGATCCCTTTACCCACTAGATAGGAGGACAGTTCATGGGAAACCATTTGAGGACCGTTGTCAGTCGTGATCCTCTTGGGCAGGCCCCAACGCGCAAACAGAGCGTCGAGAATGTCGATCAGCACCTTTGCTGTGACCGAGCCCACAGGTGTCACCTCTGGCCACTTAGAGTGGAGGTCGTAGGTCACAACGAGAAAACGCTGGTGATGTGGTACCCCATGCAGCTCGCCGCAGATATCCAGTTGCAGGTGCTCCCAGGGTTGAGATGGCCAGTCCAACGGCTGCATGGGCGGGGGTGGAGCTGGAGCCCTGGTCTTACCACTAAGGAGACAGGCAGTGCAATCCTTGACCAGGGTTTCGAGTTCCCTGTCGATGCCTGGCCACCACACAACCTCACGACAGCGCTGTTTGAGCCTGACTATGCCCAGGTGACCCTCGTGCGCCATAGCAAGGATACGCGCCCGAAGGACACCTGGGACCACAGTGCAGAACCCGCGAGCGACACAGGTGTCATTCCAAACCGACAACTCCTCCCTGATCCTGGAGTAAGTGAGTAGCTCGTCAGGTACTCTTACCGGCCACCCCTGCGTGATGTAGGTTGAGAGTGTAGAGAGGGTGGGGTCATCGGCTGAGGCATCCCGGAGCTCCTTCAGCGACACCGTCTCCTGAAGGGGTGTGTGGAGGAGCTGGACGAGGTCATGCTCAGCCTGGTCCAGTCCGGGGGTCAAGGTTGGGGCTGTGGGTGGGCTGGGGATTGCGCGTGATAGCAAGTCGGCTACCACGTTGTCTCGTCCTGGCGTGAACTGTAGCCGATAGTTGTACTGTTGCAGGCGGTCGGCCCAGCGGTGGAGGCGGAGTGGCTTGTGACCGGTGCCAGACGTGGCCAGGAGGGTGATGAGGGCCTGGTGGTCTGTCCTCAGTGTGAATAGCCGTCCATAGAGGTACATGTGCCAGCGCTCACATGCCCAGAGGCATGCTAGGGCCTCCCGCTCCCCCACCGAGTACTTCTGTTCCGTGGGGCTGAGAGCACGGGAGGCGAAGGCGATCGGTCTCTCCACCCCCCCTTGCAGCTGGGACATCACCGCACCAATGGCTGTGGCAGAGGCGTCGCACGTGACAAGAGTGGGGCTGGCCAGGTCGAAATGCGCCAGGACCGGTGGTGAGGTGAGTTGGGCCTTCAGGAGGCGTACGGCGTCTGAGCAGGCAGACGTCCAGAGCCAGGGCTCGTCATGCTTCAACAGCTTCCGCAGCGGTGTGGTTGTGGCCGAGTACTGTGGCAGGAAACGGAGGTAGTACGCCGTCATGCCTAGAAAGGAGGCCACCTGAGCGGCTGTGGTGGGCTCCGGGACATGATGGATGGCCTCGGTGTTCGAGTGCAGCGGGTACGTGCCATCAGCTGAGAGGCGGAACCCCACAAAGTCAATGGCTGGGGCGGCGAATACACACTTCTCACCATTGAGTGTGAGGTGATGCTTGGCCAATGCACTGAACACACTGTGGAGACGCTCGTTGTGGCTCTCGACGGTGGCCCCGTGAACCACGATGTCATCAAGATAGATGGCCACACCTGGGATCCCAGCGAAGATGGAGGCCATGATCTTTTGGAAGCAGCTGGGGGCGGAGCTTAAACCGAAAGCCATGCGTTTGTAGCGGAAAACCCCTCTGTGAGTGATGAACGCTGTGAGGTTGCGGCTCTCGGGGTGTAGTGGCACTTGGAGGTAACCCTGACGGAGGTCCAGTTTAGAGAACACGCTGGACCCGTAGAACTGGGCGGTGAGCTCCTCTATCGTTGGCAAGGGGTATTTGTCAGGGATGATGGCCTTGTTTACCGCTCTCAGATCCACGCAGATGCGCAGCCCCCCAGACTTCTTCTTCGCCACCACCAGGTTGGAGATCCAAGGCGATGCATTCACCTGCTCAATTATGTCGCTATCGAGCATGCTCTGTAGTTGAGAGGAGATATCATCGCGGAGAGCCAGGGGGGAGCGGCGGAGGGGCTGTATAACAGGCATCACTGTAGGATCTAACAGAGGCTGGTGGGCAAAAGTGTCGAGGCAGCCTACACCGCTGAACAGCGCAGGCCACTGTTGCTGCCAGGGGATGGAAACGGTGTGAATCTCTGAGCCAGCTGTGTCTAGCAGG
The DNA here is from genome assembly GCF_963989245.1 of Nansenia antarctica. NCBI lineage: Eukaryota > Metazoa > Chordata > Actinopteri > Argentiniformes > Microstomatidae > Nansenia > Nansenia antarctica. The sequence goes on along the minus strand of NC_137679.1, from coordinate 13,747,093 downwards.
GTGAAACCGAGGGCGTTGAACAGGTCGAGGCCTAACAAGTTGGTCCCGTGGCGTGCAACGTTGAACCTGAAAGCCGGCAGTGTCCTCTCCCCGTACTTCACAGGCAGCTGAAAAGAGCCCACAATGTCAATCTTAGAGTTGGCATAGCCACGCAGGGTGGTGGAGGGCAACCCCAGGGGCACATGGGAGAAGAACTGTGTATAGGTCGTCAAGTTCACAAGGGACACTGTGGCTCCAGTGTCTAGGAGGAGCGGCAGAGTGACATCACCAACCATCAACGAGCATGTTTTGAATGGCGCTCGTCCTGAGCTGACATTATGGATGACTGTGGTAGGTGACTGGGAAGCTCTAGCTGGGGCAGACCTGCAGACCTTGTGAAAGTGGTTTAGTCTCCCGCAGTTGGAGCAGGTTTTACCACGGGCTGGGCATGTCTGAGCTCTTGAATTGTGTGCAGAAGAGCCGCAATTCCCACACGGCTGGTGTGGCTGGTCGCGTGACCGAGAGGCCAGTAAAATGCTCTCCCCGCCGCTGGTTGCACTCACGTGGAGGAGGGGCACCTGTAGGCTGTGCGCGCCCTCTGCCGGTGAGCTGGGAGAGGCTGAAAAACTAACTGCACATTCTAAAGCTGTTTCAACCTGGACCGCCATGTTCAGAGCTGCTGATAATGTAAGTTCATCATTTTCCAGTAACAGTTTTTCCCTAATCTTGTCACAGTTCGTGTGTAAGATTAGTTGGTCTCTTATCATTTCGTTCTGTAATGTCCCGAACTTGCATACGCTCGCCAAACCCCGCAGATCAGCCACATACTGTGTCACTGTCTCACCTGTTCGTTGGTGTCTTCGTCCGAATATGACGCGGCGGAGAAGAGCGCTTTGTGGAGGGGCGAAGTGTTGCTTCAATAGTTCCACAGCGTCTGTGTATCTCGCCGCAGGGCCAAGAGTTTCAAACACGCGCTGACCCTCCGCTCCCAGGCAGTGCCGCAACAACGCATATTTCCTCTTGTCTGATACATCCTCCAAACCGGCAGCTAGGATGTATGTTTCGAAAGAGGAAATCCAGCAGCCCCACGGAATCGGTGGTTCTGCCGGGACTGCTAGGAAAGGAGGGGGTGTTTGTAGAGAACAATCAGCCATCGCTCGTCGCCAATGTTATGTTCAATAACGGAGTCGAACTCAGAGCTTGTAGTCGGAGCTTGCAACTCCATTTAATCAAACACACGTGTAACACAAAACGTAATACGGCACATGTCGTAAAGCCCAAACTGTCGTAAACACAGACGTAACACTCTGTACAAGTATTTATTTTTGTTTTTGTATTCTTTTGGTTGCCTAGTGCCTAGCCTACCTCATTTTACTCAGCAGTTTGCACTCTCTACTACTCTTTACATTACATTACATGCAAGTGATGCCAGAAATAAATCTGCAAAGTTCATTAAAATATCTATTTTTGAGTGAACAATCATTTTAATTGTCTTTATTTTTAGTTAGCACATGCCTACAACAACTAACAACTTCAAGCTAAATTTAGAAGCTGATTTAGAAGATGATAGCTAAATAAGAGCGATTGAGTAATTGTGCGATAAGCTGTAATTTATGATCCGATTAGTCGACTAATCGTTAAAATAATCGGTGACTAGTTGACTATGAAAATAATCGTTTGTGGCAGCCCTAGTTGCCTAGTGACGCTGCTGGTGAGACCAGAAACCAGCAGGCAACTTGGAAGTTTTAAAGTACCACTCGATATAATATACAACAGTTTAACGATCACTAAATACTTAAAATCTGTGGGTTGGATTCACTGTTGCCAGAGGCTACCGGTAAGTGATACCTGGCTTGTAAACATAGTGTAGCAACCCTGTTCATTAATGTTCATTAATGCTTGAGTTCATGTTCATGTTCGCACTGTTACTGTGTTGTGTGCCAATGCACCCCTGTGATTGGTGGAGGTTACGGGGGGGGGGGGGGGGGGGGGGCTGTGTGTGTTGTTGAGACCGTTGGGAGAGAGAGCTCCGGTGAACTAAGAAAGTTGTGTATGAGATAGTTTACAATTAAACGCACAGATTACATGAGAGAAGCTATCTGTCATTATTTCAACCACTGTCCAAGTGGGGACGTTACAATACTTTCGTTTTAGCACGAAACGTTAGCCGCTAGCAGCGTTTTTAGCAGTCACCATTCTTGAGCAAAACATTGATACAAACAAACATTCAAATATTCGTGTAGTCTTGAAAAAAAATTCCGATTTCAATGTATGACGGTGTAGTGACTACATTATGGGTTCATGTTCTCCTCTTACTGTTGGTTGTGTAGTGGGAGGGAACCAGTTCTGGCACTAGGGGCAGAGGGGAGGATTATTAACGTTGCACCTTCCTGTTTAGACACAACAGTTTTGGTGATCTATTTTCTGGTCCTGTACTGAGAGTACAAGTTGTTATTTTGATTAAACAGTTATCATTACGTTGCCTACGTCTTTCCTTTTTCCTCCGGCACTACACTGGTGACCCCGACGTGGATTTTTGTTAACGTAATTGTGTACAAAAACCAGCGAACGAACATTACAATCCTGCAAAATGTCCGGGCGAGGAAGACGTTCAAACCAGCGGCAGCCATCACCATCCCCTGTCAGGGTAACACGTGGTGCGCACACTCCCACTCTCAAGCTACCAGAGTTCTGGGACTCAACGCCTGCTGCATGGTTTGCTATTGTAGAGGCACATTTCAACAAAAGTGACATCGATGACGACGACGACCGGTACAACCATGCTGTGGCAATGTTGGGCAGCTCCACCGCAGCTCGAGTGGTAGGTTTTTTGTCTGCTCCCCCGACGACGAACAAATATGAGCGCCTCAAGGCCCTGCTTCTAGAGACATTTGAACTGTCCACTGCGGAGAGGGTGCGTCGCCTATTTGCCATGTCGGACTTGGGTGACGAGAGGCCTTCTGCGCGCATGGAGAGGATGCTAAACCTGCTCGGTACAGAAGACCCCATGATCCTCTTCACAGAGCTGTTCATGCGCACATTGCCAGCTCAAGTTAGGATGGCGCTGGCCAACACCGCCATCATGGAGCCCCGCGCCCTGGCCAGGGAGGCGGACCGGTTCGTCTTGGCCATGCCTCAACGGTCCCCCGACCTGCTCGCTCCCGCGGCCGCCCCGCCACCCGACCGTCGCAGGAGAGCGAAGGATGACACCAGACCTTCTGGCCAGCAGGGTAACGCTGCGGGCCATTGTTTCTACCACGCCACTTTTGGCGCCAAGGCCAAACGGTGCCGCTCACCCTGCACCTTCGGACCGACGGGAAACGGCGGGGCCGGCACTCAGTAGTGGCCCTGAGCGCTGGCGTCACCAACAGGCTGCTCTTCATACAAGACACCGCCTCTGGTCGCAGTTTCCTTTGTGACACAGGTGCCCAGTGGAGCATCATTCCGGCAGAGAGATCGGATGTGGCGAAGGAGGAGCGTGGTCCGCAGTTGGCAGGCGCGGACGGCACACCTATCTGCTCTTATGGCACTAGGGCGGTGGACGTGTGCTTCGGAGGGCAATGCTTTTCGTGGGATTTTGTCATAGCGGCTGTCACATTTCCCCTCCTTGGTGCGGATTTTCTGTGCGCCCACAACCTGTTGGTGGACGTGGGGAACAGGCGCCTGGTCAACTCACAGACTTTCGCTTCCTTCGCCTGTACGCAGGGGGAGGCGGTCTACAGCGGGTGGTCCAATACGCTCGCCGAAAGTGACCAGTACCTTCGGCTGCTCGCCGAATTCCCCGACCTTACCAAGCCCACCTTCTCCGCGCCCACGGTGAAACACGGAGTGGAGCACCACATCGAGACCGAGGGGCCTCCCCTCCACGCCAGGGCCAGGCGCCTCAACCCGGAGAAGCTGGCCATCGCCAGGGCGGAGTTTGCGCATATGGAGCAGGTGGGCATCGTTCGGCGCTCGAGCAGCCCCTGGGCGTCTCCCCTGCACATCGTCCCTAAGTCAGACGGCGGGTGGCGCCCATGTGGGGACTACCGCCGCCTCAACGACGCGTCCAAGCCTGACCGCTACCCGGTCCCACATGTCCAGGACTTTTCAGCGAACCTGGCAGGCAAACGCTTCTTCTCCAAAGTGGACCTGGTACGGGGGTACCATCAGGTGCCGGTGCACCCCGAGGACGTCCCTAAGACGGCCGTAATCACGCCATTTGGACTCTTCGAGTTTCTGCGGATGCCGTTCGGCCTGAAGAACGCGGCGCAGACCTTCCAACGCCTCATGCACTCGGTGCTCCGGGAACTACCATTCCTCTTCGTCTACTTGGATGACATCCTCGTCGCAAGCACCACGGAGGAGGGGCACCTGTCCCACCTCCGGGCCCTTTTCACACGGCTCAGCCAACATGGGCTGATTGTCAATCCGGCGAAGTGTGAGTTCGGACGGAACACCATCGACTTTCTCGGGCACCGGGTCTCCGCAGAGGGGGTGACCCCCCTCCCCTCGAAGGTGGAAGCTGTCGCTGCTTTCCCGCGCCCCAGCACAATCAGCGAGCTCAAGGGGTTCATCGGGATGGTAACCTTCTACTATCGCTTCCTCCACCACATCGCTCACATCCTGCGGCCTCTGTACGATGCCCAGAAGGGCAAGACTCTGAAGCAGCCGGTGGACTGGACGGCGGAGCGTGTCAAAGCCTTTCAGGACACCAAGGCGGCCCTGGCCCGCGCTGCCATGTTGGCCCACCCCTCGCCCTCGGCACCCACTGCTCTCACCACGGACGCCTCTGACTTTGCTGTGGGAGCGGTGTACGAACAGTGGGTTGGGGACGCCTGGCAGCCTCTTGCATTCTTCAGCCGCCAGCTGTCTCCCAGAGAGCAAAGGTACAGCACATTCGACAGGGAGCTCCTCGGGCTGTGGCTTGCTGTCAGACACTTCCGTTTTTTACTGGAGGGCCGCGAGTTTACGGCCTACGTGGACCACAAGCCACTCACGCACGCCATGTCCAAGGTGGCGGAGCCGTGGTCCGACCGCCAACAGCGCCAGCTCGCCTACATATCCGAGTTCACCACAGACATCCAGCACGTTGCTGGGAAGTCCAACCAGGTGGCGGATTGTCTCTCCAGGGCGGTGGTTGGTGCGGTCCAACTGGGTTTGGACTACGCGCGCATGGCTGCAGACCAGGCCGCCGACCCCGCCGTCCAGGCTCTCAAGTTGTCGGACACAGGACTGCGCCTAGAAGAGGTGGTTTTCGGTGACGCAGGGGCCACGCTCCTGTGCGACGTCTCCATGGGTCAGCCACGACCGGTGGTCCCCGCCAACTGGAGGCGCCCCGCCTTCGAGGCGATACACGGCTTGTCTCACCCTGGTAGGAAACCGTCCTCACGGCTGGTGTCAGAGAAATTCGTCTGGCATGGGCTCAAGAGGGATGTGAGGGCCTGGGTAGACACGTGCATCGCCTGCCAGCGCGCCAAGGTGCATCGACACGTCAAGGCCCCCCTGGAGCAGTTCTCTGTGCCTGAGCGGAGGTTCGATCATGTAAACGTGGACCTGGTAGGGCCGCTGCCCCCCTCGCACGGATACACCTATCTCTTTACCATGGTGGACAGGACGACTCGCTGGCCGGAGGCAGTTCCGCTCTCCTCAACGACAGCCCCCGACCTGGCCCGGGCGTTCATCGCGGTGTGGGTCTCCCGCTACGGCACCCCTGCTGATCTCTCCTCTGACCGTGGCTCACAGTTTACTTCAGAGCTGTGGGCAGCGGTGGCGGAGAATCTGGGGGTCAAGCTCCACCGCACAACCGCCTATCACCCGCAGGCGAACGGGCTCTGTGAGCGTTTCCATCGATCCATGAAGGCCGCCCTTCGAGCCAGCCTCACGGACAGCGACTGGCTTGACAAGCTGCCGTGGGTCATGCTGGGGCTCAGGACAGCGCCTAAGGAGGACCTCCAGTCGTCGTCCGCTGAGCTGGTGTTTGGACAGCCGCTGCGGGTCCCCGGTGACTTCATTCCCAAGTCAACGGAGCCCTGGTCCGCCGCCGCTCAGCGCGCCTCCCTGCTGGACAGCGCCAGGACCTTCGTCCCGGTCCCGACTACGCAGCATGGTGTCCCTACTTCGAGGGTGCCCCCGGAGCTGCACTCAGCGAGGTTCGTTTTCATTCGTCATGATGGCCACAGGACTCCACTACGTCCTCCTTATGACGGGCCTTTCCGTGTCATCGAGGCCGGAGCCAAGAACTTCATGGTTGACATGGGGGGTAGGCCTGAGTGTGTGTCCGTTGATCGCCTCAAACCGTCCCACTTGGACCTTGAACTGCCCCTGGACTTGGCCCTGCCACCGCGCAGAGGCCGGCCTCCAGTCCTACCTCCCCTGCCGCGCCCTGGCCATTCCCCCCTCCGACCCCGACAACCCCCCGCAGCTCGCGAGCCCCCGGTCGTCACTGCCCCCCGTCCTTCCCTGCAGGAGGACGTGATGGGCGATGTCACACCTCCTCCCGCACCTCCTGACTTTACCTACGATCGTAGGGGCCGGGCCATACGCCCTCCTCGCCGTGAGGATTTCCAATATTGAGGTGAACACTGGGGGGGCTGGTGTAGTGACTACATTATGGGTTCATGTTCTCCTCTTACTGTTGGTTGTGTAGTGGGAGGGAACCAGTTCTGGCACTAGGGGCAGAGGGGAGGATTATTAACGTTGCACCTTCCTGTTTAGACACAACAGTTTTGGTGATCTATTTTCTGGTCCTGTACTGAGAGTACAAGTTGTTATTTTGATTAAACAGTTATCATTACGTTGCCTACGTCTTTCCTTTTTCCTCCGGCACTACAACACATAATTTGAAAGCTTACCATCTGTAGTTTCAGACTATGTAAACAAACGAAAAATTACGTAAGCAAATGGTTTATGATTTCACCAGCTAGCATCATGACATTGTCAGACTCATTACACACTGGTAGCTACTAGCCAACTCTCATGCCCGTGACCACAGACTACTACTGTTGTCATCACGTGAGTGACACGCCGGATCGCGAGCCCCAGATCGGTGCCTATTTTTTTTCTGGTGCGATCTGCGATCCAGCATTCAGGACCAATATCGCGGCGATATCCGATATCAATATCGGATCGGGACATCCCTTTTTTTTGATTGATTGAAAACTTTATTAGAAGATTTGCAGAAGTAGGTACTTGAAAGTATTTCAATTGGGGTCCTTAAACGGCGGTTAGTCGAGTAAAAGAAAACAACATACAGTTGATAATTCACACAATATAATACCACGAAAGCGTACGGCACTAAACAATAAAATGTATTTGGGCAGCATCATACTCAAACTCAGGCAGAAGGGCAGGGTCCGGGCAGGTGCACACACTGTCACAGACTGCCAGTGCATCATACATCATTCAGCATGGTTATAGCGGTTTCTTTTTCTATTCGACTATTCTATTCTACTTCTGCTGTCTGCGTCTCCCTGGGTATTCCTAAACCAGATGGCAAACAGTAAAGAAATGCCACAATATACCAGGACTTAAGAAACGAGATGCCCAACAAAGGATTTGACAAACCCTGGCCTATTTTGCGCAACAAGTAGACTCTGATGCAGCGGAGACAGGGTTGCCAGATGGGCTGGTTTTTGGTGGATTTAGCAGTTTTTAGACTGTGGTTAGGTTGGAAATTCTCAATCCCATCTGGCAACCCTGAGCGGAGAGTCTACACATGGTATGATTACAGGTATCACCCTGCAGGAGATGCACACCACGCTTTGTTAAAAGAAATAAAGATTTATTGTACTTTTCTACTGATAATACATTCTACTGATGTGGTCTACCATTTTTGGTTTTAGTTATATTGCTCTCAGTTGTTTGTACCTTTTGCTAAATCAAGCATTTAGAATGTAGAGTGCATATTGCGAAAGTTCGCAACGTAAAAAAACGCAACGGACTCCGCAACGGACCGGTGTGCAAGGTCTCTGTGCGTAATGTTTTTTTCGGATGACGGATTCAAAAATACGCATGCGAAAACGCACGCATTGGTGTGCAAAGACCTTAACAGTGACAGTCAATACTTAGTTTGACAGTGCCTCTTTGGTCTCTTCTATTGTGGCATTGATAAGTCTCTCTTGAACTAGCTGTGTTCAGTCATTATATTCTACAGACCCCAGAGATGTTGTCACTTCAAGCATTGCACAGCCTATGGAAGCACTACTTGTTGCTCTCATATTGACTCTCAGTACCCCCCCCCCCCCCCCCCCCTCCCTTCCACACTGTGGTCAACCCAATTTAGCCTTTGCACTACTGCTTGGTTGCACACACCCCTGGTCAATGTGAACACTCAATTGCACTACTGCTGTTTTTGCACATTGCACCAGGCGCGGTTCTATGGGTTTGACAGCTGGCCCACCCAGTCAGATTCATAAAAATACATATTTTTTATAATAAAATATTTTTAAAGTTTAATTTTCACTAACTAACTGTAATGTGAATAGTTTTGTCTTGGAAATGATTAAAAGTATGTATTAATACTAATAATATTCAACTTCCTCTCTTACGTTTACATTGCTTCCTCTTTTACGTTTACTCTGATTGTTCAGTTGACCTTGACCAGTTGTTCAGTGTGCGCGCTACGATGGCTAAACAGCTAACATTGTCCCGCTTTCTTAAAAAGCCACGTCTGGAAGTCAGTGAAAATAATGAAAGTTTGGACCAGGCCTTGTCTAGAAATCTTATTTATTCACAATAACAGATGATGACGCCACACGCCGACGTGCGGAGAGTCCGAGACAACGCTGTAATAGTTCGGTGAAGTATATTTTTTATGAGACTTTCCAAGATTAAAACGAAGAGGGAAACATTTGTGTGGAACAACATTGTGTATGCCTTCACTGGATATAATAATATAATACAATAGAAGCACACAACTTTACACAACAATATATGTGTATACACCAGTTTACGTAAATCCCCTAATAAGCAGCGTTAGGTTTTGTAATAAAATGATGGATCACCACAACTGGTCCGAGCCAGGTACATGTATGATTCAACTTGAGCTTTCGGTTTGCACTGGACTGTCAACACCCACAGTTAAAAGCTTCCAAATGATAATACAGGCATTTCTTATTACAATTTCTATACTTGGTCCTCCATAGTTGATGGTTATTGGTTAATTCATTGACTATTGAATTATTGGATGCGCATGTCCAAGATGGCGCCGTCCATGGCAGCTGTGGTACTATGGAGTGTTGTTTGGTGTGTCTGTATGTCTGGATTTGTGTTCTGTGACATCTCTTATACAAGAGAAGAACTCTTAGGTCTCAGGGATTCCACCCCCTTGGACATTGCTCCTATTTTGCTGGATATCCTGATCCGAGGAACCGCAATCTTCACCCAGGCTGTGAGGTGGCTGAGACGACAGCGGGGGAAGAGAGCTGGGGCTCTCGCTAGACTCAGAAGACGCGGTTCCCGCACTCCACTCCCAGGAATATTTCTAGCCAACGTGAACTCCTTATGTAATAAAATGGACGAACTCCGGTGCCTGGTAGCGAAAAGCAAGGACTACAACTCTTCAGCAGCTTATGCCATCACGGAGACCTGGCTCTCTGAGGACGTCCCAGACGCAGCAGTACAACTGGAGGGTTTCCAGCTGTACCGAGCCGACAGGGATACACTCTCGTCCGGAAAAGTCTGCGGAGGTGGGGTATGTTTTTTCGTTAACGAGTCCTGGTGTACTGACGTGACAGTGATTAAACAACACTGCTCGACTGCCCTAGAACTCATCATCATTAACTGTCGCCCGTTTTACTCGCCCCGTGAGTTCAGCTCTTTTATTCTTGCTTGTTTGTACATCCCACCAGACGCTGCTGTCGAAGAGGCACAGAGCGCATTAGCTGAGCATATTATGGAGACTGAACGTTTATATCCGGACAGTGCTGTGATTGTGTTGGGGGATTTTAATAAAGCAAATCTGAGCCGGGCTCTGCCCAAATATCGGCAGCAGGTCAAATGCCCCACTCGGGGGGAGAGGACGCTAGACTTGATTGATTGATTGATTGAAAACTTTATTAGAAGATTTGCAGAAGTAGGTACATGAAAGTACATATTACATACAAGGTCAACTAACAGGATAAAAACCCAAGAAAGCCACTGGCTTATTTCAATTGGGGTCCTTGATTCTCAATTCATCGTTACATGTAAGACAGACAAAAAACAACTAGTACTATCTACAAGATAATACAGACAAATAACTAGTACTATCTACAAGATAAACATACATCCAACATGGGAAGAACAATACAACAAAACATAAGGTATGTACAGCGGGTAGGACAGGTGGGGACATACACCACAGGTGGGGGCGGGGGACAAAACACAAAGTATGTACAGTGGGTAGTTCGGGCAGGGGGACAGACATATAATATGTACAATAATCTTTTAATTTGATTTTTGATTTAGAGGGTCCAGTTACGGATTGCAGCCTCCTGTAAATGTTTTTTGAGAGTGGTTTTGAAGGTGGGCAGTGTTTTGCACTCCTTTAAGATTATAGGAAGGGCGTTCCACATTTTTACTGCATAGTTTGCAAACGAGTTTAACCCCTTGTTTGTGGTGCAACGCGGTTGAACGTGGTTCGTGGAGCTTCCTCTGGTATTGTATGTGTGGACGTTGTTCACTTTTTGGAAGTATGTTGACAGGTACTTGGGTGTCTTTGTGGTGTAGCGTATCTTGAAGACCAGGCCCAGTGCAAGCTGCTGCACTCTGTCAACTACTCGTAGCCAATCAAGGCTCAAAAAATGAGCAGCGGTTAGATGTGTCCTAGGGTTGAGGCCTAGCAGAAGCCTAACCAGTTTATTTTGGGCTGTCTGGAGTCTTGTTTTTTGGGCCTTTGTGGTTCTATAGTACCATGATGTTACGGCATAGTCGAAGTGACATTGAATGAGAGCTCCTGATAGGGTCCTCAGCAGTGGCGTAGCGCAAAATCCCGGGGCCCCCCCGCAAGGTGGCGGTGGGGGCCCTTTCGCAATGGAGTAAAAAAAAAAAAAAACGTGCGTTTTTTAGAGGCCGATGCGTTATTGACGTTGCGAAATGTCGCAATATGCACTCTACATTCTAAATGCTTGACTTAGCAAAAGGTACAAACAATTGAGAGCAATAACTAAAACCAAATGGTAGACTACACTACATCAGTAGAATGTATTATAAGTAGAATAGTACAAGCAGTGGCATACCGCAAAATCCCGAGGCCCCCCCGCAAGGTACAAACAAGTGAGAGCAATAACTAAAACCAAATGGTAGACTACATCAGTAGAATGTATTATAAGTAGAAAAGTACAAGCTTTATTTCTTTTAACAAAGTGTGGTGTGCACAGCAGCGCGATATCTGTAAACATACAAGCTGTAGACTCTCCGCTAAGGGTTGCCAGATGGGATTGAGAATTTCCAACCTAACCAATCTAAAAACTTCTAAATCCACCAAAAACCAGCCCATCTGGCAACCCTGTCTCCGCTGCATCAGAGTCTACTTGTTGCGTAAAATTGGCCAGGGTTAGTCAAATCCTTTGTTGGACATCTCGTTTCTTAAGTCCTGGTATATTGTGGCATTTCTTTAATGTTTGCCATCTGGTCTAGGAATACCCAGGGAGACGCAGACAGCAGAAGTAGAATAGAATAGTAGAATAGAAAAATAAACAGCTATATATAGCCTAACCATGCTGAATTATGTACCTGTATGATGCACTGACAGCCTGTGACTGTGAACCTGGCCGGACCCTGCCCTTCTGCCTGAGTTTGAGTATGATGCTGCCCAAATAAATGTTATTGTTTAGTGCTGTACGCTTTCGTGGTATTATATTGTGTGAATTATCATCTGTATGTTGTTTTTCTTTCACTCGACTAACCGCCGAGATAATACTTGAGACATGTACTTCCGTAAACATAATTTTTTAATTTTATTTTTTTACAATATCGGACCGACAGTCCCACATATAGCGGCTATAATGTCCGAATAGAGAATCTACCACCACCTAAAGAATGCTTATTGTACTTTGTATTGTATTTTCGCTTGCTCATTTTCCTTGTGTCTCGCTGCCTACGTGTGACGTCAAAGTCATGTTGCTATTGGATACGGCTAACTATGTATATATTTTTTCATATAGGCCTATATATTAAAATTAAGGTTGACACAATGAAGGGCCACTTATTTTCTTTGTTTTATATTTTTTTTAATTATAAAAAAAAAAAAAAACAAGTTTGGATCCAATGTTAGGGGGCCCCCTAGTGGCTGGGGCCCCCCCGCGGTGCGTCGCTTGCGGGCCCGTCCGCTACGCCACTGGTCCTCAGTGTGTTTTTACTGACAAGTGAGGATATCCTGTACAAGAATCTAGTTCTATGGTTAACTTTTTTGATTACTTTTGCTGCCATTTTATCTCCGGAAAGATTTGCCTCTAAGATGGAGCCCAGGTATGTAATATCCTCTTTTCTTGTGATATTAATGTTACCCACTTTTATTTTGTAATTTACAGCCTTTCTGAGTTTAGATGGGGATCCGTATAGGATGGTTTCAGTTTTACCTAGGTGTATTGATAGTTTATTGTCCGCTAGCCAGATGCAGATTCTACTCAGTTCAGTGCTTAGCGCTTTTTCCACCTGCAATATGTCCCTGTCAGAGACCAGCAGAGCCGAGTCATCCGCGAACAGGAACAAATTGCAATCACATGCTGATGACATGTCATTCACATATATTAGGAACAGTAAAGGTCCCAATATGCTTCCTTGTGGAACGCCGCAGGTCACTGGGAGGGGGGGGGGACAGTGTTCCGTTCACACTAACCACCTGTTCCCTCCCCTCTAAGTAGGATTGCATCCAGCTCACCGATGTTCTATCGAACCCAATTGCTTTCAGTTTATCTAACAGTATGTGGTGATCTACTGTGTCGAAGGCCTTCTGGAGGTCCAGCATGACCATGCCGCAGTACTTGCCCGAGTCCACCTCATGGTTGATGTGGTCGTTCAAATAGAGAAGGCATGTGTCAGTGGAATGGGATGTTCTGAATCCTGATTGAAATTCATACATCAGATTTTTTTCGGTAAGGTACTTATCAACCTGTTCATAAACTATTTTTTCCATAAGCTTCGAGATGGAATTAAGAATAGAAACAGGTCGGTAGTTGCCTGGGTCTAATTTGCTTCCTTTTTTATACAGTGGGGTTACCCTAGCTATTTTAAAGTCAAGGGGGACGTGTCCCTGTTTGATGGAGAGGTTTATTATGTGGGTGATGATTGGGGTAATGGAGGCAGCTGAGTCTTTTAGAAATCTGGCTGGAATATTGTCATGGCCCGTGGCCTTTTCTGAGTGTAGAGCGCCCAGTTTTTTAAACACCTCATCGTTTGACACCATGGAGAGTTTAAAATCATCTTTGCGTACACCCAGTTTATTGTAGAACGCACGGATGTGCTCTACACCATAACGCCCTGAGTGGGGTGGTAGATTGTTAACTAATTTAGTGGCTATGGTTGTAAAGAAAGTGTTTAAGCACTTAGCCACATCCAGCTTGTCTGTAAAGAGAGAATCTCCAGATTTTATGCTGATGTTTGTAGACCTGGTTTTGAGTTTTTGACTGCAACCTAGTTGGCTATTAAGTAGCTTCCAAAGGTCACGTGGTTTGTTTAAGTTTTCTTCGATTTTGTTATCGAGGTATTTTTTCTTAGCAGATTTGGTCATGGTAATTACCTGATTGCATAGTTTGTTGCATTGTTTTTTAATTTTCTCAAAGTGTGTTTTGAGATCTTCGTTTAAGTGTTTCACTAATTTTGATTTGCATTTTTGAACTTCAGAGCATTTTAGGTCTCTGACTTTCATAGCATTTAGAATGTCCGAATTCATCCATGGTTCCGATCGGGCTTTAACCCTGGTGGTTCTCATGGGGGCTATACTGTCAATAATATTTAGGAATTTGGTTTTGAAACCTAGCCATGCCTCCTCAACCTGTGTGCTTTTTAGTTCATCTAACCAGTCTTGATTATCCAGTTTATGGTTTAAGGCCTCACTAGAATAGGATTTAAGGGATCTAGTGGTTACAGTTTTATGACCGCCAGCCTTGGGTTTATGCTTTTTACGAGTGCAAAAGATCATGTAATGATCACTTAGCCCACATACAATAACCCCACTCTTGGAGATTTTGGACTCATCCGATGTTAGAATGAGATCTATGGTGGTTTGAGTAGAAATACACACCCTAGTGGGTTTGGTAATTTGTTGGCGGAGACCGTGTAATTCAGAAAACCTAGTGAAGGATTTGAAGACGGATGCTTCATTTCTGAGCATGTCCGTGTTCCAATCCCCAATAAGAATCTTTTCCACACAGTCAACGTCATCCAAGCACCCCTCAAGAATATCATAGAAATCATTCTGATCGGGAGGTCTGTAGATAGTACCAACCAGCACCGGTTTTGCTTTGTTAAAGATCATTTTCAAACAGATTCTAATTCGTCACGATTCAGGTCATACCGGGTGTTAAAGATAATATCGTTGTGAATGTACATGCAGACACCACCCCCATACCTGTTCCTGTCGTTTCTGATGACTGAGTAGTTTACTATTTCAATCTCAATCTTCAAACTTGGTCTCAGAGAAGCTCAAAATGTGAACCTTGCTGTCATGGAACATTTCTCTGATTTGGTCCAGTTTAGGCACAAGACTGTTCACATTAAGGTGAACAATATGCAGGCCCTTACTGCTGTGTCCAAAAAGAGTTTTTATGTCCTTGACTTGGAAATAGTCTCCATTCAGGTCATCGTCAAGTTGAGGATTGGGGGATGGGGGGGGGGGTTGCCCATTGTTCCACGGTTTCGGTAGAGAGTCTCCGGGTGGAGGAGGGGGGGTCGTCGCCGGGTGGGGGAGGGAGGGGGGAGGGGGGGTCGTCGCCGGGTGGGGGAGGGGGACGTCGTTGGTGGTGGTGACGCCTCTGTGTTCACTGGATGGGGGCGGTAGCAGACCACTGCTACTGTACCATCAAGAACGCCTACCACGCTGTCTCCCGAGCTGCGCTGGGCAAATCTGACCACGACATTGTCCATCTGATCCCATCCTACAGGCAAAGACTAAAAGTGTCAAAACCTGTAGTTAAGTCGTTCAGAACATGGGACAGCGAGGCTAAGGAGAAAACCAGCGCCTGGTTAGAGCGGGCTGGCTGTGACGAGGGCTATTATTATTATTTGGAGTGGGCGGGGGCTGAGGCCGGTAACGACTTGGATGCGTACACTGACACTGTGACGTCATTCGTCAGCTACTGCGAGGAGGTGTGTGTTCCAACTCGGACCAGGGTCAGTTATAATAATGACAAACCCTGGTTCACAGCCCAGCTCAGAAGGCTGAGGTTGGAGAAGGAGGATGCCTGGCAGAGGGGTGACAAGAACAGGTTTAGAGACGCCAGGTACAAGTTCGAGGCAGCTGTTAAGCAAGCAAAACATCGCTACTCTGAGAAACTGCAACAACAATTCTCAGATGGCAACGCTGCCTCTGTCTGGAAGGGTCTAAAACAAATTACAAACTATAAACCAAAACCCCCTCTGACCATAGAAAGCACTCTCCTTGCAAATGAACTGAACAAGTTTTACTGCAGATTCGAACTACAGTCTGCCCCCTCTACTACTGCCCCCCCTCCCCTCCCCCCCCTCTCCCCAACCTCCCCTCCTCCTCCCTTCTCTCCCCTGAGCCCCACCCCCTCTGCCCGCCCACAGTCTGCCCCCTCTACTACTGCCCCCCCTCCCCCCCCCCTCTCCCCAACCTCCCCTCCTCCTCCCTTCTCTCCCCTGAGCCCCACCCCCTCTGCCCGCTCACACCTCTCTGTCTCAGAGAGAGAGGTGAACCGCCTGTTCAAGAGACAGAACCCCCGGAAGGCGGCCGGTCCGGATGCTGTCTCACCCTCCATGTTGAAGTTCTGCGCTGACCAGCTGTCCCCTGTGTTCAGCAACATCTTCAACTCCTCCCTGGAGTGCTGTCAGGTACCAGCCTGCTTCAAGACCTCCACCATTATCCCTGTCCCCAAAAAGTCGAGGATCACAGGCCTGAATGACTACAGACCCGTTGCCCTGACCTCTGTAGTCATGAAGGTCTTTGAACGCCTCGTCCTTGCCCACCTAAAGTCCATCACAGACCCTCTCCTAGACCCCATGCAGTTCGCGTATAGAGCCAACAGGTCCGTGGAGGACGCAGTCAACATGGCCCTACACCATGTCCTAAAACATCTGGACACGGCCGGGACCTACGCCAGAATCCTGTTCGTTGATTTCAGTTCGGCATTCAACACCATCTTGCCACCCATACTGGAGTGTGGGCTCTCTGCACTGCAGGTGCCTGACTACACCTGCAGGTGGATCACGAACTTTCTGTCCAACAGGACCCAGCGGGTGAAGCTCGGGAAGTCCATCTCTGAGCTGAGGACCATCAGCACCGGTTCCCCGCAGGGCTGCGTCCTGTCTCCCCTCCTGTTTTCCCTCTACACCAACTGCTGTACCTCCAGCCACCAGTCGGTCAAGCTCCTCAAGTTCGCGGACGATACCACCCTGGTAGGGCTCATCTCCAAGGGGGATGAATCTGCTTACAGGAGCGAGATTGACTTGGTGGTCTCCTGGTGCACCCGGAACAACCTAGAGCTAAATGCTCTTAAGACAGTGGAGCTGATAGTGGACTTCAGGAGGAACCCACCCCCTCCCTCTCCAATCATACTGGGAGGCACTCCAGTCACCACAGTGGAGTCATGCCGCTTCCTTGGGGTGACAGTCTCTCGGGACTTGAAGTGGGGGCCCCACATCGACGCCCTCACAAAAAAGGCCCAGAAGAGACTGTTTTTCCTGAGGCAGCTCAGGAAATTCCACCTTCCTAAGACCACGCTGGTGAACTTCTACACGGCCATCATTGAGTCCATCGTCACCTCCGCCATCATCATCTGGTTCCCCGCTGCAGCGGCCAAAGACAAGGCCAAGCTGCAGCGGGTGATACGCTCGGCGGAGAGGGTGATTGGCTGCCCTTTGCCCCCCCTTGAGGCCCTGTTTAAAAGTAGGGCTTTGGGGAGGGCCAGGAAGATCATGGCTGACCCCGCACACCCAGGACACGGTCTCTTCGCCCCGCTCCCCTCAGGCAGGAGGGTGCGGTCCATAAATACTGTGAAGGTCCGACATACAAACAGCTTTTTCCCCACAGCCATCCGGCTCCTAAATGCCGCTGCCCCCCCCCTGACCTGACCCCTATCTATCTACCCTCCCTCCACCCCCACCCAGAGAGCTTTGCACTGTCTGGATATGAACACTTGAACACTTGAACACTTGATCTCTGCACTTTATATTTATATTAATTATGACTCTTGCACTTTGATGTTGGTTTGCACTGTCTTGTCCTGTCTTGCACCTGTCCTTCTGTAAACCGTGCTCCATGGTACCAAACCAAATTCCTAACATGTTTACATGTCATGGCAATAAAAGTCTTCTGATTCTGATTCTGATTCTGACTATTGCGTGCGCTTGAATGCCTTGCGTGTGTGTATTATAATAACTTGTTTGGCTGTCCGTTGCATTCTCTGGGTAGACAGGTACTTTATTTATTTTCCGTTCGTTTCATGGTCTGCATAGTGATCTCCTCCAGTCCATGCGAATATTTTGCGTGTGTGCGTGCGTGCGTGTGCGTGTGTGTGCGTGTGTGTGCATGCGTGTTGGTCGTACCCAAATGTTTCGAGCACCCACGGGCAGAAACATAAATCGGCGCCTATGATCGCGAGCCCGGTTGTGTTCCATCCATCTGGCTGCTCATACATAGGTCTAAAACGTGCGGTGATGAGTTTCACTCAGGCCTACCCAGATTTTTCCAGGCCCACCCATCAGCCACTTTCTGTATCCGCCACTGCATTGCACATACCTACTTTGATATAGCCACTATCTATTAGGGATGCCCTGATACAGTTTTTTGCCACCGATCACCGATAATCTATGAGCAATATCGGCCAATATACTATGGAGGGCGGATCGTGCCACATTCAAATGCAATACACACATCGGAATGCAATACACGTGTAACACTAAATACAATGCAAAAATACGGCATATTTGTGCCAAAATGAAATCAATGTGTATTACATTTGAGCGCAGCGCATTACATTTGGTCATGAGTGTATTCCATTGCGCATGTGTTTTACATTTGAGCGCAGCGTATTACATTTGGTCACGAGTGTATTCCATTGCGCATGTGTATTACATTTGAGCGCAGCGTATTACATTTGGTCATGAGTGTATTTCATTAGAGTGTTGCCACAGTGCTAATTTGCATTGGTTTTCGACATCCGGTGCTAATTTGCATTGCTTTTCGATATCCGGTGCTAATTTCCATTGTATTCCATTCCGACATGAGTTTTTGGCACGGGGGGAGGAGCTGTAAGAGACTATAAAAACTGTAACATCTGACAGTTTGCCCTTTCGCCAATTGCTGCACTTGTTGCCTTTTGTGTGTCTCCAGCCTTTCCATAGCCTAGCCTTAGCATTTATAGCCTTTATATAGTATAGTTATCATTATATAGTGTATTATATAGTTATATAGTATAGTTATATAGTGTAGTATATAGCATATTATTTATATAATATATAGCCTAGCCTTATGGTATTAGCCTAGCCTTTATCATATAATATCCTATCATAGCTAGTATCATAGCCTTTATATATTATCATTATATAGTATAGTTATATAGTATAGTTATATAGTGTAGTAGTATATAGTATAATATTGAGTATCATATGGCCTAGCCTTATTATATCATAGCATAGCATAGCCTAGCCTTAAAAATGTCGACATGGGCAGATTTGCTGCGGCAGGCAGCTAATGCCATAGAAGGGACTAGTCTCCCTCCCGCATCACACCCTGCTCCCGCTCCCGGAGCACCTCTAGCTTCACACCCTGCTCCCGCTCCCGGAGCACCTCCAGCCCCACACCCTGCTCCCGCTCCCCGAGCATCTCCAGCTGAACAGCTGCTGATCCGCCCTGGCCCTTCTAGAGCTGTAACGGCAGGTCGTGGTGTTGTGCAAGGTGTGATATTAGCCCCAGATAAATTGTCATGATACCCCCGAAATAAGCTACGCTGTTTTTCGACGTTATTTCCCTATAACAGACTGTGTCTACCACCTCAAATTAATAAATGTATGCCCAGCCAAATCCATGTTTAGAGGTAGCTAGCTAACATTACATTGATCATACTCGTAAGAGAGCTGGCGCTGCCTGTTTTCGCCGTTTCTCCACCCGAAATCTAGATAGCTATACTTGCAGTATACAGAGTAGATTGTCCAACAAAGACACTTAGATTTAGATTTTGTTATCTTAAAATGTATTAGACCACTATCTTTTTATTTTACTACTCGATCTTTTCAGTTTGTAAAGCGTCTTTGAGTGTCTAGAAATGCGCTATATAAGTCTAATGTATTATTATTATTATTATTATTATTATTGTAATAAACCTCCTTGATGGGGTAGTGTAGTGTGATTGCCTAGGGAAGCTCACCCTATTTAGTAATTGGCTGCACCTGTAGCCTTGCCTGCGAACTCTGTCAGAGACTCTGCAGGACATTTAAGTCAGAGCCGGGAGACAGGCAAGGTGAAAGGGTACGCTGCGGTCTGGGTGTCTCACACCCAAGTTACAGGACGCACACTCATCCTGGGGGATGGCGTGTTCGTGTACCATTTAGGGGCACCGGCACAGAAGAACCAGCTAGACAGGGGGGGTTTAGGGTTTTTTGCAAGTTAGTTAGGGACGTGGGCTGATTAGGAGTGTGGCCCAGCTGCTCCTGTGTGACGGGAGTGTTTGGCCAGCCGCCGCACTCTTAACGTGTTCCTGCGCCGCCGAGGGTCTTCCCCTTGACAACGATTCACCCGCTACAGTCACTTCAGACGGTCGCAGTTAACTGCTCCGACCGCAGGGGGGGGGTCTTGGAAAACCGGCAAGTTATGTGCCATTTTAATCTCTTTATACGTGTTTGTTGTTTTGTCTAGGCCTATGAACTGTTAATAATATAAAGTGTTGTACCTGTATTTTAATTACAGCGGGTTGTCGGCTAGGACCGACAAGGGGGGTAGACCAGGGGTTGGGCACAAGCCAAGTAATTAGTCTATAGTAATTGATGTGTGTGATCACTGGGTCCTGTGTTTGACCACCTTATGCGTGCGTGAATCATTGTGTGGCGTGCCGTGGCTATAGTAAGCGTGTGCTCTAATGTGTGGCTTTAAGCGTGTGCTCTACCGTGTGACTTTAAGCGTGTACTCTAATGTGTGGCTTTATGAAGCGTAACTCACTATACCTATGGCCTATGAGATAGGGGGAGTGCCTGAGTCTAGTAACTTGGGTGTGAGACACCGCAGCGTACCTTGCCTGTCTCCTATGGAGGACCAAGTCTGCCAAAATTAACAATAAATATATAGACACATAAATGAATGTATGAACAAATACATCAATGAATACACACAGTATAACGCAATACAATTCTATATGTATTTATTCTTTTCCACATTTATTCTTTCTTTTCCACATTCATTCTTTCTTTTCCACATTGTTTTCCACATTCATTCTTTCTTTTCCACATTCATTCATTCTTTTCCACTTTATCAGTAATGTATGCAAATATATGGGGGCGTATCTTGCATGTTGTCCACGCCCCTACGCATTTTCATTGGTTGATACCACGCGTGACGTATGAAAGCAGCGACACTGTTATTACCACAGACGGGTAGAGAGTCTATAGCCCCGTTCTCTCACAGCGTCTTTCTCCCTATAATTTCCATGGAATCCCAAACTATGTCTATGACATCCCAAGCTATTCCCGTGTTGTCCCCTTTCACACATGTCGGCAATGGTCTATACTAGTCCATCAACACTGTATGGGAGAACTTGGTGATAACCACAATACCAGTTGACTCAATTAGACATACGCTCTGGGCTATGCGCGATGCAAGACAGCTGAGAGTGTCTCCACTGCGTTTATATCACAAAATGTACATTTGATAAGTAAAAGTAAGCTAGCTAAGTAAGCAATCTAGCTGACTATGACTGGAAACGAAGTACTATCCAGTTAGAATTATAGAAGATCTAGTTGTGTTTTCCTGCTGGTCTCGCTGCCTGGGTTTGAACAGACTTGGTGTTAGGTCACGTGACAGAATGTGGACGCTAGGAAGAATTCGACAAAAATAACATGAACTACAAATATCAAATGCACTTTTGTGGCAATTATATGACAATATATTGTTACATTTCAACAT
The DNA here is from genome assembly GCF_963989245.1 of Nansenia antarctica. Taxonomy (NCBI): domain Eukaryota; kingdom Metazoa; phylum Chordata; class Actinopteri; order Argentiniformes; family Microstomatidae; genus Nansenia; species Nansenia antarctica. The sequence goes on along the minus strand of NC_137679.1, from coordinate 13,725,861 downwards.
TAAAATATACCTCTATATGTTTTTTTAAGTGTTGTATTATTTCATCAACATCCGTTTTAATAATCACAAGTTATGAGATTATGTTTACAGCGACAGACCCGTCGAACGCTCGGTTTCGTGAGATTTCACTTTTTAGTGATCGCCGCAAAACCTAGTGTGGTCAGACATCTTTATTTCGCAAAAAGCAGTAATAAAAACTGGACTGGAGTCAAGTGAGTTTTCCTTGGCAAGACTCATCCCGACCTCCACAAGTGTGTTGTGAAAGCAGACAACGAATATTGACTGAAATACAAGGTAAGTACCATTTCACTTCGATGTTATGACCGGATTTTTTACAGATATGTATTCACAACATAGCTTGTTAGAAACTGCAAGTTCTAAGCTACATTTTGATATACAGGTTGTTAGTGGTTGACCCAGATCCTTAATGCAATCCGGGTTTTCTATGTGATAGCAAGCGCTGAAACAAACGAGCTGTCAGTGGATCAAAGCGGCAGAAGCTAGCGGCCGGCAGAGATAACGTTCGCTTGCTTCAATTTGATGATAATAATAATACTACTACTACTACTACTAATAATAATAACTTCTATTTGTAGTCTCTCCCTCTCTCTCTCTCTCTGTCTCTCCCTTTCTCTCTCTCTCTCCCTTTCTCTCCCTCCCTCTCTCTCTCTCCCTCTCCCTTTCTCTCTCTCTCTCCCTCTCCCTTTCTCTCTCTCCCTCCCTCCCTCTCTCTCTCTTTTCCTGCAAACGTTTCAGCTCAAAGTGCTTTAATCATTATATAAATCATCATTGAATTATTTAGTAATTTAAAGAGGGGTTTTTAGTCTTGACTTGAAAATATTTAATGTTTAGTTTAGCTAAACTAATCACTGTCATACAAAGCTGTAGCTAGCTAGATATATTAGTTACTGGAGCTTCTGCTGAGAGAGAGAGAGAGAGAGAGAGAGAGAGAGAGAGAGAGAGAGAGAGAGAGAGAGAGAGAGAGAGAGAGAGAGAGAGAGAGAGAGAGAGAGAGAGAGAGAGAGAGAGAGAGAGAGAGAGAGAGAGGGAGGGAGAGGTGTGCTTATTCTCTGCGATTGAGTGAGTGAGAGAGGGAGAGAGCAAGAGAGAGACGCGCTTCTGCTCTGTGAATGAGAGAGAGAGAGAGAATTGGGCTGTGAGATCTCTGGTATCTAAAATAAATGTAAAAAAACCTGATCTGACTGATTATCCAAGTATAACCTGATGCCACATTAAAGCAGTTTAATGCAATTCTGACTGTTGTTATAGTGGTGGTCAAAATTATTGGCACCCTTGTTAAAGAAAGGTTGTTGTATTAAATCATATGTATCCTCACTACACAATGCATAACAATGATGTTTGATTATTGACCTTAAATTAAAATTCTTACAAAAAATCGAAACAAAAAACTGTATGATCATGAACGTTTCCATGTCTCCTTTTTCCAGATTTGGTGGGGTACAATGGATTGTGCATCCAGTGACGCTGAGGAGTCAGGCAGCCTTACCAATGATACAGTGCTCAGTCTGCGAAATAAACATGGGATGTCAAAAGAACTGTACAATGCAGTGAGACAGCTGATACCTCAAACGGAGGTTAATGATCCTGCCTTATACATGTGTGTGAGCAGGATGCACAAAGCCGTCACTCAGTTGAAGAAAGGGAAAAATAGGAAATGGAAGTGGGAACATTGGGGAGATACACTATAATATACTGTGTGTCTGTGTGTTTGTGTTGTACATGTTGCTTTTTTGTGTTTGTCCTGTATGGTTTTTTTCACTACCCTGAATGTGTTTTTTGTATTAAATGTTTTATGTTCTCTTTCTTTTGTCTTTTGCTCTTCTTTTTCCTTTCCTTTTCTTCTCGTTTCTATTCCTCTTCCTCTTTCCCTCTTTCTCCTTTCATTACTGTCCTTCCCCCTCCTACTGTTTTCCTAGTCCCGATAATATGCTTACTTTATGAAATACTCGCAATGTTAATTTAAAATGAAGCCCTTAAACGGAGATATGAAAAAGTTGAAAATAATATCATTAAATGTTAATGGCTTGAATAACATAATTAAGAGGAAAAAGATTATCCTCCAGCTGAGGAGAGCTGTCCTCTTTTTACAAGAAACCCATTTAAAAAAAAAAGAACATGACAAATTGAGTAGGGGACAAATTTACTCCAGTTCATATGGAACACAGAAGAGGGGTGTTGCTATAATTATACAACCACACATACCATTTATAGAAGAACAACATATATACGATAAAGAGGGCCGGTTTGTTTTAGTAATTGGTAAAATAGAGTCAATTACTGTCTCATTTTTAAATGTATACTATCCACTGGAATTAGGCCCAGAATTCATGTCAGAAATAATCGAAATGTTAATGACAAAATGTAAGGAATCACCCTAATGGGAGGAGATATGAATTTACAATAAATTCTAGGCTAGATTCCTCAAATAATAAACCACACAGAGCTGATAAAACATCATCAATTTTAAGAAGTGCAATGTCAGAATTTGGATTAGTAGACATATGGAGGATGCTAAATCCAACTAAAAAAACATATACATATTATTCTGGACGATTTCCAACTTCCAATAGACTGGATTATTTCTTCATGTTTAAAAAAGACGTAGAGAGGATGGAAACATGCACAATAGGCACAAGGGATTTATCAGATCATGCTATGCTATCTATAACTATACATTTGGATATAAAGCAAGGAGAAAAAATATGGAGATTAAACAACTCACTTCTCCAAGATAAGATCTTTGTTGAAAAAATCAATAAAGCCATAAAAGAATACGTAGAGATAAATGACAATGGAGATACTAATCCAACTATTATATGGGAGGGCCTTAAAGCGGTACTACGAGGACAGATAATATCATATTGCGCATGGAAGAAAAGACAAACACAACAAAAACAGAAAATACTTGAACAACAAATACAACACTTGGAAGACAAATTAAAAAATACAAATGAAATAATAGTAAAAAATGAATTAAAAAAGAAGTATAAGGAGTTGGATAAAATTCGTACAGAGGAAGTGGAGAAATTAATGACATACACCAAACAGAAATATTACGATGGAGGACCTAAGTCTTTAAAACTCCTAGCATATCGACTTAAGACACAGACTAAAAAAGCACACATTTCGAAATTGAAGACTGTAGAAGGCTCTGGAACAATAACGGAAAAGGATAAAATAGCTGAAGAATTCGTAAAATATTATGAGAACCTTTATAAAAACACAGGAAACATTGACCTGGGACTAATGAAAGATTTCTTACATAAGTTAAACTTAAAGCAAGTAACAAGATCAAAAAATGAACAGCTCATTAAGGACATCACAGTAAATGAAATACAACATCAAATAAATAATCTTAAAATGGGGAAAACACCAGGTGATGATGGATATACTAATGAATTTTATAAAACTTTTCAAAAACAATTGATACCACTACTTTTACAAGCATATAAGTTTGTATTACAAACGGGAAATTGGGCAACTACTTGGAACTCATCTATAATAACGGTTATACATAAAGAAGGTAAGGACGCTACTGAATGTTCGTCTTACAGGCCAATATCACTACTGAATACGGACCATAAAATAGTAACAGCCATTATTGCCAATAGGTTAAAGGACATCGTGCCAGATATAATAGACAGCGACCAATGTGGTTTTATACCAGGTAGGCTGTTGTCAGATAATATAAGGAGGACGTTAAATATAATGGACTACGCACAAAACAATGGTGCAAACCTTCTACTCTTAACACTGGATGCAGAAAAAGCATTTGACAGAGTGCTATGGCCATTCATGTTTGAAATTGTAAGAAGCTTTGGATTTCATGAGAATTTTAATAAATGGCTTCAAGGAATGTATAAAAATCCAGTGTCAAGAGTAAAAGTAAATGGCACAATATCCAGAAGATTTCCAATCTATAAAGGTACAAGACAAGGAGACCCACTCTCAGCAGTTATATTTGCTATATGCATGGAAGGACTAGCAGAAAGTATAAGGAAAAATAATACCATCAAAGGCATAACGATAAAAGAGGAACAGCACAAACTGGCATTATATGCAGATGACGTGGTTGTTTATTTAACATCACCAGCCCAATCCTTACCAAGCCTAATGGAAGCAATTACAGAATATAGTAAACACTCTGGTTATAAACTAAATGAAAGTAAGTGTGAAGTATTAACAATTGGAGAACAGATAGATTCGGAAATTAAGGAAAAATACAAGTTGAAATGGGATGCAAAGAAAATCAAATATTTAGGAATCTACCTCACTGGAGATATAACAACATTATACACCGACAATTATCAAGCCCTTGAAAATAAAATACGAGAAGATCTTATTAGATGGAAGATAACACCTGAATCCTTAATGAGTAGAGTAGAAAGCGTCAAAATGATGATCCTCCCACAGTTTCTGTTTTTATTTCAAACATTACCAGTTCCCATTCCACAGCGTAGCTTCAAAAAATGGAATACAATGCTCTCAAATTTCATTTGGAACTACAAAAGTAAACGGAAAAAACTTAGTATACTAACTCAAACCAGAGAAAAAGGAGGGTTTAATTTCCCTGATCTAAAGTCCTATTTCCATGCAAATCAAATAGATACAATAATGAAATGGATGAATAACTCGGTTCAAACCAAATGGAAAGACATAGAAAAACAAGCAATATCAATATCAATAGGAACACTACCTTTTCTGAGTCTAAAGGATATTCAAAAATATAGTGGAAATAACAGATGCATAGAAAATACCCTCAAAAATTGGAAAACTATTCGTAAAATGTATAAATGTGATGACAAATGTATTTATTTGAGAGAGATAGCCAGTGACCCAGACTTTTTACCTAATAAAACAGACAAAATATTAGAAGAATGGGCTAGGAAGGGACTACAGGTGTACTCACAGATGGTTACAAATGACATGATAGACTCATTTGAAACCTTAGTTAATCAATTTAATATAAGTAATAGCCATTTTTTTAAGTACTTACAAATTAGAAGCTACCTTATAACACAGCAGAGGAGACAGGAACAAAGATCACATATACTAATGGAATATCTGATCAAAAATAGAAACAGTGAAAAGACAAAAATCTCAAAAATTTACAAAATCATGCAAGAAATCAAGATACAAGAAGATAACACTAAAGAAAAATGGGAAAACGAATTAGCAATAACAATTACGGATGACGATTGGAAAGAAGCATGCAAAAGAATATTTAAGACAACACAATCAAAATTCTGGAAAGAATTTGCTTGGAAAATAAATATGAAGATCTTCCTAACACCGAAAATGTTGTCAAAATATAGGCCAACAGGCAATGCAGAATGCTGGAGGAAATGTACGGAACGAGAAGCCAATCACACACACATTTTCTATACATGCCCTAAATTGAAAAGGTTTTGGGAGGCAGTTCAAGTAAAAATAAAAAATACATTTACCTTACAAAATCCTATACATCCAGTCAATATTATACTCGGTCTTATTCCATTAGATATATACAGAGAGGGAGATAAATATTTGTACACCATACTACGTATCGCGGCTTTAAAGCAAATCACACGTAAATGGTTGGACTTAAACCCACCATCCGTTAATAATTGGAAAAAAACTGTTGAAGAGATAAAAGAAATGGAAAGAATTACTTGCAAAGTGGGAGGCCGTGAAGAGCAATTCACTATGAACTGGAGTAAATAGACCGAATGAATGAGTAGGAAGGAAGCCCCCCCCCCCCCCCTCCCCGATCCCACCCCTCCCACCCCCCTCCCTTTGTCTCTTACTTTTCTATTTCTATCCCTATAATTTCTCTCTTCTTTTTCTATATTTTCTCTCTAGTCTCTATTCTTTATTTTCTTTATTTCTTGTTCTCTCTATAAAAAAAATAAAAACAAACAAAAATGATGCAGGATGAACTTAAACAAGTGAAGAAAAACTTGTAAAGCGTGTGAAATGAACTTGTGAAATGTAATGTAAAGTCCTGCAATAAAGTATAAAAAAAAAAAAGAAAGGGAAAAATAAAGAGGAGGTGACAAGATATCTCCAACAGCCATTTAAAATCCCAGTAGCAAGGAAAGACGATGAGAAAGGCCAAGATAAAAAAAAAACAGACTCACAGTTAAACAAAGCAGGAAAACTAATGAAGAAAAGAATCACAGGGCTAGAACATGAAAACTCCAAACTAAAAGAGGAAAAGGAACATCTGGAGGTTAAGCTGGAGGGCACTGTAGAAAAGGACAAATCAGAACTGGAGAAAGCACAGTCAGTATGCAAGACATTAGCAGCAACATTGGACGTGACAAATAAAGTAGCTAGAGTGAGTGCAAAGGTTGCAACAAGCAAGGTGCGCAACCTCAACAAAAAATTAAAGACAAAAGAAGAGCAGGTAAAAACACTAAAAGAAACCATTAAAGGATTATGTCAAAAGTTAAAAGATGCAGAGAAAGAAAAAGAAATTGCAGAGAAGGAACAGACAACATTTGAGGAAAGACAGAGAGAAACAGAGAGAAAGCTTGATGAACTCAAACGGAAAATGAAATCCTCTGTTGACAGTTGTCGCAAAAAGAAAAGAAAAATGACAGACAAACAGACCAAGGAAATGCAGGACCAGGAAGACCTGAATAACACATTATTGGAGCTGGAGGAAAAGCAAAAACTAATTGAAAAAGAAAAAAAAGAGTTAGAGCAACTTAAATGCATAGACACAATTATCACCTTTGAAGACGGGAGATACACCAATGAAATCCGGGAGGTCGTAATGGCTCTCTTATCGATGAACGTCTCAATGAGAAAAGTTGATGCAGTGATTAAGACTGTGCTAAACAGGTTGGCTGGGCAAGATATCCAAAAGATCCCAAGCAACTGGCTGAAATCACAGCTTCTGCTTGAAGCTAGAGGTCTGGCAGACATCCAGGTACGAACTCAGAGGAATATATGTTTATGAAAACAAAGATTAGAACAAATGCAAAACAAAGATGTATAACAGTTAAACGAGTTAACTTATGGAATACTTTTGAAAAGGAAATGAAAATGTGTAGTACACTAAAAGGATTTTAAAAATTACAAAAAAATAAGATGATTAACGAGTATAAAACAGAGATATAAATATAGTTTTTTGTTTGGTACTTTTGAGTTTTCTGTTAAGATGCGTAAGTGAAATTTTGTTTATAAAAGTTTCAATGTTTTGATTATGTACTCATGGGGAAAAACCATGGGTAGGCGCAATAAGCCATGGCTTCAGCCTACACCTTTTTGGTCCTGGTGTTACGCATTGTGACTGTGTACATTTTTAATATCTGTATTATGAATTGTATAAGGGATCAAAAAATAAACATTCTCACAAACATTCTCACATTTTCACAGGTTGGAGAAGCCCTTCTCACCAACAGCGGAAACTGCTTGCACGGGGATGGAACAACAAAATTCCACAAGAACTACCAAGACTTTGAGGTGACATTAGGGTGTGGGAAGACAATGACAATGGGTTTACTGGAGCAGGGAGGAGGGGACACAGAGAGAACAATGGAGTCTTTCATGCACAGGATTAAGGAGCTGGCTAGTGTAATTGAAGAAGGGACCACTGAGGAGAACGTGGCAAAAATGATCGTCTCATTTAAGACAACCATGTCCGACCAGGGTCCAGTAAACCCCTCATTTAACAGGGAGTTGCAGGCGGTAAGAGAGGATATCCTACCAGTGGCAATAAACAACTGGGAGAGTCTGGATGATGCTACCAAATCAGAGCTGACTTCAATGTCAAATTTCTTCTGTAAAATGCACCTCATTGCCAACCTAGAAGAGGAAGCAAAGAAGGCATTGAAGACCTTTGAAGATGTCATAATTCAAGGGGGTAAAAACATGCATAGCTTCTCCACCAATGAAGCAGGGGCAGCCCGCCTGGTTATAACCTCTTGCAAAGCATTTACCACCCGTGGCTCTGATGAGGCAGGTATTCCTAACCTGCTGGAATCCCACCTCGACACCCTTAGCCTGAAAAACCATATGGTTAGTTTCATTGGCAACAGGGTGAACATCCTATGCCACAATGCTGCAGCTGTGTATTACCATCGACACCATATTGTGGATCTGATACAGTCCCTTCCTAACCCAAATCAGCTCCTTAGATCAGTCACTGTTGATGCCCAAGAAAAGGTCTTTCTGGCTGGTGTTAGAGCTCTGGGTGGGCATCATCGACAAAACAGTCACCGGCCCCTTTTTGAGACTGTTGAATACTCCTGAGACCAACATCCTCAGCCTCAACCAACATCTCCTCACCATGAGGATTCAGCTAGAGCGATGGAGTAAAGATGCCAGCTCTCTTCTGGAAGGGGAACCACTGTTCAGCCCAGACATCGCTGAGCAGCACCAGGACATCCTGTTTGAGGAACTATTCAGGGAGAGCGCAGATGAGGAGTTCCAAGTGTTGACACAGCAAGCTCTGGAGTTGGTCATGTCTGCAATGCAGATCCTCCTAGAGAGGCAAGCTGCTGATCAGCTACCTGGGGGGAAGTACTGGGACCCCTCAGCTCGAATTCAGGCACATGCCTCAAATGTCCCAACCACCAACATGCTGTCTGAGAGGGACTTCGCTGTTCTTGACCTTCTGGTGAGACAAAAGCCATCTGCCAGGACCATCTCACATGAGGCGATGGTTATGTGGCTGCATAACGGGACTATGCAATGGCTGGACAACCTGACTCCAGAGGAGAAGGAAGAGAAGATGGCCATGGCCCGAAAATCCTCTGAATATATTTTGATGAGATACAATGCGAGAAAGGAAGATATAAAAAGACAACGTCAAGAAAATCTCCTAAAAAAACAGGAACAAAAAAAAGAGAGGGATAGGCGGGACAAGACAAAGAAGATTGAGATCACCAATAAGATCACCAAATTGGGGGGTGTCTGGCGATCCCTCACAGACATGGATGTCAATCTTGCAGGTCTTGGAGGTGATAAGGGGAAAAAAGCAGCCTTACTCACTCAGTTACAGTTTCACAAGACGGTCCTTAAAGCAGATGGGAGAAGGGAACTTTTCCAACAAACAATGACCAGGGATGGAAAAGTTCACGTCTTCTCTTTGGAGGAGTTGACCTCAAATTTAGCAGAAGTTCTGCACATAAACCAGTTGGAAAGTGCAGAAGCAGAGGAAGAAAATGAAACTGATCTGCAGCCTGCTCTAACTTATAGGACACAAGAAGAAGCCATGACAAGACTTGTTGAAGAGAAAAGGAAGTTGTCCGAGAAATTGAGTGCATCAAGGAAGAAAAGACAGACAGAAACACAGAAAGAGAACATCTGTGACTACTTAAAACAACCTGAGAAGTTAGTGGGCCAGAGGGTGCAACACAACTGCTGCGAAGAAAAGGATTCAGCCCCAGTGTGGTACACTGCCACTGTGCTCCAGATGACCAAAAAAAGAGCAAACACTCTGAACACATTATATAAAATAAAATATGATGTTGGTGATGAATGGGAATTCCCTCTGCTACAAGATTTACAAATTGGAGACCTTACAATTGAAAAATGAGACATGAGATTAGTAATTAGGTTAGGAGCTCATTATTGCAAGTAACTTATTTATGAAATGCATTCTTTGTTATGAATTTTGTAATGTACAGGTTTTTTACCTTTGCCTGCTTGCGGCTCTGATATTATTTGATTGATTTGATTTGATACAATGTCTGGAATCTCATTTCTTTCATTTGACATTGGTTTAGTCATAATATTAAAAAGCTAAGCCTATTCATGTTAACCATTGAGTGTTAGCTTGAGGAATGCCTCCTGAGCAACGACTCCAGGCGGATGTGGCAGGGGGTTCAGCAGATGACAAACTTCAGAGCCAACAGGCTCACAGCCGCAGAGGACGACCCCCTGCTGGCGGGAAAGCTGAACACCTTCTACGCCCGGTTCGACGAGGGGCGAACGGAGGTAACCACAACACAAACACCACTCTCTCCAGCTCTCAGCAGCCTCACCCTCACAGAGCATGAAGTGAGACGCGTACTGAAGGCGGTGGACCCCAGGAAAGCCTCGGGGCCGGATGGCGTCCTGGGACGGGTGCTGAGGGACTGCGCCGACCAGCTGGCCGGGGTTTTCACCAACATCTTCAACCAGTCCCTGTCCCAGGCCACCATCCCACCCTGCCTGAAAACCTCAACTATCATCCCAGTCCCGAATAAAAGCACGGTGAGCTGCCTAAACGACTACCGCCCGGTGGCACTCACACCAATCATCATGAAGTGCTTCGAGAAACTAGTCCGGGCCCACATACTCACACGCCTCCCGCCCAACCTGGATCCATACCAGTTCGCCTACAGAGCCCACAGGTCCACAGAGGACGCCATCGCGACGACTCTCCACGCCACTCTATCCCACCTGGAGAGGGGAAACAGCTACGCGAGACTGCTCTTCGTGGACTTCAGCTCCGCCTTCAACACCATCCTTCCAGACAGGCTAGTGACCAAACTACTAGACCTGGGTCTATCACACTCTATATGTGCGTGGATCAAGGACTTCCTGACCGACCGCCCCCAGAGGGTGCGGGTGGGCCCCCACACCTCCACAGCCCTCAGACTCAGCACTGGGTCCCCCCAGGGCTGCGTGCTAAGCCCCATCCTCTACAACCTCTACACCTACGACTTCACCCCCGTCCACCCCAGCAACTCCATCGTTAAGTTTGCAGACGACACCACCGTGGTGGGATGCATCTCGGGGGGGGACGAGGCGGCGTACAGGGATGAGGTAGAGCAACTGAGCAAGCTGTGCAAGGTTAACAACCTGCTGCTGAACAAGTCAAAGACCCAGGAAATCATCGTAGACTTCAGGAGGAAAAAGTCCGAGATCCAGCCCCTGCTCATCGACGGAGAGAGCGTGGAGAGAGTCTCAACTAGGGATGCTCCGATTTATCGGCCACCGATTTAAATCGGCCGATTTCACTCCAAATGACTCGATCGGTGATCGGCAAAAATGGCCGATCGCAAAAACCGATCTTTTTTTTTTTTTTTCCCCCTGGGGAAGACAGATAACTGAACAGAAAACATAGGAGGACGTAACAGTATGTAAACCATGAAGGCCACGTTTATGATGTGTTTTATACAGCCATATCGACTGACTTGGGCTTCAGGCCCTAACTGGGTGATAGGCCAGACCTTTACTATGCCATAAAAATGGGTCTGCGTTTGCTTGGTGCCTAATGGATCAAAACTTTTGTCTAAAAAGCAAAAAATATGTAGGCTATCCAGTCAGTAGGCCTACAGTTATGTATTTTTTAAAAATCGGTATCGGTATCGGTATCGGTTGATCTTGAGGAAAAAAATCGGTGATCGGTATCGGCCCCAAAAATCCAGATCGGAGCATCCCTAGTCTCAACCCTCCGATTCCTGGGGATGCACATGCGGGATGACCTGACCTGGAAGGACAACACAAAAGCCACCATCAAGAGGGCACAACAGCGGCTATACACCCTGAGAGTCCTCAGGAAGGAACACAGCAAGCAGGAGATACTGGTGACCTTCTACCGCGGCGCAGTGGAGAGCATCCTCACCTACGGCATCTGCAACTGGTTCTCCAGCTGCACAACAGCGGAGAGAAATGCGCTACAGAGAGTCGTGAGAACAGCACAGAAGATCACCGGCGCCCCCCTCCCCTCTCTGGAAGAGCTGTACAACACACGCTGTCTCAGGAAGGCCTCCAAGATCCCCAGGGACCCGACCCACCCTGGGTACAAACACTTTACCAGGCTGCCCTCGAAAAGGCGGTTCAGGACCCTGGCCGCAAGGACAAACAGACTGAAGAACAGCTTCTACCACAGGGCCGTCCAGGCCCTGAACACAGCAAAGACCTAAGTTCTGGGCCCTGGACAGTCTGGACGGATTGATGGCAGCTGCTGGACTGAAAAAATCAGGTGTAGTGCTGAGGCACAAACATGTACATTTCAAGCCTGCAAACTGCGACACTTTAAATAAATGTGGAATAATACTATTGTGCAATATGACAACCCTAGTCGTCTGTCTGTACAGTATAGTACAGTGGATAGTGTACATAGCTTTTATTTATGTAAACCAGCTCCTTCCCTTCTTGTGATTTTTTTTTTTTTTTTAAAGTTTTTTTTTTTTCCTTTCCTAACACCAGGGGAGCCACCCCTCCTTAATTTCGTTGTTTGGTACCTGTACTGTAGCAATGACAATAAAATCCATTCATTCATTCATTCATTCATTCATTCATTCATACATTTGCATATTATTCATTAAATTAGCATAATATTTTTATATTTATTTGTTGTAAATGTCATGCATAGTAGTTTCTATCATCCCTGAAAATGTCATTACAGTGTGATCAACCTATCTTAAGCTATGAAGTAAAGTATGTAAAATATAGTGATAAAAAGGTCCATTTGGTGCCATTCCGGAAGACAGGTGTCCATTGTTAGGTGCGCAACCTTTTTGACCTGTCTTGGTTCACAAAATGGGTTGTATCTCAGCAACCGTATGTCCTATCATCATAAAACAAAGTGCTCTGTGCTTCTGAGAGTATGCTCTAGAACAATGTATATCAATTGTACCAGCAAAAGCAATCTTTAAAATTGGTACCTAACACCCTAATTATGTGTATCTTAATTCAATGAAATATTCCCCAGAATCAAGCGCACTGCACGCAATAGTATAAATGCAAGACATATGAGACGGAATTATCCTATATACTGTATATATAGGGGCCACTGGCGCCAAATTGTTGTAATCCATTCCGTGCGTTGAACATAAATCAGTTAAATCAATAACAATTTGAAATTGCATGAGCCGTTAGACACACTCAATGTAAACATTATCAACTAGGCAGGCCTACACACATGTGGTGGCATCGTCACTGGTTCAGCAGTGCATGATTTACTTTAAGCAAAAATGGTCATAAGGGTAAATAGTTAGAAATCTATAATCCAGCCATATGTTTGACACTCAGTGCCATGGATGGAGCAGGGATCCCTCTCTTCCTCCATGTTGGTTTGGAGACAACAGAAGCGGCGCTACGTGCAAAGTCTGAATTAACTACCAATATATCTCCAAAAGCGCAGTGTGTTTGCGAATGTAATATGTATTATAGTAGCCTACCGTTTCTAGGTGCACGATTGATTGATTTAACTAACAAGCTTATGTTTATTTACACTAAAGGTATTTGAGAGCAGCAAGCAAGGAGTGAATGTAACTCACCTCAACCACACGCGTAATCCTGGAGCTGGAGCAAAACAATACCGTTCCTCGGTGCAGAATGATAGCTAATATGAACCTAGTTTTAGTGTGTTATAATAATGTTCAGTTATTATTCAATTCAATCAAATTTAGCTTGGATAAGATAAATGTGTTTTTTTTACGCCCCCTTCGTGTTTCGTATCACAAAAACAATGTAATCCGCGTGCATCGATCAAACGGAATGTCTGCGCATGCGCGCAGATCTGACATCATCAAAATCAAATTTCAAATCAAATTTTATTTGTATAGCGCATTTCTTACAAGATGCAACTCAATGCGCTTCAAGCATGTGGATGTTAGGGTAGATCTCACATCATGTGGATGTCAGTACGCACGTTTTTGTTTTTAATAATTTTTGCCTTTAGCAAATGCGTTTACCTTTTTCACATGGCTAATTTCTATAATATTTAAATGTACACAAGTACAAAATGAAAAGGCGCTTTTTTCAGTTTCTTTTTTTTTCTTTCTTTTCTGTGAAGTTGATTTTGTTTAGGGTTGCCTGATAGGATTGACAATTTCCAGCCTAACCACAGTCTAAAAACCGCTAAATCCACCAAAAACCACCAGCCCAAAATGTGCTACTAGGGTGTGTGTTTTAACTACACGCATTTAGTCGTGTCTCATTCAGGCACTGACAGTTTGATACCGCCTGAATACTATTTATCCAGCCCAACCGTCCAAATGTTTTTTGTATCCAGCCCAGTTTGATCAAAAGTGTCAAAAGTAGCCCATTCACTTGCCCCATCTGGCAACGCTGGTTCTGTTGGCACAGGAAACGGAAGCTGCGTTGGACAATCAGTTACTTTGGAGTTGACCGAGTTTACGGTTCATTAAGACGTTGTTCAGGCGAGTTGGGGATTCCAAGAAGGCTGTTGGTAGTTGGACACCCTGTGGACACCCTGTCATCCAGACTGTGGACACCCGGTCATCCGATGTGCGTAAAGCGGGTTGTCCTCCTCCTGTCCGCATTAGCAGCTTCAGGCGTGCTGCCGGTCAGAGGGATGAAGGTGTACACGCATGACGATGTGGAGGCGGTGAACGGGACAGACGTGCGGCTGAAGTGCACCTTCCAGAGCACCGCCCCCATCAACCACGCCACCCTCACCATCTCCTGGCGCTTCAGACCCTTCGGACCCGGACGAGAAGAGTCTGTGTTCTACTACCACGACAAGCCCTTCCCCCCCCTGGAGGGGCGCTTCGGTAAGCGGGCGGTGTGGGCCGGTGACATCATGGGCCGCGACGCCTCCATCCTGATCCGCGAGGTGAAGTTCACCTACAACGGAACCTTCACCTGCCAGGTGAAGAACCCCCCTGACGTCCACGGCAACGCAGGGGAGACGCGGCTACAGGTGGTGTCCACAGCCTCCATTTCGGAGATCGTCAAGCTGGCCATCTACATCGCCCTGGGCATCGCAGGCGTGGTCCTCCTCCTCGTCGTGATCGTGTCTGTCAGACGCTGCCGCAAGAAAGGCCAGAGCCAGGAGGACGCAGAGCAGGAAGTGCCTCGGAGAGAGAGGAGAAAGGACCCTACCGTGTGGTAAGGAACGCTCTCCTCATCCTCCGACTCACCAATCCCAGTTTTGGAACCAAAAAACCTGGACAAGTTGTTGGGCAGCTGTGTTTTTTTGTTTTTTTTTCCCCCAGAACGAAAAGTTTTAAAACGCTAAAAGTGCCTTAGACTTTAGATGACTGTAGATGATTGCTAGAACTGTTATTTCAATGCCATTAATGTGTTGTTGTTTTTGTCTTTCAGCTACAAATGTCCTGCACAGGATGATGGCGTTGACTATGCTGATGCAGATGAGGTGAACAAAATTGGCTATTTTTGAAGAGACCATTTTCATTAGTTTTTGGAAAAAAAATGTTTTCACTTAGATTGCTAAATTGTTTAGTCATCACTTGTCAAACAGCTTTAAGATGCAATATTCAATCATAGCTTTAATATCAGAACAAATATTAAACCAAAATGTGTATCAAAAAAGTGTATATAAACTGCAATGTTGATATTTCCATCAGTGTCACTTCCGCCACAAATCCTCATTTATCGTTTGACATCTGAGAATGAAGAAGGATCATACGAAAGGAGACACTGAAGTCAAAAGCGCAACAAGTCCTAGAAGGGAGCTTCATGTGAGAAATTGGAGCATTGCGCATTATTCTATGCGCATCAACAATTAACCTACAAGCTTGCCAAAGTTGCCATGAAAACATCAGTCATTATTTCACTATTGCTCTGATTGGCAATTATAATTTCTCATCCCGATTAGTGGGATTTAACTTGTGTTTTAGCACAATTTTTTTTTCAGTTTACCGTTATTACAAAAACAGTACAATTTCAAAGCTGTGACATGTGTGACAACCCACATTTCCATCGTAACTGATGCTGGAACATTCCCCCATACTGTTTTTGGACAAAGTATTTTTTACTCCCTAAATTTTCTACAGTATGTCAAACCTGTAACATAGTATTTAACTGCAGGCTGTACTGGTTTATGTTCATATGGGGTAAGGTTGTATCAATGTTTTGTATATACTGTATGTACTGTATAAAAAGCTGATACCGTTTGTAATGGCACAATCAAGCAGTCATTATTGCGCTGAATAAAGCCAACTAACTTAATTCTCTGAATATATTATCAGAGAATAATAATACAGTACTATATCCCATTTATGCTGCAGCTCAAGATGTATTTCAAATTAGATCAAATATGATTTTTCAGAGTGCCGTTTCTGTGTATAAGTGACCTTCTGTGCTTACTAATTATTCATATTAAGTATTAATATTGGACATATTGTCCAGTTTTGACTCAGAATTAAATGTCCATTACAGGAATATTTGTTTCATGTTTTTCTCTACACGAACACAGTATACATTATCCTAGTAAAAGCTATAGGCACTGTAACTATCTTTATTAGAAACAATGTCAACACTGATTTTATTTTATTTGTTCTTCCAGTAGCAGTCATACGTTTTTCCATTGGTATAACTTGTAAAATACTACTCAGGAACTGTTGTGAAATATGTTAATTATTCATTCGTTATTAATAATAATAATAATAATACATTTTATTTATATGGCGCCTTTCACGGCACTCAAGGTCGCCGTACAACAACAAATCTAAAAACAGCCACAAAATTCAAAACACAAAAAACATAGAAATATACAGTATAAAACATAGCCAGCAGCAGAGCAGCACGGGAAAAGCAAATCAACAGGGATACGCCTGCGTAAACAGGTGGGTTTTGAGGTGAGTTTTAAATGAGATGATAGAGTCAATGTTCCTGATGTCGGGGGGGAGGGAGTTCCAGAGGCGAGGGGCGGAGCGGCTGAAGGCTCTAAACCCCATGGTGGACAGACGGGCTGGGGGGACGGTCAGGTTGATGGAGGAGGCAGACCTGAGGGACCGGGTGGGAATGTTGATGTGGAGGAGGTCGGACAGGTATGGAGGGGCGAGGTTATGGATGGCCTTGAAAGTGTGGAGAAGGATTTTGTAGTTGATGCGGTGTTTGATGGGGAGCCAGTGGAGTTGGTGTAGAATGGGGGTGATGTGACTGATGACAGGGGTTCTGGTGACAATACGGGCAGCAGCGTTCTGGACCAGTTGGATCTTGTGGAGGAGTTTGTGGGGGAGACCAAAGAGAAGGGAGTTACAGTAATCTAGGCGGGAAGTGACGAGGGAGTGCACCAGGATTGCGGCGCTGTTGGGAGTGAGTGAAGGGCGGAGGCGGTTGATATTACGTAGATGGAAGTAAGCAGACCGGATGGTGTTGTTAACGTGGGAGTGGAATGAAAGGGTGCTGTCGAGGACGACACCCAGACTCTTAACCTGGGGGGAGGGGGAAACCAAGGAGTTGTCTATGTTGAGGGTGAAACTGGGGTGCTTGGTGAGTGTGAGTTTGGAGCCAATGAGAATTACCTCTGTTTTATTGCTGTTTAGTTTGAGGAGATTTGAAGTGAACCAGGATTTAAGTTCCTGTAGGCAGGCACAGAGGGAGGAGGGAGGGAGGGTGGAAGTGGGTTTGGAGGAAACGTAGAGCTGGGTGTCGTCCGCATAACAGTGGAAATGAATGTTGTATTTACGGAAAATCAGACCAAGTGGGAGGAGGTAAATGATGAAGAGGATAGGGCCAAGGACAGAGCCCTGGGGAACACCAGAGGAGAGGGGGGTCGGATGGGATGTGAATGATTTTAACTGTATAAACTGAGTGCGGCCAGAGAGATAGGAATGGAACCAGTGTAGAGGGGTGTCAGATATACCAATGGAGGCTAAACGGTTAAGGAGGGTGGAGTGCGATATAGTGTCGAAAGCGGCGCTCAGATCGAGTAGGATGAGGATGGATAAGAGTCCGGAGTCAGCTGCCATCAGGAGGTCATTTGTGATTTTGAGGAGGGCTGTTTCTGTGCTATGAAGGGGGCGGAAGCCAGACTGGAACTGTTCGTAGAGGTTATTGTTAGAGAGATGAGTATGAATCTGTAAAGCCACCACTTTTTCCAAGATTTTTGAAAGGAATGGCAGGTTGGAGATGGGACGGAGGTTATTGAAGATGTTGGGGTCTGAACCAGGTTTCTTCAGAATTGGTGTTACAGCTGCGGATTTGAGAGATGATGGGACAGAACCAGAGGTGAGGGAGGAATGGATGATTGTAGTTATCAGGGGCAGGAGAGAGGGGAGGGAGGCTATGACCAGGGAGGAGGGCAGGGGGTCAAGTTGGCAGGTGGATGGCTTGGATTTCCGGATGAGTTTAGATAAATCGGCAGCAGAGGGGAGATGGAAGCAGGAGAGAGGTACAGAGAGGGGGGGAAGGGGAGATAGGGGAGATGGACAACTGGACATAAGAGGGGTCAGTTGCTGGTGGATGTTGGCTATTTTTGAGTTGAAAAATGACATCAGGGAGTTACAGTGGTCAGTGGAGTAGAAGTGTGGGGGAAGGGAGTAGGGGGGGCGGAGTGAGTTGTTGACCACTGAGAACAGGGCCCTGGTGTTCCCAGCACCAGCAGTGATTTTGTCTGTAAGATATTGGGATTTGGCTGAGGAGAGGGCATCTTTGTAAAGGAGGATGTGGGCATGGTGCATCTGTTTGTGAACAGTGAGACCGGTTTTTCTTGAAAGCCGCTCCAGCTGACGTCCTTTGGCTTTCAGCAGACGTAGGTGAGGGGAAAACCAGGGGGCAGAATGGGGGAATGAGACAGTCCGGGTTTTGAGGGGCGCGAGTGAGTCCAGCAGAGTGTGGAGTCCATCATTGTAATGAGAGACGAGCTGATCAGGGGTGCATGGGGGGGTGATGATGGGGAAAGTGTCGATGCCTGTTATGAGATCTGCTAAATTAATATGTTTGATGTTGCGGAAGGACATAGTACGTGACTGTTTGGTTTTGGATAGAGACAAACTTAAGTTAAATGAAACAAGCATGTGGTCAGAGATGGGGAGGTCAACAGCAGAACAGTTGAGGGGAGTGACACCTGAGCAACAGACCAAGTCCAAAATATGACCTTTAGAATGGGTAGGGAAGTCAATATATTGTTGGAGACCAAAACTGTCCAGGCAAGAGATGAAGTCCTTAGTGAGAGCATGATTACTATTATCCATGTGAATATTTAAATCACCTAACAGAATTATGTTGGATGAGAGTGAACAGATGTGGGTGAGAAATGTGTTGAATTCATCAAAGAAATCCTTGTTTGGTTTGGGTGGGCGGTAGATATTAACTAAAACAGTTGGGGTAGGTCCATTTAGTTGTAGAGCCACAGACTCAAAAGAATGAGACACTGGCAGAGTGACAGGAGAGACCTTCCAGGACTCGCGGTGGATTATCGCGAGACCCCCCCCTCTGCCGGTGAGACGGGGCTGGCAGTTGTAAACAAACCCAGGTGGAGTAGACTCGTTCATCTGAGAGAAGTCATTGGGTTGTTGCCAAGTCTCTGTTAAACAAAGAAAGTCATACTTGCGGTCGAGGAGGAGGTCCTGTAGTAGTTGTCCCTTGCCAGTGAGGGAGCGGATGTTAAATAAACCAAATTTGAGATCGGAGTGCTGGTTGGAGAAGCCAACGCTAGCCGACCTGCCCAGGCCAGCCAGCGCGCCACGGTCCACTCTCCTGCAGGTGTTTCTCGGAGGGTGGCGGCGGGTGGAGGACCAGATGGAACTTATTGCAGTGGAGTCGTCGATGTGGTAGCTTCGTCCGGCTCCGCGATGGATATACCTCCGACGAGGAAGGCGAGCGACGTCCGGAAAACGATGCAGCACAGACGGGGGAGCAGATTGGTAGGAACGGAGTTGGTGGAGCTCCGCACTCATGTATTGGATCAGAGTTGACGCTGGATAAATCAAGAAGGACAGGACAGTCCACAGGAGCATAAAGCTCACAGCGAGATTGTAGATCCACATGATGAACTGGCAGACGTTACGTTCACCGAACAGCGGCAGCAGAGGCTGGGTGAGTGGCTGGGTGAGTGGAGCTTCAACACGGTAGGTAACGTTTGAGCTAACACAAACAATACTGACAAACAGATCGATTTGACAGTAAGCCCAGGGTAGAGACCAATGGTACCACGTTCGCCAGGAGTAGATGATCTGCTGCAAACTAATAATAATCATAAAAACATTCAAAACAACCGGAGCAGCGGCAGCTAATCGCGCCAGCGTTCACTCGCGGAGTACGATCACGATCATTTTATTGTTCTAAATATGATGATAACTGTTATGCTTATGATCATATTGTCAATAAAGACATTAGTAACTGTGCTTGGTATTCTTGAGACTTTTACTTCGTAAACACAAAGATGTGTACTTTTATTTTGAAAAAAAGGTAATGGAAAAAAATAAGAAGAATCTCGGAAGTCGAACTACAGCGGAAACGATCGTTTGACAACATGGAATGGAATGGACTTTATTTGTCATTGCTACAGTACAGGTACCAAACAACGAAATTTAGGAGGGGTGGCTCCCCTGGTGTTAGGAAAGGGGATTTTTTTTTTTTTTAGAAAAAGCATAAAAGCATAAAATCACAAGAAGGTAAGGAGCTGGTTTACATCAATAAAGGCTATGTACACAATCCACTGTACTATACTGCACAGATAGTCAACTAGGGTTGTCATATTGCACAAAAGTATTTTTTCACATTATTTTAAAGTGTCACAGTTTGCAGGCTTGAAAATGTACATGTTTGTGCCTCAGCACTAGCTGCCATACAATCCGTCCGGACTGTCCTGGGCCCAGAACTTAGGCCTTTTCTGTGTTCAGGGCCTTGACGGCCCTGTGGTAGAAGCAGTCCTTCAGTCTGTTTGTCTTAGCGGCCGGGGTCCTGTACCTCCTGTTCGAGGGCAGCTTGACAAAGTGTACGTGCCCAGGGTGGGTCGGGTCCCTGGAGATCTTGGAGGCCCTCCTGAGACAGCGTGTGTTGTACAGCTCCTCCAGAGAGGGGAGGGGGGCGCCGGTGATCTTCTGTGCTGTTCTCACGACTCTCTGTAGCGCGTTTCTCTCCGCTGTTGTGCAGCTGTGGAACCAGTTGGAGATGCCGTAGGTGAGGATGCTCTCCACTGCGCCGTGGTAGAAGGCCACCAGTATCTCCTGCTTGTTGTGTTCTTTCCTGAGGCATCTCAGGGTGTATAGCCGCTGTTGTGCCCTCTTGATGGTGCCTTTTGTGTTGTCCTTCCAGGCCAGGTCATCCCGCATGTTGTGTCCCAGGAATCGGAGGGTTGAGACTCTCTCCACGCTCTCTCCGTCGATGAGCAGGGGCTGGATCTCAGACTTTTTCCTCCTGAAGTCTACGATGAATTCCTGGGTCTGAGCACCTGGGTCATCGACAGATGTTCTACCACAGTCACAGCCAGCTGTTCTACCACAGTCATCCACTTGCTTCCTGAAGCTGAAATTGTCAAAACATCAACGGACATATGAGGACTTCCACCGTGACCTGATGGCCAGCATTTCGGCCGCTTCCTATGGCTTTGGCCAGTATTAAAGGTAAATAACATTGAATAAAAGAAATAATAAAGTATACTTTCATGACATGCAGGCACACACATATACACACACACAGACGTACATCTGGAGATACCACTATCATTACATCCATCTATCATTTATACAGAGCGATTAAGACCCCAGTCATGTAGCTCTATACCATAGATCTGACATGATCACCTTTTCCTTCCCTCACAGGTGCCTGATCTCCCTCTGTGTTGTTATTGTTGTTGTTCCTGGAGATGGTGTCAGGTGTTGAATAGGACGTCCTGCTTCCTGCTGCAGCAGTGGGTGTGGCAGAGGCCCTGGAGGGGTGGAGGGGTGGCTTCGCCAGGCTGCATGTGACTTAATAAAAGGCCTCTTTGGAGATAATTGATTTAAGCTCTTTGTGCTTTATACGTTTTACTCAATCTAATAAGAATCAATTAAATCCACGACAATGGCCTACACTGCTGTTCTTTTATAGCCTAAACTGCTGCTGTTCCTAGTTACAGTTTTTTTTACGGTCGCTAAGTCACAGTGTTCAATACTGAAGTCACAGAGTCACAACTCTTCATACAGTCTGCATTACTAACACGCATGTTGGCCAATGACTTCATTCATGTCTCAAAAGAAGCTTGTTCAACCATACACTGGCAACAATGTTCACTCAGAAAGCATACACAGTCATTCATAACATTCTGACTTACAAAACATTAACAACAGGGAGCATTACATAGTCTGAATGATTTTCACAAGAATGAATATTTCATTATAAGAATGGTTTGATTTATAGTAATCATAGACAGAATAGTTGACTGTAAAACTGTAAAGTATTAGGCAACAAGAATGAATCAGAAATGCCGCAATTTGCTTCTATCCTTAAGTGTATTTATTTTTTTCAGTATCTTTGCAGAAAGTAAGTTACGGTACATTTACTTCAAAGTACACTACATTTACTTGTGTAAAATGAAAAGTGGAAAATAAAGTGGAAGATGCAAAGTTCAAACAAAAAAGAAAAACAGAAATTCCAGGGCTACAATACAATAGCAATCACACCAAAAATGTCTCACTCCTGAGGGTTTTGGTCCACCCTCTGGTCTGCATCTGGTCACATCTAATGTCTTCCCTGGCAATGCATCTAGTCTATTTCATTTCATTGTATATATTCTGCTAATATTTTCTAGACATGTCAATATGATTACTGCAAATAGTGAAAATACCACCGCTCATCCCTTATCAGGCTTTGCTGAGGTGCTGGAACTGAAGAGTATCAATAGAGTGCAAAATAACAGTCACTCAAACACTGTGCAAAAAAACTTTTTTGTTTATTGTGAGCTTTCTGTCATATATGATAGGAATATGATTACTGCAAAAATACACCAAATCATTTTGTTTTGAACGTGTTCTTCACAGTTTTGAACACAGTATGTTAACAATGAAAAAATTTCATGAATGTGACTTACAATCAGTGCATTGGGCATTGAAGGTCAGGAGAACTGCCAGTCATCAGAAATCGTAAGTAGCCTATGTTAAACCAGCATCCAAGAGCATAACCAGTGTTGAAGTACCCGTGCCAGAATAAGAATTAACAAATGCATGCCTTCGGATGTGTGGCATGAAGGTCGCTTTTACCACGTCACGCGCGGCATCAACCAATGAAAATGCGTGGGGCATCAACCAATGAAAATGCGTGGGGCGAGGACAACATGCAAGACACGCCCCTATATGTGCATACATTACTGATAATCGGGGAAAGAATGAAAGTGTAACAGGGTTATAAATTATATTTAAGTTATAGGTTGAAGTTCATCAAAATCGTTTGCTTTTTATCATTTGGTTAAGTGTTTTGAATTGATTTACCCATGGCTGCATACGGTGTGTAGTGCCCCTAGTGGTGGTTGGACTGGCCGCATTTAATGTGATGACGAAGGCCACCGGAAAACACCCCTTTTGTCTTTGTGAGCGGTTGAGATGGTAGGTTAGATTTTGTGCTCTGGTCCCGTTTTATATTTCCTTTGATAAAGAGTTGCCACTAATATAAACCGAATGTATTATTTGAGATTAATGTTTACCATTGGTTTTTATGCCATTACTTTTGAGTTATGTTTTGTTTATTTGTATTTTATGGATGGATAAAGTTGTGAGCTAACTAGCTAACAGCTAGTTAGCGTGAGCTAAGATGGCGGCAATGTGGCTTGTTCTGAATGTTTTGTTTTGCTGACATGCAGGGGTGAGAGCTGTTTTGTGCTGGAACCTACCATTAAATAACCACCATTTTGTTTGCACATTCAGGTATGTTGTATGTATGTTGTATCCATGGGTATGGTTTAGTCTTGTGTGTTATAATGATATGAATGGTATGATAACTAATAATTATTTGATGTTATGACAAAGGCAGACCCCTTTCGTCTTTGTGAGCGGTTGAGATGGGGCGAGAGCTGTTTTGTGCTGGAGCCTACCATTAAATAACCACCATTTAGTTTGCACATTCAGATAAATAAACAGCTTGAAAGTGAACCTGTGTGCCTGCCTGGTCTGTCCGGACTGTGAGGGGTTACAACTGGTGCCGCGACCCTGTGACTTCAAAGGATCAGCCCATCGCCGATCCAACATCCTACGGACCCCAGGCCGGCTGTCGAAGAGCCCCATAGATGTATTGAGGTTCCATGAATGATACAGTTCTATGTATAGCAGACGGATTTATCAGACACAACGCAGAACGAGTACTACAGTAATATTTAGCAGGCACTAGTACTGATCTATTAATTATTTAGCTTGGGTAGCAGTAGAAGTGATTTTAACTGCCATTTGCCATTTGCCTGTCACTAATGGTTTACAGTGAGTGTTTTTGTTTTGGGTCGGTCATTATTTTATACACTGAGTGATTTATTTTCTTTTGGCACAATTTATTCAGTCAATTTTATGTCATACGATTTAGATACTAGTGAGTAGATATGGCAGAGGGTGCGAACATGGAGTTTTGTGATTCAGAACCTAATGGAAAAAAAGTGAGTTTTGGTAGAGGATTTATTACACCGATTAGCTCAGTATCCCTGCCTGGTTATGTGGGTTCTCTAGGGCGTGGTAGGGGGATTACTGACTTGGATGAGTACAGTAGGGCTAGTCTCTTGGTAGGCCAGAGTGCCCAGGGTCCTTACATTTTACCCACTTCTACCCCTGCCTATCACCTGCCTAGTGAGGGTGACACTACTATCCCTGTTAATCATGAGCCCAGTGAGACAGACACCCCTACCCATGTCTATCGCCAGTCTGGTGGGACAGACAATACTCCTCCGATACATCCCCAGCCTAGTGAGACAGACAACACGTTGAGGGAACTAGGTGTTTTGATCACAGAGTTGGGGAGACACATTGGAGATTCAGTTACAGCTAGGCTTCTGTCAGAAAAGGAGAGTACCAGTAACCGTAGCGGATGTACACAGGCTTGTGGTGCGTCAGTGGACCTCACGCAGTTCAGCATGGCTATGAGGTCTAGTGCCAAGGAAATTCCCATCTTCCG
Source organism: Nansenia antarctica (assembly GCF_963989245.1). Lineage (NCBI taxonomy): Eukaryota > Metazoa > Chordata > Actinopteri > Argentiniformes > Microstomatidae > Nansenia > Nansenia antarctica. Next base: position 13,701,132 of record NC_137679.1, on the reverse strand, counting down.
AGGTGAGTCAACTGACAAATGCTCTGTCCACGAATGGATCGACTTGATGTCTATTTACCTGAGAAAGAGGAACGTTAACATTGGGGATCAGTCTGATGAGATTATGTCCAAGCTGATGGGGAGAGCCAGAGATGTGGTGAAGATAGGAATACGCAGTGACACATCTCTTGGAGCTGACCAGAAACCAGACGCCATCTATGCTATCCTGAAGCGGCATTTCAGTGACCTGACGTACTCGGGCATGCCACTTGCCGACTTCTACAGTACGCTTCCCAGAGCCCATGAGAGTCCCCTAGATTACTGGGTGCGCCTGAATAGGGCAGCTGATGTAGCAGAGGAGGGTCTGCAGCGCCAGGGGAAAGGGATGGGAGATCTCAATGGGGAGGTGGCTATGATGTTTGTTAGATACTGTGACGAGCCTTCCTTGTCTGTCGTGTTCAAGAGCAAGCTGGCTAGCAGCTGGACAGCCAAAGAGGTCCAGGAACGGATCGATGAGTACCATAGAGAGTTGAAGGCCAGGCCCAGTAGGCCCGCAGCAGAACGTAGTACCAGGCAAGCCATTGCTGTGATGACCGTTGATGCACAGGGGATGGAGAGACTGGTGCCGGATGTTATGTTGCAGTCCCACAAGCAGAGTGTGAGTCTCCCCCCACCGCGCCAGTGTGTGAGTCAGCCCCCACCACGACAACCAGAGCCAAGTGTGGAGCTCACCTCAATCCAGAACAGCATGGACAAGATGGCTGGGATGCTTGATGAGGTATTGAGCAGAATGGTGAGAAGTCCTGCCGCCAGGGGCCGCTACTACTCGTCCCGGGAAGGGGAAGCTTCAGGAGCCTGTACAGTCTGTGGTGACAGTTCTCACACTACCACTGCTCACTGTAGGCAGCACAACCTGTGTTTCTCATGCAAACAGCCAGGGCACATGAAGTTACAGTGCCCGAATGTACACCCCCTCCCTGCGCCTCTGTCTGCACCAAGTGCCCCAATCTTCTCGTCTAACCAGGGAAACTAGATAGCCTGCATTTGGAGAGTTGCAATGTGGGCTTAAGTGATAATACCCTCAGTGATGATCTACAGTCAGTATATGAGTCAGTCTGTGAGAGTGCTCCCAGTCGTCAGACAGTCATCCTTCAGAACATACAGCGTCTAAATGGTAGTGATAGTTTGTTTTACACACCTGTGGCTGTTAATGGATGTGTAACAGTGAATGCCATGTTGGACACAGGTTCGATGGCATGCTCTGTTAGTGAGGCTGTTGAACAGCGGCTCATTGCTGCTGGCACTCTAGACAGTGATGTTCAGAGTGACTTAGATATAGTACTGATAGGATGTGGAGGAAAGAGAGTCCATCCTAAGAGACTTTGTGATCTACAGTTTGAGGTTTATGGATGTACAGTGACGGTGCCCACACTAGTTGTCCCGGGTCAGGTAGATGAGCTCATCATAGGGACAAATGTGATCAAGTATCTGACTCACAAATTCAAGGACTCAGACACATATTGGAAAATGATCTCTGAGACAGTTGGTCCTGTGGCTGGGGGGCGTGACGACTTCCTTGCTATGCTCTCCGGCATCAATCGGTGGAAGGGTGATGATGTGCCCAACGTTGTTGGAACAGTCAAACTCAACCAAGCCGTCACTCTCCTGCCTGGACATGAACACCTGGTGTGGGGGAAGCTTCCAGAGAAATCACGTGGACCCCCGGGCTGCACCGTGGTGGTTGAGCCAACAAAGTCACATGCAATCCCGAGAAACGTCCTGGTTGGCAGAGTGGTGACTCCTCTGTGGGGAGATGGATGGGTCCCCATGAAGATCATAAACCCCACGGACAAGCCAATAACGATGAGAAGAAACGCCAAGTTGGCAGATGTGTATCCATGCCTGGCTGTTGAGGAGCTCCAGCCCGCTGATGGTCCATGTTTAAAGTCCAATAGTCAACATGTCACAGCTGAACGGGCCCCACCTCCGTCTGACCTGACGGGAGCTCTGAGAGAGAGTGGCCTGAGTGACTTGGATCTCGATTCATGTGAGGTCTCTGAGGACTGTAGGCAGGAGATGTGCAAGCTCGCTCTCAGATACTCTGATATCTTCTCCAAGGATAGGCTCGACTGTGGGGAAGTGAGGGACTTTGTTCACAAGATCCACTTAGTAGATGAGAGGCCATTCAAGCTGCCGTACCGGCGCGTGCCGCCAGCGCACTACCAGAAGCTCCGGACAACACTGAATGAAATGGAGGAAAAAGGCATCATCAGAAAGTCAACTAGTGAGTTTGCCTCTCCACCTGTCCTCGTCTGGAAGAGAGATGGCGAGCTGCGCAACTGTACTGACTTCCGCTCTCTCAATGCCAGGACAGTGAAAGATGCCTACCCTCTTCCACATCAGGCAGACTGCCTGGCAGCTCTAGGAGGGAACGTGTCAGACCTGATGTCCTCCGACTGCCAGTCCCCATGCCCCAAGAAGATTAAGTCATTCCTTGGTTTGGTCATGTGGTACCAGCGGTTCATCCCTCACTGCTCCACTCTAGCTAAACCTCTCTTCAGACTGACGGCTGAGGCGAAGACAGACAAGAGTAACAAGGGGAAGAGACAGAAGCGTGTGACCTACAGGAAACTGACCGCTGCAGACTGGACCGCAGAGTGCGACCAGGCCCTCCAGAACCTTAAAGAGGCCTTACTCAGCAACGTCATGCTGGCTCACCCTGACTTCTCAAAGCCGTTCATCCTTTCCACTGACGCGTCGTCTGACGGCTTAGGAGCTGTGCTGTCTCAGGTTGCCTCCAGTGATGGGCGGGCTCGCCCAATAGCCTTTGCGAGTAAGACCCTGAACAAAGCCCAGAGTGTGTACCCTGCTCATCGGTTGGAGTTTCTGGCTCTGAAATGGGCTGTCTGCGAGAAGTTCAGCCACTGGCTGAAGGGCCATGTTTTCACCGCCTGGACAGACAACAACCCTCTCGCTCACATACAACCCTAGTCGTCTATCTGTACAGTATAGTATAGTGGATAGTGTACATAGCCTTTATTTATGTAAACCAGCTCCTTCCCTTCTTGTGTTTTTTTATTTTTTATTTTTTCTTTCCTAGCACCAGGGGAGCCACCCCTCCTAAATGTCGTTGTTTGGTACCTGTACTATAGCAATGACAATAAAGACCATTCATTCATTCATTCATTCATTCACATCCTCACTAAGCCCAAGCTGGACGCTGTCGAGCAACGGTGTGTTGCAAAGCTCGCTGCTTACGAGTTTGACATCAAATATGTCCCAGGGCCACAGAATGTCGTCGCGGATGCCCTTAGTAGGGAGCCTTTTGCGGGAAGGAGAATCGGTGGGCGCCTGATCAGTGAGCCTTACGAGTGTCTATTGAAGGAGTCAGAGGGTCTGTCTGGGGATGGTGTCCAAGAGGCCTTCAGGTGGTCCAACGCCCGCCAGTCAACCCAGAAAACCTCTCGGAAAGACCAGTCGACAGCCTCCAACGCAGCTGTGCCCTCAGTCAGCTCCATGTCCCAAGATGAAGTGTCAGCTCTGTTTGAAGGTCATAACAATTGGGACACAGCTGCGAGGGTCAGGTCCACAGTCCTGGTAGACCACGTCCAGAGGGTCATGTCCACTGGCCAAGATGTGTTACCGTCTTTCTCTAAGCAAGATCTCAGAGACAAGCAACGGGAAGATGCTGACATAGCGAGAGTGGTGTTCTACGTCGAGTGGAACCGGAGACCTTCAAGGAGAGAGAGGCCTGGTGAGACTGCGGGTGCTTTGAGGCTTATGAGGCAGTGGGGCAAGTTAGTGATGGAGGATGGTATCATGTATCGTGTGTCCAGAGATCCGGTAACCAGGAAGAAGAGGCAGCAGTACGTTGTCCCTTCGTCACTGAGAGAGGATGCTCTGCGTGGGTGTCATGACAATGCGGGACACCAGGGTCAGGATAGAACCTTCTCCCTCATGAGACAGAGGTTTTACTGGAGCTCCATGGAGCGAGATGTAAGAGAACATGTCAAACACTGTCCCAGGTGCGTTGCAGCCAAGACCCCAGAGCCAGAGGGCCGTGCGCCACTCGAGAGCATCAAGACTACAGCACCGTTGGAGTTGGTGTGCATCGATTTCTGGACTGCTGAGGATTCTAAGAACCGTCCTGTGGACGTCTTAGTTGTGACGGACCACTTCACAAAGCTGGCTCACGCCTTCTACTGTCCTGACCAAACCGCTAAACAGGTGGCGAGGAGATTGTGGGATGACTTCTTCTGCTACTACGGTCTCCCTGAAAGAATACATTCAGATCAGGGCGCCAACTTTGGGAGCGAGTTGATAGCAGCCCTTCTTCAGGTGTCCGGTGTTAAGAAGTCTCGTACCACAGCCTATCACCCGATGGGAAACGGATCAGCAGAGCGTTTCAACCGCACGTTGGGGAACATGATCAGGACCCTCTCTCCACGAGCCAAGCACATCTGGCCTCAAATGTTACACACACTGACATTCGTGTACAACAGCACCACGCATGAGACCACCGGATACCCGCCGTTTTACCTCATGTTCGGCCGGGTTCCACGCCTACCGGTTGATGTCCTGTTCAAATCCGCTCTGAGAGACGACAGTGAAACCTCGTTCCCACAGTACGTTGAGGAGCTGAAGTCAGATCTTCGTGAAGCTATGGTGTTGGCAGAAAGACACACCAGTGACGAACAAAGGCGTCAGGCCAAGATCTACAACCGGAGAGTCAAGGGAGTGGATATCGAACCCGGTGACAGAGTTCTCCTGGCGAACAAGGGAGAGAGAGGACGCAGGAAGCTGGCTGACCGATGGGGAGATGTGGTCTATGCAGTGATCAGCAAGAACCCCCTGACTCACACCTATGAGGTGCGGAATCCGGTCTCAGGCCAGTCAAAAGTTGTCCACCGTAACCTGTTACTCTGTGTGAATTTCCTGCCAGTCCTGCCCGAGGATGATGATAGTGCCTCAGTGATCTCTGATAGTGCTTCTGAAGATAATGGAGCCCTGGATATCTCATCTGAGCAACTCACACAGCTTGACTGTGCTTCTGAAGAGAATGGAGCCGTGGATATCTCTGAGCAACTCACGGGGCTTGACTGTGCAGTGGGACACACCTCCCGTACTCGGCACTGGGTGTCCCAGATTCCGGTACACGAGGAGAGTCTTCGAGAGAGCGTTCCCACCCCTCCCCATGAGAACAGACCCGATCAGGACCAGGATGGGGGCGTAGTGGCTGAAGAGGTTTCTGGGAGGACAGTTCTGGAGTCGATCGGCGGGTCCACCTGTCCGCGGACGGAGGGAAGCTCTGAGCACACTGCATCCATGGTTGGTCCACATAGCCACGCTCATGCTGATACCAGTGCCTTGCTAGCAGAATCTAGCCATGTTCACGATGCTGACACAGTGGTATCCAGAGTAGGCCGCGTCATCAAACCGGTGAACAGGCTGATTCAAACCATGAGCAATCAGAGGGTGTTGAACGTGCAGACGCAGAAACTTAAGATGTGGGCTAGCTCCTTATTTGGCATAGACACACTGGGATAGGCTTTCTTGCCTTTGAGATGTTATTTTGTTTGTGTTTTCATACCTCTTAGCAGTGCCATTGTAGTTGGCTGGTCTTGAGTTTGAATTGAATGCGAGAGGTGTATAAAGGCACTTTTTACGTCGTCTGTGAAGGGTTTGTGATATGCGCAGCACTGCCCTCAGGAGTTCTTTATTGAACAGTCTTGTGGCTTGACAGGGCACATTGTTGTATATGTGTGTTATTCATTCAAAGTGTTGCTTATGGGGTATGGTGGGATTCTTTGACACTTTCATGGTGCTAGTTAGTCCCTTGTGTTTTGGATGTCTTTAGATTTTATGTTACTCCCCCGTCAGTCTCGATTTCGTTGAATTCAGGCGGGGAGAGTGTAACAGGGTTATAAATTATATTTAAGTTATAGGTTGAAGTTCATCAAAATCGTTTGCTTTTTATCATTTGGTTAAGTGTTTTGAATTGATTTACCCATGGCTGCATACGGTGTGTAGTGCCCCTAGTGGTGGTTGGACTGGCCGCATTTAATGTGATGACGAAGGCCACCGGATAACACCCCTTTTGTCTTTGTGAGCGGTTGAGATGGTAGGTTAGATTTTGTGCTCCGGTCCCGTTTTATATTTCCTTTGATAAAGAGTTGCCACTAATATAAACCGAATCTATTATTTGAGATTAATGTTTACCATTGGTTTTTATGCCATTACTTTTGAGTTATGTTTTGTTTATTTGTATTTTATGGATGGATAAAGTTGTGAGCTAACTGAGCTAAGATGGCGGCAATGTGGCTTGTTCTGAATGTTTTGTTTTGCTGACATGCAGGGGCGAGAGCTGTTTTGTGCTGGAACCTACCATTAAATAACCACCATTTTGTTTGCACATTCAGGTATGTTGTATGTATGTTGTATCCATGGGTATGGTTTAGTCTTGTGTGTTATAATGATATGAATGGTATGATAATAACTAATAATTATTTGATGTTATGACAAAGGCAGACCCCTTTCGTCTTTGTGAGCGGTTGAGATGGGGCGAGAGCTGTTTTGTGCTGGAGCCTACCATTAAAGAGGGGGAAGTCGTGACTTCTCCCCTCTACTGCTGTAATGTCGCGTCCTCTCTGGATCTCCGAGCTCTGGTGTAGGCTGCTCCTCCGATGCAAACAATTGTGCCGAACAGTGCGCCCGGCGATAATATTCAAGCCGTTTTTAACTTTGTCACGGCTAAGCTTCCTGGCTAAAGCCGTGTCTTTTAGAACACAGGGATAGGTTCTAACGCACATTTTTATTGATAGCACTCCACACGATTTACTTTGTAGCTTCGAATTTTATTTCATTTTCTCTATTCCTCCAATACAAAGCGTCTTCTGTAAAGCACAATGCTATCAAACTTTCCATACAGTGTGTGTGGTTAAAAACCATACGGCTACCCTGTGCCTAACATTTCCTTGTCTGGCTCACTGCCCACTCTTTTAACCAGACAGATACCAATTCCAATCAGCTGGCTAGAGAATGGGCGTGGCAACCAACACCGGGCACCCCCCACAATGCAGATCAAACCACCCCATGAAGCACGCCTGTCACCAAAATAACTATAACAAACAAAACAGAAATGCAAGCAAAGACAAAACCCAGGCCAAACTTCTAAATTCAATAAACAAGGAAAATGGCTCCAACAATACGTCTAATGTATTATTATTATTATTGTTATTATTATTATATATTCATTCTGTGTAATCTCAGAGAAAGAGAACTGGTGGGATGTAAAAGAGAGAACAGTGGGGGAGTGTGGGGAGGAGTATCACAGTTAGATGCCAGTTCATTAACAGACGTTACAAAATAATAATGAAAGCACTTGCAATTTTTTAATGGGAAATACAAGATGTATGTAGTGCTCAATGCACTCAAAGTAGTCAAAAACAAACAATTAATCAAAGAGACTAAGGATACTTAATCTAAGGAGACAGTGAAGCATTTCTTTGTCTTTATACTCCAAAAGTTTGATTAAACAATTACTATGAGGTTAAGGTAGAAACTATTAGCTTTTATTTGATGTCTGTGTACATATAGTTTCACTATTAAGAAATGACAAAACTGTTTACATAGTCCCCCTATTTCAGGGCATCACATCAATAAAAAAGTACCTAAAAAAGCATGCATGGTCAGGAAAAGTGTCTTGGCAGACACAATGAATATGGTCATGTTCCAGATGATAAAAGAAAAAGACCTGCCCAAGATTTACAGCACACCACCTAGTCTCTGAATCATGGTGAAGTGGGTGTTAGGTTGTGTATAGCTGACACTAGAACTGGCTAATTCATCTTAATTAACGATTTAACTGCCGACAGCAGCAGCAGAATGGCTAAACTAGAACTACTAAAATCTAGTACAGGGGTAGGCAACCTTTTTGATATGAAGTGCCATTTTAAAATGTTCTTGTTAGTCAGTGTGCCAACCACAATATCAACATTAATTATGACTCGACATCAAACCAAACCAAACAGACCAACTGATCTGCAATTTTATTCCACAACATGAACAACACTTTTCAGCAAAGAGCTATGTATGCAAAGCCATGTATGCTAAATAAACAGGCCTAACAGTCAACTAACTGAAACTTGAACAAAATGACCAACATAACACAACTAAGACAACTAAACTTTGTGATGCGTAGCACAACTTTAAGCAAATTGGAGTGCTCAATTTCTACCAAAGTTGCAATGCTGCTAACTGCGCTCCCTATGGTTATCATTTTAATAAGTAGGCCTAACTGGATGGTGATTATACAAGGGTCTTACTTGTATGAATTATAATTTATATTTATATGATTATTTGGTTGTTACTTACATTTTATTCTTTTATTCCAACCACAACAAACATTTTTTTGGGGTTGCAAAGAGCTATGTATGCAAAGCCATGTAAACAGTCCTAACAATCAATGTGATCCCTGGCCCTGTTTAACCTTTGCTCAACTCCATTATCTGGGGGTGGTACTTGGTCACTTTAAGTAACATGGCATGTCATTCACATCTACACTCTCATCAAGTGCGAGGCTAAACACCGTCGCATCTTTCAAACCAGCGGTCTGCTGCGCTTTCACGTTTTCTGTCATTTCTCCTATTCTTCGTTCCACACTTCTGGCTGACACTGGGATGTCTTTTATTCTTGATTTTATTGTGTCTTTGTTTGATAAGCCTTCAAACAAAACATCTGAGCTACAGAGGAAAGCCTCCTTAATATATTCTCCATCAGTGAATGGCTTTCCACGTTTCGCAATGCAATGAGCAATGAGCAATGCGAAAGCTTGCTTCAGTTGCGTGATTTTTAGCAGTGGCAAATGCTTTAAAGGTGCTGGCCTGCTTCCCATACCTTGACACAGCATGTCTTATTGATTCGGCCTTGTCTGTTTCATCCTTGAACGACTTCTGATGTTTGGTCTCATAATGCCGTTTAACGCTTGAAGTTCGGCAAACAACATTTTCGTGACATAGGACACATACAGCACGGTCTTTCTGGGACACAAACCCCCACTCTTATTATATATTACTATTATATTGTTATGTGTGCTTAACAGTAACACTTGTATCGAATCGAATTCAGAATTTTACTTCTGCGCCAGAATACGGCTCTCGTGGAGTGGATGAGAGACTAGGGCTGCATTCGTAAATTCGCCCTGAGAGCGCCGGAGCGTCCCCGAGACTGCCTCTAGTCCAATCAAATTACTTGGTCCCATTATGACGTTGATCCCAGTGTGCGCGAATTTACGAACGCGGCCAACATAAAATAAAATAAAAACATTCTCCCATTCTCACACTTATTGCTTGCGTGCCACTGTTTAAGCTGTCGCGTGCCACTGCTGGCACGCGTGCCATAGGTTGCCGACCCCTGATCTAGTACAAAGTTTTCCCAGAAGAGTGGAAGATGTTTTAGCAGCAAAGGTGGGACCAACTCCATATTAATGCTCATGGTTTTGGAATGAGAAGCTCAACAAGCACATATGGGTGTGATGTGAGGGTGCCAATATGTTTGTCCATAGAGTGTCGATATGATGATGATATATAGTGAACTTGAAGGTTTGTTTTTCTCCATCTGCACTCTGCTTTACGACATTCTCTTTTTTGGGTCTTTACGGATGGGGCAGTTCTCCAGAGAGCTTTTTGTTTAGATGCATTTGGACCTTATGGATAAATGTATTCAGAATACAGAAACATCTTGCCTTCCATTCAATTGGATGGCGCTTCATCATACAGTAAGACAATGACCCAAAACATACTGCCATGGCAATACGGGAGTTTTTCAGGGCCAAACATGTCAACAGATTTTAGGCAAACAGACCTCAAAACAACTATACTCAGGTAGTTATTAATTGCATTAAAAACACTAAAAAACTAAACAGTCTGATCTTCAACCCCAACTCTCACACATGATGCTTATAGTTATTACAATGCTTCTATTAAGGTCATCAGAGAACCTATTGGAGCTCGTAATCATCTCCTGTTCTGTGACCAATGACACAATTTACTACAAATCAACTGATAAATGTCCACCTGCGTTCTTTCTCACACAAGGGGCAATGGAACTTTTGTCAGTATCCGGACCATGATGCTCTCGCTGGTATGTCATCAGGTTGCAGAACTGAAACTATTTTGTGTGTATTTTCTGATGTCTCTTAAGCGATTTTGACTCAGTAAAACTCTTCCCACACTGGGAGCAATGGTATGGACTCTCTCCTGTGTGTGTTTTCTGATGTGACTTTAGGCTGTTATAATGTGTGAAACTCTTGCCACACTGGGAGCAGTGGTGCGGCCTCTCTCCAGTGTGTGTTCTCTGATGTGACTTTAGGTTTCCTAGTTTACTGAAACTCTTAACACACTGAGAGCAGTGGTACGGCCTCTCACTTGTGTGAATTTTTTTATGTGTCGTTAAGGTTCCTTGTTGGCTGAAATTCTTCCCACACTGAGAGCAGTGGTATGGCTTCTCTCCTGTGTGTACTCTCTGATGTGTCTTTAGGCGTCCTAGTTGACTGAAACTTTTCCAACACTGGGAGCAGTGGTATGGACTCTCTCCTGTGTGTGTTTTCTGATGTGACTTTAGGCTGTTATAATGTGTGAAACTCTTGCCACACTGGGAGCAGTGGTATGGCCTCTCTCCAGTGTGGATTCTCTGATGTGACTTTAGCTCATCTTTTCGACTGAAACCCCTCCCACACTCAGAGCAGGAGTATGGCCTCTCTCCTGTGTGTATTCTCTGATGTGTCTTTAGGCCTCCTGTTTGACTGAAACTCCTCCCACACTCAGTGCAGTGGTATGGCTTCTCTCCTGTGTGTATTCTCTGATGTGTCTTTAGGCCTCCTACTTGACTGAAACTCCTCCCACACTCAGTGCAGTGGTATGGCTTCTCTCCTGTGTGTATTTTTTGATGTGTCTTTAGGCTTCCTACTTGACTGAAACTCCTCCCACACTCGGTGCAGTAGTATGGCCTCTCTCCTGTGTGTACTTTTTGATGTGACTTTAGGTGTCCTAGTTGACTGAAACTCTTCCCACACTCAGTGCAGTGGTACAGCCTCTCTCCTGTGTGTATTCTCTGATGTATCTTTAGGTATCCTAGTTGACTGAAACTCTTCTCACACTGAGAGCAGTGGTATGGCCTCTCTCCTGTGTGTATTCTCTGATGTATCTTTAGGTATCCTAGTTGACTGAAACTCTTCCCACACTTGGAGCAGTGTAGCTTTTCCTGTGTGTGTATTCTTTGATGTCTCTTCATTTGGCTCATCTTAAGAAAACCCTTCCCACATTGAAGGCAAGGGTAAGTCTTCTCTCCTATGTGAGTCTGTCGGTTGGAGCGCTCTCCTGTAAGAATAGGAACATATACAGGATTAGACTTAGCAGAGCCAGAAGTAACAGCATCTCTGGGGTCTGCAGAATACAATGACTGAACACAGAGTTCAAGAGACTTATCAATGCCACTGTAGATGGGTTTGAAGACAGGCTGATTAGTAAACTGGTCTGACAATATGTGACGGCAACTGGTGAAACTGCAAACCACCCGCTCACGGCAAAACCTTCAAATCTCTTCATAAAGTATTTCTGATCTTTAAGTCCGATTTTCTTTTTTTGTCATCAGACGCAACTTGTTTTCAAGTACCCACTTGTTATTTTTTCAAACAGTTTTCATTCCATTAAACACGTGTAGTAACCTAAGCTTGTTTTACATGTAATCTGAGAGTTTTTTCTGAGCCGCTTGGGGGAGGGGTCGGGGGAGCAATGTGTGGGGTGTAATGCATTGTGCATGTTTTCCTGGACATCAGATTCAATTCACGGGACAAACGTCTGCCGTGACACCCTCTGCTTCATACTGGGGTAAGTATGTTTGTAGCTAATTTGTTTGTTTCAGTGTTTGTGTTGCTTGTGATTAGCCGCGCTAGCTAGCAAACTTTAGCTAGGATGTTTTATATCATGGTGTTGATAAAGAACAGATAGATAACTGTTTGTTTGTTAGCGTTTGTTTTTGATTAGCCGTGCTAACTAGCAAACATTAGCATGTTTAAATGTTTAAATCAAACTTGTACACTAACGATTCTACATTCCCTCTGGCAATCTAAGACTGGAGTTTAACACTGACTTCACCATAATGGAAGAGACCAAAGAGGCACTGTCAGACTAAGCACTGACTGTTACAGTAGTACACTATAAACACCATAGAGCAGGGGTGCCCAATACACCGGTCGATCGCAAAGGTAGTATGGGTAGATCGCATGGCATTGAACAAAACCCAAAAGGAGAGAAAAAAAAATCCATCCATCCTCACTATGGCTTTTGCCACTTGATTGACGTACAGGTAAGCCAGTCTGAGATCTCATCTTTTCACCTAACACCTAACACACGGTTCACCACGCATGCGCAGTCAACAGCACCAACTACAAAATAGGAGAGAGAGGGAGAGAGAGGGAGAGAGAGGGGGAGAGAGAGGAGGAGAGAGAGGGAGGGTTTGTGCTATGGCTCCCTATGCAGACTGGCAAATGTGTGTGTGTGTGTGTGTGTGTGTGTGTGTGTGTGTGTGTGTGTGTGTGAGCGAGAATAGCAAAGAGGGAGGGTTTGTGATGGTCTTCTCCTGTGTGGCTGTGTGACAGAGAGAGAGAAAGTGTATTGTGAGTTTACTATGCAGGCTGGGAACTGTGTGTGTGTGTATTTGTAGTATGTGCGTGTACGTTTGCGATGTTGAAACTAGACTGGTAGATCTTGGCAGACTGGCTACTTAAAAAGTAGATCTTGGTTCAAAAAAGTGTGGGCACCCCTGCCATAGAGCATTGACTAGGAGTTGTACCATAAATACCATTACCATGTACAATAAATACCATTTTAAAAATAGCCAAATTCATAACATTAACTTACCATCCAACTCGCTGTCTATCTCCTCTACATCCTCTCCTCCTTCCTCCTCTTTCACCATCACTTCTTCCTCTTCCTCCTCCTCCTCCTCCTCCACCACATTATGTTCCAGTGTTTGACTGCAGTCCTCCAGCTTCATTGCCACCATATCTGGACGGGACATGGTAGCTGGGCTGTGAGGTGGATCTGTGTAGTAGACAAAGGTAGAGGCACAAACGATGAAGGGTAAATTAAGATTACAAAAGCCTTACAGATAGGATATACACTGACTGAACACTTCATTAGGAACGCTGCACTAATACATTGACTCCACAAGTGTTGGAAACATTCCTTTCAGGTTCTGGTCCATGATGACTTGCATCCTGCAGGTTTTTTCATATGCACTTTCAAGCTGTGAATCTCCCGTTCCTCCACATCCCAAAGGTGATCTATTGGACTCAGACCTGGGGCCTCATTTATAAAGCTTGCGTACGCACACTAGGGTGCGTAAGCAAATTTTCCCGCAATTTTGGGATTTATAAAAACTGTGCGCACCTCTAGGTCAGAGGTTCCCAAAGTGGGTGCCGCGGCACCTGTCCGGGGGTGCCGCCAAATCTGCTCTAAAAAATAAAATAAAAAATATATAAAGTATAATATAAAATTATAATAATAATACATTAATAAACGTTTGTTTATTACATGTGCAATGGAGTTCATAAGCAAATAAAATATATATTTCTCAGATTTGAAAGACATTAATTTACTAACTAGGCCTACTAGTTACTAACTAACTACTCCTCACTGAAGTCTTGGACCAAGCGGTGAAAATGGTTAATTATGTAAAATCACGCCCGCTGAAGTCACGGCTGTTCAGCACATTGTGCAATGAGATGGGGTCCGAGCATGAGGGGCCCTTATTACACACAGAGGTCCGCTGGCTGTCGCGGGGCAAGGTGTTATCCCGTGTCTATGAGCTCCGAGATGAACTGATAACTTTTGTCAGTGAGCACGACTTGCCATACAAAGAACAATTGGAAGATGAATCGTGGTGGATTAAGGTGCCATCAAGGTGCTTTTACCCTTCCCAACCTCCTACTTGTGCGAGCTGGCTTTTTCTTCTCTAGCATAGGTCAAGAACAAGACACGCACGCGACTGTCAGTGGAACAGGACCTGCGTGTCGCGCTGTCCACTATCTCTCCCCGCATAAAGAGACTCTGCTCCCAAAAGCAGGCGCATGTGTCCCACTAATGCGCACAACATATTTCTTTGTTTTGTATTTCTCTCAATTTTTACAATTCTGTCATGATTATTATTGTTAAATTATTATAGTTGTGAGTTACCCGTTTGGTTCAGATGTGAAATAATAATCTCAGAATGAGCATTGAAATGAGAATTACATTTTAAGGCATTATTTTAAGCCCCCCAAAAAAGCATTGTTCCATAGATTGATATTTTATTTGTGTGAAGAATTCCCTCTGAGTCTCCTCCCATATTGTACAATCCTTGAGGGCCACAATTTTATTTTATTTAGCGATAGTTTGACTGACCTATGCATTCTTGCCCATCCATTACAGTTCATTTATGACTTTTATTATCTTGTTAAAATTCATTGGGGCAATACTTATGTATTATATATAAACACACATTTTCAAACCAATTCATCGTGTATTGTTTTTAGTTTAAGCTCCGAGGCATTTTTTAAATCTTCGTAGAGTTGGGGTGCCTTGGAGAAGGGGGAAAGCTTCAGGGGTGCCTTGGTTAAAAAAAAGTTTGGGAACCTCTGCTCTAGGTTACGCACACTGTGATCCATGCGTACGCATAGAAACTCGAGAAATGTCAACTGCGACTCCGCTGGCAGAAGGATGAAACAGGAGAAACGCTTTGAAATTGATACAATTTCCACCAACATAAATCGAAATATTACCTCACATATTATGTGAGTGCACACAAAGAATATACAGTACGTGCACACTGCACATATCTTATTCTCCCTTGTCCTGTACCCATCACAATGTGACCTACATATATCTTTGTTCGTATATACTGTAGATATTCATGCAAATATATACACTTTTTATATTCATATTCATTGCACATAGCGCGAGGCTGGACAAGTTGAGCACCGTTCCTGATTCACTGTTCCCGAGTGCTCAGTGGGTAACGTCCCGATAAGTCCAATGATCGCAATATCCATACATTGAAGAACATGAACAAGCCCACTAGACAATTGACTATCATCCACAAGCACACCCCATCTATACGGACTACGAACATTTTAAGCGCACAGACACTTTATTACTGAGCTATCTATTATTACTAATTGCACCACCAGTGTATCTTGTCTTACTTAATCTGTAATTATTAAACAATACTTGGATGTTATGACATGTATTATCATGAATAGTAAGGTGAACAGTAGGGCGAATCACGTTTAAACTGACTCCGTTGTTGAAGCAGTCTGGAACATAGATATTATATAGACGAGAGAAGAGAGTTTCGGTGCGTACGCAAAGCAAGAACATTTGGATTCTGATTTATAAAATCGGTGCGCACGCGGCAAGTGGAATTTGCGGGCCACTATTCCCACACCTGCTTCCCTTTATCCCAATCAACCCTAAATGTTGCGCACGGGAACAAGCGTCTCGCCCCACCCTTTTTAACACCCATGCTTTGCCTATTATTGGTCAGTTAAATGCCCGACAGAAGGCGAAACATTTTTCACCCACTCAATTTCTGCGCAGTAGTTCCGCTTAACAAACACATAACAATATGAAACTCTCTATGATATCTATGTTCCAGACTATCGACAACGTGTTCACCTTATTATTTATGATAATACATTTCATAACATTTAAGTATTGTTTAATAATTACAGATTCAATTAAATATGATTCCCGATTAAACTGTAGGCCTACAACATATCTCCCTTTGTATTTATTATGTTAAATCATGTTTTTTCTTTTAGATTAGATTCAATCTTATTGTCATTGACAAGTACCAAGGTTGTCACAAGGAAATGCAGTTCGTCATCTAACCTGCATTGTAGAAAAGCCAAGCATGTTTCAAGTTTATTGTTACGTTACATTAAGAGAGTAAAATTCGTAGGCTTCGGTTCCTGACATGGCAGCACAAGACATAAGCAGGGTTGCCACGCTTGCCTTGAAATACTTTTCCATACCACCTCTTGATTTTCCAGGTACCATGTTTTGTGATGATATCTAGACCGTTAAAACTTTGCGCCCCCGCCCGTCCACCACACCGGCCCACCCCCACCCCCAGAGGACACCTAACTACTTACTTGATTTAAAAGATGTGCCGTCTAGATGTGCAGTCTAGTCTAGATGTGCGATCAGCTCTTAAATGCTTAGAGATAGTTAGCTGTCTAACCAGTGTTTTGATAGCTCAGTGTAGATGTATTAAACTAGAACTAAATTCCAGCCTAGAACACCACTGGGCTGAAAAACTTGGTTCCCTAAAACATATAGGTGATGGTGGTGATTCCAATTCATCAGAGCAGTCATACGTCATCTCCCTGTCATCAGAACGATCACGCCCCCTTTTGGGTGGCAGAATTGTTAGAAGTTTGACTTGCGGTCAATGCAAATGTATGGTCTTTGCTACTTTTATACGTTAAAATAAGAAAACAGTATTGCTTTTTAGCAATTAGGAGCCCAAATCAGATGGCCAGTCAGGCAAACAATTATATAGTGTCGTTGCTGATCAATGATTTACGTCGTTATATATTTTAAAAATCATGAAATAGAGGTTGATGTGTGTCCTTTCAGTCTGCCTCCATCTATGTGGCTGAACGACCCTAACCCTGAGATGTCATATAACCCTAACCTGCATACAACTACCTTATTGAATCTCCAGATAATGTATTTCTGACATCTATCACTTTCTGTAGTTAAGATACTTTATTTTTCTGTTTTGGTAGTCTGTCCAATGTGACACTTGCCCTCCTCCACCGGCCCTAGTTTTGGATCTAGCTTGCTGTTCATTATTTTGATAATAAATCATAACTAGCTAGCTATAACATCTTCATATATATTTTTTTTAAAATATATATATATATATATATATATATATATATATACACACATACATATACTATATATACCATACAGGCTAAATACTGATCACTTGGCAAACGCATCATCTATTAAAGTAGCAAAGATCACACATTTGCATTGACCGCCAGTCAAACTTCTACCACTTCCTGAGTAAATCCAACGTTCCTACGCTGATATGACCGTTTTAACTTGTGCCCCCCACTCGCGGATATCAGGAAGTATTAGCGCTATAGCGCTATTGGCCGTTACCATTAGCAACACATTCCAAGCCAGGGCTCTACGCTAACCTTTTCTCCTAAATGAAAGGGGCACACAAAGAAATTTAGGAGCACAGTGAACATTTTTATTATAACACATTTTTATTAGTGATTTTGCCATTTTTGCACCAAAATCACACATTGGCCCATGCCTACAGCCCTACTAGACGCAGAGTTGATGGCATTGTATTATGGTAACTAGCTGTGTTAAGTTCTCCTGGTTAGCAGCATGTTCATTCATTCATCCATGTCATGCCTGTCAGCTAGCAGCTAGCAGCCCAGCCAGGCTTTAGGGCTAGGTCTGTCAGCTAGCAGCCCAGCCAGGCCATGCAGAGGTCTGTCTCCATGCTGCCCACCTCCCTGCTGCTGGGTCAGGCTACATCAGTCACACACGGTGGCCAGACAACTCCACATCTAGGGGTATTAAACTACCCCACATCCAGATGACCAGTCCCCAGCCCCATGCTGCCCGGGGTGGTGACATGTGGAGGTGGCCAGCCCAGCACGGTGCCTCTGCGGCGGCTAGCTGTTAGCACACCACCATCCCCGGGGGTCCCACCTCTCTGCCACACTCAAGTACAACATGTTGCATTTTCATGCCATTAGGCAACTTGCTTCCTAGGGTTTCCTAGGGTTAGAGATGCATTTGGACTTCTGGAGTACCTCCACTACTTTCAATGGGTTCTGAAGGTCTGAGAGCTTTCTACTTTCTACCCTGGTAGTTAACCCTGGATGTAACCTTGGGTTCAAATCTGGAGTGTGTGGGACCAAATCTGTAGATGTGGTGAGCTAATGAAGCTAATGAAGCTTGAGATGAGAAAAGGGCGCTTGTCTCTTTAAGGCCAAGGAGGGAGTTAGCGATTAGCGATGTTAGCTTAGCGCCAGTTTAACAGAAGTAACTTCACTTTTAACATGACTTCCCGTGGTCGTAGCGGGCTGGCTGACGGCTTAAAATGTGGCCACACGGTTCGCGCAGATTTATTTTTAGAAAAAAATAAAAATAAACTGTACTCGCACAGTGTGCTCGTGAATTTATTTCTCTAGTCGCACAGATGTATTTTTAGTCGCAATTGCGAGTGAAATGGTCGCACTGTCGAGAAGCGCTAGCTAGCTAGCTAGCAAGCACATCAATGTTTGTTTGCAACAATGAACCATGTGCTTGCCAACCAACATTGATAAAGCCACATTTAGAACAGCCACAGACAGTTCCAAGCCAACTACTTAAATTTGAGAATAAACTTCAATTATTAAATGTTTTAGAAAACCTATAAAATTTTCCAGGACAACACAAGATTTCCATGTTAATTTTCAATTTTGCTCAGTTTCCATGCCTTTTCCAGGTATGGAACAGGGCTCAATAATTTGCATGTTTTCCCTGTTTTCCAGGTAGCGTGGCAACCCTGATAAGGCAATAGGCATAATACAAGATAAAGGTGACAATATTACAGCTAAGACAGGATACACTAGTGATGCAACTAGTAATAATAGATAGTTCAGTAATCTGTGCGCTTAAAGTTTTGTAGTGTATCCTGTATCTTTCCCTACACGAATACATAGGGATGGGGTGTAGGCCTACTTGGGGATGATAGTCAATTGTCTACAGTGGGCCTGTTCATGTTCTTCACTGTATGGATATTGCAATCATTGGACTTATCGGGAACGTTACCCTTATGAAGAGGTACATTACTGTGAAGTCAATGCGGACGGTGGTCAACCTCGCGCTACGTGCAATGGATATGTATGTAAAAAGTGAATATATTTGCATGAATATCAATATGATATGTACAGTAAAGATACTATGTATATAGTGTGATGCGTACAGGACAAGGACGAATAAGATATGTGCAGTGTGCACGTATCCTTTGTGTGCACTCCTTCATAATACGTGAGGCAATATTTCTTATGTCGGTGGAAATGGTATCCATTTCAAAGCGTTTCTCCTCTTTCATCCTTCTGCCAGCGGAGTCGCAGTTGCTAATTTCTCCAGTTTCTATGCGTACGCATGGGTCCCAGTGTGCTTAGAGGTGCGCACAGTTTCACGCCAAGTTCCTTTTTTATAAATCCCAAATTTGCAGGAAAATTTACATAGGCATGTACGTACGCAAGTCACAGAATCAATCAATCAGATTCTAACCTCTCCATCATGGGCAAAACCAAAAAGTTGTATAAGGACGTCAGGGACAATATTGTAGACCTGCACAAGGCTGGAATGGGCTACAAGACCATCAGCAAGCAGCTTGTTGAGGAGGAGACAACTGTTGTGCGATTATTTGAAAATGACAGAAAGACAAAATAACCATCAATCGCCCTCGGTCTGGGGCGACGATCATGAAATGCATCTGCGTTTCCTTGTCTTAGTACTTCTCAATGACAATAAGGTTCAATCTAATCTAATCTTAAAGAGAAATGATTTAGTATAATAACTACAAAGCGAGGTATCTGTTTTTGCAAAACAACCTCTCAAATGTTGTAGTTTAATCGGGAATCATATTTAATTGGATCTGTAATTATTATACATATTATACCAATACTTGGATGTTATGACATTATCATAAATAATAAGGTAAACAGTAGGACGAATCACGTTTAAACTGATTCCGTTGTCGATGCAGTCTGGAACATGTTATATATGGTCTGGCGAGAACGTTCGTTGTGCGGAAATTGACTGATTGGGTGAAAAGTATTTTTTTTTCTGCGTTCTGTCAGGCGTTTGACTGACCATTTATATGCAACGTTCGCAGGAAAAGTGCTATAGAAATAAAAAGTTATTATTATTATAGGCAACTATGGGCGTCAAAAAGGGTGGGGCAAGACGCTCGTTCACGTGTGCAACAGATTTGATTGGAAGCAGGCGTGGAACTTGCAAATTCCACTGGCGTGCGCACCGTTTTATAAATCCGAATGTTGGTGACGAAAATGTTCTTGCTTTGCAAAGGTGCGTAGGTACGCAAAGCGTAGGTAAGCAACGCTTTATAAATGAGGCCCCTGGTGACTGGGAAGGCCACTGAAGAACACTGAACTCATTGTCATGTTCATGAAACCAGTTTGAGACGACCTTTGCTTTGTGATGGGGCAGTATGCTGTACACATACTGGAAGTAAATATTAGAAGATGGGTAAATTGTGGCCATGAAGGGATGCGCATATAAACGCAGCAGCGTCTATACTTCCTGAGGAGAGAATTCCCAGCTGTCCCAGGCTTCTGGTCAATTTCTATCGGTGCACCATCGAGAGCATTCTGACTAACTGCATAACAGTGTGATATGGCAGCTGCTCTGCCTCTGACCGGAAGGCCCTGCAATAGACGGTGAAAACGGCCCAGTACACACACACGGGAGGCTGTACAGGAGTCTAGGCTCCCACACCAGCAGGTTAAAGAACAGCTTCTTCCCTGCAGTTGACAATCTGCTGAACCCCACAGGAGGAACATTGCACCCCCCCCCCCTCCAATACCTCTACCCCTCCAGCCAGCTCCCCTCCTCCCCCCGAACAGGAGGAACATTGCACATTGAATGTGTCTTGTTTTCTCCAGTACACAATGTGTGTAAATGTAGTTGCACTAACTGTCTGAGCCATGTGTGTGTGTGTCGCAAATCGGATATTTATATGTAATTGCCCACTTATGTAAATGAAACAGGAAAGCCACTGAGGACATCTACTGAGTTTTCCATTTATTCTTTCAGGTGGGTAAATGTCCCATAAGTTTGTCAGTAATGTAGGTTTTCTATTAAGTGTTCCGTCAGGCATTGTAGCATATGTAGTCAGTAGTTTGTTAGCAGTATTTGCGTTAGCTTGGTATCCTAAACTGGGAAGAGTTTGCGCCAGCTAGCTGTTTACGATGTGTGTGTGTTTAGTTTTGGATTCAATGTTAGAGTGTTTTGTACAGTTGTACATTTTATTCGTTTTTATTCGTTTTCTCTGAACGAATGATTAGCGGCGATGTAGTTTACCGTAGCCAAACCAGGCAGTTCACAGGCTGTAATACATCATTTAAATTAATTGATCATTTCTATTAGCCTACTTTAATATATAACAGTCTATTTTATGTTTATTGTGATTCTATTAGCCTATTGATTTTAAATGGAAATCTAGTGAATGCATGGTTATTACCGTATTTTGAAAAATGTCGATTTTTATATAATACTGTGAAAGAAAGGTACACAGAGTATTCAAAAAGGAGTGGACGGACAAATATGCGTTCATTTTGCCCCAATCCAGCATAAAGCCCATGTGTTTGATTAGCACAGAAACAGTCGGAATCGTTAAGAGTGGAATGTAAAACGTCACTATGACGTTAAGAACGTGGAGGGGTTTTCAAGAGAGACCAAGAGCACCCTGGGTACGAACACTTTACCCGGCTGCCCTCGAAAAGGCGGTACAGGACCATGGCCGCAAGGACAAACAGACTGAAGCACAGCTTCTACCCCAGGGCCATCCAGGCCCTGAACACAGCAAAGACCTAGGTTCTGGGCCCTGGACAGTCTGGACGGATTGATGGCAGCTGCTGGACTGAAAAAATCAGGTGTAGTGCTGAGGCACAAATATGTACATTTCTAGCCTGCAAACTGCGACACTTCAAATGAATGTGCAATAACACTATGTGCAATATGACAACCCTAGTAGTCTATCTGTACAGTATAGTATAGTGGATAGTGTACATAGCCTTTATTTATGTAAACCAGCTCCTTCCCTTCTTGTGTTTTTTTTTGTTAGTTTTTTCTTTCCTAGCACCGGGGGAGCCACCCCTCCTAAATTTCGTTGTTTGGTACCTGTACTATAGCAATGACAATAAAGACCATTCATTCATTCATCTTCCCATGGGCAAGCGCTGCATCTCTGCAAACAGAACTGATTGACCTGCAGGGGAATGTGGCTTTGAGTGAAGTGAAATGTGACCCTGTGATGTTCTGGACAAGTTACAGCAGCAAATTCTCCCAACCTCCAGAAGGTGTCCATCTTTGTGCTCACCATGTTCGGTTCCACATACCGGTGTGAGTCTGCATTCTCCACAATGAATGTGGTGAAAAGGTCATTTTGCAGCAGCTTGACCAATGAACATTTGGGTCAGTGTCTGTCTCCGTCTGGCAATCACACCTTTTGTGCCTAGGTTCAAGCAACTGATTGCAGGCAAACAACCCCATTTCTCCCACTAGGCTTGAATGTATTTTGACTATCTTGACTGTCTTGAACTTGAGTGTATGTTGCTTAAAAGTCATAAGTGAGCTGATTAAACGTTATTTTGTTATCAACAGTCGTTCCGGACCTCTGACCATAAACATCTGATGCAGACGTTTGAGTAATAAGTTTGAGAACCCCTGGTTTTCGCTATGGATAGTCCGATGGATGGATAGATTAATAGATAGAGTGTAAACTCCTGGCTCTGTAATTTCCTCACCCCCCCCCCCCCCCCGGGACACAGAGCTGGAGACACATACTCTGCTACCCCCCCCCCCCCCCCCCCCCCCCCCCGACACAGAGCTGGAGACACATATCTCTGCAACCCCCCCAGGGATTAAAGCAAAAATCTCCTGACTGAAAATGTGTTCAAGCCTCATAATTTTATAACGTTAGCGTTTTAAGGGAAGAAGATTCTTTTGAACAGCTTTTCTATTGCCAGTTTGCTTTTATGTGATATCAATGCTGTTTTCAATTCATGAAATAAAATTGATACGTATTGCAAGGGTTGACTCTGACATACAAATAATCAACCATCTACATAACTTTTCAGTGCAAGTTTTTTATTTACATTGTGCCAACGGAGCAAGCTTCCAACTTGAACAAGGAACTAAAAACAAAACAAAAAACACATGAACTGAATGTGTCTTGTATTGCACTTAATCCACACGTCTTCTGCATCCAGAGGTTCCTCTAGTCTTTGGTGTCTGCAATCAGCCAGTTTCTGTGCAGGTAAAAGAAACATATGATGTTAATTTTTGTCAGGTTAATAGTAAGACCCACCTTGAGATGGCAGCTGTCTAGTATAACACCAAACAAACACAGTTTTTGTTTTGAAGTGAGCGATCACTGAAAAAGACCAAAACAGCATTAAATAATAATAAGTGTAATACTTACTATAGTGCTTTTCACTTTTTCTGCTTTTTGGCAGTGAAGTGATATGCCTGAAGCTTGGCTACACCTGATGTCCGTTTCAGGGTTTCTTCTGTGGGACCAGCTTTGACTCCAGGAGTGGAGGAGGGGGAGGAGGAGGAGGAGGCTCTAGATGATGAAGTGGCTCTGACTCCAGGAGTGGAGGAGGAGGATTTTGAGGCTGTAGCAGGTGAAGTGGCTTTGACTCCAGGAGTGGAGGAGGAGGAGGAGGCTCTAGAATATGATACAGTGGCTCTGACTCCAGGAGTGGAGAAGGAGGATTTTGAGGCTGTAGTAGATGCAGTAGCTCTGACTCCAGGAGTGGAGGAGGAGGATTTTGAGGCTGTAGTAGATGCAGTAGCTCTGACTCCAGGAGTAGAGGAGGAGGATTTTGAGGCTGTAGCAGGTGCAGTGGCTCTTACTCCAGGGGTGGAGGAGGAGGAGGAGCAGGAGGAGGCTGTAGTAGATGCAGTGGCTCTGACACCAGGAGTGGAGGAGGAGGAGGATGAGGTGGAGGCTCTAACAGGTGAAATGGCTGTGACTCCAAGAGTGGAGGAGGAGGCTCTTGCAGGAGCAGAAGAGGTGGAACCTTTCTTTAACTTTTCTGTTACTTTTCTTACCCTAACTGCTGAGAGGACTTTCACAGCTTCCATCAGTTTCCTTTCCTTTTGCCTGTCAATGTTCTCCTTCTTCTTCTTCTGATGACTTTGGTATCTCTCATAAGAAGACAAGCACAAGCTCCTCAGTGCAGGAATGATTTCCATTTTGGAGGCCGTTTTCCCTGTTGCCTTCATGTGGGACTTGATAATGGCTAAGCCTTCATATGTCTCAATGTTCAGCCTGACCCTGTCTTTTTCTATGATGTCATCCATGATGTTAAATGATCCTTCGACAAGAGGGCCAGTGAACAATGACAGAAGGGCCTTTACCAACTTCCCTAAGATGGGGAATCTCATCCCTCCTTCTGGCGTCTTCTTGGCCAAGATCCTACTCCACCAGTCAACATCGATTCGTTCGGTATTCTCCTCAAAGTGTTTGGCCTGTGCTCCTAAATCTGCGTCAATCTGGTAGGCTCGCACCTCTTAATTCAGTTGACCAAGCTCCTCAGATTTCACTGCATTTGGCAAGGCCTTGGCTAAGGTGTTGAATGCCCCTTGGACCGATTCGTGGAGAATCAATGATGGTGTCAGCACAGACAAAGAGGTGATGATGTGGTTGTTGAGGGGAAGGTTTTTCAGGAGGTATGTTGCTGCATTGATGTAGACGTTCTGCACCCAGGGCCTTTTCTCCACTCTAGCCTTGTTTAAGGTAGAGAAGCTGAATCTCCCCACAGACAACCTTTGGTCAGGGTACTGCAGGTCTCTCTTCTGAACATCAAGCTTCAACAAGCCCTTCACACTCAGGGGGATGTAAACAGGCTTCATGAACTTGGAGAGAAGTTCCCGGACCAGTAGCATCATTTCGGCATGCAGTGCGTGGAGCATGGGCTTTTCATGCTGCAACTTTTTCAGGAACACCTGGAAAGTTGGAAGTACACCTGAAAATCACAATTAAGCCTGATTAGAAAAGTCGCTGAATATGTTTTACTATTCTTTCCTGATCACAAACATAGTAATGTTACATACTCAGATTCCATTACAGGAAAAATATGCAACAATAAATAAATCGATAAGACATCTCTGTACATTTCTTTCCACTTCAAAAGTGACTGAGCTAGGGCTGCACAATATAGGGTAAACGTCCCTATTAAGCCCACTTGCAACCCCTGAAAAAACTGCATCATTATTTTTTGCTGTGTAATGTTTCTTCCAATGAAGCTGCTTCTTTCCTACATGCCAGGTCAGCCAATCAGATTTACTGATCTTAAGTTAGATAAGTAATTCTGTAACACGTGCCTGCATGCCAGTTTTCTTTTATGTATCACAATAGGCCTATATATTGCAGTGAAAAAGAATATTGCAATGTCAGTGTTTTCCAATATCACCCAGCCCGAGAACATACCTCTGTATAAATCAATCAAGGCTGTGAGCTTGTTGAACTCTGAGAAAAGCATACAGATGCGTGTCTTCCGGTTTTGGTTGACATCAGTTCCGGTCCCTGCAGATTTTGCCATTTGCAGTTGCAGAACCGTGATCCTTGCCTTCTCATCAGATGTAACTGCATGCTGATCAAGAACCTGGTTCAGGAGCCATCTGCATCACAAAAAGCATATAATTATACAGTTGGGGGAACAGGAATGCTATATTTGCTCTGATTTATTTAATTAGATTTTGCAAATTGGGCCTGCTACTACAGAGAAAACAGACATAAAAAGAGAATGCTAATGCTATTGTACCTGTATTTGTGCTGATCTTGAGGAGACAGGAAGCTGTAGAAGTGCACAATCAATGGATCCATAAGCTCCCGTATTCTGTTGCACACATCCAGCATTTGGAGGAACCTGCTGCTGATGGGACGGATCAAGCTCTTCTTCTCCAAATGGAGCAAGGACTGAAACTCGCCAAAAAGCTCCTTCTGTTTGGGGAATTTTTCTACATCATAGTAGACATCAGAGCAAAATTCATCCACAAATCCCTGGAAAGGCTTCAAAAGGGCCTTGGTTGCATTTGAGACCATGTGAACCGTGTCTCCGCTGATGTCCAGGAGTGATGGATTTTCTTTTCGGATTTGTGTCTCCACTCCAGACCTTTTCCCTCTCATCACATTGCAGTTATCCAGCAGTATAGCAACAACCTGATTCCAGTTCAGGTTGTATGACTGGAGGATATCTGTCAGTGTGTGTGTGAGGGTTGAGGCATCTGCGATGTTAACTATCCTTGAGGCCAGATGCTGGGTCAACACTTTCCCCATATCCTCATCGAAGTACCTTACAAGAACATTAAGGATCCTGTCCATGTTACCATCTGTTGCCTCATCTGCATTTTAAAGAAAACATCTTTGTTTTCAGTCTAGTTGACAATTCGTTTTTCTGATGTGCAGCAATGCCGTGTGTGGACATGTAAGAGGCGTGGGCATTGGACATGGACAATCTTGAAAGTGCACTCTGGTCTTCGGCAACCGATAGGATGAGGTCAACTAGTGGTTGCGAGATCGTGAAAGACAGGTCATGCTCTGCTATGAATGAACATATGCGCACTTTATGATTGCACACACGGTCGGTCATAGATACCTTTACCTCCGTTGTTGTGGTTGTCGCGCCAGGCAGGGAGGCTGTGTGCTGGAGAGCGCGAACGCGAGTCTTGTGGCTAGCTTCTGATTGATGGCGAGCTAGCACCTTTTTCCCATTACTGCCATACTGTAATTTCCTGTGGCATATGGTGCAAAAACACACACCTGGCTCCTTTATTTTTTTGCACCATGAACTAAAAGGCTTGTTATCATACCCCGTTTCGTAGAGCCAAGCCCATCTCCATTTATTTCTCACGCTTTGATCAATGTCCGATACATCTGAGCCTTCTTTTAGTATGAGCGCGTCCATGCTTCTAGCTGACCGATCGCAGATTACCAAACACGAAAGCTAACTTATTTGTGAAACAGCGCCCCCGCCACCACGTCGGCGCAATGTCGCAATTGCAGGTAATTATTATTTTTTGGGGTCAAAATTCCCCCGCGCTGGAAATTCCCCCGCGCCGAAAAAAATAAATAAATCGCGACTTGGAAAAAATTGACGGAAATCCGTCGTAGCGACGGAGAACTTTAATCCCTGGGCCCCCCCCTCTCAGACATCTCTGCCTAACCCCCTCAAACTCAATCTTGACAAGAACAGCCAATCAGAGGGCTTGATATTACAGCCAATCAGAGGGCTCAATATGACAGCCAATAAGGTTGCTCACTACGACAGCCAATAAGGTTACTCACTACGACAGCCAATAAGGTTGCTCACTACGACAGCCAATAAGGTTGCTCACTACGACAGCCAATAAGGTTGCTCACTACGACAGCCAATAAGGTTGCTCACTACGACAGCCAATAAGGTTGCTCACTACGACAACTAATCAGAGGGCTGAATATTACAGCCAATCAGAGGGCCAACCTCAGCCTGACTGACTGATACACAACGTACAGACACTGAAATATAACACATCCATTGACATCCCACAGGCTTCTCTAAATGGACGATAACCTCAAAGCAGACATATTATGTTCTTTTTCAACAAGTTAATGTCTCTGGGTATGGAGGGTGTATCATGCCTTATTTAAATACAATACAAACATCGGAATGCAATACACACATCGGAATGGAATACACGTGTAACACCAAATACAATGCAAAAATACGGAATGTTTGTGCCAAAATAAAAGCAATGTGTATTACATTTGAGCGCAGCGTATTCCATTCTAGCATGTGTATTGTATTTGGTCACGAGTGTATTCCATTCTGCATGTGTATTACATTTGAGCGCAGCGTATTCCATTCGGTCATGAGTGTATTCCATTCTAGTGTCGGTGTACTCATTTGCATTGCTTTTCGATATCCCATGTAAATCCGATGTAATTTGCATTGTATTCCATTCCGATGTAGGTATTATGGCACTTGCAAATACAATGCAAATTAGTATCCGCCCATATGCAAATTAGTATCCGCCCATAGGTTCTGCCCTTTCCGGCCATAGGATTCGCGATGCCAACGATGACGACAGTTTCTGTAATAGCTTATTAATAAAGATTCGAAAAATTATGCTGACCATCGTATTATCTTAGTTTAATGTCATTTCAATGAATCATATAACTTTTATTTACAACAAGCACAACACAAAAATCGCTATTATGCACCGTCTTTGTCCGCGAATAACACCGGCTGTGGAGGTGGTACAAACGTTGCTAACTTCACCATCTGTCTACGGTCATTTTGAGCCCTTAACCACCGCGCTGACACCCCGAGAAGTTATGCTTTTAACCGTAAACTCGATGAACCGGGAGTTCACCCGGCCGCTGCTGCTCGCAGCACCGCTTGTCCAGTTGACAGCAGGGGCAGAGAATATTTCTACCCCGGAATTCCATTCAAATGCCCGCGTCAGTCAGCCTTTTCCGTAGAAATACATCGCTCCGTTATATATCTAACGTTACATGTGTTAAGGCTGATCTGTGCATGATAGTGCCTAAAGACCATCACCAACTACAAACCCAGGTCCCCGCTGATGTCCGACAACCTCCCCCTCGCTAACGAGCTGAACGAGTTCTATTGTAGGTTTGAGAAAGAGAGGTTCCCGCCCACCCCCGCCCTCTCCCTCCACACCCCCCGGCTACAACCACCACCCCCGTCCCCCAGGGGGGCCAATGTCCCTCCTGCTACCCCCACCCTCCCCCCTCCCTCCCTCCCCCCTCCTCACCCGCCCCGCCCACCCCCACCCCCCTTTCCCCACCCCCTCTCTCTGTCACAGTGCGAGAGGTAAACAGACTGTTTAAGAGGCAGAATCCCCGGAAGGCAGCTGGTCCGGATTCCGTCTCTCCCTCTGTCTTGAAGCACTGCGCCGACCAGCTGGCCCCGGTGTTCACCAACATCTTCAACGCCTCGCTGGAGCTGTGTCACGTCCCAGCGTGCTTCAAGGCATCAACCATCATCCCCGTCCCCAAGAAGGCCAAGGTCACAGGCCTCAACGACTACAGACCCGTCGCTCTGACCTCCGTCGTCATGAAGGTCCTGGAGCGCCTTGTCCTGGCCTACCTGAAGCTCATCACGGATCCTGTGCTGGACCCCCTGCAGTTCGCGTACAGAGCCAATAGATCCACGGAGGACGCCGTGAACATGGCTCTGCACTACGTACTAGAACACCTAGACACTGCAGGCAACTACGCCAGGATCCTGTTCGTGGACTTCAGCTCGGCCTTCAACACGATCCTCCCACACGTCCTGGAGCACCAGCTATCCCTGCTGCAGGTGCCGGTCTCCACCTGCAGGTGGATCACGGACTTCCTGACTGACAGGTCTCAGCGGGTGAAGCTGGGGAAGAGCATTTCCAGCTCCAGGACCACCAGCACGGGCTCCCCGCAGGGCTGCGTCCTGTCTCCAGCACTATTCTCCCTCTACACCAACAGCTGTGTCTCCCGCCACCCCTCGGTCAAGCTCCTGAAGTTTGCAGACGACACCACCCTGGTGGGCCTCATCTCCGGGGGGGACGAATGTGCCTACAGGGGTGAGATCGAGGGGCTGCAGAGATGGTGCAGTTTAAACAATCTGGAGCTAAATGCTCTAAAAACAGTGGAGATGGTGGTGGATTTCCGAAGGAAAGCAGCCCTGCCCCCTCCCATCACGCTGGGAGGTACCCCGGTGGCCTCCGTGGAGTCATGCCGCTTTCTAGGCATGACCATCTCCCGGGACCTAAAGTGGGAGCAGAACACCGAGGTCCTCACAAAGAAGGCCCAGAAGAGGATGTTCTTCCTCCGGCAGCTGAGGAAACTCAGGCTGCCGAGGTCCATGATGGTCCAGTTCTACACGGCCATCATAGAATCCATCCTCACCCACTCCATCATCACCTGGTTCCCTGCTGCAACGACCAAGGACAAGGCCAAGTTGCAGCGGGTGCGACGTTCAGCAGAGAGGGTGATCGGCTGTCCCTTGCCCTCCCTCAACTCCCTGCATGACACCAGGGCTCTGAGGAGGGCAAGGAAGATCATGGCTGACCCCTTCCACCCCGGCCACGGCCTCCTCACCCTGCTTCCCTCTGGAAGAAGGTTGCGGCTGCCTAAGGCACTTAAGGCCCGCCACAGGCTCAGCTTCTACCCCTCAGCCGCCAGGCTGTTAAATGACTCTGGCTTCCCCCCCCCCCCCCCCGCCCCCAAGTCTGCCCAGGACTGAACTGGACTCACTGTAAAAAACTCTGCACTGCACTTTACTTTATACCGCACTATCCAATGCACTGTTGTCTGTCCTGTGTTGTTGTTGTGTTGTCCTGTTTTTTGATATGTGAAAAAAGTATAAACGCACTTGCTGTGGTGACGAAGCAAATTCCTATATGTGTAATGCATAGTGGCAATAAACGTTATCTCAATCTCAATCTCAATCTCAATAGTGCTGCATTATGTTGATCTATTTATATCGATCTATAAACGCGGAGATTGGAGCCCCAGACAGCGCTGCACTCGTATCTATCTTGAATGCCGATGCTGTGGTACTGTGCTGAATGAACCATTCGCTGACTGTCTTAATAAATCAAGTACAGAGATTCCAACCCGTGTTGAACATTCTATTTCCTTGTCAAATCGTGTATGCTGTCATTGCTGTGCACCATGAGATGACAACGCATTTAAGATCACAATCCTCAATAGATTGATTCCATCGTTTTACCGACAAGAAGATTCTACAATCTATCAGCCTTTCCGTAGAAATACATCGCTCCCTGTATAACGATATATATCTAACGTTACATGTTTTAATAGTAAGGGCATTTTTACCAGATATTTGACCAATCTGCGAAGTAAATCGTTACCAATAAATGTCTTCACCAATGTGTTTCTAAAGGTGTGTAATAACATGTCCTAAAGGTTGAAATTCAACTCCTGTGGGAAACCTCATAAAAAACTGCTCAAAGTTGGGGTACCGATAACCGATTTTCGAAAATTCGAAAATGCTTAAATTGGACTTGAGTAACTTTTGAGGGGTCAAACTAGGCATTTTTCATGATTCTGAGTTGATTGCAAGCATTTATTTGTCACCAAGAGCACTTCCTG
The DNA here is from genome assembly GCF_963989245.1 of Nansenia antarctica. Lineage (NCBI taxonomy): Eukaryota > Metazoa > Chordata > Actinopteri > Argentiniformes > Microstomatidae > Nansenia > Nansenia antarctica. The sequence goes on along the minus strand of NC_137679.1, from coordinate 13,670,175 downwards.
GTGCAACCCCCAAACCCCCCCCACCCCCATTGGTGGTTGGCATTCAAAGTGAGGAAGTTTGGAGGTAACAGGTAACATTAGACAACATTAGACAGCACCAGCAGAGAGGCACTATGATGGGCATGGACTCTTAGTCATAGGCCTCACTACATGTGGAACAATAGAACCAGGCTGCTTGAGCTACTCACACAGCCCAGCAGAGAGGCACTATCATGGGCATGGACACTTAGTCATAGGCCTCACTACATGTGGAACAATAGAACCAGGCTGCTTGAGCTACTCACACAGCCCAGCAGAGAGGTACTATCATGGGCATGGAAACAGAGTCATAGGCCTCACTACATGTGGAACAATAGAACCAGGCTGCTTCATTTACTCACACAGCCCAGCAGAGAGACACTATCATGGGCATGGAAACAGAGTCATAGGCCTCACTACATGTGGAACAATAGAACCAGGCTGCTTCAGCTACTCACTCAGCCCAGCAGAGAGACACTCTGCTGGGCAGTAACTTACCTGTTATGGAGGCCTAAAAAAAGGGAGATGAAAGTGAAGCTGAATAGCTTCACTCTCACCTCCCATTGTGGAAGAGATGTACCAACATGAGATGTACCAAGGACTACCAGAGGTGTTCAGCTAGACACACAGCCCAGAGACAACACACCTTCCATGGGTGCTGTGACTAGGCCTGTGGCCCTATGCTGGAGGTCACATGAGCTCCAGGGCCTAACTGCTACTCTGTCAGTCCGATTAGGAGTGCTCTCACTGGGCCTAGCTGTCTACCATTCACCCCTCATCTGGAGCTCTGACCTCCAGGGCCTAACTGCTACTCTGTCAGTCCGATTAGGAGTGCTCTCACTGGGCCTAGCTGTCTACCAGTCACCCCTCTTCTGGAGCTCTGACCTCCAGGTACTATGTGATACACTGCCAGTCCGATTAGGAGAGCCCTCACTGGGCCTAGCTGTCTACCAGTCACCCCTCTTCTGGAGCTATGACCTCCATGATAGTGCCTCTCTGCTGGGCTGTGTGAGTAGCTCAAGCAGCCTGGTTCTATTGTTCCACATGTAGTGAGGCCTATGACTAAGTGTCCATGCCCATGATAGTGCCTCTCTGCTGGGCTGTGTGAGTAGCTCAAGCGGCCTGGTTCTATTGTTCCACATGTAGTGAGGCCTATGACTAAGTGTCCATGCCCATGATAGTGCCTCTCTGCTGGGCTGTGTGAGTAGCTCAAGCAGCCTGGTTCTATTGTTCCACATGTAGTGAGGCCTATGACTAAGAGTCCATGCCCATGATAGTGCCTCTCTGCTGGTGCTGTCTAATGTTGTCTAATGTTACCTGTTACCTCCAAACTTCCTCACTTTGAATGCCAACCACCAATGGGGGTGGGGGGGGTTTGGGGGTTGCACCAGGAAGTGCTCTTGGTGACAAATAAATGCTTGCAATCAACTCAGAATCATGAAAAATGCCTAGTTTGACCCCTCAAAAGTTACTCAAGTCCAATTTAAGCATTTTCGAATTTTCGAAAATCGGTTATCGGTACCCCAACTTTGAGCAGTTTTTTATGAGGTTTCCCACAGGAGTTGAATTTCAACCTTTTAGGACATGTTATTACACACCTTTAGAAACACATTGGTGAAGAAATTTATTGGTAACGATTTACTTCGCAGATTGGTCAAATATCTGGTAAAATGCCCTTACTATTAAAACATGTAACGTTAGATATATATCGTTATACAGGGAGCGATGTATTTCTACGGAAAGGCTGATAGATTGTAGAATCTTCTTGTCGGTAAAACGATGGAATCAATCTATTGAGGATTGTGATCTTAAATGCGTTGTCATCTCATGGTGCACAGCAATGACAGCATACACGATTTGACAAGGAAATAGAATGTTCAACACGGGTTGGAATCTCTGTACTTGATTTATTAAGACAGTCAGCGAATGGTTCATTCAGCACAGTACCACAGCATCGGCATTCAAGATAGATACGAGTGCAGCGCTGTCTGGGGCTCCAATCTCCGCGTTTATAGATCGATATAAATAGATCAACATAATGCAGCACTATCATGCACAGATCAGCCTTAACACATGTAACGTTAGATATATAACGGAGCGATGTATTTCTACGGAAAAGGCTGACTGACGCGGGCATTTGAATGGAATTCCGGGGTAGAAATATTCTCTGCCCCTGCTGTCAACTGGACAAGCGGTGCTGCGAGCAGCAGCGGCCGGGTGAACTCCCGGTTCATCGAGTTTACGGTTAAAAGCATAACTTCTCGGGGTGTCAGCGCGGTGGTTAAGGGCTCAAAATGACCGTAGACAGATGGTGAAGTTAGCAACGTTTGTACCACCTCCACAGCCGGTGTTATTCGCGGACAAAGACGGTGCATAATAGCGATTTTTGTGTTGTGCTTGTTGTAAATAAAAGTTATATGATTCATTGAAATGACATTAAACTAAGATAATACGATGGTCAGCATAATTTTTCGAATCTTTATTAATAAGCTATTACAGAAACTGTCGTCATCGTTGGCATCGCGAATCCTATGGCCGGAAAGGGCAGAACCTATGGGCGGATACTAATTTGCATATGGGCGGATACTAATTTGCATTGTATTTGCAAGTGCCATAATACCTACATCGGAATGGAATACAATGCAAATTACATCGGATTTACATGGGATATCGAAAAGCAATGCAAATGAGTACACCGACACTAGAATGGAATACACTCATGACCGAATGGAATACGCTGCGCTCAAATGTAATACACATGCAGAATGGAATACACTCGTGACCAAATACAATACACATGCTAGAATGGAATACGCTGCGCTCAAATGTAATACACATTGCTTTTATTTTGGCACAAACATTCCGTATTTTTGCATTGTATTTGGTGTCACACGTGTATTCCATTCCGATGTGTGTATTGCATTCCGATGTTTGTATTGTATTTAAATACGGCATGATACACCCTCCATATCTGGGGTCCCCATAACATGTATTATTTTTGTTTTTCTGCAAGCTAATCAAAAGACGAATCTTAATAATACGTATTTACACGTATTTATATTATATTAACATTTATAACCAACAATTTGGTGATTTATTATAAAATAACTGTGAACATTACAAAAATAACTGTGAAAGGAACTACAAGTCAATCTATATCTATTTTGGTCTAAAGATATGGTGCCATTCATAGGTAAAGTAACTGAGAAAAAATGGTCTATAAACAGCTTAATGAATTCCTGACCTCTTGTAGCCTTCTCGGTCACTTTCAATCTGGGTTTAGGCAAAATCACAGCACTGAGACAGCTCTTAAGGTTTTAAATGACATTAACCATAACATAACAACCATAAAAACTAGGGGTGTCCTGTGTACATAGCCTTTATTTATGTAAACCAGCTCCTTCCCTTCTTGTGTTTTTTTTTCTCTTTTTTTTTCTTTTTTTCTTTCCTAACACCAGGGGAGCCACCCCTCCTAAATTTCGTTGTTTGGTACCTGTACTGTAGCAATGACAATAAAGACCATTCATTCATTCATTCATTCATCCGATATTGATATCGGATATCGCCGCGATATTGGTCCTGAATGCTGGATCGCAGATCGCACCAGAAAAAAAATAGGCACCGATCTGGGGCTCGCGATCCGGCGTGTCACTCACGTGATGACAACAGTAGTAGTCTGTGGTCACGGGCATGAGAGTTGGCTAGTAGCTACCTGTGTGTAATGAGTCTGACAATGTCATGATGCCAGCTGGTGAAATCATAAACCATTTGCTTACGTAATTTTTCGTTTGTTTACATAGTCTGAAACTACAGATGGTAAGCTTTCAAATGATGCGTCATACATTGAAATCGAAAAAAAAAATCAAGACGACACGAGTATTTGAATGTTTGTTTGTATCAATGTTTTGCTCAAGAATGGTGACTGCTAAAAACGCTGCTAGCGGCTAACGTTTCGTGCTAAAACGAAAGTATTGTAATGTCCCCACTTGGACAGTGGTTGAAATAATGACAGATAGCTTCTCTCATATAATCTGTGCGTTTAATTGTAAACTATCTCATACACAACTTTCTTAGTTCACCGGAGCTCTCTCTCCCAACGGTCTCAACAACACACACAGCACCCCCCCCCCCCCCCCCCCGTGACCTCCACCAATCACAGGGGTGCATTGGCACACAACACAGTAACAGTGCGAACATGAACTCAAGCATTAATGAACAGGGTTGCTACACTATGTTTACAAGCCAGGTATCACTTACCGGTAGCCTCTGGCAACAGTGAATCCAACCCACAGATTATAAGTATTTAGTGATCGTTAAACTGTTGTATATTATATCGAGTGGTACTTTAAAACTTCCAAGTTGCCTGTTATGAAAAAAACGAAAAGCAGATATTGTTTTACATACACCCCTTTGATTCTGGGACTGGTTTCTGGTCTCACCAGCAGCGTCACTAGGCTACACTTTTAAAAAGGGTGCTATAATTGATTTGCCATTTGTAAGAGAAGATAAATAGAATAAAAACATGAAGGCACTAAAACTAGAAATCAGACAGTAACTATTTTTTTTTACAATGCTGAATGCTGCAGTTTAAACTTTAAACTTAGTTTTAACTTTAAACCAGTTGGTCACTGAGTACTGCAGATAGGGCTGGGTATCGCCACTGATTCCCAAAACGATTCGATTCCGATTCACAGCTCCCGATTCGATTCGATTCACGATTCGATTCGATTCCAATTCGATCTAGTTACAATATACATTTTTTGCTTGAATATGAAAGAGATTCTCAGAATTAATGCTATAAATGGTTCAAGGAACCCTATAACATGTAGCATTGTTGAACATATCAATGAATTGACTCCAAAGCAGTTACATGAATGTACTTTTTATTGGAACACATTTTATTGGAACATATGAACATCATTGACCAACATTTTGCAACTACAAAAAGTGCTTTTTAACGTGCTTTACTGCAGCCGATGTAAATAAAGGGGCTACAAACATAGCCTACCGGTAATAATCAACAAAAAAAGCGTTTCCGAACGTTTTTTGAGGGGTTTATATATACAAAATAAAAATGTGCAAAACTCAAACGAAAATAGTGCAATAGATGAGGGTATTTTGGGGAACAAAAAAACACATTGTAAACCATAATGTCCATGAAACTAAAGCCCTTCATTACTGCTTTCTCACTTTTTGGAGATTGAAAGATTCTTCTGCAAAAAAAGGAGCTGATCTACATGTTGCGGAGTGAGGCAGCTTCTCTGTGCAGTAACGATATCACCAGCGGTTGAGAAAACTCTCTCAGAAGCGACACTGGTCCCGGGGACACACAGAGACCGCTTTGCTTGGCGTGCCAAAAGGGGATACTCCCCTGCATGCACCTTCCACCAGGCCAGGGGGTTTTCAGAGAGTGGAACAGGTTTTACTTCCCTGTATCTTTTCACTTCTTCCTTTGCCTTCTCAGCCAGAGATGTCTGTGGTCCTATGGCTTTTGGGGTGTAGGCTGGTCCAAGGAGAGACATCAGTGCAGAGGATTCCTTTGACCTCTTTGATGGAGAAGGGGCATAAGCCACTTCAACAGGAGGACCAAGGGTGTTGTCTTCCTGCTGCACAGCCTCCTCATCCTCAGCTCCATCACCATCAGATTCTTGCTGTTGGAAAGATGAAAATATTCAGGAATAAACATAATTGATTAATAATTGATTAATGATTATTAAAATACTGTAGTATACAGTAACAATAAGTTATTGCTACATGTCAACTTACATTAGATGCCTCTGCTTGCTCCAGACCAGCAGCTTCAGTCATCAATCTATCGAATGTGTCGTCTCGGACCTCATCAGATAAGAAGGGCAGGGCCTTGAAGCGAGGATCTAATGCTGATGTTACATACAGCTTGTCCTTCAGGGCTGCATATCTTAAAAGAGATTTAATTTGTTTTAACTTAAAACACATTTCATTACATTACATTACACATGCATGCATACAGTTACATGCATGCACAGACTGACTGACTCACGCACACCATGTCTTTTCTTAATACAACTCCTAATATTTTAGCATGTAAAATTCTAATAACTTAACACAGGGGTTACAAATTAAGTAGCCTTTTAGAGACCCACTGTATTCATTTCATAACTCAAGGTTACTTACCACACACACACACACACACACACACACACACACACACACACACACACACACAGTGACGTTAAGTAGGCCTGAGCATACCTTGAATTGAAGTTGTTGTATATAGCAGTCTTGAGGTCCTTAATCACTGTGGAGTCGTGGGGGTCACTGCTCATCTTCTCCAGTAGCTGTGCCTGGAGAGGCGCAATAACGGAGACAGTCGGGGAGTTCTCTTCAGACATCACCAGTGTGGCTAACTTCATCGGCCCAAGAGCTTTCACCACATCTTCTGCGACCGTTATGTCAGCCTCTGTCAGAGTGCAGAGATCGCTTTCGTTCCTGCGCACTTCAGGTGACATCAGAGTTGCTGAGATGGCTGGTTGCTGCTCCAGGAAGCGTTCCAGCATGTCCAGAGCGCTGTTCCACCGGGTCACCACGTCAATCACAAGCTTATGAGCAGGCAGCTCCAGCATCCGTTGTTTCTCTTTGAGCGTGTGGTTTGCCGTAGTACTGCGATGGAAAAATGACACGATACGCCTCACGCGGCCAAGCAAGCGCGCGACAGCTGTGATTTTGAGAGCTGCTTGTGAAGCTAAATTGAGCGTGTGCGCAAAACAGCCAATGTGCAATCGCTCCATCAAATGCACAGCGCGGACCATATTTGCAGCATTGTCCGTTATGATGACTGGATCTTTGTTTGTAAGCTCCCAATCTTGTATCGCCTCGGACAACAGGTCAGCTAGATTACTTGCAGTGTGGCTGGTTTCAACTGCCCTAGTCTGAAGAACATGAGACGTGAGACTCCAGTCATCATTGATATAGTGGCAAGTGATTGTCAGGTACGAATCCATTGCTCTGGATGTCCAGCTGTCACACGTTATGGCAACTCTCTCTGCTTGCTGAAGTGAAGTTGCGATATCACGTTTCACCTGCGCGTACATGTCTGGGACTATCACTTCACTTAACTGTTTGCGTGTCGGTAACACGTAGCGTGGTTCTAATACAGTGACGAGTTTTCGAAAGCCAGCATTTTCAACAACGCTGTACGGGCGTATATCCTTGCAAATAAAATGTGCTACAGCCTCTGTAATTTGTTGGGCACGGGGAGAATTTGATTGCAATTTGCAACCAAACGTCTTTATCAGCGAGGTCTGTTTCGGATCCGCTGTTCCGTGTTTCACGTCAGGGTGATGCCTCAATAAGTGGTTCCGTAGATTTGTGGTGTTTCCACTAAATTTAACTTCCACTGCGCACAGCTTACATATGACTTTGCTTTTGTCCAGCTCATCTCTATCGTCACATTTTTTAAATCCAAAATGCACCCAGACATCTGACTTTAAGCCTGGTGGTGACTTGAGTGTCCCTGCCATCGCCATGTTTTTAGATTTTAGTGTTGAGACCTCACGTTGCGTGATAAATTCTTGTAGCGCGAGATCTGGCCACGAGATCTCGTTGCGGGTTGAAGCTGCAAGCAAAAAACAACAACAACAAAAACATGAAAGATCGATCTCGGGATTTATGAATCGATAATCGCTCATTTAATGAAGATCGATTCAGAATCGGGAAATCGATTTTTTGAACCCAGCCCTAGCTGGGACAACCAATCAACCAATCTCTTCAATTTTATCTGTGTCTGGAAAATGTCATACCGAAAGGTGAGACCACAGTATTTTTTACCACAATATTTGTTGCTAAAACCCTCTTCTGGAAAGGAGGTGTCCTGTTGTGAGAGTTAAAATACACATGGTTGCTTTCTTAGCTGCTTTTATTGTATTGATAAATTATGTTGGTTTTTTTATCAGTTTTTTTCTTTTGCAATGTATTGTACAGCACTGTGAGCTGCATTCTTATGTATGAAAGGTGGTATATAAATAAAGCTTATTATTATATTAAAGTGGCACACATTTGCAGGCCCCTAAAAGTTGTCCAGTTACAGGAGGAACTGTAATCCATGCTTCAGAGCTGTGTATATAACCACTACTAACTTCAGTTACTGGTCATGGGACAATGGGAGTGATGGAGGCAATGAGATGAAGTTCAATGTTTGTGGCCAAATCCCATTGTTTTATGTGTTGCCGTGGTGATATTAACAACACTGAGGCATGGATTACCGTTTTTCCTGGCCCATGGAGTACTTCCAGGGTAAGAAACCATCTACTATAGAGAGTACTAAAGTGAACTATACTTTAACACCATTGACTAGGAGGTGTACAATAAATACCATTTTAACATGAATCAAATTCACAACAAGAACTTACCATCCAACTCACTATCTTTCTCCTCCACTTCCTCTCCTCCTTCCTCTTCTTTCACCATCACTTCTTCCTCCTCCAGTTTCACTACCACATTGTGTTCCAGTGGTTGACTGCAGTCCTCCAGCTTCACTACCACCATCTCTGGACCCCGCTGTGTGCTTGTCTGGGCTGGAGAACCACAGCCAGAACCCAGGGACTCTGTGGACTTGGATTCAGACATGGTAGCTGTGAGATGGATCTGTGTAGAGTAAACAAAAGAAGAGGCGCACCCAGTTAATTTAAAAATTACCAAAAACCTAACAAATCCTCCAGGCCTTGCACACCTAACCAACCCCCATATGCATATTTGTATTTTAAATGTATTTGTCATTTTTCTTTTATAATGTGTAGGCTATAAAGGACAGACTGCTATACGGTCACAGATATGTAATGCCTTTGGTAAAAGGCTTGCATTACAATGTACGTGTAGATAAAAAAACATGAAATTCATATTCAATACATTTTTGATGAGCCACAGCAATAAATCAGTATTATAAATTGACCTAGAAAAATGTATTATGATTATAACAACGTGAGATCAACAAGTAGTACTTCCATAGACTTAACACAGCTTGTCTGGGGTCTGAAGAAGGCAATGAGTTCACGAGAGAGTTATCAATCCCATACTGGGAGAGACTAAACAAGCACACATTTGCAGGCCCCTAAAATGATGACACCCTATGTGAAACTAGGGTTGGGTACCGTTTGGTTTTATTCGATACCGGTGCCAAATCGATACTTTAAAAATATATAGATATAGAAATCCAGGATTTTTCACATCAGTGGCGGGGTGGTCACTGACGCGATTTTCCGAGTGCACGCCATTAATGCCGAGCGGCAATGTTTTATATAAGGTGATCAAATACCAACATATCCTGATGCTACAGCTGCAGCAGAAACTGGGGAACTACAGCACTGAACATAGGTTACCGTATAATATACATGTGACTGACAGATACGCCCAAGACACACACACACACACACACACACACAGAAAGATAATCAGCTCATTGAATATGAAGTACACAAGAGTACACAAAGTGGGGTAGTGGTGGTCTAGTGGATAGTGAGTTGGACTTGTGATCGGAAGGTTGTGAGTTCAAATCCCACCTGAAACCACACCACTACTAGTGTGCCCTTGAGTAAGGCACTTAGCCCTCAGTTACTCCAGGGGGAATGTCCCTGTAATTCGTAATTGTAAGTCGCTTTGGATTAAAAGCGTCTGCTAAATGGCAAAATTATTAATTATTTACACACAGAACCAGGAACGCGCATACAGCACTGAACAACATCCGTAGAATATAAACTTGTGACTGACAGTCACATACACACACATATATATACACACACACACACACACACACACACACGAGAGTACACGCACAAAACGGGCTAACGTTACTCACTAACTGTTTACACAAGTAAAATCATAGTGTGACAGTCAGATGAAGCATTCGGTAAACAATCAAAGGCACGGTAATGCATCAGCTGAGTTAAAGAAAACCAACTTTTACCTTTGATGACACCGACATGAGCCCTGTTTTCCCGTACCTGTTCGTGATGATTTTAGATTATTTTTGCCCCGCGCATATTTCCCTGTAATAACACCATGCAACCCTGCTGTTATGATTAGTTACAGAACCAAATGGTACCTTGATTGAGTTGGTTAATTGATTTTTGTTGATACTTTTCACGATACCAAACACCCGATGCCAGATTAAGTGTTAGCAATAATTTTACATCGAGGTGAGTATGCGGCTCAAAAAACATGTTTTTTTGTTTTGTTTTTTCAAACGCCGTGGTATCGGATCGGTACTCGGTATCGGCAAGTACTGCACGGTCAGGTATCGGTATCAAAAAATGGTATCGGAACAACACTAATGTTAAAGTTCCATAAGTATAAGCAAAATAAAGTAACAGTTTGTAAATAAATAGTAGCATTAAAAAAAAAAAAAAAACATGAACCGTGACCCAAAAAACGAGGTTCATACCGAACCGTGGGCCAACTGAAATTAATATTCTTACTTCCCCTTTACATTGTGTGTGTCTCCATTTTTATTACGGCCAAGAGCCGGTTATGATCATTTTGATATGTTATGATTATGATAATTTGTTGTCGTTGTTGACGAAAATTGCACAATTTTCATTGTGCTACTGGAATTCTTGGTGTGCTACAAAAATGTTCAACATGGTAGCACAGTGCTACCTGGGGAAAAGGTAAGCGTCAAGCCCTGGCCTAAACCCCTGTCGTCTGCATGCACTACCCGTGGTCAGAACTTTATCGAAAATGTCAACGTATTCTGGGAACAAAACCGTCTTTTTCAAGCGGAGGGTTTTCGACCAAGCAGACCAAGAGCCAAGATACTTGGAACAAGTATATGCTGTCCAAAAGTCTACTGAGACGATAAGGGAAAAAGCTCTCGATGTGAAGGACACCCAAGCTGATAAAGACAGCTAGAACAAGATGGAAAAAGAACATGATGAACTCCAAACAGTCAACTTTTGAGATTGAACTAACCTTTTTTCCCCAACACTTAGGTTAGGTTACATTATGTAGGTTAATAAGTTGTAGACAACATTGTTATGAGACTAATAACCCCAGTGTTTCCTCTATATGCATTTATTGGTGGCGGGCCGCCACGAATGAATTTCCTCCGCCACAAATTGATTCAGTCCACAAAAAATAAAATAATAATAATAATCCACCTCTGAACATTTTAGCTGATTAAAATATATCTGATCGCCCCGCGGTGGTGTAGCGGTCTAAGCACTGGCCACTAGTGCAAGCTGCCCACCGGGGACTGGGATCGTATCCCAGCTCGCCAGATCCGGATATGGCTGGGGCACACACGGGGAGCGGCATATTGGGCGGCCGCTCCCGAGGGGGGTATAGGAGTAGTTCCGGACAGGGATCCGTCGCGCAACACCGCCCCCGTCTGGTGCTGGAATAACGGTGCTGGGCTCGAGGAGCCAGTCAGCTAGTCTGGGCCTCCTCTGGGACTGCCGGCCACGGGGTCGTGCGGCGGATCCTTCGCAATAGGCAGGGGATAATTGGATGCTAGGTTGGGTTCAATTGGCTACCAAATTGGGTGAAAAAGGGATAAAATCGGAGATTTTTTTTTATATATATATCTGATCCTAGATCAGCGCTATAATGGATGTTGACTATAAGTGCACCTAAATCCACGCCCATCTCTCTCTAACCGCTGATCCAAAATCAGATTAATGACATTAAACATTCAGTTGACGAGGTGACACAAGGGCTACTCCTGATTGGTCTAAATGTGAACCGGCATGAGAACCGTGCAGACTCAACCATCCCTGCTGAAAAACTGTCGCAAATTGAAGAACTCGCGCAAGTTGGAAACACTGGGAAACTTTCGCCAAGTTGGACATACTTTTCCAGTTGTGTTTGAGACGGAGCCAAGACTGCTCGTTTGGAAGGACATTGGATCCGTGAGTAACGTAAACCTTCAGAGCTGATTAGGGATGTCCCGATCCGATACTGAGATCGGATATCGACCCGATATTGGTCCTGAATGCTGGATCGGAGATCGGACCAGAAAAAAAAAGGCTCCGATCCGCGTGCCCGATCCGCGTGCCCGTTCCGGCGTGTCGCTCAAGTGACGACAACAGTAGTCGCCAGTGGTCACGTGCATGACAGTTGGCTAGTAGCTTTGTGAGAGTCATGTCAGCAGTGTGGGAATACTTCAGTCTTAAAGACGAAAAAAGTCCATCAGCGGAATGCAAGATTTGCAAAATAACAGTTTCGAGGGGCGGCAGCGATGCTAATCGGTATAACACCACTAATGTAATTAAACATTTAAAAAAATACCATGTGGAACAGCACCAGGCCTACCTGCAAGCGTCTGCTACAAAGAAAAAGCCCCTGAAACAGCAGACATTGCTACAGTCAATGCAGAGGCGAGAGAAACTCCCCCCAGACAGCAAAATTGCAAAAGCAATAACGGAGAAATTGGTTCGGTTTATTGTGCTCGACGACCAACCACTTTCGGTGGTAGAGAATGTGGGGTTTCGGAGTTTAATTGAACACCTAGAGCCGCGTTATACTTTGCCCAGTCGGCATTATATAACCGAAAATGCCATCCCGAAAATGCACAATGAAGTGTGTGAGTTCCTCGCCAAACTATTGGAGAATGTCGGTGCTATTAGCTTCACAACGGACATTTGGAGCTCAGACGTGTCCAATGTCGTTGTTGAGTCTCACAGCACACTGGATAGACTCTGATTTTACTTTCAAGAAAGCGGTGCTGCATGCCCGTGAGTTCCGTGGCTCACACACTGGGGATTCCATTAAGGCAGCCATGGAGGAGATGCTGCTCGAATGGAAAATTAACAAAAGCAAAGTCCATGTCGTTTTAAGAGACAATGCTAAAAATATGAAGAAGGGCATGGACCAACTTGGAGTGGCGAGTCTGGGATGCTTTGCGCACACTATGCAGCTTATTGTGCATGAGGGACTGTTGTCGCAGCGCAGCGTGAGTGACGCACTGGCTAACAGGCGGAAAATGGTAGGCCATTTCAAGCACTCGCCTTTGGCATATTCACGGCTGCAGGACATACAACTAGAACTTCATATGCCGCCTAAGCGTCTGCAGCAGGACGTTCAGACTCGGTGGAACAGCACCCACTACATGATTGAAAGCCTCATCGCGCAGAAACGGTCACTCTCGGCGTATGTGGCTGAACATGACCTGCCAGCGACGCTAACAGCAAACCAGTGGGGGCTGTTGGAGCGGACTGTCACGGTGTTGGCCCCTTTCGAGGAGATGACAAGAGAGGTGAGTGTAGGGATGGGACGATTATCGTTTTTATCGTTAATCGCGATAAAAACAGCCGCGATAACTTTATCGTGGAGAATTTTAATTATTTGAATAATCGTCATAATCGTATGTTATGAATAAACTGTGTTTAACAAATGTCTGGCGCTATTTTTTCAGCCTAGTCTACATTACTTTTGCAGTCAAGTTAGCGACTGTTACTGTAATATAATTGCAATTCCTCACATGAGCGCGCGCGAATATCCTCACAGAACTTGTCTCGCGCTATTGTTCATGACATTTTCTAATCGTCCCACCCCTAGGTGAGTGCCTCATCGGCATCACTAGCTGATGTCATCCCCATCGTGTGTGTCCTGAGACGTGTCCTCAGTCGGGAAAACGACACTGACCAGGGGATTAAAACGATGAAAAGCACCCTCCTCGACGCACTCAACAGGCGTTTTGACAACTTGGAGTCTGAACCGTTATACTCGGTTGCAACCCTGCTTGATCCACGGTACAAAGACAGGTAAGGGAATTTCTGTTAACTTTATTTAGCCTAATCTGATTCAACGTTGTGTGTGTGTGTGTGTGTGTGTGTGTGTGTGTGTGTGTGTGTGACAAGTAACTTGATTACGGAAATTATTTGACTAATATTAGCTATTTTATTATACAGGTACTTCACAAATGCAGACAGTGTGAGGCTTGCAAAGACAGCACTAATGGCAGAGGTAGGGAAGATGGAGGAAGTGTTGGAGGAGGGAACTACAGCCTCTGAGCCAGCAGACAAGACTCCACGGTTGGAGGCGACAGGCACCAGTACCAGCAGCAGCAGCCTTGCCAACATCTTTGATGAAATCCTGGAGGAACGCACAGTAGGCCTACCTGATCCTGGGATAACCACAAGCGTACAAGTTCAAGTGCATACCTACCTCAGTGAGGCACCTATTCCACGGTCAGACAATCCCTTGCTTTTCTGGAAAGTCAACCAACCTTGACTGCCCTCCCTGGCAGCCACAGCAGCTAAATTTCTCTGTGCTCCTTGTACAAGTGTAGAGAGTGAGAGGCTCTTTAGCACAGCCTCAATTATTATTGATGACAGAAGGAACAGGTTGACTGCACAGAATGCTGAAAAGCTAATCTTCCTGAAGAAGAATCTCTCCCTCATGCTTGAGTGAACAATGTTCAAGAGCTTTGTTACAAAGAAACGGCACATAAGAAACGTGTGTGCGTGTTGTTGTTGTTGTTGTTGTTGTTTTTTGTTGTTGTTTTGTTTACAATTGTCAAAGCAGCTGTTATTCTTATTTATTTGGAATACTTTACATATTTATTTGGGAAGTTATATTTAACTTGTGTTTTACAGCCATTTTGTTTTTACTGTTAGTTGGCTACACTTGAAAAAAGACTTATCAGACATAACTATTTTTTCTACAATGCTGAATGCTGCTGTTTAAATAGTTTTAACTTTAAACCAGTTACTGAGTACTGGTCACTGAGTACTGCAGAGTACTATTTTTGTTGCTTTAATAAAGGCTGGCAGTCTTTAATTTAACTGTTGTTGGTGTGGACTATATACTGGGGAGGTATTTGAATGAATGAATGAATGAATGGTCTTTATTGTCATTGCTACAGTACAGGTACCAAACAACGAAATTTAGGAGGGGTGGCTCCCCTGGTGTTAGGAAAAAAAAAAAAAAAAAAAAAAAAATCAGGGGTCAAAAAATTTATACAAATATCGGATCGGTATCGGTATCGCCGATACCCGAAGCCCAGGTATCTGTATCGGTATCGGTAGTGAAAAAGTGGGATCGGGACATCCCTAGAGCTGATGGATGGAAACCGGTATCACAAGTTTATATTCTGTATATTCTTTTTTTTTTTTTTTTTGCCATCCCCTCTAGTTTTGGTTGAAATTAGGTCGTTGTTTTGAGCGCGCGTGCCTGGAGGAAACACTGCATCTGCGCTCCCTGTCTAACGTTATATATATATAACATTACATGTTATAAGGCTGATCTGTGCATGATAGTGCTGCATTCTGACATATTTCTTGTCGCATCTCCCCCCGTTGATGGCACATGACGCTAGTCAGTCCCAATGGTCCAAAAGTCAAGTGCTTCGTAACACAGACGGGGTGAATTTCATGAATGAAAGTGAAAGTTCTGTCACTAAACGCCGTTACGTATCCTCACACATGTTTAAGTGGGTATTGCGTGGGTAAAGTGAAATTACGTCTTTGTTTTGAGCGGCAGTGCGCGTTTTATGCGCGTGCACGCGAAAAAATAATCGTGCACGCGAAAAAAAAAGAAAAAAAATCGAAAGAGGACCCCCCCGCCAATAATGTAAAAAATCCTGGAGGAAACACTGAACCCTCTTGCTACAATCCAAGTGTGTAGGAGCCATGAATGTGATTTATGGGGTATTTAGTATAAAAGGCTGATGGGTTTATTGTGAGTTTATTTTTGATTATTTGTTTATTGCTTTGATCATGGTATTTGAGACCTTCCGGAAGTCACATGGTTATGGGCAGTGTCATTGTGGGGTTAATATAACCTCATCTTATCCACCTCATTTTTCTGGTTTTCTGCTCGAAATGACATGCCCACAGTGAATATAGAATATCTCCACAATCACAAGGGCCTTCATGATATTGTTATCAAATGAAAGCTAACACCTGTGGGGTGGCTGTAGAAGTGTCAGAATCAAAATCTATGTTACTGTGTCAGAGCAAATAGAGCTAGAACATTATAAAACATCTCAAATTCAGTCTCCGCCTAAAAAAACAACAGCTTTTACAGTGAATATCACCTTGGAAATAGGGATGCTCCGATTTATCGGCCACCGATTTAAATCGGCCGATTTCACTCCAAATGACTCGATCGGTGATCGGCAAAAATGGCCGATCGCAAAAGCCGATCTTTTAAGTTACTTTATTGTGGGTAGGGATGGGACGATTATCGTGTTTATCGTTAATCGCGATAAAAACACCCGCGATAACTTTATCGTGGAGAATTTTAATTAGTTGAATAATCGTCATAATCGTTTTTTTTTTGTTTTTTTTTATTATTTTTAAATGACTGGACTTTTTAAATAGGCACTACATTTTATAAACACTGCTTTGTCTGACTGGTGGTCCCCAGCTGATGACCCAGTTAGGCCCACATAGGTGTTCAGTGAGGTGTCACAGCACACCTGTTCTAAAGGCACTGTTGGAGGTGCGTCAGGCAGCAATGCCCAGCAGGAGTACCATCACCTGTATCATGATTTGATCTGTCTGTTTTTATTGTATGTATTAATGTATGTGACCTGTGTTTTTTTTGTTGTTGTTGTTAATATTTTTATTGAGTTTCACAGAGACATGTACACAACAGGACATAACAACAACTAGTATCCGTGGGGGAGGTTATTGTCCCATTTATAGTAGAAAACTAGTTTTGCACTTTGTTATGCAGTACATTGTCCATAAACAATAACAGAAAATTTTCTTTCTCTTTTTTTTTACAAACAAAAAACAAAGACAAACAAAACAAAACAAAAACAAAAAAACAGGGGGGGAGGAGGCCATGTCACATATCAGAAATAAACAGAAAAGAAAATGACAACAAATGCCATAATATATGGGGGGATCACCCCCATCCTCCGTCCTCCATGGACAGCATCCATGTCTTACAGTCCTAAACACAGCGGCAGCACAACACCAGCACAGTAAATAATATTGTGACCCATACATTGTAGATCTGTTACACATTAGTCTTGTGTACTTTCTTGAGTGTAATCCACCAAACCTTTCATTACAATGGCAGCCAGTCTGGTACCAATATAATCTAAGAACGGAGACCAAATCTTATAGAATGTCTTTATCTTACACTTATGTCAGATATTCCATAGGAATCATATCAAAAATTACCTTGTGCCATCCAGCTATTGTAGGCGGTTTGCAGTCTATCCATTTCAGCAATATATTTTTCCTTGCACAAAAAGTGAGGATACACAGAAGTCTTTTGGAATGCATACTTTTAAGTTGTTTGTCTGGCAACCCAAACAATAGACACATGGGGTCCTTATCCAATGTAACATCTAGAATTAGATGAATTTTATCCACTATACCTTTCCAGTAATCATCTATATATCTACAAGTCCAAACACAATGAACAAAGCTCCCAACCTCGGTAATACACTTTGTACACATTTCCGATTTGTTATGATCCATTTTATGTCTAAGTTGGGGAGTAATCTGCAAACGTTGTAGTAGTCTAAATTGCGTTTCCTTCGTCCTATTACAGATTGAGATGTCGTTTGCCGATTGCCATATTAGTGACCAAGTTGCTGCATCAGTATTAATGTTCAGGTCATTATTCCAGTCTTTGGGCGTAAATGCAGGTTTGCCTTTATCATATTTCGAAAGTGCTCTATACCCAAGCCCCAGAATGCCTCTCGTCTTTCCAGCAGAGACTATCTCCTCCAGCGGAGAGGGTTGGTGACAGAGGCCAGTGTCTTTTTGGCTATTTAAAAAACTTCGTATCTGAAGGTATCTGAAAAACTCATTTCGTGGTAGGTCATATTTCTTACATAATTGGTCAAATGAAAGTAGTATTTCCGTATCATATAAATGTCCGATAGTAACCATCCCTTTGCTGTCCCACCGCTTGAAACCCCTATCCGTGGCACCAGGGGAGAAGTCTATGTTGCCCCAAACTGGCGAGAGGGAGGATGTAATAATCGTATGTTATAAATAAATAGTAATATAATTGAGATTTCTCACATGAGCCGCGCGCGAATATCCTCACAGAAATTTGTCTCGCGCGATTGTTCAGCCTGCATGGGTAACGTGACTGTCAAGTCAGCCTTGTCAGTCAGTCACTAACGTATGCTAGCCTTCTCACCATGGCTGCATCGGCCCCGTGTCCATTGCCTCACCTTTCCAGGGTTGCACGCAGGCTTCTATGCATACCTGCAACTAGTGTTCCTTCAGAGAGAGTGTTTAGTGCCAGTTAGGGCTGCAACTAACGATTATTTTGGTAGTCGACTAATCTGTCGATTATTTTTTCGATTAGTCGCGATTAGTCGTGTGGCTTTTCGCTGCGCGTAAATGGCGACGCAGAAGCATAAATCCGGCTTAACTAGCTATCTAACCTAACGTTACGCCAAGCTACAGCTGCTCACAGAGCTAGTTGATTGGCTAGCTAGCATTGCTGGCTAGACTACAGACAGCTCACGTTAGTAGGCTACGCTTGGCGCTGTTTATCTTACAGACAGCTCGCTGGTGGACTCAACATAATTGAAATAGCATTCACTTATCAAGCATCATTCATGATCATCCACCATGACTACCTGGTATTTTAATAGCGACCACCCCTCACTTCATTTCATCTCGCGTTCTCCTGGCTTCAACATGGAAAACCCCTGCTACGTAACGTTACATACAAGCGCCTCTGTCTGTCACACGCGTGCCACAGGGCAAATAAATTAATAGCACAAACGCTCATAGCATGTACAGCCCTGTCCATGAGACGTTGTTTTCCAACATGTAACAGTAAAGCTAACATAAACATTACGACCCTAACAATATAACGTTAGCCAGTTGGCTAACAACGTTAGCTAAAACTTACCCAGCTGATTCTTGCATGGCTCCCGTTGGAAAAAAAAAAAAAAAAAAAGTTTAAAAAAAAAAAAAAATATATACGATTAGTCGACACAAAAATTCCACGTCGACGAGTTTTTATGATCGACGTCGTCGATTATGTCGACTAATCGTTGCAGCCCTAGTGCCAGTGGGCACATACTCACACCTCTCCGAGCACAGCTAAAGGCAGAAAAAGTGAACATTTTGTTGACATTTTTGCACTTTAACCTATCTTGAAGCTTTCAAGTCTCTAAGCCACAAGGCTAGCACTCAGTTTGATGACAGAAAAGTGTCAGTGTTCAAGTTTTGTTTGACAGTATTTTTTTCCTTTATTTATGCAGTGATACCTAATTTATCATTACCTTATTTAAGATTTTATTAAAGATTTTTATTTTTGTCAAGATGTTTTTAAAATTATGTTAATGTTATTAACATGATTCAATAAAAATACAACAAAATCTAAGTTAAAGTGATTACAGTGTGTTTTATTGGCATTCTAAAAAAAAGTTTTTTTTTTTTTTTTTTTTTAATTCTCGCGATAATATCGTGGATCGCGATTATTTTGCCCACGATAATCGTGACATGACATTTTCTAATCGTCCCACCCCTAATTGTGGGAAAACGTTATTTCTATGTTGCGATAACTTCTCAACAGGATTTTACAGGGTTCGTTCAAACTATCGTAATTCTTGAACTATATGTGCAATCGGAAAAAAACAACAGTTTCTGAAAGCAGAGAAGTTGCACTCTCTAACCATTTAGGGTTATTACGGTAGTTCACCAAAAAAACAAATGCATTGACCTCTAAGCGTCATAGGAGCTGGAGAGTGATTTCAAGAGAAGCGGTATTTTATACTTTAGTGAGTTTCTGTACATATATGTTTGTGATTGTGAAATGTCATGAGGTTAGTTCTAGAGAATTTACCTGATAGAACATCGACATGCTAGAAACACATAACTACACATAATTAGATGATCATACCGCCCCAAACACAAACACGTCCCAAAACAAAAGTATTTACAAAAGCCTTACCAAATAGTAGTCTATGGCAAACGAGAATGGTGAATCCAATCCATAAAGTATTTAGTGATCGTTAAACTGTTGTTTATTCTTCGTGTTATGAAAAAAAACGAGTCGGCGAGTAGCGTAGTTCTAGTTGCGTTCGTAAATTCGCTCTGGAAATCTGAATAGCAGTCATGGAATGCCTCTTGTCCAATCAAATTACTTGGTCCCTTTATGATGTTGAGCCCAGTGTGCGCTCCGGCGCTCTCAGAGCGAATTTACGAACTCAGCCTAGAACTACGCTACTCGCCGACTCGTTTTTTTTCATAACACGAAAAATAAACAACAGTTTAACGATCACTAAATACCGTCAGTTAAGCTGCGCACAAAACCCTGATATGTTGCCACGTGAAACGATAAGACAAGAGGCCACGATACGATAATCGCCGTAGGAGGCGATTCGACTGTAGGCATGTGAAGTTATAATTTCTTCAAACTTGCAGTGGTAGCAACGGTGTGTGTGTTTTAGTAAATATAGCGTGCGTGTGTGTGTAGCTGTACGTGTATGTGTGTGTGGCCCTCCTGTGAGAGGTGTGTGTGTACCTGTAACTTAGAGGTGTGTGTGTGTGTGTGTGTGTGTGTGTGTGTGTGTGTGTGTGAGTGTGTGTGTGTGTGTGTGCCATATCTCAGTATGTAGGCTATGCAGTGTAAGTAAGTGTGTGAGTTTATTCTGTTATTTATGCTATTATATCTAGTATTGTGTTGAGAAGCAATGGAAATGAATCAAGAATTGATAAAGTAGGCTAACTTACATTATCATTGTTCTATATGCAACAGAACAGATCACCCAGCATTGCTATGAATGTGAGTCTAATACCAATACTTGCTGAATAAGTCTTCAAATCTATTAAAAGTGTTCTTATAAAGGTCTTAAATGTAACTTGTAGAAACCTGCTTACATTAATTATGCGGGTGTTACGGTCAGGGCCATCGCTACTTACACGTGCATCATTGTTAGACTGTTAACCATGTACGGACAAAAAAAAAGTGTCACCTTTTTGGACCATCGCCAGTTTGCACCCCTGCGTATGTAAACCATGAAGGCCACGTTTATGATGTCTTTTATACAGCCATATCGACTGACTTGGGTCTGCGTTTGCTTGGTGCCTAATAGATCAAGACTTTTGTCTAAAAAGCAAAATATATGTAGGCTATTATCCAGTCAGTAGGCATACAGTTATGTCTTTTTTAAAAGATCGGTATCGGTATCGGTAGATCTTGAGGAAAAAAATCGGTGATCGGTATCGGCCCCAAAAATCCAGATCGGAGCATCCCTACTTGGAAACCTGATGAATAAGCCCAAATCATCTAGGAATCAGTACTCCAGGGTCTTATTAGTACTTGTGCCAAAGTCGATGCTAGTAATGTGAGCAAATGCAACTTTGTACCTGTTTTAGTACAGGTATGTTTAGGCGGACACCTATATGTTTAGGCCATTTGGAGATATGTTGGCACCATCTTTGACCTTTGACCTTTCTCATGTATCAGATTATTTTTTTTGGGGGGGGGGGATTTTTGGGGGTTGGCCGACCAATGGTATGGAAATTCGGCGTTGAAACCGGACATGACACATTCTCCAGTTGGAGAAAACTGGATGTGACTGGAAAAAAATGGTGGCATCGTATAGCATGCAAAGTTGTGAAAAAAATGTGATATCTTTGATCGAGGTAAACTCGAGAATTGATCGAGGTAAACTCTTTATATCACTTCGGATGCCCATGGGGGTCCGTTGGCTCCTATGAGGATAAGCACCTGTTCACCTGCATGGAGGGAGTAGAGAGAGTGGGGAGTGTTGGGTCGCTGTATTTTTGTTGACTGCATATCTGAACGCATTGTTTCAATGGATTCGCATTATATGCATCCTTTTGAACAGATACTCATATCTGTATCTTGGGTACATTGCTGAACACTTGACTGCTGTGATTATTTTTGTATGTTACTAAGTTTGATTTTCTCTTAAATAAATGCTATGAAATGTATTTATCCTCAAGACACTCCTCGCGCCTCAGCGACTTTTACGATCTGCTTCCATCTAGTCGCTATAAAGTGTATACTTTAAAGATCAAAACAGACCATTTGGAGAGACAGATCAAACTTAGGGATCAATATTGGCCATACAAGGCAGTAATGACTAGTCGAGGTTCTGAGAGCTATTTTTCTAAAAAGGTATTCTGCTGATGAGAAGATGTAGATAAAAAGACATGTTGAGAAAGAGATGATTGTACGTTGTCAGACGGTTTAGTTTGAGTAAGTGCAAAAGAAAGAAACTAATGTTGTTGTTCTGGTTTTTTGGAATGTGGATTTTTTTGGCCGCAAGGTTAAGCCACATTTGAACTTGAGCTCTGAAAGAGTTGATGTGACCTTTCCCAAAAACGGATGTTTGAGGTGCTGGTGGAAAGCCAGTGAGAAGTACAGAAAGACTGTGTAAGGTAGGGAGAGGAAAGGGATATGGAAAGTTAGCCGTAGCTTTTGGAAGGCCTATCTAATTGAACCACAAGCGTTGGGATTGACGATGAAATGACTAGTATACAGGCTGTAGTTCAGAACAGCATGGGTTTAGACATTCTCTTTCTCGACAGGGAGGTCTGTGCAGAGTTCTAAACACCATTTGTTGTTTTAACATTCCTGATAATTCAAAACCCCTAGAGGTACAGATTTGACAAAATCTGGATGATGGCGACAGAGTTCGAAACGACTCCTGAATCTTTCAATTGGGGTTTGTTTGGATGTCTGTTATATCGTTTATGGTTCAGCTGGCTGCTCCCTTTTTCTGGCAGGTGTTGTGGTGAGGGTTATCGTCAGTGTGTGTCAATGTCTGATCAACCACTGTAGGGTGACTCTGCACGCATCTGCAGATTGAGGGGGGCCCCAGGACCAACGACACGCTGTCTTAATTATGCTTAGTATGCTGTTACAAGTAAGCCTGTGGGAACATTAGGTTCAAACATCATTATATGTGATTATGCTTGCTGTGTTGTATTTCTGTAACTACGTACATATCTGTTTTATTATTTTCCATCTTTATTTCTGATTCTGTAGTTGGGCGTTAGAATCATAGGGGGGGATTGTTAACAATCTTAACTAAGATTTGATCAATATTCTATTTTCTATTCATTATATATCCAATGTGTATTCATTATATCCATTGTGTATTCATAAGGTAGCTTAGAAAGGGTCACTCTACATTAAACTGTCCTATCAATGTTTTGAGAACACATCTTATCAGCTGGAGACTCAGCGAGCACGAGGCCTTGTCTGGAGGAGTTAAGGTCCCTAGGGGGGAGGGCAGGTGAATCTGCAGGGATGTCTGATGAGATGGGTGCTCATACACTTTTGTCCGTGTGAAAATATCTTTATTTTTATTTTTATCTAGGGCTGTTACCTAGCAACCTGGGGAGGGCTGTTCTAATACAAGGTTCAAAGTGATTCATTAAGTGAGTCAACGAGGTCCTGCAATGACTCAGCAGCAGGAGACCATAAGCGACAGCGTGTGAAACGAGCCTGAACACGTCACAGGTTAACTCTTACGAAACAATGCGGATCGTAGATTTCACACATCAGCAGTGTTTATTCTATACGCCAACGCAGAAAAAGAATTGAAATACAGTAAAACATGTGGCTTTTAAATCATCTAGTTCCGTATACATCGGGGCTAACATGCGCCATACGGTACCAGAATAGGCTACAAAAGAATACATGCATTTGCCTTTGGCCAGTTAAAGTTATTCATCTGGTTAATATCTTAGTTGTCCTTACCTGCAATGAGACGCTTTATTAAATCACACTACGGGAGTATCGAACTGCATACGTTGTCTGGCATAAGGAGAATGTAATCAATATTTGAGAATGAAAATGTTGCTCTGACACAAACACAAACACTGTCGTCTTTTGATGGCGTCATCAATGGGCGTTTCCCCTTTTTAACAGGGATAGGCACATTCAGCAGAAAATAAACACACATATCCGAATGATTACAAAACTAAAGATGATACAAATTAATTGTATCTATTCATTATTTGTCAACACTATTTAACATCAGATTAGAAAACTGTAGACCAGTGTCCTGAGACACAAAGGACCAAATACTTTACGGCAAGCAACTCATCAATCAACAATAACAATGAGCGTCTGCTGAAAGCCAAAGGGCGTCAGCTGGAGCGGCTTTCAAGAAAAACCGGTCTCACTGTTCACAAACAGATGCACCATGCCCACATCCTCCTTTACAAAGACGCCCTCTCCTCAGCCAAATCCCAATATCTTACAGACAAAATCACTGCTGGTGCTGGGAACACCAGGGCCCTGTTCTCAGTGGTCAACCGACTCCCTTCCCCCACACTTCTACTCCACTGACCACTGTAACTCCCTGATGTCATTTTTTTCAACTCAGAAATAGCCAATACCCACCAGCAACTGACCCCTCTAATGTCCAGTTGTCCATCTCCCCTATCTCCCCATCCCCCCCTCTCTGCACCTCTCTCCTGCTTCCATCTCCCCTCCCCTCTCTGGAAGAGCTGTACAACACACGCTGCCTCAGGAAGGCCTCCAAGATCTCCAGAGACCCATCCCACCCTGGGTACGAACACTTTGCTCGGCTGCCCTCGAACAGGCGGTACAGGACCATGTTCGCAAGGACAAACAGACTGAAGCTCAGCTTCTACCCCAGGGCCATCCAGGCCCTGAACACAGCAAAGACCTAGGTTCTGGGCCCTGGACAGTCTGGACGGATTGATGGCAGCTGCTGGATTGAAAATCAGGTGTAGTGCTGAGGCACAAATGTGTACATTTCAAGCCTGCAAACTGCGACACTTTAAATGAATGTGCAATAACACTATGTGCAATATGACAACCCTAGGGTACATAAGGTTGCAGAGAATAGGAAATGTTAGAATAGGTATAGCATAGCATAGAGTACAGCACAGTGTTTTATTTGTACAGTATAGTATAGTGGATAGTGTACATAGCCTTTATTTATGTAAACCAGCTCCTTTCCCTTCTTGTTTTTTTTTCTTTTTTTTCTTTCCTAGCACCAGGGGAGCCCCCCCCCCTCCCAAATGTCGTTGTTTGGTACCTGTACTATATCAATGACAATAAAGACCATTCATTCATTCATTCACTATCTCACTCTCTCTAGCACAACATCCTGGCGTTTATTTGTTCAATGCAATTACAGAGATTGTCGATGGGACTATAGTCGTTCGGTGAGAGGGCTCGTAGTAATGTAGATTTGAGTGGCGTCCGTATAGTTGGAAGCGTTCGCTAATCCAATGACGGAGGTGCACCTGCTCTTCTATCAAGCTACGTTGACTGTCTTCTCCACTTTCAACCTCCTCCTCCAGAAACAGAAGTCCTCCATCTTCCTTCTACACGATGAGGTAAAATGGGAGGGTCAGGATATGCTTCTGCCAATAATGTGATATACGTTTGTTCCTTTGTTCATTAAGTGCTATGTCTTAGGTCTAAAGTCATTTTGAAAATCTTTTCTGAAATACAATTTTGTAGATGACAAATTTCATCCGCAAGTTGTGCTCAAAGTTTCTGAAGCCTGTAGCACTGCAGGGCCGGAGAACACATGAAATCCTCTACAAGGACCCGTCAAACCAACTGCCAGGTGACTCCAAGTTTTAGATAAGCAGATACACATACACTATCCACTCACTGACCTCATGTAGACTGTTTGTGTGACGGCTGCTTGTTCAGACAAGTTATGAGTTTGATCATGTCATCACTGATGTGATGGGAGATACTTAAAGAAGGGTATTGAAGTTAGCTATTGTGGTTGTTGATGATTGTAAATGAACTCTGTAAACAAACTCTTGTAAACAAACAAAAATATTTTTTATTTTAAACTTACCTGTTCTAAAGTAATTGATAGTTGTATTGTTATTGTGTCTCTGGCAGGAGAAAAGCTGAATATCGGCTTTACTACTCGAGCTACGCTCAACAGGCTCCTTGATGCAGGAGACATTACACCGCAGCAAGTGGAGAGGTTCCAACAGGCAGCACTGGCATTTCTTTTGAGGGCTATGGAGTATGCCATAGAGAGCCCCTGCTCAAACATGCCATGTTTGTTGACGTCCAGCAGAGGACAGAGTGTGGTGTGGAAGATGCCTTGTACTTTGTTGACAGGTTAGGGTTGACAAGTTCTGATCATTTTGAATAGATTGTTAAGTTTGATAATCACATCTGAAAAACAAACCCTGCTGTTCCAGCTACTGTAACTATATCTGATCAGTGCACATTGTGTTCTTTTTAGATTTGCTGAACTTCTCCCCTACCACGGACCTCAAGAGCATGACAAACTCAGCGAGGAGTTTCTGGATTACCAGTTCATGGACATTCCCATGCCACCAGAC
Organism: Nansenia antarctica; assembly: GCF_963989245.1. Classification (NCBI taxonomy): domain Eukaryota; kingdom Metazoa; phylum Chordata; class Actinopteri; order Argentiniformes; family Microstomatidae; genus Nansenia; species Nansenia antarctica. Next base: position 13,643,917 of record NC_137679.1, on the reverse strand, counting down.
CCAGCCACATTCGACATTGAGAGCTTTTGGGGGAACATGGCATCAGAGAAGAATAAGGTAATAATTATTCTGCACCCTTTGACATACTACACATTGACTTAATCAACTTGCTGCATAAGAAAATCCTTGAGTAATTAGGCTTCCTATGTACATTTTTCTAAGGTGAACGGGATGAGCAGATTTGGGAGGCTCTCTCATATTGCCAAATTGGTTTTGGTACTTCCGCATTCAAATGCTGATGCAGAACGAGTGTTCTCCGTGGTGGGGCTGAACAAAACCAAATCCCGTAACAGTCTGGCTCTTGATGGAACCCTTTCATCCATCATGACGGTGAAGATGGCTGGCCTCGAGCCAGAATGTTTCAAGTGGGAGCCCCCTACCTCTGTTATTAAGGCATCAAAATCTGCCACAAACGCCTACAACACAGAGTTATGAACACCGCTTGTAAGGGTTGGGGTTGTTGTACTGCAATAGATTATAATAAATATAATATATTTTTATTACTGTCTGAATTTGTCTTGTTTTATACAATTTTCCAATTGTTTTCATTTCTTGTGCTGGTTTATTATGATGTACAATTGTAGGAAACTAGCAAAAATAATAATCATAATAATAATAATTGGGTGGGAGAGAGTGGCCGCTGCTGCCAAACGTGCTCAGTTTTGCGTCGCTCCACCGGCAAAAAATCTCACTCCAAAGTTTTGGTGAAACTGAAAAATCTCACTCAATCTCACTCCAAAGTTTTGGTGAAACTTAAAAATCTCACTCCAAAGTTTTGGTGAAACTTGGCAGCCCTGGGTATAGCATAGCATAGAATAGGAAATGTTAGAATAGGTATAGCATAGCATAGAGTACAGCAATAGGTTAGAATAGGTATAGCATAGCATAGAGTACAGCACAGTGTTTTATTTGTACAGTATAGCATAGTGGATAGTGTACATAGCCTTTATTTGTGTAAACCAGCTCCTTTCCCTTCTTGTTTTTTTTTTTGTTTTGTTTTTTCTTTCCTAGCACCAGGGGAGCCCCCCATCCCAAATTTCGTTGTTTGGTACCTGTACTATATCAATGACAATAAAGACCATTCATTCATTCATCATTCATTCATTCATTCATTCATCTCCCCTCTGCTGGCGATTTATCTAAACTCATCCGGAAATCCGAGCCATCCACCTGCCAACTTGACCCCCTGCCCTCCTCCCTGGTCATAGCCTCCCTCCCCTCTCTCCTGCCCCTGATAACTGCAATCATCCATTCCTCCCTCACCTCTGGTTCTGTCCCATCATCTCTCAAATCCGCAGCCGTAACACCAATTCTGAAGAAACCTGGTTCAGACCCCAACATCTTCAATAACCTCCGTCCCATCTCCAACCTGCCATTTCTTTCAAAAATCCTGGAAAAAGTGGTGGCTTTACAGATTCATACTCATCTCTCTAACAATAACCTCTATGAACAGTTCCAGTCTGGCTTTCGCCCCCTTCACAGCACAGAAACAGCCCTCCTCAAAATCACAAATGACCTCCTGATGGCAGCTGACTCCAGACTCATATCCATCCTCATCCTACTCGATCTGAGCGCCGCTTTTGATAGTATATCGCACTCCACCCTCCTTAACCGTTTAGCCTCCATTGGTATATCTGACACCCCCCTACACTGGTTTCATTCTTATCTCTCTGGCCGCACTCAGTTTATACAGTTAAAATCATTCACATCCCATCGGTCCCCCCTCTCCTCTGGTGTTCCCCAGGGCTCTGTCCTTGGCCCTATCCTCTTCATCATCTACCTGCTCCCACTTGGTTTGATTTTCCGTAAATATAACATTCATTTCCACTGTTATGCGGACGACACCCAGCTCTACGTTTCCTCCAAACCCACTTCCACCCTCCCTCCCTCCTCCCTCTGTGCCTGTTGTGACGGCCCTGGCCCCATATATTGTCCTGGCCTGTAATAACATCTGTTTCCCTGTCTGCAGAGAGTACTCCTGCTGGACAGGGTTACTAATCAGGGGAATGCAGATCAGCTGGTGGACAGCTGATTGTGCCCCACCTGGTTCCAGGATCCGGGACATATAAAAGACCCATGCAGGCCTCAGTATGGAGGCCCCCTTCTAGGCACAATTATTCTTTATCCTATTTTGTTTGTTCCTTGTTTCACACCATGCAACACTCACCTCACCACTTTCCACTACACTCACATTACACCACTGATTTACTGACTACCACACCTCATCTTATTATTGTTATTGGCCTCTATTAGTTATAAAACATTTCTTATCATTTACTTTAAGATCGTGTGTGTGTCTCCCGTTTTTGTCATGGTCATGAGCCTGGCCGTGACAAATTGGGGGCTCCGTCCGTTTTCGTTTTTCTAGCATTATTTTGATCACCTTTTGGTAAGTAAATATTGCTTTCTTTCTATTGAATTCTACCCGGTCGTTTGACTTTTTTGCTTAATTCATAGTTAAAACATTGTGGTTCATTACTTGTGGTGCGACTCCCATGGCTTGTTGCCTTGATTGGCAGGGGGTGCCTTGAGGCGCGTGTCTCTGTTAGTAGCCTAGGCAGAGATTTTGGTGAATGAACTGCAAACTGGTGTCGTAGTCGATTCCCCACCAGTTCAAAATTATCGCCTGCGGGTGTTTTTTTTGAAAGCCTTGAGTGGCATATTAAGCATTTTGGAGACACACTTATCGCATTTTTGTATATAATAGCCTATTGTTAATGGATCTGCGCGATCGTTTTGTTTGTAATGGTGCTTAGATAGGGTTTTTTCTATTGGGGCAAGAGGGTGTATACAATTGGCTGTCAGTTGCGCACATGTAGGCTACGGGGCTGCCCTGGTAGGCTTACGGTCTCTCTCCTTTGAGTCTGGCTGAGCGTTTTTCTGTAGTGTTGCGGTACGGCGGCTAGAGCAATTGTCTCGGGGACACATTCTTAGCTGTCAGGTGGGCGACCAGCTTGCTGGGGGTCTAACCGGGCTGACGAGTTAGTGTTTAAAGATCCTCCCGCTACGCATGAAGACTAGGGTTGAGCTTACTCAGTCAGGTCCTGGGGTAGGCAGTCAGATAGGGGCATGCTCCGTTGCGAGGTTGTCAATTTCCTCTGATGCGCGCTGAGTTGTCAGTGTATACGTCATCTTGGGTCCATAGGCCTACAATACATTGTCCTGTACTTAATATTGTGATTTAAAATAAAATAAAATAAAAATGTCTGGAGTAGAGGGGTTTATAGCAGCTCCATCCTATGACTTATTGTACCGTTTTACTAAAGCTCAATTGTTATTGGTTGCAAAACATTATGATGTAGCGGTGGTAGAACAAAAGAAACATGAGCTTAGGGCATGTTTAGAGTCGAAACTGGTCGAGATGGCAATTTTGCCACAGCCTGTCAAGGGTTCATCTTCGCCTGTTGCTAAGCACCCTTTTACATTTGACCAGGAAAAAGAATTGCTCAAACTGAGATTAGACCAGGAATTTGCACTTGAGAAAATGAAATGTGAAGTCTAACCGCTGCTCATTTTTTGAGCCTTGATTGGCTACGAGTAGTTGACAGAGTGCAGCAGCTTGCACTGGGCCTGGTCTTCAAGATACGCTACACCACAAAGACACCCAAGTACCTGTCAACATACTTCCAAAAAGTGAACAACGTCCACACATACAACACCAGAGGAAGCTCCACGAACCACGTTCAACCGCGTTGCACCACAAACAAGGGGTTAAACTCGTTTGCAAACTATGCAGTAAAAATGTGGAACGCCCTTCCTATAATCTTAAAGGAGTGCAAAACACTGCCCACCTTCAAAACCACTCTCAAAAAACATTTACAGGAGGCTGCAATCCGTAACTGGACCCTCTAAATCAAAAATCAGATTAAAAGACCCGAACTACCCACTGTACATACTTTGTGTTTTGTCCCCCGCCCCCACCTGTGGTGTATGTCCCCACCTGTCCTACCCGCTGTACATACCTTATGTTTTGTTGTATTGTTCTTCCCATGATGGATGTGTGTTTATCTTGTAGATAGTAATAGTTATTTGTCTGTATTATCTTGTAGATAGTACTAGCTTTTTTGTCTGTCTTACATGTAACGATGAATTGAGAATCAAGGACCCCAATTGAAATAAGCCAGTGGCTTTCTTGGGTTTTTATCCTGTTAGTTGACCTTGTATGTAATATGTACTTTCATGTACCTACTTCTGCAAATCTTCTAATAAAGTTTTCAATCAATCAATCAATCAAAGTCCAAATGCAAACTGAAACGGCTAGATTGGAGTTAGAGAGACATAGGTTGAATTTGATTCAAGACGGTAAAATCAGTAGTGAAGTCTTAAGTAGTGGGGGTTCTTTTGCTTCCAGGGGAGCAAATAGAGGCTCATTTGATACAGCAGGAAACTTGAAACATTTACCTAAATTTAATGAAAGGGATCCTGACTCGTTTTTTTCGTTGTTTGAGCGCCTCGCTGACACTCGTGGTTGGCCAGATGCTGAACGCACCCTCATGTTACAATGTGTTTTTACAGGTCGAGCACAGTTGGCATATTCGTCCCTGAGCCGTGAGGATTCTCTGATTTATGAGAAAGTGAAGTCTGCAGTGCTTAAATCTTATGAACAGGTTCCGGAGGCCTACAGACAGAAGTTTAGGAATTGGAGGAGAAACAAGAGTCAGACACATCTTGAGTTTACAAGATAATTAGTTTTGCATTTCAATCGCTGGTGCAAGGCGTCTGATGTATATGATATTGATGATTTGTGTGATCTGATTGTACTGGAGCAATTTAAAAATGCTATTCCCCAGAATATAGCCACCTATATTAGTGAAAAGCAGGTGACTACTGCTGCTGAAGCTGCTGCGTTGGCAGATGATTTTACATTGATTCATAGCAGGGGTAGGTTTGGAGAGCCGCGCACGTTTGGTGAGTCTCGCGCTTATGTGCCAGAGCTCAGAGGAGTACCTTTGGTTTTGATATGCCACCTGCTGGTCAGTCACTTGCAACTGATTTTGGTCGTAGAGGTCAGAATAGTTCAAGGAGTTATGAGAATCAGAATAGTTCAAGGAGTTATGAGAAAGTGTGCAGTCACTGCCATAAAAAGGGGCATGTTAAATCTGAATGCTATGCTTTAAAGTCTAGAGGTAAGCCTTGGGCTCCAGTGTCTCATGGGGATGGGGCTAAAGGGGCTGGTTGCGCGGCGCCGGTGGTGCAGCGGGTTAAGTCTGCTGCCCAAGCCTGTGATTCGCTGTCCCAGGTGCGCTCTACACATGTTGAGTCTCCACAATCCTCTGACCTTGAATCTTACTTGCCATTCCTTACAGATGGTTTGGTGTCCCTCGTCGGTGGGGATGAGAAGGTCCCAGTAAAAAATTTACAGGATACTGGGGCATTTGATTCGTTTATTTTAGCTTCTGCTTTGCCATTTTCTGATGCCTCTGACACAGGTGACTCCATTCCCATTCGTGGTATGGGTTTGGCTGTATTGCATGTTCCTCTGCACAGAATAATTCTTTCATCTGATTTGTTTCAGGGTGAGATGACTGTGGGTGTGCGCCCAGCGTTGCCCTGTGAGGGGGTGACCATGATCATGGGTAATGGCTTGGTTGGTGCACGAGTGTGGGCAGATGTGGCGCCACCTGTGGTGGTTACGTCTGTGCCAGTATTTAAAAGCAAGCCTGATGAAAGTGAACGGGAGTTTCCTGAGGTGTTCACTGCGTGTGCCGTAACTCGTGCCATGAGCCGTGCCACGCCTGACCCTGACAAAATGGTGGATGATGTGGAGCATGTGATATCACTGTCTGATTTTCCCCTGTCTGTCCCTCACAGTGAACTGGTGAGAGAGCAGCGGGCAGATCCAAGTCTGAAAGAGCTGTTTGAGGGAGCTCTCCCTGCTGGGGGGGTGAGGAACAGCGCCCATGCCTATTTCATTCACAATGAGGTATTGGTGACGAAGTGGGTTCCCCATGGCGTTGAGTTTGTGGGAGACCCCATTTACCAAATTGTTGTGCCATCCAAGTATCGCAGCTTGGTTCTGCAGGTGTCACATGATGAGGGTGGACACCTAGGAGTTTCTAAGACCTATGATCGCATCCTCCGTTACTTCGTTTGGCCTCGCCTTAAGAGGGATGTGGCAGCCTATGTAAAAACATGTCATACATGTCAGTTGACAGGAAAGCCGAATTAGAGCATTACACCGGCTCCATTGAGTCCGATTCAGGCAACCAGTCAACCGTTTGACCATCTCATTATTGATTGTGTAGGTCCCCTCCCTCCGTCTCGTACTGGGGCTAAGTATTTGCTGACAGTTATGTGCCAGGCTACCAGGTATCCTGCAGCTTATCCCTTACGCAATATCACCACCAAGTCTGTAGTCCGTGCCTTGACTCAGTTCATTTCAATCTTTGGTATACCAAAAATCATCCAGTCTGACCAGGGTTCTAATTTCTCTTCCCATCTGTTCGCTCAGGACATTGAGTCCGATTCAGGCAACCAGTCAACCGTTTGTCAGACCATCAGTCAGACCGTCCCGGCCTGGGTGCTGGGGAGGATGAGCAGACTCTCTGCCTTGCTGCTGAGATGCAGGCTGACCCCTTCTCTGGGCACCCCTTTCCGCTGGCGCCGTCTGGACAGCCTGCTCGACCATGGAACCTCTTTTCTTGGTGGGCTGGCCACTGGTAGACACAGTTTTAATCAACCCCACACCCTTCGGTGGTTTCGAAACTGATCCTGCTGAACGTGAAAGTGGGGCTTGCTGCTTTTGTTTTAACATCAAACAGTCGGCAACTATGTGACCCGGCCTGTGACAGAAAAAACACTTTCTCACAACTTTCGGACGTGTAATAAAGACACTCTTGTGAATGAGAGCAAACTCCTCCGCCAGTGTAGCGGCTGGCTGTAAAGTAGTCACCCTTCGCTCACTTAGATAAACCCCAGTGCGCTCCGGCACACTGTTTTTAAAGTCATCCAACAGCATCAACTCACGTAATGAAGCAAAATCATCAACCTTACATGCTGAACACCACCCACAGAATCGAGAAAGAGCTATCAATCTGCTGAACACCATCTGTCAAAGAGAAGCCCTTTCTCCCTGGCAAAGTCCATGTAGTCTGGTCTGTAGTTTTCCTAAGGCTTCGGAAACGCTGCCTATAAGCCTCTGGCACTAGCTCATACACGTGTAAAACAGCGCTCTTCACCTTCTCGTAGTCACGACTGTCTTCCATAGACAGAGAACAATAAGCCCTCTGAGCCTTAGCCGTCAGCTTGCACTGTGCAAGTATGGCCCACGCTTCTTTAGGCCAACTCAGAGCATCAGCAATACGCTCAAACGCCCTGAAGTAAGACTCAACTCGAGACTCACAAAACACAGGGACCAATGAAATGTTCTCACACACATCAAAATCTTTCTGCCACTCGAGCCGAGGCATCTTGATATCTTCAAGTTACAGGTCGATGCCAGTCACGTGGGAGCAGGGGCGGTGCTTCTACAGACCGATGAATTTGGCATTGACAGACCTGTTAGTTTTTTTTTCAAAAAAGTTCAACTCTTGTCAGCTCAATTACTCAGTGATTGAAAAGGAAGCCCTTGCCTTGGTCTGGGGATATTGCGTTTTGCGTAGTAAAAACACTCTCACGTCACGTCTGGTTTCGCCCTCTCAGGAGGCTTCACTCTGCTGCCGGGCGGCCGTTGGAGTGACAGGAGAGCCCTCAGCTGTGTGGAGCGCTTTGACTCCTTCGGTCAATACTGGACCACTGTGTCCTCCCTGCACCAGGCCCGCAGTGGGCTGGGTGTGGCCGTGCTGGAGGGCATGGTCTACGTGGTGGGAGGTGAGACAGTGCACTCAGTCTGTCTGTCTATCTGTCTATCTGTCTGTCTGTCTGTGAGAGGTAGAAGTAGAACAACTTCGTTATACACAGTGTGGAAATCAACAGATGGTGGTCCCTCAAGTTCATGAGTAAAAACAAAAACGATGTACAAGTGCCATAATGCAATCACAGTCATACTGTATGCATACATGTTTGACATGTCGATATTTCACAGTGGAATTTCCATTTGACATAATATAATTGTGCTTTCCATTTGCTATTTCCCAGGCGAGAAGGACTCCATGATATTCGACTGCACAGAGAGATATGATCCAGTGACCAAGCAGTGGGCGGCAGTAGCCTCTTTGAATTTCCCACGCTGTGGAGTTGGCGTCTGCCCCTGTCACGGGGCGCTCTACGCACTAGGTAAACACCAGCCTGTCACTTGGGACATGCAGTACATGGAAGTAGATGTGAATAGAGTATCATGTGACCTCACTACTGTGCTCTTGCAGGTGGTTGGATCGGATCGGAGATTGGGAAAACGATGGAGCGCTACGACCCGGCAGAGAACAAGTGGGAGATCATCGGAAACATGGCGGTTCCACGATACTATTTTGGCTGCTGCGAGTTACAGGGTTAGGCTCTCCCAGAGATCACTAAGGAACCTATGATTTAGAGACTAGCATGCTTATTCAGTGATAATTAAAAACAAATAAAATAAGAAGAATAAGAAGAAATGTATATATATAGTACATGTACAAGCAAAATGTAATACCATATTCACACCATATTTACCCTTTGATCTTAATGAACACTCGTAATGTTATTGTAATGTTATTGTTAGGAAGGTCCTCTGAACCAACTAGATCTGTGTGGCCTTTGATCGCTCTGCAGGGTTCATCTACGTGATCGGGGGTATCGGTGACGAGGGGATAGGGCTGCGCTCGGCCGAGATGTACGACCCCATCTCCCACCGCTGGAGCGCCCTGCCTGTCATGGTTACACGACGGGCCCACGTGGGCGTGGCCTGCCTCAACAACTGCATCTACGCCGTGGGAGGCTGGAACGCGTTGGGCGCCCTGGAGACGGTGGAGAAGTACTGTCCTGAGGAGGTTGGAGCCTGTCTGTCTCTTGTCTGGTGTCTGTCTCTGCTGTCACACAGAAGGCTTCACAATTAGTACAATTAGTTAGTGTATTGGACATTGACCTTTGACTGAACAATTAATTAATTTAATTAATTAATTTAATTAATTTTTAATTAATTTTGCCATTTAGCAGACGCTTTTATCCAAAGCGACTTACAATTACGAATTACAGGGACATTCCCCCTGAGGGCTAAGTGCCTTACCCAAGGGCACACACTGGTGTGGCTTCAGGCGGGATTTGAACTCACAACCTTCCGATCACAAGTCCAACTCACTATCCACTAGACCACCACTACCCTACACTACAACAACTGAACAATAACATGAAGGGGATACTTCACAAAATACATGTTAACTGACTTTAGGTGGTGGGCCGAACGCGTTTTTGTGAAGTTTATCGATTTCCATCTATAGAGTACACAATGTTTAACATATGATATTAAGTAATTCTACTAAGTCTAATAAAATGTGTTGTCATCTCTAGTTATGTCAGAGATTTTCACAAACTTATTTTTTAATCGTCTGTCTGCTCAGGGACATCGCTGGTCGCTCTAGTTGATAAACCAATCAGAATTCGAGTACGGCTTCATTAGGACCCCGAAATGTAAACACTGGCTGTTAACCCTAGCAACTGACTGGATGTTAACCCTAGCAACCGCGGGGAAATAACGAGATGTGATGAATTATGGAGTGTTGTATGCATTTAACAAACCGAACGGACAATATTATAGCATTTTCAGATGCAAGTTGGACCAAATTTGTACATTGTTCTCTACAGTGGGTGAATCTTCACACTGCAGAAAGCCAAATTGCAGAAAGGGCTGTAAAAAAAATATAACCTAGTAGTAGACAGTTACATTCCAGATGTGGCAGCTAATATGAATGAATGAATGAATGGTCTTTATTGTCATTAATATAGTACAGGTACCATACAACGAAATTTAGGAGGGGGGGCTCCCCTGGTGCTAGGAAAAAAAATACTAAAAACAAGAAGGGAAAAGAGCTGGTTTACATAAATAAAAGCTATGTACACTATCCACTATACTATACTATACAAATAAAACACTGTGCTGTACTCTATGCTATGCTATAAATATCCTAACATTTCCTATCTCTGAACCTTATGTACCCGAGGGTTGTCATATTGCACATAGTATTATTGCACATTCATTTAAAGTGTCGCAGTTTGCAGGTTTGAAATGTTCACAGTTGTGTTTCAGTATTGCACTTGATTACAATCTAGTAGCTGCCATCAAATTGTCTAGATTGTCCAGGGCCTAGAACCTAGGTCTTTGCTGTGTTCAGGGCCTGAATGGCCCTAGGGTAGAAGCTGAGCTTCAGTCTATTTGTCCTTGCGGACATGGTCCTGAACCGCCTGCCTGAGGGCAGCCGAACAAAGTGTTCGTTCCCAGGGTGGGATGGGTCTCTGGAGATCTTGGAGGCCTTCCTGAGGCAGCGTGTGTTGTACAGCTCTTCCAGAGAGGGGAGGGGGGCGCCGATGATCTTCTGGCCCGATCTCACGACTCTCTGTAGCGCTTTCCTCTCTGCGGCTTTGCAGCTGGAGAACCACTATAACCACAATATTGGCTACCATAGACAATGCTATATGCAGTATGCCAACATACGAAACATTGAAAGAGCCCGCAAGAGAAGGGAAAAATCAGTACAGGAGGCTGCAGGTGTGTTTTATAGCAATATAAGTTATTTATAAGAACAATATGATATAAACAAGCTAAGATTAATATGACATGATATGACATGAACATTATTAACAATATGATATAAACAAGCTAAGATATGACATGAACATTATTAACAATATGATATAAACAAGCTAAGATATGACATGAACAAGATATGAACAAGGCATCAATGGGTCAGGGTCAGCCCTGTCAGGTCAGGTCCAGAAGATGTGCAGTGCAGTCCAGGGCTGAGCATCTGGGGTTACCTGGGGAAACAGATTAGGAGAGTTGTAAATAAACTAGGCTATAACTTTGGAAGCATTACTATTACAATGCATAGAGTATCATATGTCTCTCTCTCTCTCCCTTCCCTCCCCCCCCCCCCTCCCTTACAATGTAGTAGAAGCAGAAGGTCAAACTGAAAATGATACACCACCAAAGCCTAGACTTCTCCGCTCAAAGACTACCATTACGTTCAGCCTAAATAAAAAACCACATCTTCTTCCCGCCCAGTGCATAATATGCAGACGGGACAAATATTTCAGTTTTAGAGCTTGTATACTGCTCCTGCAAAAAAACAAAATGTGTGAAAGGGAGATGCACATGCAAATCTAACAACCTACCATGTACAGACATGTGTCTGTGTTTGCACTGCGAAAACACACTAGTGTTATAAATGTTCTCTAAACACTTGAATCTTTGTCTAGTCTCGTCAATTATAGGCAAGGCAAGTGAAGATACACTTAGTCTTGGGTTTTGTCTTACCAGCTCACCTCGTAAAAATGAGACGATTGACAATATCAAAAACATGCTTGCACACACATATACTGTAACGTACTCACACACACGTTAATGTTACTGGTCCCAATTTGGCACAATTATTACTGAAATGATTGAGAATAGACATAGTTGACATTGGTAACTTAGCTATTGTACCCTTTAAAGTTAGATAACTAGCTTGTTAATTCATTAGCTTCACAATCGCGGGTGACGTTTGGTTGGATTTTTCACTAAAATAGCATATTAGAACATGTTTGTATTGACACAACATGACATGGACTTGTTCATTAATATGTGATATGAATTAGTATGACGTGCAAATCTTACCTGAAACATTACTTGACAGTAAAGTTATCCGAAACAACTCAGTCTTCTCGTCTTTCCAGATAATACGTTGTTTACTTCCTAGTTCCGTATTTTGAAGGAATATCATTGGCAGACGTCAAGTCAGGTGACGCTTTAACGGGTTTTGATTGGTTAGCGGCATAGTAGCCCCAATCATTCTCCTTATTAACTTATGGATCGTAAGTTTACTTTTCATAAAACGTTGATCGAAAATCGTCTACCAACTGACGGAAACATGTTCCAAAAAAAACTATTTAGCTTATAGGAAAAAAAAACTAGTCTGTAGTTGTAGATCGATCATTTCACAAACGAAAGCAGATAGACAGCTTCGGCCCACCGCCTACTTGGCCCATTCTAAATGATGGTCGCCTATAGGGGGAGGGTGGTGCCTGTATACTTAGATAAAGCCGCAGAGTCTACCCAATTGACTAAAAGATAGACTAAAAAGTTAGAGAGCTGAGATATTTATGTCAAAGATGGTTTTTTTCTATGAATCGCAATAGATGAGCATGTATTATTGACTAGTACAAAGACTGTGACTGTGTGTCTTTTAACCATAATGTGTCTTTCCTTCCACAGGAGAAGTGGGTGGAGGTGGCACCTATGGCGGTGGCGCGGGCGGGGGCGTCCGTATCAGCCGTAAATGGTCTGCTCTACGCTGTTGGGGGGCGGGCCACCAGCAGAGACTGTGTGGACTCAGTGGAGATCTATGACCCCCACCTGGACACCTGGACTGAGATCGGCAACATGATCCCCAGCCGCTGTAATGGAGGGGTGGCCGTCCTCTGAGAGACAGGTCCACTGTTTCCATCCAGAGCCATATCACAGAAGAGTCCTCCTCCAACACATTATTACTATTTCGCTTGAAACATGGCCTTCACCAGCAATGGATTTAGATGTTGTACAGTGGCAGGACGCCACAGTAGAATCTACTTGCCCACCTCCCTTATCCATGACCACACACATCGTACCCTCAGCCAGCCAGTGAAGTGTGAGCTACAGTGGAACCTTGACTATGTACAAGACATTATGCTCAGCATCTTACAGAGCACAAACGCAGGGCCTTTTTCTTGGTAGAGGAATTTGCTGTTCAAAGTCAAATAGCACTTGTTTCCGTAGGCTTTGAGATGGTGGATTTACAGAATGTTTGATTGTTTGTTGCTGATATTGCTGAACTAGACATTGTACATTGAACACTGAGCCAAAATGGCAACCTAGCACTCTGTCAGTGGTGTGTCAGTGTGTCTTGATTGCAAGGTAAATTGCTTCTATTGTGCACTGTGATCTTTTAGCAAGTGTGTCTGAAGGCACTTTCAGGATGTAGCCTAATTTCAATGAGTGAAGATATGGCTCTCAATTGACAGAGAGAAGTCTCATTGCACCATTTCGTCATACAGTGGTGCTCCAAGATGTTCATGAGAATGTCACTCTTTTCTCTGACATGATATGAACTGATAGACCTGTGCACTTTGACTTATGCTGTATATTATTTTGACCCACTTTTAATCTCTCACAGTGCAATTAACACCAAAACTGTTTTCTAAATTTCAAGTGGGTTATCCGTTACATTTTGGACTGAAAGTAGATGGCAATGTGTTTGAGGGGCTTATTACTCTAAGTTGTTTACACTGAGATGTATTAAACCTTGTACCCCACTTACTTGACATGAAGCTACTTTAAGCTACATTCTATGGTCCTCATGTGAAATTGTTATTGAAAATGCTTTGCTGTGCATTTGAGGCTACGTCTTCTGTAAAAACAGTCACTGATGTTGATATGTTTTAAAAGTGGCATTAATTGGTACGTTCAAATGCAATGCTCGTTGGCTGAAATGCAGCCATTGTATAACTGTAAATATGTGTGCCTTTTTAGTCAGTAAACACTGTTTTAAAAACACTGAGGTTGGAATTATTAGCTTTTATCCCCTTCATTCAGCAACATCACTAGATAACAAAGTGAATTTATATTTTAGCCCTCACACGTGAGGATAGTCCGCATGGCTTTGAACCAGCCAGGGTATCCGGGCAGCAGGACCAGGTCGTAGTGCAGGGAGAGGCCCAGTCCCATGACGACCAGCAGGGCTCCCTCTGTGATGTTGTCCCTGCACAGCAACGCCATCCAGGCCAATAGGGAGGGCACCACACTGTTGCCCAGGTTCATCCAGTCAGGCTGGGCCGGGCTTCCTTCAGGCAGGGCAAACCCCCAGCGGGCCCCGCCCAGGAAGGACACCATGCAGGCCCCGTAGACCACCTGTGCATAGGCCACCTCAGGGTAGTAGGACTGTGTCACGGCCATAAAGACAGGGGCGGCTAGGAATGGAATGAGGCCAGATAAGCCCAGGTACAGTGCGGGCTTGGGCGCCTGAGTGAGGACTTTCATACTGAGGCGTTTCTGGTCCCTCTCCGTGTCCACTCTCTCTGGGGCCCCAGGCTGACCCTGACAGGGACGAGCGGCAGAGCAGTTCAGTGGTCTGTGGCTCAGCAGCCTGTTGGAGGCTGGTAGTCTGGGGAGCAGTAGAACTGAGGAAGCTTGTGTCATGTAGGAGCTGGTGTAAACACATTGTCTATTCACTGGGCAGTTGGACACTCGGACCACCTGCTGCAGAGATCGCCGTGTGGGACCCTGGGAATAGGAAAGAGAGTGTTGTTGATAGGGCATTGTGGCAGTAATGCATGTCTCATTAGGGCTTTGATGTGGTACATCTGATTCCAAATAATAGCCGAGAGGATCCAGACCTTCTTTGTTTTAACTACTCAAGCTGACAGGCAGATCAATATCACTATTAGACTGATGTTATGTTCCGCTTACCCCACACGGAGTCAACCTCCTCAATGCAAATGAAATCATTTTCAACCTAAGAGAAAAGGGCGCGTGCATTAGTCACTTCCCTTGCAACGATAATGTGCCTTGCAATGGAGTAATGGCATGCATACTGAACATTTAATAGAAGCTATTTTGCAATGTTACAATGTCATGATAACACCGGTGTAGCTAGTCAATCCAGCTACACTCACTGTGACCCATTCTTAATTAATGACCGGACCAGCATTATAGAACACTGGGTTCTAATTGTTCGATTACTGTCAGGCCTATAGTATCATTCTAGCATATGTTTAGAAATATAGTCACCGTTCGTGATAATCAATTTGACATTTGTCCCCCAATCGACTGAAAATTACAGCGGAAGATGTGTAAAGAAGGTCATCTGCAGAAACAACTCATTTCCATGCTCGATTAAGCCATGTCTGACCCTGTCAAGTTGGTGAGAGTTCGATGTCCCGCTGCTCTGTCTGCAACGATCGATTAGTGGACCTGGGAGTCGAGAGTAGAGTTACGTTCAAGATTCGAAAATGTTAATATTGTGAACTTTAATACGATTCAATGCTTGAACAAAAATGTTGCTCTGGTTTCTTGTTTCGGCACAAAGTGACATTTCAGTATGAAGAATATCCTAGTTTACAGTACCGTAAACGTAGCAACTGCAACTACTAGCCTACAGTAACAGTAGGCCTAGTAGCATAGAATTGTACTGGAGCATAGAATTGTACTGGAAGCATCAGTGCTGAAAGTGTGTGTAGGTTACACTTACTTGCACATGCTGATATCTTAGAACTCTTGCAGAGTTGCGATCAAAGGGTACTCTGTACACTTGTCTGTTGCATGTGAGGACACCATCAAAGTTGACATTGTCTTCAATCACTCTGCTGGATTTCACAGAGTCGGATGGCATTATTTTGAAGGACCATGTCAACAATGAGTGCTTCTTGTTGTTGGGAGAAAAGTGCAGAACTCTTCCTCCTCTGCCTCTCTGTATGTTTCCGTCCATTGTAGATGGATGCACATGTGCCACCTGTGCACTCTGAACTGACTTTTACCCTGCCCAATTGGTCTGATCACATCATTAGAAACATGTGTGTTAAATGTTGAGTTGTACACCGAAGAGGAAGGAGAGAAGGTGATCGCCTATGCCTCCAGGGCGTTACAAGGAGCAGAGAAGAACTACTCAACATCTGAAAAGGAGTGTTTGGCGGTGGTTTGGGCAGTGGAGAAATGGCGCCATTACCTGGAAGGACCAGAGTTCGACGTCTACACAGACCACGCAGCCCTCACCTGGGCCTTCAACAGCCCAAAAACCTCTTCCCGCCTCACTCGATGGACCTTACGGTTGCAGCAGTTCAACTTCACTGTCCACTACCGTAAAGGCTGTCTGAACACGGTGCCTGATGCACTCTCAAGATCGGTGACCTCGTCCCAAGGAGACTATCCAAAAGCTCCTGCACCATGCCTAGCCGTGACGGCTCGGGACACCACCGACTTGCCAACTTCTCTCTCGAAGAAATCGCACGTGCTCAAGAAAATGACGAGAGAACCAGCAAAGGGCGCGCAGAAGCAGAGGCGTCTACAAACAGACCTGACCGGATTGGATTTGAGATACACCAGGATGTGCTGTATCGGAGCATACCAGTCAAAGATCAAGGAGCTCGATACCAGCTGGTGGTCCCAGAAAGTCTAATCAGGCCATTCCTGAAATACTTCCATGACAACCCACTAGGTGCCCACCTGGGCCGTCTCAAAACCTTGCTGAGGATTCTGGAGGTGGCTTGGTGGCCCACTGTCAGGAAGGACACCTGGCAGCATGTCAAATGTTGCTCAGTCTGCCAGCAGTATAAACCAGAAAACCGCAAACCCCAGGGTTTTATCCAGCAAACCCAGGTAGAAGCACCGGGTGAAATGCTTGGAGTGGATTACATGGGACCCCTTCCAAGGAGCAAGAAAGGGAATGTGTATCTTCTGGTGGTCGTTGACTACTACACCAAGTGGGTAGAGCTGTTTCCCCTCAAAGACAGCAAGACCCGGCTGCTTTGTCAAGTTCTCAGAGGGGAGATCTTCACCCGTTGGGGCGTGCCTAAGTACATCCTGTCTGACAGAGGCCCCCAATTCACCAGCCAACTCCTGGCGGAACTTTACAACAGCTGGGGAGTGACACCCAAGCTCACCACCAGCTACCATCCTCAAACCAATCTGACCGAACGTGTCAACCGCACACTCAAGACCATGATGGCTTCGTTTGTGGGAGATCGACACCAGGAATGGGACAAATGGCTACCAGAGTTCAGATTTGCCATCAACATCGCCAAACATGAGACGACAGGGCGGACGCCGGCCGAGTTAGCCCTGGGAAGGAACTTGAAAGGGCCCCTAGAACGTCTCATCGACAACGCCCCTCCTCCACACCAGTATTCTATGATGGAAAGACAACATCAGATGGAGAAGGAGGTTAGACACAGAATGGGAGTGGCTAGACAAAGACAAGAATGATTTGACCCGGCATTGTTCACCCTATGGTCCCACTCCTCACTTTTGTAATACTGTAAGGAAGGGGACCATAGGGTGAACAATGCCGGGCAATCACTCTGGTGTGACTCAGCATTGTTCTGGCTTTCTAGGGTCGGATACAGACAAAAGGGTAATTGCATATATTCAAATGTATGGAGAAAAACAGGTTTCATTGTGAGCTTACAACAGGAAATCAGTTTCTATAGGTTTCATTCAATTTACTGTTGTGTTTGAACCTTAAATGTAGAAAAATGTCTAGTTTCATATAATAATTTTCTCTTACATTTGATGTTGTAGAATCAGTCACAGTCCATGTTACACCGGAGGCCTTCGTTTAAATAAAATGAAGGCACACAATTTTGAGAAATGTGACTAAAAATAATTTTGATCCTGAGGCATCATTTACAATAAGGAGCTATTAAAAACAGAAAAGTACTATATTTGACATTTTGGAGAGGGAACTGTGCTCAGTATAGTTTTAACATTAAAGGTCCCATATATTATTTTATAAATTAATTCACTTCCTGGTCATTGCTATGTTGCAAATACCCTGCGTTATTAAAATATGGAGAAATATGAATTAGGAAATTATGGAAATACTGTAATAGGTACAGATTTCTGATTTTCACAGTGTTGGCATAAGCCCTCTGAGTACAAAAACAATAAACTGTTTTCAAAGGATATGGGACCTTTAACCTTTCAACGCTAGAATGCTAGAACTCCCAAAACACTAGCATGAAAAAAGAACAGGGTACATATTATTATTATTTATTCTTTTTTAATTCTTCTTCTCTCTGTAGGTCTGTGATACCATACTTGGACACGCCAAGGAGCGCTTCTCCTTCACAAACCACCTGGTCAGTGCCACCTTGCTGCAGGGGGACAGGTTTGAAGAGTACAAGGGGGCCTTTCCGGAGGATGCACTGAACAGCACCTTGAAGGCCTACCCAATGCTCAGTGGAAGCCAGCTGAAGACCGAGCTCAATCTCCTCTACAGCAAGGAGGAGTTCAGAGCCTGTCGTGGTGCTGTGGACCTCTTCCAGCTTTTTATGGAGAACAATCTAGGAGAAGTGTTTTCAGAGACTGTCACTCTCCTAAAGGAGGCAGAGAGGTGCTTCTCGACCTTGAAAAGGATCAAAACCTTTCTCCGGAACACCATGACAGAGGACAGGCTGAATGCATTGGCCATGATGTCAATGGAGAAGACACTGGTGATTGAAACGACAGACTTTAACCAGAAAGTCATTGAGAGATTTGCAGGCCGGAAGGAACGAAGGGCAAAATTCATGTTCAAGTAGTGTAACTGGGGAGGGACACAGGGTTTGAAAGTAACAAAGAACACATTTATTATCACAATTGCATTGTGTTCCATGTCTTTCTCCATTGAATAAATAATGCCTAGTTGAATGGCTAAACAAGACAACTGTCTGGACAGTACAATCCATTTGAGCTGCTAGAATTATTCACCTTACCGCTGCACAGATAGACAAAGGGTTTAAGTCCATTCTGTTAACATTAGGTCTACTCTGCTAACAAAGACTATTCCAGTTGATTTGTCAGTTGTTGTACATTATATTTTTGTTGTGTTTGCAGTTTGCCCTTTAATACAAGTTATATATTCTCATGCTAAAATCCAGATTTTAAAGTTGATATTCTTCCCCGTGGAGCATGCCCCCATAACCTGTGCCCCACCCAACATTTTTATCACCAGCCGCCACTGGTAGTTATTACTCGTGAACAACATTGCATTCAGGGAGATTTCTCATACTTACCCTATTGGCGGCCACCCGCAAGGTCCCAGTTACCGTGTGTGGCCGCGTGGAGGCCCTGCAGGAGTCTTGGCGGTGGATAGGCTATGTACCGGCAGGAGGAGGCTTATGCACTCGGCTCCTCTTTTCACCCTTGTGAGGGGCTATCCAGTGGCCGTGGCTGAAAGCAGAGAGTAACAAGCAGGAGCAGCATGCAGCATGCGCTATCCACAAGCACTACTACCTCAGTACTGCACTGCCGCTTCACACACGCCCTGTGCGATCTTAAGCACCCACACACATATACTGTATATCAGCACTCATGGAATGCCTCTTGTCCAATCAAATGACTTGGTCGGAACTAACTACAGTAGGCTACATACCAGGGTTTTTCCTGGGTCAGAATGAGGCCTTGGTGGCTGAACTTGTGCGTGCGTAGCGCGGCCCAAATTTTTTGGAGGGACCCCCAATTGTTGTATTTGTATTGTAAATTGCAATTACTATTTATTAGTACTATTGTAGGAGCCAGATATGGTCCTGTGATACGTGTTGTAATTCACTGTGTGGGCATGGGGTGGCGCTGTCACAATACCTGAGGCAGGTGTATATCAGGTAGCACATTTGTTGTTGTTGTCGTCAGGTGTTGACCCCGGGGCCCATTCCACTAAGGTCGATTATCTTCTAAGCCTCGATAAAGTTCTAAGCCTCGATAATGTTAGCTTGCGTTCGGTTCCATCAATGTGGCTCAAATAATTCGCTGCTTGGTTGAGCTCCTTCTGAGTCAGATATAATTAGCCTGGTCGCGACCAGGCTAAAACACTGGCTAAAGTAAGACGCGCGTCAAAAAAGGCTCACATGCGGAAACTACATCCCGAACGACAGTTCCTCTTTTAGGAAATATTAGTTCCCACTTCACACGAGATAGATAGATGGATAGGTTGACTGTGTGATAGATAGATAATTTGATATTTTGAAAGTGTGATCGATCGATAGATAGTTTGATTGTGTGATAGATAACTTGATATTTTGAAAGTGTGGTAGATAGATCGATAGATCAATAAATAAAATAGTCTGTCAACTTGCATTGCTGTCATCACAGCGGTCTGGCTGGTGCAGTGGTTAAGGCAGCCAGCTGGAGTTCCAAAGGTTGCTTGTTCGAGACTTGACTAAGTTTTTTTTTTTTTTTTAGATTTAACCGAAGATTTCATGCAAAGGCTTCAAACACCATTGTAATCGTGTCAGTTCTTGTAAATTAGCCTGCACCATAATTTTATAGCCTACATACTTTTTTTAGATTATATTTTAGATTAGATTCAGACAACGAAATGCAGTAAAAAGTGTGTCCGAAGAGGGATTCGAACCACCGTCTAAAAATGACGAATAAATCCTATGGCAGCGGTCGATACCACTAGGCCATTGTGGCGATATGACAGTTTGTAGCCTGCTGCTGATAGTAGTAATATTAATTTATTAAAATATGAACATATAACAATAACTGGGGCTAGTATGACCTATGCATTTAATCGGTCAGCAATTTCTTGCCAAACCATTTCCCTCGCCTTGTTAATTGCGGCAGTATTGCACTATTTTACATCTTATTTTTCCGTCTTCATAAAGATCAATAATTCGGAATGCTGCGCAAATGTAGAACCCCTGCAGAGTGGAGTATCTTCATTTCGACAGATCGACTCTTCAGGGCTCTTTATGTCTGCATGCACGCGCCCATATCGAAGATTTGTAAGCCTGTCTTCTGTGAACACTCATCACACAAGCCTGATCCTCGTTCGAGGAATGACCTGAGGCTTGAATTCCAATCCCGAGTTGCCTGATCGCCTGATTTATTTCAATCGCCGATATACTGATCCACCTTTAGTGGAACGGCCCCCTGGAAGGGCAAATAGGTTTGACCGCAAGGGCGCTAAGTTTGTTATTGTTATTGTTTGTACCAGTGATTAAGCCATTGATGGCACATAGTAACACAATAAATGTTTATTATGCAGCAAACCAACGACTACGGATCTTATATAACCAACAGCAACACATCAAACTAGGACGCACGGCGCGTCAACCGGACAATCCGTCGGGTTAGCATCTCAGTAGCAAGTAGTAGACTATGCTCCTTTAACAATTATTATTAATGTACCTGGTTATGTTACAGTAGAGAAACAAAAAACTGTTACCAAAACTGAGTATTTACTAGCTAAGATTGGCAAAAGATTGGCGTGGTGCAACCGAAATTAGTAAACAACTAGTTTGAAACTTGCTAGTAACAACTAGGGGTTTAGTAACTACTAAATGCCTGCATTTAGTAATGACTTACGCCATATTGGTGCAACCCAGTCCAGTAGGCTACCAGATACGATGCTGTAATGTGTGCACATATTTTGCTACCACGGTTGCCAGACGGAATTGACAATGTCCAGCCCAACCGGTCTAAAAGCTGCCGAATCCACCCGTCCAGTGTGACCAAAAGTAGCCCAATCTGGCAACCCTGCTCGCTACGTTCTTGCAGCTCGCGTGAACACAGGTTCTTCCATCAGCGCTCGCCTGCCGCTTCGATTGCACACTCAAGTTAACGCGCGTGCAGAAAGATGCCACGAAACTCATGTCCCGTAAAACAAATTGTTATTTCTCGCCGTGAGAAATAGAGGTGCGGCGTGAGAGCGTGAGAACTGGTTGAAATGCGTGAGTCTCACGGTGATTGCGTGAGACTTGGCAGCTCTGTGTGTGTGCGCTGGAGAGGAGGGGGGGGGGCTTTCTACAGGCCCAGGGGCCCATTTTTTTATAAGCCGTCTATGATTTCAGTGGCATACGTGCAAGACACAAAAACAAAAAGGCAAGCCTAGGAAAATTGAGAGGTCCATGAGATGGAACAAGAAGAAAATAAACAAATGTTTATGGGCAGCATTGAAATCAAGAAGCAAACAGGTGCAAGGCTACAACTAGATACAGTCACCACAGTGGAAAAAGTAAGTCAGAAATGGACTCGAGCAAAAAAATAAACAACAGCATGTTAAGCTTAAAGCTAGATACAGGAACAGAGTGTAATGTGTTGTCAATCAAAGACTTTGCAAAGATCGCGAGGGACGCACCACTGCTGAGGTCGGGCTGCAAGTTAATTACTTATTCTGGCCACACGATGGAGACAACGTTTTTGAGCTAAGAGTTTGAGCTAGAGTTCCAGATTGTAGAGCGAGACTCACCAGCTATCCTAGGCAGAGAATCATGCTCAAAATTAGGACTGGTCAAAAGAGTTTACATAGTAGACACCAAAGACAATCTGACATCCTGAGCGAATATCAAGACGTGTTTACTGGTCTATGATGTGTACCAGGACTGCACCATATCCAGCTCAATCCAGAGTCAAAACTGAACTAAAGAGAACGGAGGATCTTTGGGTTATCGTGAAGCAGACAGAGCCCACAGATTGGGTTAACAGTAGTGATGGGGGAAACAAAGCTTTCCGACGCATTGACACATTCAACACAATTTGTGTCGGAAAAAGTGTCGATCTATCGATACATTCGATACAGCAGATCCATAATGCAGGGCTGAAAGTTCTCCGGCATTGTGCCGGATTTCCGGCGCGGGGGTATTCAGTGTCCAGAAACTGCCTTTCAGCAGTAGAAGATCCCACCCACCCTGGCACTACAGTCCCTCCTCCCACCAAGTCAGCTGACTTCAGAGATAAGACAGAAGTTTCTTCAGAAGAATATGGAGGTGATAGGCAGAATGGTGCTGTAGCATTACGATTTCACTTCACTGGAACTAAAGGGCCTAGCCCAAACCAAAAAAACACAGCCCCAGAGCATAAGTGTCCACATAGTTTTGGCTAATGGTGCCATCAAGTACTCCTCTGAAACTCCGATGTACATGAATTGCTTAGTTTACGTGTTCCTAGGAGCAAATGATCACAGCATAATGTCCACTGTAGCTTATTAGGGAACAAGAGTGCTAGTGTGCTTCATTGTGTCCTTTATCTGATTAGCGTTACCTGATTGCTGTGTAAGCCTTCTAATTATGTTGTTAAAAATGTAATCATGATACCAGTCAACCGTGACACCGTCATTAGGGTGTTTAGGCCCTAATTAAATCAGTTGTAGACAGTGGGTTCACAAGATAATGCAGGCATAAGCATGCATGTTATTGTGTGTGGCAATAATCAATATAGAGTTAGAGTCGTCAATAATGGTCCAATAGCGAGTGATTCCTGCTCATAACAGGAAGTGACAGGGAACCTGCTGTCTGTCCCTGAGGGAATGTGGTCTGATCAATAACAAGCTATATGCTAACATCAGCTACCTAGCTTAGACCCAGGTAGATAACAAGCTGCATGCTAACCTCAGCGACCTAGTTTAGAACTGTGTGGGAGGTCGAAATCTGCTTTGACTTCAGTTCAGCTGGACTCTCTTCTGTCATGCACTAGATTACACGTCGTATTGGGCAGTGTTGCATGACTCATGAGACATTTTATTCAGCACGTTATGATGTCAAGATAGTAGCATTAACATGGCTTTGTCTATAAACTCAAATATGCTTAACACTCCCACTCAAAGACATGTTGATAGCTCTCTACAGTGATACACAGAAACCAATAAACCCCAAAAAACTTATTTGCCATTGTTCAATTTACACCTGCAATTCACCTTACTCTCCGAACAAATGTGACAGGGTCTGGTTAAAAAGTCCGCAAGTCTGGCAAAATAATATTTCTGTTTTTTCCAGATGATTCCAAAATTAAACAAAGTTAATGTAATAAATAGCGCTTGATAATATTTGTGTGATGGTAAAAAATAACTTTATTATTCACTTGAATGGAGGCTGTGGCGCAGGAGGTAGAGCAGAGCGGCGGTTCGAGCCCCAGCTGGCCACATGTCGAAGTGTCCTTGGGCAAGACACTGAACCCCAAATTGCTCCCAGTGAGCAGGCCGGCGCCTTGCATGGTAGCTTGCCACCTTTGGTGTGTGAATGTGTGCGTGAATGGGTGAATGAGAGGCCGTTGTAAAGCTCTTTGGATAAAGTCGCTATATAAGTCCATTTACTTGAAAATGTTGAACTTTGATGGACGAGTAATGTTGAGGGTTTCTTAATCACATACATTAATGGGATTTATATTATGATAACACAGAGAATACAGAGAGTGTGTGTGCCCACATACAGTATTTTTGTGTACGAACATGCATATACTGTATATATCGATAAAATACAAAAGTACAAAAGTACACCTTGTAGCTTAAGCTGTCGAGCAACCAACGTACAGTAACACACTATAGTAGCAGAACACACAGTAACACAGTACAATAGCTTTGGCTGACGACCAACCGAAACACACAACCCTAAAGTTGTAAACTGGCCCACTGGCACCATCTGAGTGTTTGCTCCCAGCCTTTATCCTCCGAACTTGATGAGCACAGGTGTGCTCACTCAGGCCGTCACCATGGCGATAGAAAGGGGGGAAAACACAGGAAACGCACAGAAATACACATACAGCCACACTACGTCCGTAACAGTCATCACAAGACCCACAGGTAGCTCTTGCCACAGTTGATGTCAAAGTACTTGCATCTACCATCAGAAAGAGAATGCACAATTTAGATTTTCATGGGAGGTGTGCAAGGAGGAAACCTGAGCTGTCCAAAAAAACATCAAGGCAAGTCTAACCTAGACAAACACCAGGACTTCTGGAACAGTGTGCTATGGACAGATGAATCCAAAGCTGAATTATTTGGGCACAGTAACAGGAGACATGTTTAAAGACAAAAATGAAAGACAGCATTTGAACACCATTACCTCATACCAACTGTGAAGCATGGGGGTGTCATGGTGGGGGGCTGCTTTGTTGCAGCAGGTCCTGGCAGTTCACCATCATATAATCTACTATGAATTCAGAGGGTTGTATCAGAGGGTGCTTGAGGAAAGAGTGAGAAAGATTTAAGATGAAACAAATGTGGACCATGCATCATGACAATAAACCGAAAACATTCCAGTAAATCAAATAAGGAATGGCTCGAAACAAAGAGTTCGAAACAGAGTTCTGGAATGGCCAAGTCAAAGGCAGAATCAGAGTTCAGAGTTCTGGAATGGCCAAGTCAAAGGCAGAATTTTAGATGCTGTGGGGTGATATGAAACGGGCTGTGTATGCAAGACACCCCACAAACATCACACAGCTAAAAGAATTCTGCATGGAGGAGTGTGAAAAACTTTCTACCAGTCGATGTCAGAGACTGGTATACAGTTATAGTAAACGTCTAATTGAGGTTATTTCAGCCAAAGGGGGCAATACATGCTATTAGGGCACATGGTGTCCTAACCTTTTCCTCAGTAGGAATTGGCATATTTTTAATTTCTTTGTTAAATAAATGTTAACAAAGTTAAATTTTCATTGTTTTGGTTCAATTACATCACCTTTAACTATACATATTTTGTGAAAGAACGTAAAATATTGATATGTGCATATTTCTTAAAAATGACAACATTTTCATGAGGTTTCCTATTTTTTTTAAAGAAAAAATAACG
Source organism: Nansenia antarctica (assembly GCF_963989245.1). Lineage (NCBI taxonomy): Eukaryota > Metazoa > Chordata > Actinopteri > Argentiniformes > Microstomatidae > Nansenia > Nansenia antarctica. The sequence goes on along the minus strand of NC_137679.1, from coordinate 13,618,573 downwards.
CACATCCTCCTGTCTTCGGTGCTGAGCTAAAACTGACAGTGCAGTAGTATTTTTTTATATATACTTTATTGCAGGGTTGTACATTACATTTCAAGTTCATTTCATACACTTTACAAGTTTTCTTCACTTGTCTAAGTTCATCCTGCATCTTTTTTTTTTTAAAGAGAACAAAAAATAAAAAGATAAAGAATAGAGAGAAAATACAGAAAAAGAAGAGAGAAATTATAGGGATAGAGATAGAAAAGTAAGAGATAAAAGGAGGGGGGTGGGAGGGGTGGGGTCGGTGAGGGGGGGGGGGGGTTCTTCCTACTCATTCATTCGGTCCATTTACTCCAGTTCATAGTGAATTGCTCTTCACGGTTTCCCACTTTATAAGTAATTCTTTCCATTTCTTTTATCTCTTCAACAGTTTTTTTCCAATTATTAACAGATGGTGGGTTTAAGTCCAACCATTTACGTGTAATTTGCTTTAAAGCTGCAATACGTAATATAGTGTACAAATATTTATCTCCCTCCCTGTGTATATCTAATGGAATAAGACCGAGCATAATTTGACTGGATGTATAGGATTTTGTAAGGTAAATGTATTTTTAATTTTTACTTGAACTGCCTCCCAAAACCTTTTCAATTTAGGGCATGTATAAAAAATGTGTGTGTGATTCAGGGTTTCCGTTAGAAAAATTTGCCGTCGGACATCGTGTCCGGGAAGAATTCGATTTACCGGACAAACGTGATATATTCCGGTCATCATATTAAAATATAATATTTTTTTTTTTTTTCAAAATCATATATTTTTTTTCTCCAAATCTAATATAGCTGTTTGTCGCGGTGATTACTGTTGTGTAGCGGCCTATATATGCCATTTAATGTATATTTCTCATCCGATACGATTAGATGCGAGCTATATAATATATAATAATATAACATGATTTGACGCATGCGCGCTATGCCATTATGTCCAGCGCTGAACGGGTCCAGCGCTGAACGGGCGCCTCACTGGGAACTGAACAGACAGCATCGATCAATGAACGGACTCCACATTACGTTAACTGAAGTTTGTTAAATTGTTTGGGATTAATGTGAGTTTTCTATTTTCTCTTTACAGTTTTACCCTTTTTTTTAAAATCAATAAAACAACGTCATTTCTATAAGTCTCGCTGGTTGGGAAGGCATTTCGTTTAGCTCGGGAGTATGACAATGGGAAGAACATAACTGTTTATTGATAAACAATTGATAGGCAGTCTGGGATACGTATATAAAGAAATACCACAATGTCTAGATGTATAACATTTTATTGAACAGTAACAGTGCAAGCATGTAGGCTACGGGGAACAGGGATTTTGGTCAGTAGGTCCTTTGTACAGAGGGCGTTTCTCTCCGACAACGCGTTCCCAGGTACCATGGAAGTCATAGGTAGTCCAGCACACTGACAGAGAGACAGACAGAGAGACAGACAGACAGACAGACAGACAGACAGCTTACTTCTACCCTTTTGAGTGGAATTACTCCTTTAATTAGCTGTTAGCCATCTCAAAGCCCCCTGAGCTGCTCGTCAACACTGAGAATAGACCACATTATAGAAACCAAAACACCGTTTTTTAAATCCACAGGGAATAACCGAGAGTGTAAGGAAAGGCACACCCAGCGCTGTCAGTGGTGGGGAGAATTGAAGTGGCTTTGCTTGATTTCCATCACAGATTCAAGGATTGAAACACTGATGAAAATAGGGAGTAATAGTGATGGGATTATTTTAGATTATTTTAGATTAGATTAGATTAGATTAGGTGAGATTCAACTTTATTGTCATTGCAGAGTACAAGTACCAGACAACAAAATGCAGTTTAGCATCTAACCAGAAGTGCAAATAGTGATATAAAAACAAACACTTAACTTTCGGGGAAACTGCTAAAATAAATTAAATTAAATAAATAAAAAAAGAAAGCGACTATTAGCACCGCCGAATGACAACAAACGTATGAGTAATGAGTAAAACAATGTCACTTTTATAGTATGTTGTTTAACTTGCCGTTCGGTCGCCATGGCTCTGGTGTGTGTAGCAGCTTCAGCTAGCTGGCTGGAAACTTCTAGGGGTGCGTTCGTAAACACGCTCTGAGAGCGCCGGAGTGCACGCTGGCTTCGATGTCACAGAGCGACCGAGTCGTTCGATTGGACGAGAGGCGTTCCGCGAGTGCTGATCGGATTTCCAGAGCGTGTTTACGAACGCACCCAGCCAGCTTTAGCGAATTGTATTCAAAGGGAATTATTTTCACCGGACAATATGTCCGACGACTTTTCAATTTGTCGGACTTCACCAAATGTTACCGGACAAAGACCGGTAATTGCCGGTTAACGGAAACCCAGGTGTGATTGGCTTCTTGTTCCGTACATTTCCTCCAGCATTCTGCATTGCCTGTTGGCCTATATTTTGACAACATTTTCGGTGTTAGGAAGATCTTCATATTTATTTTCCAAGCAAATTCTTTCCAGAATTTTGATTGTGTTGTCTTAAATATTCTTTTGCATGCTTCTTTCCAATCTTCTTCCGTAATTGTTATTGCTAATTCGTTTTCCCATTTTTCTTTAGTGTTATCTTCTTGTATCTTGATTTCTTGCATGATTTTGTAAAGTTTTGAGATTTTTATCTTTTCGCTGTTTCTATTTTTGCTCAGATATTCCATCAGTATATGTGATCTTTGTTCCTGTCTCCTCTGTTGTGTTATAAGGTAGCTTCTAATTTGTAAGTACTTAAAGAAATGGCTATTACTTATATTAAATTTATTAACTAACGTTTCAAATGAGTCTATCATGTCATTTGTAACCATCTGTGAGTACACCTGTAGTCCCTTCCTAGCCCATTCTTCTAATATGTTGTCTGTTTTATTAGGTAAAAAGTCTGGATCACTGGCTATCTCTCTCAAATAAATACATTTGTCATCACATTTATTTATTTATACATTTTTTTATATTCATCCATTTCATTATTGTATCTATTTGAGTTGCATGGAAATAGGACTTTAGATCAGGGAAATTAAACCCTCCTTTTTCTCTGGTTTGAGTTAGTATACTAAGTTTTTTCCGTTTACTTTTGTAGTTCCAAATGAAATTTGAGAGCATTGTATTCCATTTTTTGAAGCTACCATGTGGAATGGGAACTGGTAATGTTTGAAATAAAAACAGAAACTGTGGGAGGATCATAATTTTGACACTTTCTACTCTACTCATTAAGGATTCAGGTGTTATCTTCCATCTATTAAGATCTTCTCGTATTTTATTTTCAAGGGTTTGATAGTTGTCAGTGTATAATGTTGTTATATCTCCGGTGAGGTAGATTCCTAAATATTTGATTTTCTTTGCATCCCATTTCAACTTATATTTTTCCTTAATTTCCGAATCTATCTGTTCTCCAATTGTTAATACTTCACATTTACTTTCATTTAGTTTATAAACAGAGTGTTTACTATATTCTGTAATTGCTTCCATTAGGCTTGGTAAGGATTGGGTTGGTGATGTTAAATAAACGACCACGTCATCTGCATATAATGCCAGTTTATGCTGTTCCTCTTTTATCGTTATGCCTTTGATGGTATTATTTTTCCTTACACTTTCTGCTAGTCCTTCCATGCATATAGCAAATATAACTGCTGAGAGTGGGTCTCCTTGTCTTGTACCTTTATAGACAGTGCAGTAGTATTGATACAAAAAGGTAGCCCGCACTCACTTTTCGTTGCTCCAATTTTATTTATCAAGCCGCAAGTAAAAAAGACGTTTCGACCGTGAGGTCTTCTTCAGTATAACAGTATATTCACTATTTTTTTCACACGACTATATCAGGTGTGTTCAAACAACAACAACAACAACAACAACAACAACAACAACAACAACAACAACAACAACAACAACAACAACAACAACAACAACTATATCAGGTGTGTTCCATCCACAACATTTACATTTTTGGCATTTAGCAGACGCCTTATTCCAAAGCGACTTACAATCGATACATTAGACTAAGCAAGTCAATCATCAATTCACTAGTTGTAGCAGGAAGAGTAATCTAGCTCAGGCCAGGGGTCATTGGCAGTTGTCGTGATAGAATTTTTTTTATAAAAATGTTTTATAGACACTGGAGAAACAGTACAGGGGGACGTAGAAATCTTAGGAGACACAGTATAGGGGAAAGCAGGTGTGTCAGGAGACACAGTACTGTGGGGTAGTAGATGTCTCAGGAGGAGCAGTTAAGGTGTAGCCTGAAGAGATGGGTCTTCAGTCTCCGACGGAAGATGGGGAGTGACTCTGCAGTTCTGACAGCCGTGGGAAGCTCATTCCACCAGCGGGGAGCCAGTGTAGTGAAGAGACGTGATCGGGCAGCGCGACTGCCGTGTTGGCGTAGAGGTGGTGGGGCCAGTCGGCCAGCACAGGTGGAGGAGCAGAGTTAACGGGATGAAGTTTGGGGGGTGACCATTGCCTGCAGGTAGGCAGGGGCTGTCCCTTTTCTTGCCTGGTAGGCAAGCACCAGGGTCTTGAATCTGATGCGAGCTGCTATCGGGAGGCAGTGCAGGGTGTGAAGGAGAGGGTTGACATGAACATATTTGGGGAGGATGAACACCAGACGGGCAACAGCATTCTGGATGAGCTGCAGAGGTCTGATGGCGGAGAGGGGGAGCCCGGCCAGGAGTACGTTGCAGTAGTCAAGGCGGTTAGCCTGTGATGCCGTGAGCCAAGTAGAGTCCTCAACTTCCTCTCACTTGATGGTGTCCTAGTTTACTGAAACTCCTCCCACACTCAGGGCAGTGGTATGGACTCTATCCTGTGTGTATTCTCTTGTGTGACTTTAAGTGGTCTAGTCTACTGAATGTCTTCTCACACTGGGTATAATGAGTTAGGCCTCTCTCCTGTGTGAATTCTTTGATGTGTCTTTAGGTTTCCTAGTGTACTGAAACTCTTTTCACACTGAGAGCATTGGTATGGCCTCTCTCCTGTGTGTATTCTCTGATGTAACTTTAGGTTTTTAGAATGTGTGAAACTCTTGCCACACTGGAAGCAGTCGTGTGGCTTCTCTCCTGTGTGTATTCTCTGATGTGTCTTTAGGTTTCCTAGTGTACTGAAACTCTTGCCACACTGCGAGCACTGGTATGGCCTCTCTCCTGTGTGTATTCTCTGATGTGTCTTTAGGCTTCCTAGTTGGCTGAAACGCTTCCCACACTGAGAGCACTCGTTTGGCCTCTCTCCTGTGTGTATTCTCTGATGTGTCTTTAGGCTTCCTAGTTGGGTGAAACTCTTCCCACATTGGGAGCACTGGTATGACTTTTCTCCTGTGTGTATCCTCTGATGTGACTTTAGTTGGCTCACATTAAGAAAACCCTTCCCACATTGAAGGCAAGGGTAAGTCTCTCCTGTGTGAGTCTGTGGGTGTGATTCGAGGTGAGATGGACAAATTAAACTCTCACTGCGATGACTCTTCCGTCTTGAGCTCCTCTGTCTGAGTTGTTTATGGTTTCCTGATGCGGTGGAGCTGGGCTCACTGTCTGAGCCTGGGTTGGAGCTCTCTCCTGTAAGAATAGGAACATGGAATACATACAGGATTATAACAACATGAAATAAACAAATAGTGTTTCCATAGACTTAGAAGTGCCAGAAGTAACTCCCTCTCTGATATGGGCGTCTCTGGCTCTGCACTCTCCTGGTTTGCATCCTAACTGGCTGATTGCTCTTACCTGGTAATGTGAGAGGATTGCTTTCCTCTCCACAAGCCCTCACCACTGGGGTCCCACAGGGCTCCATCCTAGGGCCCTTACTGTTCTCCCTCTATAATAATAATAATAATAATAATAATAATAATAATAATAATACATTAGACTTATATAGCACTTTTCTAGACACTCAAAGATGCTTTACAAACTGAAAAGATTGAGCAGTAATAATAAAAAGACACAAAAAATAGATAAAATAAAGTATAGGGGCCGAATTAAGGTAGTGCTGGGGACACATGGGAAGGGGAGGGGGAGAGGGATTAACTGGTGAAGGCAAGCTTGAAGAGGTGGGTTTTGAGGGCCTGTTTAAATGTTGGGAGGGTGTTGGCCTGTCTGATGTGGTTGGGGAGGGCGTTCCAGAGGGACGGGGCTGCGGCTGAAAAGGCCCCATCACCCCAGGTCCGGAGTTCGGTCCTGGTGGTCTTGAGGGTGGTTTGGTCGTCAGACCTGAGGCAACGGGAGGGGGTGTGGAAGGGGACGAGGTCGGCAAGGTAGGAGGGGGCCAGACTGTTGATGGCTTTGTAAGTGGTGAGTAGGATTTTGAATTGGATCCTGAATTTGACCGGGAGCCAGTGTAGGTTTTGGAGGACAGGGGTGATGTGGTCACAGCGGCGAGCAGACGGGCGGTGAGCAGACGGGCAGCAGAGTTCTGGACGTATTGGATTTGTTTAGGATGTTATTAGGCAAACCGTAGAGGATGCTGTTGCAGTAGTCGAGTCGGGAAGTTATGAAGGCGTGGATAAGTGTTTCAGCAGTGGAAAAGGACAGGGACGGTCGGATGCGGGCAATGTTCCTGAGGTGGAAAAAAGCAGATTTAGTGACCTGGTTGGCATGGGGAAGGAACGAGAGGGTGGGGTCAAAGATGATGCCGAGGTTGCGGACGTGGTTGGAGGGGGTTACGGTGAAGCCATCGATGTTGAGTGAGAATGTCTGGGTGGAACGGGTGAGGGACTGGGCCGATGATGAGGATTTCCGATTTATTGCAGTTGAGTTTCAGAAAATTCAGTTGCATCCATGATTTTATGTCGCTGAGGCAGGTAGTGAGAGTGGAGTGGGTGTTAGGGGAGATGGTTTTGGAGGAGAGGTAGAGTTGGGTGTCATCGGCATAGCAGTGGAAGCGGAGGCCGTGGCGGCGGAGGACCTGTCCAAGGGGAAGGATGTACAGTATGAAGAGGAGGGGGCCTAGCACTGAACCCTGGGGGACACCGTGGGTGACTGGAGCAGTGGAGGATTTACAGTTATTTATTGAGATGTATTGATGTCTGTCTGAGAGATAGGACTTGAACCAGGAGAGGGCGGTGCCGGTTATGCCAATGTGTTGGAGACTTGTGAGGAGGATAGAATGGTTGATGGTGTCAAATAGGGCTGCAACGATTAGTCGACATAATCGACGACGTCGATCATAAAAACTTGTCGACGTGGAATTTTAGTGTCGACGCATCGTATTAAAAACACACGAGCCGATAATACAGAGCCGCGCTGTTCATTTGTAATTGCAATGCACTACAGGAACTGCAGCTGATGTTGTGCTGACGACAATTGACCACCAGATGGCGCCATGCCTAGTGTTTCTGCTATATGGCCGTGATGATAGCGCCCTCACGTGTTCATACATTAGTATTGCAGTGTATCAGATGAGTGCAACGTAAACGCATTTAAACGGTATTGTTCATTCAATGTACATTGTTTTGATCTCAATCATTTTAAATAAATAATGTTAACTCATTCATAAAGACAAGTGTAGTGAATCCAGAACCTGATGTATCAACATACTGCTCGGTTGCTGGCAAGGCAAAACTTTGAGTTGTTATTTTATTTTAAAACATTTGCACATTACCAAGTTTATATTTGCACTTTCATTTGTATTATTTAATTTATTTATAATTTATTTTGTTTCATTGAAACAGAGATTGATTATTGTATGTATTAAATGTTTTGGAAGGTCCAAATTCAAATATTTCATGAGTCATTATTTGAATTTGCAATGGGAACGTATGTTAAGCCAGAGAGACTGGACAACAGGGTGACATTCACAGGTGTGCAGACTTGAGAAGGTGAGGTACAACATGCACTGGAGCCCGCGGCCACTGCCGCGGCCACACGACTAATCACGACTAATCGAAAAAATAATCGACAGATTAGTCGACTACCAAAATAATCGTTAGTTGCAGCCCTAGTGTCAAAGGCGGTGCTGAGGTCGAGGAGGATGAGGATGGTGAGGTGGCCAGTATGTCGTTGGTTATTTTTTGTAGTGCTGTTTCAGTGCTGTGTTTGGAACGGAAGCCAGATTGGAATGGTTCATACAGGTTATTGGAGTCAAGGTGGGATTTGAGTTGGGCAGCAACAACTTTCTTGAGGATTTTGGACAAGAAGGTGAGATTTGAAATGGGCCGGTAGTTGTTGGGGGTGTCAGGGTCGAGACCGGGTTTTTTAAGTATGGGGGTAATAGCAGCGAGCTTGAGGGCAGGGGGGACAATGCCGGAGGACAGGGAGGAGTTAATTATGTTTGTGATGAGTGGGGTGAGTGTCGGGAGACAGGCCTTGACTAGGGAGGAGGGAATGGGGACCAAGGCGCAGGTTGAGGACTTCATGCTGTTGACTGTGGAGGATAAGACGGAAGCAGTGATTGGACTGCAAGATGTAAGAGGATGACTTGGGGGTTGTGGGAGGTTGGAATGGGGGTCAGGTAGGGAGGTGGGAGAGGCAGAAGTCAACTGATTGTGTATTGTGTCAATTTTGGTTTGAAAGAATGTTAGAAATAGGTTGCATTTGCTGGTGGTGAATGAGTTAGAGATAGTGTCCATGGGCTGGAGGAGTTTGTTGATGGTGGAGAAGAGTGTACTGTTGAGGGCCTCTTTATATTGTTGTTGGTGAAGTTTGTAGGCATCCAAATGGACAGTGAGACCAGTTCTTTTGTGTTGGCGTTCAAGTTGACGGCCTTTGGCTTTGAGATGGTGGAGTTGGTCGGTGTACCAGGGGGCAGAGTGAGTGAAGGAGACAGATTTGCTTTTGGTGGGAGCAACCTGGTCAAGGCAGGAGGAAAGTGCATCATTGTAGGTGTTGACCAGTTCAGTGGGGGAGACGCCTGGAGTGAGGGCAGAGTCAGAGATGGAGTCAGCCAGGATGGAGGAGAAGGAGGAGGGGGTTAATGGATTGAGGTTCCGGAATGTTATGGTGCGTTTATGTTTGTCATGGGGGGTGGGGATGTCTATGTCCAGGGTCATGGCCAGAGATAGTGAGGTCGGTGCTGGTCAGATTGCTGATGGTTGATTCTATACCAAATCTCTTGGCTCTGTAATTTCCTCACATGGTTTCTCCCACCACTGCTACGCAGACAACACTCAACTCTTCCTCTCTTTCCCCTCCTCTGGCTTATAGGTGGCAACACATATCTCTGCGTGTCTTGCAGACATATCTGCTTGAGTGTCAGCTCACCACCTGAAGCTCAACCTTAACACAACTGAGCTACTCTTCCTCCCTGGGAAAGCCTGATCCTCTGTTCTCATTTTCTGCTAAAACAACACAACATAATCGTGACCAGGTTATCACAGAGTTTACCAATGTCTAATGTCCACATGCATTGTTAATGAGACAGAGAGAGTCATCAGCTACAGCTATTGGCATGAGCATAAACTCCTCGCAAGCCGATTTATCTTAACGTGAGGTCATGGTGAAATAGCATTTCGGGTATTCTTAATGGAATCTAGAATCCGATATGATCGATTGTCACACAGGGATGAGCAAAGCTTTGTCAATCATTATTAATCATGAAATGTCTTCTGGAATCAGATATAACGTAATGTTAAGTTGTGTAAGTTGGTCATGTGACCATTTGTATGACTTTGTTCGATCATGTCCATGACTGTTAGAAATAATAATTGGGAATAAACGTATGTCTTATGTTTGACCCGTCATCTATTTTCAGTGTTTTATTTTCATATTCTATAGTATGTTTGACAATCAAAAGTTGATCGGTTTGTGGGCAACTTGCATTCTCACTGCAAACAAATCGCTCCGTGGAACGATTGCAAGAGGGCTGAGACCACCCTCTCTAGGCTCTCTCAGGCCGGTTGATTTGTTCTGGAACAGAGTGCGATTGCTGTGTTCACATTATGCCCAAACGAACCGATCTAGGGGTGAAACGCTCCCAGTTTCTGAACAACGATCTAGGTGTGAATGCACCCTATGAGTCTAGTGAGGTGCTCTTGTTGGTGGCCACAGCGCTTAAGAGTATTCCGTCTATAACTCGTTTGTGTTCATTACATTTGGCGAGACTAGTAGGGAGCCTCTGAATCATCCTTTGTTCTATAGGATTTAAATCAAACTTGTTCACTAACGATTCTACATTCCCTCTGGCAATCTAAGACTTGAGTTTAACACTCACTTCACCATAATGGAAGAGACCAAAGAAGCACTGTCAGACTAAGCAAGTATTGACTGTTACAGTAGTACACTATAAACACCATAGAGCATTGACTAGGAGTTGTACAATAAATACATTTTAAAATTAGCCAAATTCATAACATTGACTTACCATCCAACTCGCTATCTATCTCCACTACATCCTCTCCTCCTTCCTCTTCTTCAGCCATGAGATCTTTCTCCACAACTTCGTGCTGTCCCTCCTCCTCTTTCACCATCACTTCTTCTTCCTCCTCCTCCTCCTCCACCACATTGAGTTCCAGTGTTTGACTGCAGTCCTCCAGCTTCACTGCCACCATATCTGGATCGGCCATGGTAGCTGGGTTGTGAGGTGGATCTGTGTAATAGACAAAGGTAGAGACACAAACGATGAAGGGTAAATTAAGATTACAAAAGCCTTACAGATAGGATACACTGACTGAACACTTCATTAGGAACACTGTACTAATACATTGATTCCACAAGATGTTGGAAACATTCCTTTTAGGTTCTGGTCCATGATGACTTGCATCCTGCAGGTTTTTCATATGCACTTTCAAGCTGTGAATCTCCCGTTCCTCCACATCCCAAAGTCGATCTATTGGACTCAGATCTAGTGACTGAGTAGGCCACTGAAGAACACTGAACTCATTGTCATGTTCATGAAAACAGTGCGAGACGACCTTTGCTTTGTGACATGGTGCATTAGCACATGCTGTGCACATGCTAGAAGTAAATATTAGAAGATGGGTAAATTGTGGCCATGAAGGAATGCGCAGCAGCATCTATACTTCCTGGGGAGACAGGAGGACACATGTGATATGGCAGCTCCTCTGCCTCTGACCGGAAGGCCCTGCAATAGATGGTGAAAATTGCCCAGTACATCACCGGTGCGCAACTACCTGCTATCGACGATCATTGTGTGTTGACGTTTCGAAAGTGCAGGGTACAGCAATTGAGTTGTATCGGTTTGTGGGCAACTTGCATTCTCACTGCAAACAAATCGCTCCGTGGAACGATTGCAAGAGGGCTGAGACCACCTTCTCTAGGCTCTCTCAGGCCGGTTGATTTGTTCTGGAACAGAGTGCGATTGCTGTGTTCACATTATGCCCAAACGAACCGATCTAGGGGTGAAACGCTCCCAGTTTCTGAACAACGATCTAGGTGTGAATGCACCCTATGAGTCTAGTGAGGTGCTCTTGTTGGTGGCCACAGCGCTTAAGAGTATTCCGTCTATAACTCGTTTGTGTTCATTACATTTGGCGAGACTAGTAGGGAGCCTCTGAATCATCCTTTGTTCTATAGGATTTAAATCAAACTTGTTCACTAACGATTCTACATTCCCTCTGGCAATCTAAGACTTGAGTTTAACACTCACTTCACCATAATGGAAGAGACCAAAGAAGCACTGTCAGAATAAGCAAGTATTGACTGTTACAGTAGTACACTATAAACACCATAGAGCATTGACTAGGAGTTGTACAATAAATACATTTTAAAATTTGCCAAGTCATAACATTGACTTACCATCCAACTCGCTATCTATCTCCACTACATCCTCTCCTCCTTCCTCTTCTTCAGCCATGAGATCTTTCTCCACAACTTCGTGCTGTCCCTCCTCCTCTTTCACCATCACTTCTTCTTCCTCCTCCTCCATCACTACCACATTGAGTTCCAGTGTTTGACTGCAGTCCTCCAGCTTCACTGCCACCATATCTGGATCGGACATGGTAGCTGGGTTGTGAGGTGGATCTGTGTAATAGACAAAGGTAGAGACACAAACGATGAAGGGTAAATTAAGATTACAAAAGCCTTACAGATAGGATACACTGACTGAACACTTCATTAGGAACACTGTACTAATACATTGATTCCACAAGATGTTGGAAACATTCCTTTTAGGTTCTGGTCCATGATGACTTGCATCCTGCAGGTTTTTCATATGCACTTTCAAGCTGTGAATCTCCCGTTCCTCCACATCCCAAAGTCGATCTATTGGACTCAGATCTAGTGACTGAGTAGGCCACTGAAGAACACTGAACTCAATGTCATGTTCATGAAAACAGTGCGAGACGACCTTTGCTTTGTGACATGGTGCATTAGCACATGCTGTGCACATGCTAGAAGTAAATATTAGAAGATGGGTAAATTGTGGCCATGAAGGAATGCGCAGCAGCATCTATACTTCCTGGGGAGACAGGAGGACACATGTGATATGGCAGCTTCTCTGCCTCTGACCGGAAGGCCCTGCAATAGATGGTGAAAATTGCCCAGTACATCACCGGTGCGCAACTACCTGCTATCGACGGCCTCCATGAAAAGCTGTGTCTGCGGAGACACCTCTCACCCCAGTCACAGGGACTGCCCTCCTCCCACATGAGAGGCTGTACAGGAGTATAGGCTCCAGCACCAGCAGGCTAAATAACAGCTTCTTCCCTGCAGTAGTCAATCTGCTGAACTCAAAATACCAGCGGTAGCCTTGTCCCTAGATCTATGACCCCTGGCAGCAACTATCACTATTTCTATCAGATCTCACGGAACTAGTCTATCTATTGCTGTCACTAGATATGACCAGATCATTTTAAATGGAGATTTTAATATTCATATAAACAAAAAAAGTGATACCAAAACTATTGAATTCATAGGCTTACTTGACAGCTATGATCTAATCCAGGGGTGCCCAATACGTCGATCGCGATCGACCGGTCGATCGCAAAGGTAGTATGGGTAGATCGCATGGCATTGAACAAAAAGAGAAAAAAAGAAAAAAAGAAAAAGAAAAAAAAAGTTCGCCTATCATCCATCCTCACTATGGCTTTTGCCACTTGATTGACGTACAGGTAAGCCAGTCTGAGATCTGATCTTTTCACCTACACCTAACACGCGGTTCACCACGCATGCGCAGTCAACAGCACCAACTACAAAATACCGGCGAGACTAATTACCTAGTTAGCCTTCCAATTTCTACTATTTACTATATAATACAAAATAAAGGCTATACAAATGAGTGGGGAAGCTGGACCAAGTAAGAAACCAATAACGTATAACTTCCATCCAGAATGGGAGGAGGACTTTTTTACACGATGTGATATTGGAAATGCGTCTGTCTGATCAGCAAATCTACGATGGCTATTTCGAAGAAGGGAAATGTGGCAAAAGAGCGAAAACGTACGGCTGCAACGATAGCTTCTTATCGCGTCAGTCACGTTCTTGTTAAACACAAGAAGTCATTCAAAGACGGCGAAATTGTGAAAAAAGTTTCTCGAGGCTGCAGATTGCCTTTTCGATGACAGATCCACAGTGGCTGATGATACCTTGCAACCAGCTCCTACAGCCCTGACTATTAGAAACTAGCTGCCTCCTCCCAGTGCCAGGTCTCCCACTAAGGTAGAGAAATGCATTTATTTCCTCCTTTCAAACTAGGGAACTACCTGTTTTGTATCTGGTTTACTTTTCTGTTTGTTGGATCAGTAGTTGGCTATGGTACTGCAGACTGGCTGTCAGTGTGTGAGTGAGAGAAAGTGAGTGTGTGTGTGTGTGTGTGTGTGTGTGTGTGTGTGTGTGTGTGTGAATGTGTGTGAGCGAGAATAGCAAAGAGGGAGGGTTTGTGATGGTCTTCTCCTGTGGCTGTGTGACAGAGAGAGGGAAAGTGTATTGTGAGTTTACTATGCAGGCTGGGAACTGTGTGTGTGTGTGTGTGTGTGTGTGTGTGTTTGTAGTACGTGCATGTACGTTTGCGATGTTGAAACTAGACTGGTAGATCTTGGCAGACTGGCTACTTGAAAAGTAGATCTTGGTTCCAAAAAGTGTGAGCACCCCTGATCTAATCTAACATGTCACTCCTACTCAACCTCCTCACCAACATGGTAACTGGCTAGATTTGGTGCTGCCACGAGGGCTGCATATCGTAAATCTTTCAGTACCTAACATCCCTATCTCTGACCATTTCTGAGTGTTTTTTAATACTACTTTGACTCTGCCAAGGAAAACAAAGAAAGTATTATAGTGCAAAAGCAATTTCTAGATGACTCGGCAGAACTTAAATTCACAGAAATCTCACAGAAAGTTATTTTGATCCATGCATTGCTTTGATCCTGTTCGCTTAATGAAAAGGTGGATGGCTTTAACAATATTATGTCTAGTGTTCTAAACAGTGTGGCTCACGTGATAGGTCAAATAGGTCACGTGAGAAAACATCTCCAAGGTTAAACAACTCAAAGAGTTTAAGAGATTGTGCAGGTAGGCAGAAAGGCAGTGGAGGAAAAGTAACTTACAGGTTCAATGTGGCATTTACAAGGACGCAATATCTGACTATAATAAGCAATGCGCAGCAATAAAAACATATTTCTCTAAGATGATTAGTGAAGAAGTCTATAGAGAGGCTCCATCTAATTCAAGACTAGGAGAGAGCTTCTCACTCCAGCCTTAACTGCTCTGCACTGGCTGCCTGTGTCATTTAGAATTGACTTCAAAGTCCTTACGCCTAAAATCCACCTCCGACCTTACCTTGCCTTACCTTACCTGTGCGCGGCTGAACTTTTGAACTTTTGCTTTTTACTGCGTCATCCTCACCAGATGCGTGTTTGCTGCCTTACCTCCGTGGCGCGGTTTTTCTGTTCTACAGGTTTTCAGAGGTGTGCTTATCGAGAACTATCTAATTTACATTAGAATGGGGACATTACATACAGTCAGTGTGCAAATTAAATCACGGTGTGCGGGGGAGCCGCACATCATGCGAGGGCGATGCAACGCCACATACCAAGCCTAAACACTGCCCTACACAACACAACCATGCACATAGCCCTTCTCATTATAACACAGCAATCCATAGGCCTACAACACAGCAGAAGCCAAGTCTATAAAGCGGGTCTTACCTTAACACAGAAGCGACCACAGAGGCCTGGGTTCAGCTGCCTTTGCTCTACGTCCAGGAGCCCATGATGTGGACAGGCGATGACCTGATTTAAGGGTGACGGGTGGAAGTTTTTAAAAAGCTATCCTTTCCTTGGCTACCATATAGGCGGATCTGAACACGATTGATGTTTCCTCGAACAACTTTGCGTTGATACAGAGAATCCTGTTTGGCATTATTTCTTTTTGTCTTGTTTCTGCCAGTTCAACTGCCCTTTTTTGCGCCTCACTATCCCGGTGCTTGTAGATTTTCTTACGCAAGTTGTTCTGTCTATTACTGGTTACGTCCCCGTTCATCCACTCTTCTGACAAGTTCGTTCCAACTTTATCAGTGAGGAGAAGGCTTTTGGCATCCCTGCATAGAGTACAGCCTAAGCAACTATTCTTTGAGAACAGCCACGGGAGACGTGTGTCCCCCCGTTTGTGATTTCTCGAAAAATCTCAAAAATCAATGAAAACCGTTAAGGATTTCCCAAAATCATATTCATAAGCATTATGAATTCATAACTCGGTAACGGTATAACCTACAGACTCCATTTAAAGATTAGTATGTTGTCCTTATGATTTTGATCACTTCACTCGTGGACTATTATTATCGAAATCGAAGTTAAAAATAGTTATTGATTTAAGAAAGGCGGGTCCCTCCCCCCCTGCTGTGCGGTTTTGAGCGACATATTAAAAAATATGCTTTTCGTATTCTATCTCGTTAACGGTACATGACTATGACTCCATTCAAAGTTCAGTTTGTTCAGCATGCTATTGTGATCATGGGAAAATGTAGTTTGGAATTATAACCTATTGTGACGCGGAGATATTCGGCCGTAAGCGACCCCCCCCCCACAGTTTTTTAACGCACGTAATAAACAAGCTCGTGAGTGGGTAGTGGATGCCTGCAGACAGACAGCGCCCCCACGGCCCGAGCGGCTCTAGGCTAGCGCGGTAAAATCTTTTTTTTAATTATTATTATTATTATTTATATATTATTTTTTCCCCTTATTTTACACCTTTGAGAAAAACCATGACCAAAATAGCATTTATTTGGCTATCATATCAATATTTTAGAGCTCCCCCAAAATTTCACAAACCATGTTTCCAGGGGAGCTCATGTCACCGAGCTCCCCCTTATTTCGCACTATGCATACAGTATAGGCGCAAGTTCAGTCTGTGGTGAATCAGAAGTGCTGTGAGTTTGTCTTTCCACAATATCTTCAACGAGATTAACTTTGAGATGTTACAAATCGGTAAGTAGGCTGCTCTGTAATTTGTTTAATTATAAAACTGCATGTAGATCATGAAGAAAATAGACTGTGTAGGACAACTATTATTATATATTTTTTTCTTATGTAACATAACTTTAAATAGTTTAGATTACACCACTTGTCTAATCGCATTTCCTAAATAAAAGTAACGTGGTTAAATCATTTATTGTTGTATTGTCGTTGTTTTTTTAGGTCGAAGAAGAAAAGCCCTTTTCGAAAAGAATAGCTCTTTATCTGTTGCTCGTAAACGCCCAGAGACAACGTCGAATGTGGATTCACCCAATAAATCAGAGAAGGAGAGAACACTGTCTTGTAGCTGAACTGCGTCTAGATCAAGGAAGACACATGCAGTACTGAGCGCTTAATCAATGGATCATCTTCTTTTCATAGTTGGACTCGACCTTACCAGGCAGACAAATGACTGTTCTTCCATTGAACCAAAACAGCGGCTTGCTACTTACACTGAGGTAATTAGAATGATTTCACTATTATAGGACATGCAATGAGCAATACCATAATAAATAAAGGTAACAAGTGTTTTATTGAAGAACTAAATTAAAACATAAATGAATGAATGAAAACTAAATGAACTAAGCTGAACTGAACTAAATGAACACTTTTTTCTATGCCTATTTCTAAAAATGTAACCAAATTTATTTGGTTACTACTACTATTTACAACTTTAAACATAAATCAAAACAAATATCAGCTGAGGGGGTGGGCTTTTCTTGGATAACCACAGAGACAAAACATTTTTTATTGAAAAGGTTGATAGTGTTATAGCATGGGGTCTGTGGGAAGCATGCCTTGTCCAGCCTGCAGAGGGCGCTGTGGGACTGTTGGTGGAGTGTAGATGGGGTCCTGATTGACATCGGCTGATGCCAATTAGGACCTCATCAGTTGGCTTTAACCTGTGTGTTTGTTTTCCCTGGCGGGGCAGTGACACCGGGTGTGACAGTTGGTGACCAGAGGCAGTAGGAGCAGCAGCAGAACCAGTGTGCCGAAAGGGCGGGCTGTGGAGCGAGCGACTGCAGAGTGTCATAATTGTTATTGTTATTATTTATACGGACCCTTCTTGCCAGCGCACCCGGAGTGGTGCGGCTGAGGACTGTTTTTGCTGAATAAACGGGCTGCGCCCAAACCCTCACCAAGTGTTGTGCCGACTCCCTCGGTGCCCGGATCCATTACAGGGTCATTGATGTCTTGGAGAAAGGGTGGTTGAGGGTGTTGGCTGCCTCGCGGGGGAGCCGGTGTCCAACGTTCTCGCTCCTGCTGAATTTCTAAATTCCTTATTATTGTTTGCATTTCCAATTGGAATGTGGCCTGGTACGGTTGGGTAAGTAGGTTCAGTCTGGGCAAAAAGCTCATTAGGTAATGACACATTCCCTCGCTTGTTGAGGGAACGTGGGCAGGATCGATGCTGGCTGTTGTGGGTTGTGCTATAGCATCTAGTAGCTGTTGTACTATCGGAGGAGAAAGGGACACCCTTCTCCTCGCCTGTGTTGGTCTTCGGGGTGGTGCGGATGACTCCGTTGCCAGAGCTTGCACTCGGGGGTGGGGGGAGGGTTCAGACCTCTGTCCTGTAAACAGTGAGGTGGGATTGGAGGACATTTGGTTTTCCTCAGGGGAGAGTGGAGTATCACACCTGGAGCTCAGTCCTGATGGTCCAGGCTCCTCTTCCTCCTCCAAGGTGCTAAAATCCAGTGCCTCCTCTCGATCCTCCCGAGACTGCAGTGTGCTTCTTGAGCTGCAATAATTAATAGTAGTTTTGGGGAATTTATTCATCTGGTAAACATTTTGTTATTGTACTCTTGTGACTATCAGTCAGACTGTCAAGGCAGAATTAACACACTTAACGGCCCCAACCTGATAGACAATATCAAACAGTTTTCTCTGCTAGAAACTTGACATTGGCTAGACAACAAACACATTTAAATTATCACAAAGACTCTTGCTCTCTATTCTCCGAGACCAGACAGAGCAATGGAAAGCACTTCTGGGCCTTTGTGTTTCCCCAGTCCAAACACTCCAGAACCAGACCAGGCCATTCTGTGAGCTCTGTGTTCCTTTTCTGCCTTTGTGTCTGTCTGTCATGCTTGTAAACTGTTCTCCTTTTGCAAAAGACAATTATATGCATTACTATTAGGGGTGCAACGGTTCTCGTTTTTTTTACGGACGGTACGGTTTGCGTTTCACGGTTCAATTCACTAGTGAACCGTGACGGTTTTCGGTTTATGCTGCGTTAGATTTGGCCGTGTTCGTTAATTAGCTCTGAGAGCGCCGGAGCGTCCACGTGAATGCTTCGAACGCGGCCTTTGGTCAGAGGTTGAGTTGGTCTGGAACGCAGTTGTACATCCTTACTGCCTAATTTGCTGCCTAATATCCAATCACAGGGAAGAACCAAAAACACTGTTAGAGAAAAAAAATGTGAAGATGGAAAACATGGCGAACGGAGTTGAGAGGCAAGTTACGCAACAGTTTGAGGAAGCCCCGGATTCCTACAAGTCTGCGGTGTGGGGTCATTTCGCTTTTGCCGTTGAATACGACAATAAGGGGGGAAAAACAGTGGACAGAAACATTACTGTCTGAAAGTGTAACGGAGTGGAAAGAGCAGTTAAATTATTTCTAATATAGAGCCAAACTGCGCCCTCTAGGGGTTTAATGTAATACAGCTGCTACAGTGCAATAGCGCAGGACGCAACGTGATCTTGCTCAGTTCATCTGTAAACACTGACTCGGTCAGGTCACGTTTTCTGCAGGGTCTGAGATCGCATATAATTTGAGAGATTATCAATGTACCTATGTCTTATTTGAATGTTTGGTGATTAAGATAGCTGTTTTGAGTTTCCCCATTCATAGTATTTTAGTTTGGAACATATCACAAGTTTGGTAATGTGAGTTTTCTGTTGCTAACATTGATGACGCTAACGTGAATGTTCGTGTGTAATATCATTTTAGAATTTAGCCTGATGACCCTGCAAAGTCCCGTGTCCACAAATTGATGCACTGTGCATGTTTTTCTACAGGTAACATTATTATTTTTGTGTTATTGTACGTCTGTTGTTCTGCCAAAGTTAGTAGACTGTATTGTATGAGGAGGTTGGGTTTTCCACCTTGCTAGTTTGCACCACACTCGCAGCTAGCCTAGCAGTCAGGTTGCAGCCATGTGTAGCACGTGGTGTGCATCCCAGTTGCACTGTTTTTCCATGCATTTGGATGGTCATGATTTCTTGTTGTTATTGTTAACCCTATTGTTAACTTCTATATTCATATTTCATATTTTAATATTCCGGGATTATGGAGTTTTGTTACAAAAATGTTTGTGGTGTGTTCATATTACATCAGAGAGCCAAACATTATATGTCAATTTTGAAGAGAAGAGCTAGGGCTTTTAAATGGTATCAATATTGTCATGATTATTTGAGGCTAAATATCCTTTACCAAGCAGGTTTCACACAGCAATCCTTACAAAAATCTTTTCCGGCTGCCATACTCCAGTAGAAAACTGCATTTCCAACCATTTTGCTTACAAGCTTAGAGGGAAGTTAGATCGTGTCAAATATGCACAATTTGGTTGGCAATTCAGAATAGAAGACAGATTAGAAAAAGCTTATATGGTTCAAGAGATATGAGCATTCTAGTGATGAGTGACATGGAAGAAAAAAATCGGATGCCCTAAGCCTCAAAATGTCCAACTAGACTTTTTTTGCTTATTTTGACTATAAAAGGGTCAGAAAATGTCCTGTGAGTAAGTCCTTTTGCCCATTTTTCCAAATCTGGCAGTTATTTACAATTTACTGCATGTTATAAGAGTGCAATAACAGTGTAATAACAAGAAAAACACAAAATCGGAATTAGATTTTACATGTTTTTAGTAAAATAGATACTGTGATTGCACATAGACAACATATTTATCATGTTGTCATTATCATTTTTCAATTTGAAAGTACACATGTAAAACATCTGTCCAATAAAGTTGGTGAGCCTTGGGCTCTAAGTTTGGAAAAACAGGCCAAAAAAAGAAAACTATGTACAGGTGTTTTTTGAACTCTCCTCTCTGGCTGAAGACACAGGCCTATGTCACACTGTTGGGCCTTTGTTGAAATCCCTGAAACAGGTAGTGCTTACATTTGTATGTATGTATATATATATATATATATATATATATATATATATATATATATATATATATATATATATATATTTACAGAAAGTCACAAAAGCTCACAACACTATAAGATACAAATGCTAAATACTAATACTAAACACCACTCGCACAACGCCGTTTCTCTCTCATCGATTTAAACTCCCGCTCTCTTTTTTAAAGCCCCTAGCTCTGCTGACGCAGTTTTTTGGGTGAACTACCGTAATAACCCTAAATGTTTCAGAAACTGTTTGCATTTTTTTATTGGGCATATAGTTCATGAATTACGATAGTTTGAAGGAACGCTGTAAAATCCTGTCGGTGCCGACAGCTCCAGTTTCGAAGGGTTAATATACAATTGATTGTTTGACACAATGAATACCACTATACGATCACACAAGTGAAGATTTATGTAGTCTACACATTTTGTATTTTAGTTTTCATATTATTGTGCTATAATTAGTGTAGTATAACTACTGTAGTGTCAGTTCATCTGTAAACACTGACTCGAATTTAGCCTGATGACCCTGCATGTCCCGTGTCCACAAATTGATGCACTGTGCATGTTTTTCTACAGAATAAATTAACGTGAACCATACAGCTGACTGAGCAGTGATTCATCTAGCAGTAGGGTTGGGTACCGAAAATCGGTACCGGTAGGTACCGGTTACTTTACATTCGGTATGTACCCGTACCGAATCGCAAAGGAGATTTCGGTGCCTCATTTCGGTACTTTTCTATCTCGTCCCCTGGTGTCCGGTGTCAACTGGTGACTCGTGACGTCACATCGCCTGTTAAATTTCCACTCAGTGAAAGCAGCGAGTACGGAAGGATAACGAGAAGGTTGCTAATAGCAACTTCCGCTAGCAGGTTGGCGTAACGCGACGCTCGACTTATGGGTGCGTTCCGTAAACTCGTTCTGGAATTCTGATCACCACTCGTGGAATGCCTTCTGTCCAATCAAATGACTTGCTCCCCTTATGACGTCGGGCCCAGTGTGCGCTGCGACGCTCTCAGAGCGAGTTTACGAACGCAAGCCTGTGATTGGACAGTGCACTCCAGGACTCAACGCATCTTTTGATGACGTAGTGCGGATGTGTGGCTGCGTCTCTGCGAGGTGGACAACATGATCGGGGATCTCTTGATATTCGGGTACTGTGACTGTCCTTATCCTACTACTGTGTCTGAAAAATCTGGTCATGTCATCATGGACCAGAGAGGGGGAGGGGAGTAGTAGTAGCTGAGCGGGAACAGAGTTTGGATTTTGACGAGGTGGAGGGCTCCAGTTTATCAGAGTTATATTTCCTCTTGGTCTTCTTGGTTCTGGGGGCTATGCAGGCCTCTTCACTAGATCCCTTTTCTAAGAATATTCTGATGTCCTTGAGGGGCTGCCGAACAAGTGTGTACTCGTATTCGACATCAGTACCAACGATAGGCACCCCCAGCTTAATGGAGTCCCCAAGGCTCAGGAGGTTTATTTTCATTTATTTTAATTTGAGTGTATATTTAACTAATATATATTGTGCCTCAGCAATAAAAAAGTGAAAAGCTGTTTAATGTTGTCGACCGTGTTATTATTATATATATATGTCATTTAAAAAAATCAAAAGTACCGAATTAAGTACCGTTTTGGTACCGGTACCGTTTTTAAAGTATCGGTTAGGTACCGGTACCGGATAAAACCCAAACGGTACCCAACCCTATCTAGCAGAGTGCAAAAGTTACCACCCGTCACACAAGCACTGCTTAAAGCGTGTGGCATATGCGAATGGATGCACTTCTAACATGAACCAGCATATTCGGCGCTACCACTCAACCATAACACTGACTGCGAGCAGGAAAGCCAGGCAGGTAGCAGACTGCAGTCTCTCTCTGATGCCTTCGGACAGACGTACACTACCACTTCAGAGAAACACAAAAAAAGAACCAATGCAGTGGGGATGTTCATTGCAAAGGATTTGCAGCCCTTTTCGGTGGTTGGAGATTTGGGTTTTCGAAACCTGATTAAAGACTCTGGAGCCCCGTTACAGTGTCCCCTCCCGTACATCATTCAGCACCAAAATAATCCCTGGTATTTACCAAACAACGCGCAGAGGCATCGAAGACGATTTGGCAAAAACACAAAGCTTTGCACTGACTATGGGTGGTAGGACCTCCCGGGCAACGGAGAGTTACCTCACTGTCACAGTCCACTACATGTCACCGGACTGGGAGATGAAGAGCGCAGTACTGCAAACTCGTCCACTATACGAAAGCCATACCAGCGCGCACCTGGCAGAGGAACTAACAAATGCAGTGACTGAGTGGAAGTTGGAGAGGCCAAACATAACAATTCCCGTTACAACAGACAACGCAGCAAATATTGTTACATATAATATAATTACACCTACATCGCTAAACCCCGCCTCTCTAAGCGAGGGGGTGGTCTCGCTGCTCTCCACAAACACTCCCTAACTGTCACTATACTGGACCTCAACCTCCCACCCATGTCATCCTTTGAATACCTTGCCTTTTCACTCCCCAACTCCATAACTGCACTCCTACTCTACCGCCCACCGAAGCCACACCCCTCTTTTCTTTCTGATCTCTCTGAACTCCTCACCATCGCCTCTTCCCTTTCTACCCGTCTCTTACTCACTGGTGACTTTAATATCCATGTCGACAAACCCAACTCTAACCTCACCTCTGA
Source organism: Nansenia antarctica (assembly GCF_963989245.1). NCBI lineage: Eukaryota > Metazoa > Chordata > Actinopteri > Argentiniformes > Microstomatidae > Nansenia > Nansenia antarctica. The sequence goes on along the minus strand of NC_137679.1, from coordinate 13,595,419 downwards.
CTTCCTCTCTCTCCTTGATTGTTTCCACCTCACCCAGCACATCAACTTCCCCACCCATGTAAAAGGCCACACACTCGACCTTGTCTGCTCTGCCTCCCTACCCATATCCAACCCCCACCCTCTTCCATTTCCACTCTCTGACCACCACTGCATCCTCTTCTCTGCCCCCCTGCCCCTACCGCGCCACCCCATCAAATGCACCATCTCTTTCCGCAACATAAAATCTGTCAACCCACTCACTCTATCTCAGTCCATATCTTCTGCCCGCCCCACTGACTCCACTCCCACCAACCCGGAAGACTATGCCACCATGCTCAACTCCATTCTCTCTGACTCCCTTGACTCACTGGCCCCCTTGAAAACCATCACTGTCTCCTTCACCACCTCCTCCCCCTGGTACACCCCTGAACTACGCACCATGAAACAGACCGGCCGCCAACTAGAAAGACTCCACAACAAAACCCACTTCACTGTCCATGCCGAAGCCTACAAGCACCATATCTCCTCCTACCGTGACGCACTCCAAGCTGCCAAATCTGCCTACTACTCCAACCTCATCAACACTAGAGATGCTCCGATCAGGGTTTTTGGTGCCGATCACCGATCACCGATCACTGGAATCAGTGATCTGCCGATCCGATATCACCGATCACCGATCACAGCGTCGAAAATGGCAATTGAAGCATTCTATTTATTGTGTAGCATTATTTATGTTTTTAATTATTCTTAACACCATTGACATTGTATATTAAGTATTCAAATGAAATTAGGAGATGAGAAAGTATCATGAATTGACAACCATCTGTTTTATTGAATTCACAACCACCTGTAGCTTACTTCAGGAAAAACAAATAAAATGTGAAAATAAAAATCATAATAAATAAAATGTACACTGTCACATCAAATGTGCAACATTCCACTCGAATGAGAGGAACTAGGGGCTCTTAGAGAACTTGGAGCTTATACTGTAGCTTTCCTGAGGAACAATAAACATACCCAAACTAAACTGCAACATAAACAGGCTATAGCCAAATATAAAATACTGTTTCAAGTCAGTCAGTTTCAAGTCATATTTAGGAGGAGATAAGACAGCAAGTCAGCAATAATCAATAAAACAAAAAAACAAAACATTTCACCTAAGGAGATTTCAGACTCAAACCTTACTTCTGATTAAGCAGCATCACTGTCAGATTAGCCTTGAGAAATACAAGCATCTCAGCGTTTTTGGCACTCAGCCTGTTCCTCTTATCATCTCAAATATGTCCTGCTATGCTGAAAAGTCGCTCGCTATCTACACTTGTGCAAGGTGCACAGAGAAAGACCTAAAACTCTCGCGCTAATAGTTGTTGTTGCTATGGACCTTAGTCTAGCTTAGTGACTTCCTGCTCGCGGGGTCACATGACGTCGCTGAACACTACCTACACTACGCTCGTGAAGTCGCGCTGGAACTCTGACCAGCACTCGTGGAACACCTCTCGTCCAATCAAAGCACTCGGTCCCTTTATGACGTCGAGCCCAGTGTGCGCTTCGGCGCTCTCGGAGCGAATCGACGAACGCAGCAAATGCCGTATGATATTCGTGGTATTGAAAGTCCTTGCGTGCGTTCCTCCGCGAGGAATTTCTTTTGCGCAGACATTACAAACTGCATATTTGTTGTCTCTTTCCGACACTGTGTAATATTTCCAGACTGGCGACGCCATTTTGTTAACTGATCGGTCGCGTTTGATCGGCCGTTTTGAGAACTCCGATCAAAACCGATCAAGGCCATATCGGCCGATACCGATCGGCGCCGATCAGATCGGAGCATCACTAATCAACACCACCAATCGAAACCCCCGCACCCTCTTCTCCACTGTCAAGACACTACTCCAGCCCCCGGACAACAACACAACTTCCTCCCCTGATCTCTGCAACTCCTTTCTCCACGCCTTCAACAGCAAGATCTCCCACATCAACAGCTCACTGACTGCCTCCATCTCCAACTCCACCACCTCCGCCCCCCCTGCTGTCATCTTCCCCCCTCCTGATTACCCTCCCCCTACTCCTCTCACTACTTTCTCCCCTGTTGACTCCTCCCTCATCACTACTATCATCACCGCCTCCAAAACAACCACCTGCTCCCTCGACCCCCTCCCTACCACCCTGACCAAGGCCTGCCTCCCTGCCCTCATCCCCCACCTCACTGCCCTCTTCAATCAGTCCCTATCCCAAGGCCACGTTCCCTCAAGCTACAAACTTGCCGCTGTCACCCCCATTCTCAAAAAGCCCACTCTTGACCCAGCCAACCTCTCCAACTACCGCCCCATCTCCAACCTACCATTCTTCTCCAAAACCCTAGAGCGCGCTGTCGCTGCCCAACTTCACTCCCACCTCCAATCCAACAAACTATACGAACCCCTTCAATCTGGCTTCCGCCCACATCACAGCACTGAAACAGCCCTGGTCAAAGTCATCAATGATCTCCTCACCTCCGCTGACTCAGGTGCCCTCAACATCCTAGTTCTACTAGACCTGAGCGCAGCCTTCGACACAGTGTCCCACTCCATCCTCCTTCAAAGGCTGCGACAACTGGGTGTTGAGGGCACCGCCCTGGACTGGCTCACCTCCTACCTCACCAGTTCATCTCCCTCTCCGGTCACACCTCCTCCTCCTCCTCTGTCACACAGGGGGTCCCACAAGGCTCAGTCCTCGGCCCCCTGCTCTTCCTCTGCTACACACTCCCCCTCGGTCACATCATCCGCCAATTCAACCTGGACTTCCACTGCTACGCCGATGACACCCAGATCTACATCACCACAAACTCCACCCAGAACCCACCCCTCACTCACATCGAAAACTGCATTTCAGCAATAAAAACCTGGCTCACACACAACTTCCTCAAACTCAACAGTGAAAAGACCAAAGTCATCCTCATCGGCACCAAATCCACCCTCAATAAAACCGGACCCATCACACTCACCATCGATGACACCACCATCACCCCCTCCCCCCTGGCTCGCAACCTCGGCTTCATCCTGGACCCTACCCTTTCATTTGATCCCCACGTCAGCTCCATCGTCAAGACCTCCTACTTCCACCTCCGCAATATAGCAAAAATCAGACACTGCCTCTCCCCGTCCGCTGCTGAATCCCTCATCCACGCCTTCATCTCCTCCCGCCTTGACTACTGCAACTCCCTACTCACCGGCATCACCTCCCGCTCCCTCCATAGACTCCAGATGGTCCAAAACTCTGCTGCACGCCTCCTTTCAAACACCCGCTCCCGTGACCACATCACTCCTGTCCTCCACTCTCTCCACTGGCTCCCCATCAAAGAACGCATCCAATTTAAAATCCTCATCCTCACATACAAATCCCTCCATAGCCTGGCCCCCCCTTACCTGACTGACCTCCTTCTCCCCCACCGCCCTACCCGTACCCTCCGATCCTCATCCATTGTTCCCCTCACTGTCCCACCCTCAAAACTCAAAGGCTTCGGTCAACGTGCCTTTTCACGAGCTGCACCCCGCCTCTGGAACTCTCTCCCCCAACCACTCAGAGACTCACCCTCACTTCTCACTTTTAAATCCCACCTCAAAACCTACCTGTTCTCCCATGCCTACAGCCTCCCCTACCCCTAGCCATCTCCCCCATCCCGGCGCCCCCGCCCCCCCCCCCCCCTTGACACCCATACAACCTCCCCTACCCCTACCCATCTCTCCTAACCCTGCCACCCCCCTAATATGCATACAGCCCCCCCTACCCCTAACCACCTCCCCTTGGGTAAGTTCAGACATGCAGTCACTTTCTTCCACAAAAGCACCACAGCCCACCATATTCTGACAATTAAACAAGATATGTTTACCAAAACACAAATTAATCTTGTTGGAATACAACACATGACATGTTGGAACGCTATGTGGAACAGCAGCCCGCCATCTTCTCTGCCTTACTAGACAAAGGTGTTAAGATTTCTGCCAAGAATATAGCATGTTGTCTGACAGTGAACAGAAACTGGCAGAAGAAGTCATTGACCTACTAAAACCACTGAAAACCGTGACCACTCTCATGAGCAGTGAAACATTCCCCACCACATCAATGATACCCCTGAAGGAAATTATACTGAAATCCATGGCACCAGGAGATGAGGACAGTGCAGCCATCAAACTAGCCAAAGTAGCCATTACCCAGGACCTGAAAAAGAGGTACACAGACCCTGATCTCCAAGCATACCTCCAAAGAGCCACAGCCCAGGGGCCTCATTTATAAAGCTTGCGTACGCACACTAGGGTGCGCAAGCACATTTTCCCGCAATTTTGGGATTTATAAAAACTGTGCGCACCTCTAGGGTACGCACACTGTGATCCATGCGTACGCATAGAAACTCGAGAAATGTCAACTGCGACTCCGCTGGCAGAAGGATGAAACAGGAGAAACGCTTTGAAATGGATACAATTTCCACCAACATAAATCGAAATATTACCTCACATATTATGTGAGTGCACACAAAGAATATACGTGCACACTGCACATATCTTATTCTCCCTTGTCCTGTACCCATCACAATGTAACCTACATATATCTTTGTTCGTATATAGATATTCATGCAAATATATTAACTTTTTATATTCATATTCATTGCACATAGCGCGAGGCTGGACAAGTTGAGCACCGTTCCTGATTCACTGTTCCCGAGTGCTCAGTGGGTAACGTCCCGATAAGTCCTATGATCGCAATATCCATACTAGGGGTGAGACGATTAGAAAATGTCATGTCACGATTATTGTAGGCAAAATAATCGCGATCCACGATATTATCGCGAGAATTTAAAAAAATGCCAATTTAATGCCAATAAAACACACTGTAATCACTTTAACTTAGATTTTGTTGTATAGTGATCATTACATTTGTTATTCATAGGCTATAGGCTGTTGATTACAGCTTGTGCAAAAGTGAATAATAAAATATAATAATGACAAGGTGAATCATAGCAGATGCTTTTAATTCATTACTTCTATTATATACTTTTAATTCATTACTTCTATTATTCAACCTTGTCATTATTTTGTTCACTTTTGCACAAGCTGTAATCAAAGATGCTCTGTCTACTTAATGTTAATTCACTGTATGATTTGTTTTTCACTGAGACTATTCTAACGAATTCTAAGACATTGAAAATTATTTTTGACTGGATAGGATGCCGTGGCCACACACACCCGTAGTCTATCCGTATCCATTCATTTCAATCCATTTGAGAGCTGTCTGTTGTCCGGACTGGCTAGATAAGGACACTTTCGTGACGTGAGCTGGGAAGGTATACAGTACAGTGTTTCCTCCAGGAATTTTTACCATGGTGGCGGGTAGTGCAGACCGCGCACGCGCGCACGCGATTTTTTCGCGTGCACGCGCACGAAACGCGCACGCGCGCTCAAAACAACGACGTCATTTCAGCCAAAACTCGAAAATAAAATGTTTTCCTGTAAATTAAAAACAAGGGTAGTCCGTCCGTCCGTCCCTCTCTGGAATGGAATGGAATGGACTTTATTTGTCATTGCTACAGTACAGGTACCAGACAACGAAATGGTCCATTAAATAAAATGACACGGTTCAAATGTTCACGCCGGCAGTCCGGCTCTCACACATACTGGCAGCGTCCCGGTCTGACTTAGCTCTCGTTTGTGCACGGCTTTCTTTCTTTCCTTCCTTCCTTCCTTTATGTGAAGTGGCCGGTCCCGGGCACAGCTGCCTCGCATCCGCTCAACGAGCCCGGCGGTTCGGTGCTGCGCTGATTAGCGGATGCGGGACAGCTGTGTGAGCGGATCGCTCCATCTCTCATCTTGATGAAGATGAATGATCTTTATTGTCATTGTAACAGGTACAACGTAATTTAAATGAGGAATCACAAAACAGTTTTGCAAGCGCGTCGCTTCGCGCTTGTGGGTGTGTCTAGCGCTGTGAAGGTCTGAAAAGCGGCCTAAATTTTTTATTTTTTTTTTGGTTGAGAAATCTGCATGGTGGCGGAGGAAATTCCATTGTGGCGGACCGCCACGATGAAATGCATGTAGAGGAAACACTGCAGTAGGATAGCTACAGGCTATCCGCACGTTCACACAGTGCATAATGTTGCTAACGAGCATTCAGATGAATTTCACAGTCACTTGCTATGTTAACTAACTAGTAAAGCAAGGCTAATTTTACCTGGAGTTCAGAGTACAACGCAGGGGGACGGTCTCGGAGATGCACATGCAAATTGGACGTGTTTGCCCTCGGGGCAGACACTTTCCTCCAGCAAGTTCGGCATGTTGGCTCTTCATCCTGGCGTTCTTGACTTGTGAAGCCAAAGTAGTTCCACACATCAGATTTAACTTTTTTATATGGAGGATACAATGGACAAGGGGCCGATGCAGCCATGGTGAGTAGGCTAGGATACGTTACCTAGTGACTGACTGACAAGGCTGACTTGACAGTCACGTTACCCATGCAGGCTGAACAATAGGTTCTGTGAGGATATTCGCGTGCGGCTCATGTGAGGAATCGCAATTATATTACTATTTATTTATAACATACGATTATGACGATTATTTAAATAATTTAAATTCTCCACGATTAAGTTATCGCGGGTGTTTTTATCGCGATTAACGATAAACACGATAATCGTCCCATCCCTAATCCATACATTGAAGAACATGAACAAGCCCACTAGACAATTGACTATCATCCACAAGCACACCCCATCTATACGGACTACGAACATTTTAAGCGCACAGACACTTTATTACTGAGCTATCTATTATTACTAATTGCACCACCAGTGTATCTTGTCTTACTTGTCTTACTTAATCTGTAATTAATTATTAAACAATACTTGGATGTTATGACATGTATTACAGTGTTTCCCCTAGGTTTGCTGCCTTGGGGGGGGTGGCATGGACCGTGGCATGGACACCCCCCCCCCCCAGGGGGTAAGACCCTGCGACATACCAGCGTCATGTCCAGGGGGTGTACTAACTTGTACATTAAGCCGCCTCACGCTACGGAAACAGGAGATAGGCTCCTGCCCTATGGGCCGTTAGGCTCGAGAACCATCGGTTCTTAAGGCTACTTACTTATGTGGTCTTGACTACCTGTCCACTTTCTCACCTGGTTCTTGCTGTCTCTCTCTGGTGCACCATCCTGCTCTCTCTCCTTCTCTATCCTCCTCTCTCCCTCTTTTGCTGTCAACCAAAAGGCAAACATAACAACCAGAGTATTTATAATCTAATAAGAGGTATAAATTGATCCATATCAATTCATAACATAATTATAATTGAATATTGGATTGCTGTGGGCAATGCAGTCAGATAATGTCATTTTGACTTTACTCTCTCACCTGAAAAAAAAGCGTATGTCCAACTATAAAAACAGACATTTCCAATGCTTCAATCCACTGTCCATGTACTGTAAATATGCCATAATGGTATTACCATAAAGCCCAATTCTAGCAGAATAAGAAAGATAGTATATCTACTTTAAGTAAAATAATAAAGTGCATCCAGTTAGCTCTTTAGATGGCATGTGTGCAGCAGACTAGCTCATCTCCTCACCTCTGAGCTAGCTAGTTAGCTTGCTAGTTCTTTGACACTATTTTACATACCATGGAACTATAATCAGACACTTTCTAGTCACAATAATAACGACCAATTTGAACCAACTTGCTCTGTTAGAACACTCAGCAATTATATTTGATAACGTTTCAACTTGCTTACTTTCATCTGCAGACATCTCACCCTGCAAAAACTCTCTCGCGTCGCGCGCACACTCACGCACAATCTTGTACGCGAGTGTGTCCAGCGCGAAGCGAAGTGTGGAGATAGGTTTGGCTATGCAAGACTACTGGCGGACTAACGTTACCAACGAGCCCATGGGCTTGCCACTCGCCAGATTCGGGTTGGGTGCGTTTAAAAAAGCTGATATTTTAGCCGACTTGTCTATGTTTGACGCTTGTCTACGTCCGTAATAATTCCTCTTTCTTGGGGGGGCGGGGGGTTCCATTCCCCAAGGCAATGGTAGGGGAAACACTGTATTATCATGAATAGTAAGGTGAACAGTAGGACGAATCACGTTTAAACTGACTCCGTTGTTGAAGCAGTCTGGAACATAGATATTATATAGACGAGAGAAGAGGGTTTCGTCGTACGCAAAGCAAGAACATTTGGATTCTGATTTATAAAAGGCGCACCGCACGCGCACGCACGCAAGTGGAATTTGCGGGCCACTCTTCCCACACCGGCTTCCCTTTATCCCAATCAACCCTAATTAAATGTTGCGCACGGGAACGAGCGTCTCGCCCCACCCTTTTTAACACCCATGCTTTGCCTATTATTGGTCAGTGAAATGCCCGTCAGAAGGCGAAAAATAATTCACCCACTCAATTTCTGCGCAGTAGTTCCGCTTAACGAACACATGAAACTCTCGTATAATATCTATGTTCCAGACTGTATCGACAACGTGTTCACCTTATTATTTATGATAATACATTTCATAACATTCAAGTATTGTTTAATAATTACAGATTCAATTAAATATGATTCCCGATTAAACTGTACAACATATCTCCCTTTGTATTTATTATGTTAAATCATGTTTTTTCTTTTAGATTAGATTCAATCTTATTGTCATTGACAAGTACCAAGGTTGTCACAAGGAAATGCAGTTCGTCATCTAACCTGCATTGTAGAAAAGCCAAGCATGTTTCAAGTTTATTGTTACGTTACATTAAGAGAGTAAAATTCGTAGGCTTCGGTTCCTGACATGGCAGCACAAGACATAAGGCAATAGGCATAATACAAGATAAAGGTGACAATATTACAGCTAAGACAGGATACACTAGTGATGCAACTAGTAATAATAGATAGTTCAGTAATCTGTGCGCTTAAAGTTTTCGTAGTCCGGCGTATACATAGGGATGGGGTGTAGGCCTACTTGGGGATGATAGTCAATTGTCTACAGTGGGCCTGTTCATGTTCTTCACTGTATGGATATTGCAATCATTGGACTTATCGGGAACGTTACCCTTATGAAGAGGTACATTACTGTGAAGTCAATGCGGACGGTGGTCAACCTCTCGCTACGTGCAATGAATATTTATGTAAAAAGTAAATATATTTGCATGAATATCAATATGATATGTACAGTAAAGATATATGTATATAGTGTGATGCGTACAGGACAAGGATGAATAACATATGTGCAGTGTGCATGTATCCTTTGTGTGCACTCCTTCATAATACGTGAGGCAATATTTCTTATGTCGGTGGAAATGGTATCTATTTCAAAGCGTTTCTCCTCTTTCATCCTTCTGCCAGCGGAGTCGCAGTTGCTCATTTCTCCAGTTTCTATGCGTTGATGGGTCCCAGTGTGCTTAGAGGTGTGCACAGTTTCACGCCAAGTTCCTTTTTTATAAATCCCAAATTTGCGGGAAATTTTACATACGCATGTACGTACGCAAGTCACAGAATCAATCAATCAGATTCTAACCTCTCCATCATGGGCAAGACCAAAAAGTTGTATAAGGACGTCAGGGACAATATTGTAGACCTGCACAAGGCTGGAATGGGCTACAAGACCATCAGCAAGCAGCTTGTTGAGAAGGAGACAACTGTTGTGCGATTATTTGAAAATGACAGACAAGACAAAATAACCATCAATCGCCCTCGGTCTGGGGCGACGATCATGAAATGCATCTGCGTTTCCTTGTCTTAGTACTTCTCAATGACCATAAGGTTGAATCTAATCTAATCTAAAAGAGAAATTATTTAGTATAATAACTACAAAGCGAGGTATCTGTTTTTGCAAAACAACCTCTCAAATGTTGTAGTTTAATCGGGAATCATATTTAATTGGATCTGTAATTATTATACATATTATACCAATACTTGGGTGACATTATCATAAATAATAAGGTAAACAGTAGGACGAATCACGTTTAAACTGATTCCGTTGTCGATGCAGTCTGGAACATGTTATATATGGTAGGGATGCTCCGATTTATCGGCCACCGATTTAAATCGGCCGATTTCACTCCAAATGACTCGATCGGTGATCGGCAAAAATGGCCGATCGCAAAAACCGATCTTTTTTTTTTTTTTTTTTCTTTCCTGGGGAAGACAGATAACTGAACAGAAAACATAGGAGGACGTAACAGTATGTAAACCATGAAGGCCACGTTTATGATGTCTTTTATACAGCCATATCGACTGACTTGGGCATCAGGCCCTAACTGCGTGATAGGCCAGACCTTTACTATGCCATAAAAATGGGTCTGCGTTTGCTTGGTGCCTAATGGATCAAAACTTTTGTCTAAAAAGCAAAAAATATTTAGGCTATCCAGTCAGTTATGTATTTTAAAAAAAATCGGTATCGGTATCGGTTGATCTTGAGGAAACAAATCGGTGATCGGTATCGGCCCCAAAAATCCAGATCGGAGCATCCCTAATATATGGTCTGGCGAGAACGTTCGTTGCGCGGAAATTGACTGATTGGGTGAAAAGTAAGTTTCTTCTGCGTTCTGTCGGGCGTTTGACTGACCATTTATATGCAACGTTTGCAGGGAAAGTGCTATAGAAATAAAAAGTTATTATTATTATAGGCAACTATGGGCGTCAAAAAGGGTGGGACAAGACGCTCGTTCACGTGTGCAACAGAGTTGATTGGAAGCAGGCGTGGAACTTGCAAATTCCACTGGCGTGCGCACCGTTTTATAAATCCGAATGTTGGTGACGGAAATGTTCTTGCTTTGCAAAGGTGCGTAGGTACGCAAAGCGTAGGTACGCAACGCTTTATAAATGAGGCCCCTGGACCCCAGGTTCAAATCCCTGCCTTCCCTTGATGAAGCCTCTCGTGCCAGACTCTACAGGGATCTCACCACAGACATTCTGGAGCATGAACAGCAGGTAGTCTTATTTTATTATTTATGATTGATGTTTTTAGTTAGCCATGTGTGATTTTATGATTGTTTATAGACATTTAGATGGCTGTTATTATGTATTTTAAGTCCGTATCACAGTTCAAAATATAAAAGAAACATTTGTCATTATTCTTGCAGGGTCAAGCAGAGAAAGCTGGGCCATCCACAGAGGAACAAAGTCCATCCTCATCCCCTCCAGAAGAAGACAGCAATGGCAGAGCTATTCCTAGCGCTGCTAGGATCCTGATGAGGGTGCGCAAATATGATCACATCACCCCCATCCTCAAATCACTTCACTGGCTCCCCGTCTCCCTCAGAATCTAATTCAAGGTCTCCCTCCTCACCCACCAGTGCATCCATGGAACTGCCCCCCCCTACCTCAAGGAACTCCTCCATACCCCTCAGACCTCCTCACGCACCCTCCGTTCTACTGCCACCAACCTCCTCAAGACCCCCAGGACCAAGCTCTGCACCATGGGAGATCGGGCCTTCTGCTCGGCTGCTCCCAGGCTGTGGAATGCTCTCCCTGACCACCTAAGGGCACCACAGTCTGTGGATGCTTTTAAACGAGGCCTTAAAACCCACCTTTTTAATAGAGTCTTTTTTTTTGCCTTTTAATTGAAAATGGTTATTGTTTTGTAGCACTTTGAGATTTCTTATGTAAAGTGCTTTTATAAATACAATTTATTATTATTATTATTATTATTATTATTATTATTATTATTTGGGGCAGTCTTCAAAGCAGATGAACAGCCCAGGTCCATTGCCCAGATCATTGAGGAGGAAGTCACCACTTACAAGTTAACAGAATGTATTCATGTGGATGCTGATCCGTTCATGTGGTGGAAGACAAACAGGTGCAAGTTCCCCCATGTTGTGCAAGTTCCCCCATGTTGCACAGAGACACCCCTGTGTCCCTGGAACCTCTGTTGCAAGTGAGAGGGATTTCTCCACTGCTGGGGACATTGTCACTGTAAACCGCTCTCGCCTTGCTGCAGAGAATGTTGACATGCTTATATTTTTACATAAGAACCTCATAATAGATGAATAGATAGATGATGAATTGAAGTTGCATTTTACATCCTGAATAGTTGAAGGAAGGATATGTATATTTAAAATAGTTAAACTATGTTTAGTGTTACTTTTGTAGTGTGAATTTGTTTGTTTGAAGTGTTAATTTGTTTTCCTCCTGTTTGTATAAGGGCTACCAGCTTTTACTTTTGAAAGTGTTTTGTTTTTTTTTGAACATTTGAAAGTGTTTTTTGTTTATATAAACATTATATACATTATGTATGTTAAAGTTCCATATGTATAAGCAAAATATGACCCAAAATGTGACCAAAAAAACGAGGTTCATACCAAACCGTGGGCCAAATGAACCGTTGCACCCCTAGTTACTATGCATTTGAAGAAACCAGGCTACCTTTTTCGTATTTAGACTACTCCAATAATTCCATTACAATAGTCAGTATAATAACCAGATACAAAGTCTATTAAAAACATGACTCCCTATAGAGAAGAACACCAATTTGGACTAAATGTACATACAACTCAATAACGGTAATGTTTTACTGTCACTATGCTTATTCATATCTAGCTCATAAATGAAGCAATAAAACATACTAACCTTCTGAGCTGCACATGAGGTAACAGGAAGCTCATTTCACCGTCGTACTTCCACTCTTTAGTCTTGCCACCTGCAGAGCCACTCTGCTTATTTTGTTGCTTCCTGTTTTTAACAAAAGCATCGCGGAGCACCTTCCACCTCCGCCTGCATTCATCAACTGTGGGGAGAAATAATGATATGTATTATAATAACATACTGAAAATGACAATCTTTTTTGTGTTTTTGTACACAGGTTCCTAGGAACAAGGGAAAGCTTCTCAAGCCTTGCCTTCCAATATCGACTTGGGAACACCACTGTGTCTAATTCTGTTCATATGACCTGCAGAGCAATTGAGAAGCACATGGCAGAAACTCACTTCCCTACGGCAAATGAGGAGATGTGGAAAGAAAGGATCAATGAAATGTTGAAATATGTTAATAACACACATATTTCTATGTAATAACAAATTGCATAAAAGTAATTGGTGTTCGATCCTCTATCAACAGTTACTGGATAGACTTTGACTTGGAAAGGGGACATTAATTTACATATTAAAAGAAGGTGTTGTGTAGGGGGGGATGTCGAGCGATAGAAAGAGGGGGAACGGTAAAGGTAATGAAAGTATATTTTAAATATCTCAAAGTACGCTACAGTAAGAAATAACATGTATAGCCTACAAAGCTGCTATTTATTCGCTCAAACATTAGATACATTAGTTATTTGAGGTCAAAGACCACATGCGTCACAAAACAACATTTTATACATTACCTTCTGCGTCAACAGCTGAAGCAACTGATTCCCATGCTTTGTCCTTCTTCCTTATGTCTTTATAAAACTTGTGTTGCGGTTGATACATTTCTGGGTGTTTTTCAACTTCGACAATTAGCTTGCAGTCATCCATCTTCAAAGTGCGCGTTCTGATAATGTATCGATCTATAGATTAGATTAGATTCAACTTTATTGTCATCGCAGAGTACAAGTACAAGTACAATACAACGAAATGCAGTTTTGCATCCAACCAGAAGTGCAAATAGTGATATAAGGGCATGATATAAATAGAACAAGAGGTAGTGATAGGTAACTATGTAATTATACAGTATGTGCAGAGGTAGTATTGTAAATATCAGTATAGTTTAAAGATACAGTTATGGGCAATATACAGTTATGAGCTATGTATAGTGAGGTAGTTTATATACCGATATCTAATGGGCAGAGTATAAAATAAGCTATGTTAGGAGACATGTGCAATGTGCAATATACAGTATTGACAATATTACAGGTATTGTCAGCTATATGCCTTCAAAACCAGCTCTTCCCTGTCAGTCTCTAACCACTTTAGACCCTCTCGTCGCAACCTACGTACCCTGTCCCCCCACCATCCTCTCTTCTTCTGTCTTATCCTCCCTATCCTTCTCCCTTCTATCCACTGATGCAGCATCCTCCACCCTCCTGTCCTCTCTCACCTCATCCTTCGACACCCTCTGTCCACTAACCTTGAAGCCAGCACGATCCTCTCCTAGTGCCTCCTGGCTCTCTGAAATGCTACATGCTTGTAGAATAGAGCTCAGGGCAGCCGAGAGGAAATGGAGAAAACCTGGCCTCTCTGAAGACCTTAACCTCTATCACTCTCTCCTCTCCAACTACGCCTCCTATGCATCAGCTGCTAAAGCATCCTACTATCATTCCAAAATACATTCTTCTGCCTCTAATCCTAGAAAACTGTTCTTCGCATTCTCCACACTCCACAAAACTGTTCTTCGCATTCTCAACACTCCTCGACTTAAAAAAAGGTTGATGACATCAGCAGCACCTTTTCTCCTCCTCCTACCAACGCTGCTAACACCCCTTCCAAACGTTCTCCTCGACACTCGGTCTCTGGCTTATCATTTTTTCCCCCCCTCTCCCCTGATGAGATTCTCACACTGATCACATCCAAGCGTGCAACCACATGCTCTCTTGATCCCACCCTTCTCTCCTTCCCTTCCAAAACCCTTAAACGAGCTGCATCTAAACAACTGACTGACTATCTCCGGAAGATGGAACATCGAGACCCCCACCAATCCGGCTTCAGGGCTGGGCACTCGACTGAGACTGCTCTCCTTGCTGTCACGGAGGCTCTCCACTCTGCTCAAGCTTTCTCCCTCTCCTCGGTTCTCAGGTGAATATTAATAAAATGAACAATCATAACTACATATCTGTGTTTACACACACAATATGATAATCTCTCTGAGTGAGCCTATTAAACGGGCTGTCACTCAACAGGCATTTGGGGAAGCTAATGAGATAATAGGGGATGTGCTTTACTCCTGATAAGAGTTTCAAAGTCTGGGGTGATGCTAGACAGAGCTACTCTCAGATCATGCTCAATGTCCACAGATTTCATCATCAAACTGCTCAGTATTCTCTGAAAGGAAGGTTGCGATTTCTGTTTGTAAAAAGTTTGTAAAAGCGTGACAACACACCTTTCCCCTCGATAGCCGGTGAACTTCCGAGTGATACAACACCTATACATGCTATAAAAGCCACACACTGGGGTTTCAGTCCATTTTTATCTTCAATGTACGCTAATCCATATGTGACAGCAGCTGGTGTTTTGGGGAACAAGTAGCCGAGGTCATTTTTCTGTTTTTTTACATACTTTGGAACAAATTTGCGCTACGCCATATTTAGCTACTGCTCGAATGACAAGTGACAGGCTAGGTTCATGTTGCCATAGCAACGGCTAGCCTACTGCACATCTTTCATGCACGTCTGTCAAAATAAAAGTCTGACATCAGAAAGCTAAACACTAGAACTATTTTTGACTTCTCTAGTGTTCTTTTTTTTTTTTTTTTTTTTACCATACACTCCGCGACCCATTCAGAACGAGTCCCCACCAGTTGAGAAACACCGATTTAGTCTATCCTGTAGCATGTTGACCTCATTCAGGGCAGACGTTATGATGTCTCATATCTGACGAGGCAGCTCATATCTGACGAGACCTAGAATGTAATACTGAAGTTACTGAAGGGGCAATTTCATGTTCCTTTTACCGTGAGATCAAGAACAGAGCGCAGTGCTATTGGGGGATATTACAGAAACAGACATCCCTATGCCATCATTGATGATCGCATGTATGATGGAAAACTGGTAGCAAGGAAATCAGCCAGACACAATTGTGAGGACGACTCTGGATGGCTGTTGTTACTGTCCTGGCTCTCCACTGGTGGAGCGAGCCTCCCACCGCAGTCAGGAATGCAGAATCACTCCCTATCTTCTGCCGTAGACTGAAGACCTCCATCTCTTCAGGCTACACCTTAGCTGTCCCTCCTAAAGACCTCCATCTCTTTAGGCTACACCTTAGCTGTCCCTCCTAAAGACCTCCATCTCTTCAGGCTACACCTTAACTGTCCCTCCTGAAGACCTCCATCTCTTCAGGCTACACCTTAACTGTCCCTCCTAAAGACCTCCATCTCTTCAGGCTACACCTTAACTGTCCCTCCTGAAGACCTCCATCTCTTCAGGCTACACCTTAGCTGTCCCTCTTAAAGACCTCTATCTCTTCAGGCTACACCTTAACTGTCCCTCCTGAAGACCTCCATCTCTTCAGGCTACACCTTAACTGTCCCTCCTAAAGACCTCAATCTCTTCAGGCTACACCTTAACTGTCCCTCCTGAAGACCTCCATCTCTTCAGGCTACACCTTAGCTGTCCCTTCTAAAGAACTCCATCTCTTCAGGCTACACCTTAACTGTCCCTCCTGAAGACCTCCATCTCTTCAGGCTACCACTTAACTGTCCCTCCTAAATACCTCCATCTCTTCAGGCTACACCTTAGCTGTCCCTCCTAAAGACCTCCATCTCTTCAGGCTACACCTTAGCTGTCCCTTCTAAAGACCTCCATCTCTTCAGGCTACACCTTAGCTGTCCCTCCTAAAGACCTCCATCTCTTCAGGCTACACCTTAACTGTCCCTCCTGAGACATCTACTTCCCCTCTACCCCCACTGTACAGTTTCTCTACTGTTGTAAAAAAACTAAATAAAAACGTCCTTCTCCTAGGACCACGACTGCCAATGCCCCCTGGCCTGAGCATAGATTAGTTTTTCCTGCTACGACTAGTGGATAGATGATTCACTTCGTCAAATGTATTTGTTGTAAGTCGCTTTGGATAAAGGCGTCTGCTCAATGCCAAAAGTATAAATGTAGAATGTAAAGGCAGTAGCGCAAGGAGACTGAACATACACCTGAGGGAGAAATACTCTAGTATCAGTACTGTAATGTCCAAAAAACACTGGACAGGTGCAGGACAACTTCAAACGGCTACATTTTCAAACAAGCCAATCCCAAAGCTGATCAAAGCTAAATAAGTGCAATATCGGCATTAAACTGTCATCCTAGACATGGGAAAGGTGAAAGTTATGCCTGGTACACACATAAAGATAATCTGGCCAATTTTGGCCCGATTTACCCCCTTCCGACCAAGGACAGCAAACGGACGATTATCAGATGGCTCTAAAGATTATCCTACAAGATTATCCTGTGGTGTGAGGTGTGTTAAGAGTCCATTTCTCCTGACAATCTGCTCAGAAAATGGTCGGGGCCGACGATCGTAAATATTAAACGTGTTTAAAATGTACGATCAAAAGTCCTCTTGTGTGTGGGCAAAACTGACAACTCTCGAGTCCGATTGTGATGTGGAATGGAATGTAGCCAATCAAGAAGCGAGCTGACTTCTTTTCGTTCTTTGGCACTTTATTTGCCCTGTCGCACATGGCTGCCTCGTACAGGTCAGTCAAGGTACTACGTTACATCACGCAAGATTTCTGGCTTGGGGGACGAGACTCTAGACTGTCGTAGGACAGATCTTTATGTATGTGGTGTGCTGTATTGACCGCACACCACACAGGAATATACAGCACACTAGTGTTGCACGATATACCGGTACCAACGATATACCGCGGTGCCAAAATGTCACGGTGCCTACTATACCATAAGCTTTATACAACGGTACTACCGTGGAATACTATACTACCGTGTTGAACACGGTACCAGCGGGGCAACTCATAACACTTTCGGCTGCGTTCGTCAATTCGCTCCGAGAGCGCCGGAGCGCACACTGGGTGCAACGTCACAGAGCGACCGATTCGTTTGATTGGACGAGAGGCGTTCCGCGAGTGCGGGTCAGATTTCCAGAGCGAATTGACGAACGCAGCCTTTTTCGCGACTACCCATCGCGTTAGCTTTGTCGGCTAACAGGTTAGCAACCTCAAACGTTGTTCCTATGGTTCCTGCGAGCTCAGTGGGCATTAACTAGAAAATTAAAACCACTGAGTTTTCTTAAGTTGAGTTAAGTCTTGAGCTACAGTTTGGAAGTAGCCCTCTATTTTTTTGATATGCCAGTGTTTGCTTTTACTTTTCAAGTTCGTGAAAAAGACCCCACAGACGGACAGACATACAGACACAGAAAGACAGACAGACACACAGACACACACACAGACACACACACAGACACACACACACACACACACACACACACACACACACACACACACACCTACTTTGCTATACTCTTGCAAAAGGCCAGTTGGTCTGTTTGATGTTTCAAACTACTTATTAATAAACATGTTATTCACAAAAATATCGGTTTCAGTACTTTTACTTACCGTAGAGTTACAGTGTAATGCATTAAATGCATGTTATTCATGCACCACTCATTAAGTTATTGTAACTTGTATAAATACATTGCATGTTCATAAAAATAAAAAGTGTTACAAAAGTGCCGCGGTATCGCGATACTACTCAGTATCGTGATACTTGGGCTGGTATAGTATCGCAGGGTAAAATATTGGTATCGTGACAACACTACAGCACACCACACACAATACGATTAAAACTGTTCAATCCATGGTTTTTTATCTTCATGTGTCTCTCAGATAAAAAATCGATTAAGATTTAGAAAATCTTTATGTGTGTACCAGGCATTAAGCAGCTAAGCAAGTATTGAATGTAGTAGTACACTATAAACACCATTGAGCATTGACTAGGAGTTGTACAATAAATACCATTTTAAAATTAGCCAAATTCATAACGTTAACTTACCATCCAACTCGCTATCTTTCTCCACCACTTCCTCTCCTCCTTCCTCTTTTTTCACCATCACATCTTTCTCCACCACTTCATCCCATCCTTCCACCATCACTTCTTCCTCCTCCTCCTCCTCTTTCACTACCACATTGAGTTTCAGTGTTTGACTGCAGTCCTCCAGTTTCACTGCCACCATCTCTGGACCCCGCTGTGTGCTTGTCTGGGCTGGAGAACCACAGCCAGAACCAGGGAACTCTGTGGACTTGTGTTCAGACATGGTAGCTGGGCTGTTAGATGGATCTGTGTAGTGTAAACAAAGGTAGAGGCAAAACAGTGGAGGGTAAATTGAGATGACCAAAACCTCACAGATAGGATATTACTCTGAATTGTTACACTATGAATAATTGGGACAATAACATACAACAAGTGTAATCTAATAACAAGCTGTTAGCACACTTTATTTGAATGTCATACTGCAATATTTAATATATAAATATGGTGTAGATTCGAAACCAATACTGTATGAGATGTCAACAACTTTCAAAGCAAATCCGTTTTTAACCTGAACACATTGTTAATACAACACAATATATTTATAAGCTATTAGAAGAAACCAAATGGTGCTGATGGTTACTTCGCAATCGACCTATAGGTGTAAATTAACCTTTGTAACCTTTGGGCCTAATACACTGGCTAATATATTGAGTCATTCAGAGCAGCCATGATGATGGTTGCAACTGCAAAGCGAGGCCTCACACAGGTTGCACGAAATACAGACAGAACACAGACGAAAACATGTTAGTTGTGTTGTTCTTTCCTGCGGCACGTTGAAATAAATGAATGAATGAATGGTCTTTATTGTCATTAATATAGTACAGGTACCATACAACGAAATTTGGGAGGGGGGGCTCCCCTGGTGCTAGGAAAAAATTTATAATACTAAAAACAAGAAGGGAAAAGAGCTGGTTTACATACACAGGGTTCCCACACTTTTTCACCAATGATTTTCCAAAACTTTTCCATAACTTTTCCATAATATTTTACCTAATTTCCATGACTTAGTTTATAGAGCGCAATAATGAGCCTCAGCAGTGTAGCAAAAATGTAGCATGGTTAATGTAAGGGAAGTTGTGTCTATCCAACATTACCACCTATCCTGGGGCATTGCGCAATGGCGTTGGAGTCTATGGCACCCATACAGGTGCAGTGCAATAAATTAGAATATCGTGGAAAATGACTTGGATTCTGTGCCTCTCCGCTCTTCCTCCAGCCCCGACCAAATGAACATACTTTTCAGAAGGCCGACATTTCTGTATTACATTTTTTTAAATTGGTTTTATCATTCTAATTTTTCTGAGATACTGACAGACAACTTACAGCTCATTCGTTTTCATGAGCTGTAAGCCATAATCATCACAATTACAAGAAATAAAGGCTTGCAATATGTCACTTTGTGTGTAATGAATCTATAGCCTAGTATATGAGTTTCACTTTTTGAATTGAATTACTGGAATAAATTTACTTTTCTTTTTTACTTACATGCTTTTCCATGATATTCTAATTTATTGAGCTGTACCTGTATTCTTGTATTCAATTATGCATTGAAGTGAATGTAGCATTTATCAACAAACAACAACAAATAACCAAATGCTACAGTATTTACATGCTCAAGAAAGCAAAAACATTGAAGAGGTAACAGATGGCATTTCATATATTCAAGACAATCAGATATTCAACAATTACAAATAATTGTTCACTTCAGTAGCTCACATGTCAATCAATCAATATCATATATCAATAAAATAGAATAAATTACAGTCTGGTAGAAGAGCAATCAATGCCTCATACAGCATTAGGCTACACAACAATCTGAGACTAAAACCTGGAACATGGAATCTGGAACCGCACGTATACTAACAAGGGCTAGGCTACTGTAGGCTGTAATGAACAGGAAAAACCACCATGGCCTACCATGACAAATCACTCAACATAACAGTATAAAACACAAGTGGAATGCGACAGATATACTTGCTTTAGTTTTAACAATGTGTATGCACATACAATGACTACCGAGTGTCTCCTGCTTTCGTTGCTGTTTGGTACTAAACTGTGTCTACTCACTCTTCATTTCTTTTAGTTTCTCATCGATTTGCTTTTCAATGTCCAGAAGACTTGCTTTCTTTTCTTTGGCTGAACGGCGCAGGCTGTTAGACTTTGCAATGAAGGTTAGTTTGCTAGTGGTCTCTGCCTTGTTTGCATATTCATCTGCAGCTTTCTCCAGGGCGTTGGCATCAGCCTCAACTCTAGCTCTCTTTTTTTTTCAGTTCACCCAGTTCATCCATGAGAGACTTTCTTTTCATGTCAAGAGTCTTTCTATTTCTCTCTCTCTTTTGCTCATCAAGGTAGGTACAATACTTCTGCCTTGCACCTGCAGCTGATATAAGCAGTTCTTTTGTGATCGGAACTTCACACACTCCTCCAACTGCCCTAATGTGGTCGATAATGAGTCTCTGGGCCACCAAGGTCTGTTCCTTCAGATTCTCTACCTCAACTTCTTTATTGACAGAGAAACCCCTCTCCACACTTGCCTGTCCATGGGACATCACAAGAAGCACCTTCACCACATCCCAACGTCTTTTGAATTCAGTGCTAGAACCCATGGTCTCATGAAACAGAGTATCCACTCTATCTGAGGTGGGGGAAAATTCTCTGAAACCTGGAGTGACCAGAGCAAAATCACAGAACGCCCTGTACTCTCTCAAGACATCATCACACACTGACTCATTCACTTGATTTGCAGTGACAAGGGTTTGCAGGACTCTTTTCATTTTGATTACACACTGCTCTTTGTGAGCAACCATTTGTCTGGGATCTAGACACTGCCCCCAGGGGTCTACTGTTCTATTTTCCCAATTTTAATAATTTTAATTTGTAATAAGCTTATGTAATCCCAAATGGAACTATCAAGTGTTGCATATCATTGTATTCAGCGCAAAATGCTCTTTTGTGGTATGTTATCATATATAATTTTAGGAGACTATGTGTATTTCAAAATGACCACAAAAGCAACATACAAAATAAAACAAAAAACAGTTCTAAAACTTTACAATATGTATTGATTACAAACTGTACAGAATGAGATAGAAGACTTTTGGATGTTGAAAATTGTTCTATGAGGCCTTAGATAAATACACTAAAATAAAACACTCCACACAAGTATATAACTATAGACAAAACTGTTAGCTCAGTTCACAGACGTTTTTGGACAGAATTCACATTTCAAAGCAGTTTCTTATTCATTTCTTTGTATGTGTCTGAAAGCCCTGTGGAGGACATGGTGCGTTCTGGTCTGCAGGTGCAGCTAGACTGTGGACAGAAACTAAACAATGGTCCTTTTGAAGCCAACTGGCCCAGATGTATTTCCTGCTAAGGGACTAAGCAATAATAAGAATATAAGAACATCAAAACTAATGAACCTCCTCCCTTCTCCAGGCCACATTACTATACTGACCCCCAGCAGTGTTTTTCATCTCTTGTCTTCTCTCCTCACCACGGCATCGCGAACTATACAAACTAATTATTATAGGCTATACGATAGCCAGCAAGTAGGACGAATCTGCAAATCACATGGATAGGCTGTGATATACAAAAAGATATACCTACTGCCGACCATTATTATGTAGCATTAGCGAACAAGCAAGTTAGGTGGCATCGCACTAAATGAAAACATTACCTCCGATTGGCTCGTCGATATAGAGACTTCTGGTTGGTCTAGACGCGGGGGTGGGCTCTACTTTTAGCTACAAGTAGGTTTCACCATACAATTTATTGTTCCTATGCGGAACGAGAGCGAAGTTATTATACAACAGTGTTCGTTCCATGTCGCCGGCGACATGCTCGGTGAACATATTTTAAACACAATGTATATTTCCAAAACTTTTCCAAAACAGTTAAGTTAATTCCATAACTTTTCCAGACTGGAAAATAGTTTTTCAAATTCCATAACTTTTCCAGGAATTTCATGACCGTGGGAACCCTGCATACATAAAGGCTATATACACTATCCACTATACTATACTACTATACTATACAAATAAAACACTGTGCTGTACTCTATGCTATGCTATACCTATTCTAACATTTCCTATCTCTGAACCTTATGTACACGAGGGTTGTCATATTGCACATAGTGTTATTGCACATTCACATAAAGACAACATACTCAGCAGAGATGTTTTATCCGTGGTGTATTCTTAATTCTGGTCAAACTGATCAAACAAATGCATTATCTCTTCTGATGATCATGTTGACTTTATTTCAACTTCCCGCTAGAAAGAACAACAGCAAACACGGAGGACATCTTGAAGCAGCTTTTATTCTAAGAGCGGCGGTGTTTGGCTGTTTTCGTCTGTGGTTTTATTGAACCCGAGTCATAATTACAACTCTATTACGAGGCGAAGGAAACAATGCCATGCAGGACATGGTTACGAAAACATTTTTACTTACATTTTGACTCCAGAAATAAATGATAGATAGTCCTCCAAGCTAGTTACCTCGAGGTACGTTTATAATAGAAACCTCCATACTGCTGAAACGCCCGGTGATGACATCATCAAAACCCGACAGTGTTTGTGTTTGTGTCAGAGCAGGGGGGTATTTCATCAACGTCGCTAAAGGAAAATCCTGGCTTATTTTTGATAACTCTCGCGAGACTTATCAGAATATGCCTAGATATTTTTAAGAACTCTCGCGAGATTTATCAGACTAAACCTGGATTTTCCTTTAGCGATGTTGATGGAATACCCCCCAGCATTTTCATTCTCAAAGATTGATTACATTCTCCTTATGCCAGACAACGTATGCAGTTCGATACTCCCGGAGTGTGATTTAATAAAGCATCGCATTGCAGGTAAGGACAACTAAGATATTAACCAGATGAATAACTTTAACTGGCCAAAGGCATAAATGCATTCGTGTTTCGGAGCCCAGTCTAGTACCGTACAGTATGGTGCATGTTAGCCCCGATGTATATAGGAACTAGAGGACTTAAAGGCCACATGCACTAAAATACACGTTTTACTGTATTTCACGTGTCATTTATTCAGCCCTATTTACGAAGAATTAACCTATGAAATGTTCCGAGTCATCGCAGGACCTCGTTTTATTAGACTAATCACATTATACCTTGTATTAGAAGAACAGCCCTCCCTAGCGGCTTCACACTGATTCAGTATTCAGTCATCAGTTTGCAGAAGCAGGTAGCTATCCATCTTTTTTAGCTACTTTAGCTGCAGGTATGATACACAAACTATGTCATGCAATTTGTGCTGTAAAGCAGCTAATATGTGATCTTGTGTCCTTCGTGAAGATGCAAATCTGCACAAGACTTGGATGGAGTTTGTTTTTAACAACCAAGTGCCATCCCAAGACAGTCCCGATCTTCCAGTGTGCAGCTGACTGTATTACGATTACGAATGAGGCACAATTCTGTATTTTCAGGAAGGCTGGACTTGAGACCCGTAGCGACTACTATTCAAGACCCAGCTGCAGTTACAACCGCTAATAAACCAACATTAAGAAACTACCATAGGCTACATGAATTGAAAACATATAAACAGTATATTAAACCAGAACCGCCCAGAAAGGGGGAACCGATTACTGGGTTCAATTAGCGGGTAACACTGCCACAGGTAACAATGCCACCACCTTTTTTTAACCGATATGGTCCGGCGATAGGTCAGAACACACCACCACACAACACAGTGTTATAAAATAGCAATACACTTTATTATCCAGGATGAGATGAAATTTCATAAGACAGCGCGAGGTAGGGACAGTAGCTCCCCAGGCCCACTGTAACTGGCCCCCCCATCAATAAGCCTAGGGACTAAGCACCGGTAAACCATTCACTGCACAGCAATTTCAGAACATTTAGGAAAACACACTCATAACCAAAAACCAAAGGTTAACCTCACTGCACAATGGGGTGGTCTGCCCAGGGAACACGGCTCACACAGCCCACACAAATAATCTAAATCTTCTGATGGTAAGGCTGTACACTGAGGTGGTTTCACCTGTCTCCTACCTCACGCTGACGTTTTTAAAACAAACCCTCAAATCCCCAACCCCATACACAAAGACAACACAAATGGAAACGCCACACAACATATAACATGAACGATTTTTCATTAAAAAGGCCCTTAACTCGTCCTGGTGACAACACCCTCCCCCAGGGTCTGAGCTTCGTAGTGCCGTGTCGACCCAGCTTGTAGTAAAGGAGCCTCTGGGGGACGACACGGTGCCTAAACGTGGAATGCTCCCCAGCTGGTAGGAGCGCCCCCTGACTGGAACCAGAGAGCGGCCCGATTGCACAGCTAGTAACCCTGTCCCTAGCTCTTTTCTTGTCCTAGCGGCCTACAAATATCTCCCCCTCACTCACTGTCTTCGCCGCTGGCAGCCCTAAACAACTGTGAACGGCACCCACCTCCTACATGTGCAGAATTGCGGTAAGGTAAGGTTGGTAAACTCCACTGGACAGTACGCATCCTCAGCGGTAGACAATACCGCTTAGCCGCTCCCCTCGAGACCCGCTCACCCTGTGGTGTCACTACATACTGTAGTTCCCTGGGCAGACTCACCCTGTGGTGTCAATACAAAATAAAACTTTTCATGACCACTAGTGTCCAGGGGTGGGACTAAGCCACACATGTGCTAGTCTTAAGAAGGTCTCAAGTCTTAACCTTCATGTCTTAAGCAAGTCTAAAGTCTTAAGGAAGTCCCAAGTTACTGTGGTGAGAATCAAGCAAGTAAGTCAAGTCCCTGCTATAAGTCAAGCAAGCAAGACAAGACAAGTCATTCCTCAGGTCAAGCAAGTCACAAGAAAAGTCATATGAAATTCTGATGATCTACCCCAGTTTACACATTTAAATCAGTTAAGAGACACTGACACACAATCTGTTTTATTTTCAACATTAACAAAACCTTATGCAGCCTGCTTACACCTTATAAATCTTACTGATATTTGAAATTGTGTGGCAACCAATAACAAGCCTTCTAAATGAACAACAAGAATAGTGTATAAAATAAAAACAAGTACATACAAATAAAGAAAAAGTAAATAAATATATATAGCCTAACATGTAAACATGATGTAAAATTACTAAACATTAGGCTACATCAAACCATTCAAGTAAAATGTTTTTAGTATGCCACTAAATACTGACGTTACTAAATATTACATCAAACCATGAAAACGTATTCAAACTATTAAAGTATAGGCTAATGATTTTTGTATGCCACTAAATGGCATTCAGCAAGCATGAACCGACTTCTATGGGACATGCTATTCATCTTATTTTGCCCTGTCCATATCCACACTAGCTAGCGGCAAGCTGGTAGCGATCTTGCTGCCTAGAAACATAAGGTGAATAGTCACTTACATTGCGTTGCATTTGCAAAAAAAAAAAAAAAATATACGTTGTCGCTCAATTGTGATTATCACCCCGCCATGGCTGAACACACATTCAACACGTGCACTTGATGCAGGGACTGCCATAACTCTTACCGCCATCTTGAACAAAGAGGTGTGCCTGTTCATGGCCCCAAACTGAAGGCAGCTCTGTCCATCACAAATTACCAAATAGTGTTTCAGTTGAATTTGTGGACTGGAACTTCTTGAATCTCTCCTGTTTTTTTGCGGTATGCTGAGAACAGCCCAGACTGACTCTCTGGCTCTGCCATTGTCATTTGGTCCTGCTCATCAGTGGTTGGGGTGGTCTTGCACATCTCTTTGAGAATCAAGTCTGATAAACACAAGCGAAAACAGTAGTCACAAAATGCACTTAGGTGTTGAATACTGCATCCCAACAGTCATAACACATAACAGGGTTATTATAAGAAGCTATGTCATGACAATCTATATCAACATACTGAAACTTTCTTTTATAGCCTATTTCTACTATGGTCTGACATTAAATTGGATTACTACCAAGAACATAACATACTTTTTTATCATCACAGACACAGCCTCCTTGACGTTTTTCAGTGGCCAAAACATTATGGGTCAGCCACATGGCGCCAAACTTTTAGGTATAGAGGGTCAGAGAAGGGTACGGTTGCTCCGTCTTTCTGTTCATTTGCCATCCCCACATTGACAAAGATCCCTCTGAATCTTGGAGTGATCCTTGGAGGCCACCGATCAAGCCACCCAAGTAGCGCACTTTCTCTTTTAGATTTTCCAGGTGGGAATTAAGAGAAAGGATACAGGGACAGGGTACTGTTGTGGATTTAATTGATTCTTAGTAGATTGAGTAGTAATAATAAAAGCACAAAAAGATTCAATCAAATGGCTTAATGAGGCCCTTTATTAATAAAGTTACATGAGCTCAGAGAGTCCAAAAAGCCCCCTATTATGAGGAAGGACCCTTATAGAAGGTTGACTCCCTTATGAGGTCACTACTCTTAGTAACCAATCATATAAATCTGCGCAGTTATTGGCACTGTCCACCGGAAGGAAAGGATGGGCTTCCTTAAGTGCTCGATTCCCCAGAATGTAGAGACGTTAGATGGACACCAGTGGCGGCTGGTGCTAAAATGTTTGGGTGGGGCACAGGTTATGGGGGCATGCTCCACGGGGAAGAATATCAACTTTAAAATCTGGATTTACAGTCGATTTTAGCATGAGAATAGCTCTACCCCCCTGTACAGACCTCGCCATCCCCTCTACCCCCCTGTACAGACCTCTTCATCCCCTCTACCCCCCTGTACAGACCTCTTCATCCCCTCTACCCACCTCTACAGACCTCTTCATCCCCTCTACCCCCCTGTACAGACCTCTTCATCCCCTCTACCCACCTCTACAGACCTCTTCATCCCCTCTACCCACCTCTACAGACCTCTCCATCCCCTCTACCCCCTATACATACCTCTTCATCCCCTCTCTACCCCCCTGTACAGACCTCTCCATCCCCTCTACCCTCCTCTACAGACCTCTTCATCCCCTCTACCCCCCTGTACAGACCTCTTCATCCCCTCTACCCCCCTGTACAGACCTCTTCATCCCCTCTACCCCCCTGTACAGACCCCGTCATCCCCTCTACCCACCTCTACAGACCCCGTCATCCCCTCTACCCCCTGTACAGACCTCTTCATCCCCTGTACAGACCTCTTCATCCCCTCTACCCCCCTGTACAGACCTCTTCATCCCCTCTACCCCCCTGTACAGACCTCTTCATCACCTCTACCCCCCCAGTTTTCTCTACAATTTCTATAATTTTCTCTACAGTTTCTACACGTCAACGTGTACCGAGACACTTGTTTCCAACGTGGTCCTACGTTTCTCCTACACCAAGACACATACAAAGAGCATAGAAACATACAAAGAGCATAGAAACATACAAAGAGCATAGAAGATACAATCAGAATACAGTCTGCCATTCCTTCTCCCAGCATCGATTTGGTTTTCCTATCATGACTGAAGGACAGACGATTCACTTACTTACACTACTGTAAGTCGCTTTGGATAAAGGCGTCTGCTAAAATGACAAACATGTAAACAAATAAATCATGTAAATGTCGGCTAAGGTGATCAGCTGAGCTTGACTTGGGACTTGACTAACAACAAGTGACACATTTCCCATCTCACACGCTGTTGTTGCACAATGTTATTCTGTGTGTGTGTGTGTGTGTGTGTGTGTGTGTGTGTGTGTGTGTGTGTGTGTGTGTGTGTGTGTGTGTGTGTGCGTGTGTGTGTGTGTGCGTGTGCGTGTGTGTGTGTGTGTGTGCGTGTGCTGGGTGAATACATAAACAAACAAGCGAAAAGACGACATTAGAAAACGTACCATGCTGACGATATTACTAAATGTTTGAAGTAGCTTTTATCTTAGCTGACTCTCTTACCTTCAGGTCGAGTTTGTGTATTCTGGCTTCGCAAAAGACCAACAGTACAGCAGCCTAACAGCCGGTGCGGAGATTGCGACCACAAACGAGATAAGTTTGACTTCGGTAATAGGTCCAGTTGCAATATCCTCAAGTTGGGAACAAAAGATGCCTCCTTCTAATCCATTTGTTCAATTTGTTTACAGAAATAAATCCTCCTTACATTGTAAAAAACGTAATTTGTTAGGAGAGCAGTCGTGCGTGCGTTCAATCCATGCTGGCCCGGAAGTCGGAAGTCCTCAGCATATGCATTTTCTGCTATACAACCGGATATTCAGGACGCAACTTTTTGCGCCCCGGCCGAGAAATAGGAGACAGCCAATTGGAGCGCTGCTACAGCTCACGTGTAAGCGAAAAGTATTTGGCCTGCGATAGACTTGCATTCGACCGGCGTCCCGACTCCTCTCCCTATGTATTTTAACAGTGAATTTTACACACACACAGATAAAATGTTTATTGTATTGGAGGATTTTTAATGAATGCTGATAGGCGCCGACAGAATATCAGCCGCATTTTGTGAATAAACAATGTTTATTTAAAAAAAAAAACTTTTACAAATCGCAACTAGGAAGTGAAGGTGGGGGCGGCGCCCCAGCGCCCTCTATCGGCCAGCCGCCACTGCTATCATGATAGTCGCAACTGTAACGCGAGGCCTCACACGGGTTGAACAAAGGACAGACGAAAACGTATTTGCTGTGTCGTTCTTCCCTGCGGAAAGCAGAACTCCAAAAATAAATGCACGTCGAGGTAACTATCATGTAGGAATTATCATTTATTTATGGAGTGATCAGACGTCCGACAGTCCCGGTTTGAGCAGCGCCGGTATCTCGACATTGCTGCATAATATGCCAAAATGTGAGTAAAACATGTTCGTAGCCAAGTCTGCATTGCATTGTTTCATTCGCCTCGTGATGGTCATTTTCATTGAAACTCGAGGCGTCACACGGGTGTCGCACTAAACGACAGACGAAAACAGAAAAAGCTGCTTCAAGATATCCTACTTGTTTGTTGTTCTTTCTAGCGGAAAGTTGAAATGAAGTCAAAATGATCACCAGAGATGTTGCATCTGTTTCAAGAACAGCTTTACCAGAATACACCACGGATAAAACATCTCTGCTGAGTATTTTGACTTTATTTCAACGTGCCGCAGGAAAGAACAACACAACTAACACGGTTTCCTCTGTGGTCTGTCTGTATTTTTGTGCAACTTGTGTGAGGCCTCGCTTTGCAGTTGCAACCATCATAATGGCTGCTCTGAAAGATCGATATGATATGGGATAGACTAAATATCTGAGTAAATAACACTAATATTATTAGCCAGTTTATTAGGCCCAATTTACCACGGGTAGTTTACACCTATAGGTCGATAGCAAAGTAGCATCAACACCATTTAGTTTTATTTTAGCTTTTTTCTAATAGCTTGTACATATGTTGTGATGTTAACAATGTGTTCAGTTTAAAATGTGATTTGCTTTGAAAGTGGTTGACATCTCAAACAGTAAACATAGCAGTGGCGAGCGGTGACCTTTTGCACTGGTCATGCTACCTCAATTTTGAATATTCGTCGGCATGACCTAAGGTCATGTTCTCACATAAGTCTGAATCATGACCCGGAGCAAGTGGATGAGATTGCAACATTGTTGCATAAATTATTTCTCTGATTTGCGTTCTCACAGCCCTTTATGTAAACAAAGTAACACAACAGACGTGGTAGTTGATTGGTCAGAAAAAAATTAAATTGCCTGTTCGTCCCGCCCTTATCCAGATCAACACACATGCTGTTGTTTTCCTATGGACAGCCTCGATGCGTCGTTTATAACCGGAGTGAAACCACCCTTTTCAAGCGGAGCATGCGTTGGTCGTTTGCTCCGGGAGTGACTTCTAATGCGCGTTCTCACAGCTCCAAACGACGCAGAGCAAACCAAATTATATCCTAAACTCCGATTCCTTTGGGCAGCCAGCTAGCCATGTATGTTTTTCGTATGTGCTAGGAATGAAACTATTAGTTGTTTTTGTGATGGCAAGTTCAGGAGTTGGACGTTCTCTTGAAATACTATAATTTTTTTCCTCAAATGTCCTCTGAGAAAACGTCACAGAACGCATGATCACATCACCCCCATCCTCAAATCACTTCACTGGCTCCCCGTCTCCCTCAGAATCGAATTCAAGGTCTCCCTCCTCACCCACCAGTGCATCCATGGAACTGCCCCCCCCTACCTCAAGGAACTCCTCCATACCCCTCAGACCTCCTCACGCACCCTCCGTTCTACTGCCACCAACCTCCTCAAGACCCCCAGGACCAAGCTCCGCACCATGGGAGATCGGGCCTTCTGCTCGGCTGCTCCCAGGCTGTGGAATGCTCTCCCTGACCACCTCAGTCTGTGGATGCTTTTAAACGAGGCCTTAAAACCCACCTTTTTAATAGAGCCTTTTTTTTGCCTTTTAATTGAAAATGTTTATTGTTTTGTAGCATTTTGAGATTTCTTATGTAAAGTGCTTTTATAAATACAATGTATTATTATTATTATTATTATTATTTGGGGCAGTCTTCAAAGCAGATGAACAGCCCAGGTCCATTGCCCAGATCATTGAGGAGGAAGTCACCACTTACAAGTTAACAGAATGTATTCATGTGGATGCTGATCCGTTCATGTTGTGGAAGACAAACAGGTGCAAGTTCCCCCATGTTGTGCAAGTTCCCCCATGTTGCACAAGTTGCACAGAGACACCTCTGTGTCCCTGGAACCTCTGTTGCAAGTGAGAGGGATTTCTCCACTGCTGGGGACATTGTCACTGTAAACCGCTCTCGCCTTGCTGCAGAGAATGTTGACATGCTTATATTTTTACATAAGAACCTCATAATAGATTAATAGATAGATGATGAATTGAAGTTGCATTTTACATCCTGAATAGTTGAAGGAAGGATATGTATATTTAAAATAGTTAAACTTTTTTTAACTTTTTTTTTTTTTTAAGTGTTACTTTTGTAGTGTGAATTTGTTTGTTTGAAGTGTTAATTTGTTTTCCTCCTGTTTGTATAAGGGCTACCAGCTGTCAAGGCTAAAGTGCACTTTTACTTTTGAAAGTGTTTTGGTTTTTTTGGACATTTGAAAGTGTTTTTTGTTTATATAAACCTTATATACATTATGTATGTTAAAGTTCCATATGTATAAGCAAAATGTGACCCAAAATGTGACCAAAAAACGAGGTTCATACCAAACCGTGGGCCAAATGAACCGTTGCACCCCTAGTTACTATGCATTTGAAGAAACCAGGCTACCTTTTTCGTATTTAGACTACTCCAATAATTCCATTACAATAGTCAGTATAATAACCAGATACAAAGTCTATTAAAAACATGACTCCCTATAGAGAAGAACACCAATTTGGACTAAATGTACATACAACTCAATAACGGTAATGTTTTACTGTCACTATGCTTATTCATATCTAGCTCATAAATGAAGCAATAAAACATACTAACCTTCTGAGCTGCACATGAGGTAACAGGAAGCTCATTTCACCGTCGTACTTCCACTCTTTAGTCTTGCCACCTGCAGAGCCACTCTGCTTATTTTGTTGCTTCCTGTTTTTAACAAAAGCATCGCGGAGCACCTTCCACCTCCGCCTGCATTCATCAACTGTGGGGAGAAATAATGATATGTATTATAATAACATACTGAAAATGACAATCTTTTTTGTGTTTTTTCACACAGGTTCCTAGGAACAAGGGAAAGCTTCTCAAGCCTTGCCTTCCAATATCGACTTGGGAACACCACTGTGTCTAATTCTGTTCATATGACCTGCAGAGCAATTGAGAAGCACATGGCAGAAACTCACTTCCCTACGCCAAATGAGGAGATGTGGAAAGGATCAATGAAATGTTGAAATATGTTAATAACACACATATTTCTATGTAATAACAAATTGCATAAAAGTAATTGATGTTCGATCCTCTATCAACAGTTACTGGATAGACTTTGACTTGGAAAGGGGACATTAATTTACATATTAAAAGAAGGTGTTGTGTAGGGGGGGATGTCGAGCGATAGAAAGAGGGGGAACGGTAAAGGTAATGAAAGTATATTTTTAATATCTCAAAGTACGCTACAGTAAGAAATAACATGTATAGCCTCTCTATATACATACAAAGCTGCTATTTATTCGCTCAAACATTAGATACATTAGTTATTTGAGGTCAAAGACCACATGCGTCACAAAATAACATTTTATACATTACCTTCTGCGTCAACAGCTGAAGCAACTGATTCCCATGCTTTGTCCTTCTTCCTTATGTCTTTATAAAACTTGTGTTGCGGTTGATAAATTTCTGGGTGTTTTTCAACTTCGACAATTAGCTTGCAGTCATCCATCTTCAAAGTGCGCGTTCTGATAATGTATCGATCTATAAATTAGATTAGAGTCAACTTTATTGTCATCGCATTTGTCAAGTACAAGTACAATACAACGAGATGCAGTTTTGCATCAGTGCAAATAGTGATATAAGGGCATGATATAAATAGAACAAGAGGTAGTGATAGGTAACTATGTAATTATACAGTATGTGCAGAGGTAGTATTGTAAATATCAGTATAGTTTAAAGGTATATACAGTTATGGGCAATATACAGTTATGAGCTATGTATAGTCAGGGCTCGACAGTGCGACTGTTTTGGTCGCATTTGCGAGTGAATATATTTCTGTGCGACTTGGAAATACATTCAATCGCACCAGTGCGACTAAAAGATTGCTGAACTACTGTCATGCGCAGTCAAACTTCTGTGTATAAGCGATGAGGGAATGAAAACAGTGAACAGAAACGCGTGTCGCAGAAATGCTTCACGCAAGTCCTATATGCGCTTAAAATGCTCATAATGGGTATATGGGATACAGCTCTCATAGTTCGTAGCGCTGTGTTTTGTTAGCCGCTAGCTGCTAGCAGCGTCTGCTTCCGGTTTCATTACAAAGAGGTTAACCCTATATGTGCCTGACGTCTAACATTCAAATGACTAACTTCATCTTTTTTCGGATTTCCATGTATGACACATCATTTGAAAGCTTATGATCCATAGTTCCAATCCACAACACGTCACATTTGAAAGTGTTTATGTAATTTTTTTACATTTGAAAGTGTTTTGTTTATATATATTTATATTATACAATTTACCAGTCATATTCTGGAATGTGTCTAAATGTTAAATTCCATAAGTATAAGCAAAATAAAGTAACAGTTTGTAAATAAATAGTAGCATTTAAAAAAATAAAAAATAAAACACGAACCGTGAACCGTCACCCAAAAACCGAGGTTCATACCGAACCGTGGGCCAACTGAAATTAATATTCTTACTTCCCCTTTACATTGTGTGAGTCTCCATTTTTATTACGGCCAAGAGCCGGTTATGATCATTTTGATATGTTATGATTATGATAATTTGTTGTCGTTGTTGACGAAAATTGCACAATTTTCATTGTGCTACTGAAATTCTTGGTGTGCTACTAAATTTTTCAACATGGTAGCACAGTGCTACCTGGGGAAAAGGTAAGCGTCAAGCCCTGATAGTGAGGTAGTTTATATACCGATATCTAATGGGCAGAATATAAAATAAGCTATGTTAGGAGACATGTGCAATGTGCAATATACAGTATTGACAATATTACAGGTATTGTCAGCTATATGCCTTCAAAACCACCTCTTCCCTGTCGGTCTCTAACCACTT
This sequence comes from Nansenia antarctica, assembly GCF_963989245.1. NCBI lineage: Eukaryota > Metazoa > Chordata > Actinopteri > Argentiniformes > Microstomatidae > Nansenia > Nansenia antarctica. Next base: position 13,561,173 of record NC_137679.1, on the reverse strand, counting down.
TAGACCCTCTCGTCGCAACCTACGTACCCTGTCCCCCACCACCCTCTCTTCTTCTGTCTTATCCTCCCTATTCTCTGTTGAATCCTTCTCCCTTCTATCCACTGATGCAGCATCCTCCACCCTCCTGTCCTCTCTCACCTCATCCTTCGACACTCTCTGTCCACTAACCTTGAAGCCAGCACGATCCTCCTCCTCATGCCTCCTGGCTCTCTGAAATGCTACATGCTTGTAGAATAGAGCTCAGGGCAGCCGAGAGGAAATGGAGAAAACCTGGCCTCTCTGAAGACCTTAACCTCTACGTATCACTCTCTCCTCTCCAACTACGCCTCCTCTGCATCAGCTGCTAAAGCATCCTACTATCATTCCAAAATACATTCTTCTGCCTCTAATCCTAGAAAACTGTTCTTCGCATTCTCCACACTCCACAAAACTGTTCTTCGCATTCTCCACACTCCTCGACTTAAAAAAAGGTTGATGACATCAGCAGCACCTTTTCTCCTCCTCCTACCAACGCTGCTAACACCCCTTCCAAACTTTCTGCTCGACACTCGGTCTCTGGCTTATCATTTTTCCCCCCCCTCTCCCCTGATGAGATTCTCACACTGATCACATCCAAGCGTGCAACCACATGCCCTCTTGATCCCATCCTTCTCTCCTTCCCTTCCAAAACCCTTAAACGAGCTGCATCTAAACAACTGACTGACTATCTCCGGAAGATGGAACATCGAGACCCCCACCAATCCGGCTTCAGGGCTGGGCACTCGACTGAGACAGCTCTCCTTGCTGTCACGGAGGCTCTCCACTCTGCTCAAGCGTTCTCCCTCTCCTCGGTTCTCAGGTGAATATTAATAAAATGAACAATCATAACTACATATCTGTGTTTACACACACAATATGATAATCTCTCTGAGTGGGCCTATTAAACGGGCTGTCACTCAACAGGCATTTGGGGAAGCTAATGAGATAATTGGGGATGTGCTTTACTCCTGATAAGAGTTTCAAAGTCTGGGGTGATGCTCGACAGAGCTACTCTCAGATCATGCTCAATGTCCACAGATTTCATCATCAAACTGCTCAGTATTCTCTGAAAGGAAGGTTGCGATTTCTGTTTGTAAAAAGTTTGTAAAAGCGTGACAACACCTTTCCCCTCGATAGCCGGTGAACTTCCGAGTGATACAACACCTATACATCCTATAAAAGCCACACACTGGGGTTTCAGTCCATTTTTATCTTCAATGTACGCTAATCCATATGTGACAGCAGCTGGTGTTTTGGGGAACAAGTAGCCGAGGTAATTTTTCTGTTTTTTTACATACTTTGGAACAAATTTGCGCTACGCCATATTTAGCTACTGCTCGAATGACAAGTGACAGGCTAGGTTCATGTTGCCATAGCAACGGCTAGCCTACTGCACATCTTTCATGCACGTCTGTCAAAATAAAAGTCTGACATCAGAAAGCTAAACACTAGAACTATTTTTGACTTCTCTAGTGTTCTTTTTTTTTTTTTTTTTTTACCATACACTCCACGACCCATTCAGAACGAGTCCCCACCAGTTGAGAAACACCGATTTAGTCTATTCTGTAGCATGTTGACCTCATTCAGGGCAGACGTTATGATGTCTCATATCTGATGAGGCAGCTCATATCTGACGAGACCTAGAATGTAATACTGAAGTTACTGAAGGGGCAATTTCATGTTCCTTTTACCGTAAGATCAAGAACAGAGCGCAGTGCTATTGGGGGATATTACAGAAACAGACATCCCTATGCCATCATTGATGATCGCATGTATGATGGAAAACTGGTAGCAAGGAAATCAGCCAGACACAATTGTGAGGACGACTCTGGATGGCTGTTGTTACTGTCCTGGCTCTCCACTGGTGGAGCGAGCCTCCCACCGCAGTCAGGAATGCAGAATCACTCCCTATCTTCTGCCGTAGACTGAAGACCTCCATCTCTTCAGGCTACACCTTAGCTGTCCCTCCTAAAGACCTCCATCTCTTTAGGCTACACCTTAGCTGTCCCTCCTAAAGACCTCCATCTCTTCAGGCTACACCTTAACTGTCCCTCCTGAAGACCTCCATCTCTTCAGGCTACACCTTAACTGTCCCTCCTAAAGACCTCCATCTCTTCAGGCTACACCTTAACTGTCCCTCCTGAAGACCTCCATCTCTTCAGGCTACACCTTAGCTGTCCCTCTTAAAGACCTCTATCTCTTCAGGCTACACCTTAACTGTCCCTCCTGAAGACCTCCATCTCTTCAGGCTACACCTTAACTGTCCCTCCTAAAGACCTCAATCTCTTCAGGCTACACCTTAACTGTCCCTCCTGAAGACCTCCATCTCTTCAGGCTACACCTTAGCTGTCCCTTCTAAAGAACTCCATCTCTTCAGGCTACACCTTAACTGTCCCTCCTGAAGACCTCCATCTCTTCAGGCTACCACTTAACTGTCCCTCCTAAATACCTCCATCTCTTCAGGCTACACCTTAGCTGTCCCTCCTAAAGACCTCCATCTCTTCAGGCTACACCTTAGCTGTCCCTTCTAAAGACCTCCATCTCTTCAGGCTACACCTTAGCTGTCCCTCCTAAAGACCTCCATCTCTTCAGGCTACACCTTAACTGTCCCTCCTGAGACATCTACTTCCCCTCTACCCCCACTGTACAGTTTCTCTACTGTTGTAAAAAAACTAAATAAAAACGTCCTTCTCCTAGGACCACGACTGCCAATGCCCCCTGGCCTGAGCATAGTGTAGCGAACGGAGACTTGGTAGTGTAACTCGCCCCATGCGGGAATCGAACCCCGATCTCCCGCATAACCGACGACCGCGCTAACCATTAGACCAAGAGAGTTAACTCCCTTGGTGGAGCTGTTAACGGGCCTCATACAGGATCGTTACACTATCCTCACCGTTCGGGAGAGCGTGCCCTCACGCTTCACTATGTCAAGTCCCTCACGTGGACACGCCTCTCCGATGGCCTTCTGTCCATCCCACTTCTGACACCAGTGTAACGTCCCAACTTGGACAGTGGTGGAATAACAACAGACAGCTTCTCTCTTGTAACTGATTGTTTAATTGTTTAACTCGCATACCAACTTTCTCAATTCACCGGAGTTCTTCCTCTCTCCACGGTCTCAACACAACAACAACACGCATGCGCCCACCTCCACCAATCACAGGGGTGCATTCGCACACAACACAGTAACAGGGTTGCTACAATAGATTAGTTTTTCCTGCTACGACTAGTGGATAGATGATTCACTTCGTCAAATGTATTTGTTGTAAGTCGCTTTGGATAAAGGCGTCTGCTCAATGCCAAAAGTATAAATGTAGAATGTAAAGGCAGTAGCGCAAGGAGACTGAACATACACCTGAGGGAGAAATAATCTAGTATCAGTACTGTAATGTCCAAAAAACACTGGACAGGTGCAGGACAACTTCAAACGGCTACATTTTCAAGCAAGCCAATCCCAAAGCCCATCAAAGCTAAATAAGTGCAATATCGGCATTAAACTGTCATCCTAGACATGGGAAAGGTGAAAGTTATGCCTGGTACACACATAAAGATAATCTGGCCAATTTTGGCCCGATTTACCCCCTTCCGACCAAGGACAGCAAACGGACGATTATCAGATGGCTCTAAAGATTATCCTACAAGATTATCCTGTGGTGTGAGGTGTGTTAAGAGTCCATTTCTCCTGACAATCTGCTCAGAAAATGGTCGGGGCCGACGATCGTAAATATTAAACGTGTTTAAAATGTACGATCAAAAGTCCTCTTGTGTGTGGGCAAAACTGACAACTCTCGAGTCCGATTGTGATGTGGAATGGAATGTAGCCAATCAAGAAGCGAGCTGACTTCTTTTCGTTCTTTGGCACTTTATTTGCCCTGTCGCACATGGCTGCCTCGTACAGGTTAGTCAAGGTACTACGTTACATCACGCAAGATTTCTGGCTTGGGGGACGAGACTCTAGACTGTCGTAGGACAGATCTTTATGTATGTGGTGTGCTGTATTGACCGCACACCACACAGGAATATACAGCACACCACACACAATACGATTAAAACTGTTCAATCCATGGTTTTTTATCTTCATGTGTCTCTCAGATAAAAAATCGATTAAGATTTAGAAAATCTTTATGTGTGTACCAGGCATTAAGCAGCTAAGCAAGTATTGAATGTAGTAGTACACTATAAACACCATTGAGCATTGACTAGGAGTTGTACAATAAATACAATTTTAAAATTAGCCAAATTCATAACGTTAACTTACCATCCAACTCGCTATCTTTCTCCACCACTTCCTCTCCTCCTTCCTCTGTTTTCACCATCACATCTTTCTCCACCACTTCATCCCATCCTTCCACCATCACTTCTTCCTCCTCCTCCTCCTCTTTCACTACCACATTGAGTTTCAGTGTTTGACTGCAGTCCTCCAGTTTCACTGCCACCATCTCTGGACCCCGCTGTGTGCTTGTCTGGGCTGGAGAACCACAGCCAGAACCAGGGAACTCTGTGGACTTGTGTTCAGACATGGTAGCTGGGCTGTTAGATGGATCTGTGTAGTGTAAACAAAGGTAGAGGCAAAACAGTGGAGGGTAAATTGAGATGACCAAAACCTCACAGATAGGATATTACTCTGAATTGTTACACTATGAATAATTGGGACAATAACATACAACAAGTGTAATCTAATAACAAGCTGTTAGCACACTTTATTTGAATGTCATACTGCAATATTTAATATATAAATATGGTGTAGATTCGAAACCAATACTGTATGAGATGTCAACAACTTTCAAAGCAAATCCGTTTTTAACCTGAACACATTGTTAATACAACACAATATATTTATAAGCTATTAGAAGAAACCAAATGGTGCTGATGGTTACTTCGCAATCGACCTATAGGTGTAAATTAACCTTTGTAACCTTTGGGCCTAATACACTGGCTAATATATTGAGTCATTCAGAGCAGCCATGATGATGGTTGCAACTGCAAAGCGAGGCCTCACACAGGTTGCACGAAATACAGACAGAACACAGACGAAAACGTGTTAGTTGTGTTGTTCTTTCCTGCGGCACGTTGAAATAAATGAATGAATGAATGGTCTTTATTGTCATTAATATAGTACAGGTACCATACAACGAAATTTGGGAGGGGGGGGCTCCCCTGGTGCTAGGAAAAAAATTATAATACTAAAAACAAGAAGGGAAAAGAGCTGGTTTACATACACAGGGTTCCCACACTTTTTCACCAATGATTTTCCAAAACTTTTCCATAACTTTTCTAGGGATGCACGATATTATCGGCACCGATATTTATCGGCCTGATATTGAGGAATTAATGTTTATCGGTATCGGTATTTATTATAAAATTTTGCCGATATTTAACCGATAATATGAAGCCGGAAATATTTCTGCTTCCGGTTTCCGCGCTCTGCTTCCGGTTTCCGCGCTCAGGCACGCAGTTTGTTTTGACGAGACGCGAGCGAAAACATGCCTTCCCCGGTGTGGACATTCTTCACAATTTCTAAGGCAGATATTGCATTTGCAATTTGCAATACATGTTCAACAAAAGTTCGGAGAGGAGGGCAAAGGTCTACGAGTTACAACACAACGAATCTAATAAGTCACCTGAAGAATCACCATTGCAAGCACGCTGTATGGAAGGAATATCAAGCACTCGTTGTAGCAGAACACGTTAGCCTAGCCGCGAAAAAAAAAGCCATTGTGGATTTCATGAACTTACATGTAATGAATATACATGTAAACATACTGTATACTGTCTAAAGCTATGGTTAACATATACATGTAAACATGCAGTATACTGTCTAAAGCTATGGTTAACATGTACATGACATGTAAACATACAGTATACTGTCTAAAGCTATGGTTAACATGTACATGACATGTAAACATACAGTATACTGTCTAAAGCTATGGTTAACATATACATGTAAACATGCAGTATACTGTCTAAAGCTATGGTTAACATGTACATGTAAACATACAGTATACTGTCTAAAGCTATGGTTAACATATACATGTAAACATACAGTATACTGTCTAAAGCTATGGTTAACATGTACATGTAAACATACAGTATACTGTCTAAAGCTATGGTTAACATGTACATGACATGTAAACATACAGTATACTGTCTAAAGCTATGGTTAACATGTACATGTAAACATACAGTATACTGTCTAAAGCTATGGTTAACATGTACATGACGTAAACATACAGTATACTGTCTAAAGCTATGGTTAACATATACATGTAAACATACAGTATACTGTCTAAAGCTATGGTTAACATGTACATGACATGTAAACATACAGTACTGTCTAAAGCTATGGTTAACATGTACATGTAAACATACAGTATACTGTCTAAAGCTATGGTTAACATATACATGTAAACATACAGTATACTGTCTAAAGCTACGGTTAACATAAGATCTTTATGAACTTTGGCTAAAAAAAGCATTGTGCACTGTCTATAACAGATTCTGTTTGTTAGAGGAAATAATAAATGAACATTTGAAGACTCAGAAGTGTTCTCTTTGTTGTGTTAACAATAGTGATGTAAGTTAGATTTGGTGAGATCACTATGGAATAGATCATCAATCTTTGCTCACTACATAGCCTTTCTTACCTTCAGGTGTGCATGAACTACAGGTTATCAACTGTGAAATTATATCTGAATGGTCTTTATTGTCATTGATATAGTACAGGTACCAAACAATGAAATTTGGGAGGGGGGCTCCCCTGGTGCTAGGAAAGAAAAAATAAAATAATAATAATAATATCGGTATCGGTATCGGTTATCGGCCACGAGAAGCGGGTAAATATCGGTATCGGTATCGGTTGGAAAAAATGCATATCGTGCATCCCTAAACTTTTCCATAATATTTTACCTAATTTCCATGACTTAGTTTATAGAGCGCAATAATGAGCCTCAGCAGTGTAGCAAAAATGTAGCATGGTTAATGTAAGGGAAGTTGTGTCTATCCAACATTACCACCTATCCTGGGGCATTGCGCAATGGCGTTGGAGTCTATGGCACCCATACAGGTGCAGTGCAATAAATTAGAATATCGTGGAAAATGACTTGGATTCTGTGCCTCTCCGCTCTTCCTCCAGCCCCGACCAAATGAACATACTTTTCAGAAGGCCGACATTTCTGTATTACATTTTTTAAAATTGGTTTTATCATTCTAATTTTTCTGAGATACTGACAGACAACTTACAGCTCATTCGTTTTCATGAGCTGTAAGCCATAATCATCACAATTACCGTACAAGAAATAAAGGCTTGCAATATGTCACTTTGTGTGTAATGAATCTATAGCCTAGTATATGAGTTTCACTTTTTGAATTGAATTACTGGAATAAATTTACTTTTCTTTTTTACTTACATGCTTTTCCATGATATTCTAATTTATTGAGCTGTACCTGTATTCTTGTATTCAATTATGCATTGAAGTGAATGTAGCATTTATCAACAAACAACAAATAACCAAATGCTACAGTATTTACATGCTCAAGAAAGCAAAAACATTGAAGAGGTAACAGATGGCATTTCATATATTCAAGACAATCAGATATTCAACAATTACAAATAATTGTTCACTTCAGTAGCTCACATGTCAATCAATCAATATCATATATCAATAAAATAGAATAAATTACAGTCTGGTAGAAGAGCAATCAATGCCTCATACAGCATTAGGCTACACAACAATCTGAGACTAAAACCTGGAACATGGAATCTGGAACCGCACGTATACTAACAAGGGCTAGGCTACTGTAGGCTGTAATGAACAGGAAAAACCACCATGGCCTACCATGACAAATCACTCAACATAACAGTATAAAACATAAGTGGAATGCGACAGATATACTTGCTTTAGTTTTAACAATGTGTATGCACATACAATGACTACCGAGTGTCTCCTGCTTTCGTTGCTGTTTGGTACTAAACTGTGTCTACTCACTCTTCATTTCTTTTAGTTTCTCATCGATTTGCTTTTCAATGTCCAGAAGACTTGCTTTCTTTTCTTTGGCTGAACGGCGCAGGCTGTTAGACTTTGCAATGAAGGTTAGTTTGCTAGTGGTCTCTACTCTCTGCCTTGTTTGCATATTCATCTGCAGCTTTCTCCAGGGCGTTGGCATCAGCCTCAACTCTAGCTCTCTTTTTTTTCAGTTCACCCAGTTCATCCATGAGAGACTTTCTTTTCATGTCAAGAGTCTTTCTATTTCTCTCTCTCTTTTGCTCATCAAGGTAGGTACAATACTTCTGCCTTGCACCTGCAGCTGATATAAGCAGTTCTTTTGTGATCGGAACTTCACACACTCCTCCAACTGCCCTAATGTGGTCGATAATGAGTCTCTGGGCCACCAAGGTCTGTTCCTTCAGATTCTCTACCTCAACTTCTTTATTGACAGAGAAACCCCTCTCCACACTTGCCTGTCCATGGGACATCACAAGAAGCACCTTCACCACATCCCATAGTCTTTTGAATTCAGTGCTAGAACCCATGGTCTCATGAAACAGAGTATCCACTCTATCTGAGGTGAGGGAAAATTCTCTGAAACCTGGAGTGACCAGAGCAAAATCACAGAACGCCCTGTACTCTCTCAAGACATCATCACACACTGACTCATTCACTTGATTTGCAGTGACAAGGGTTTGCAGGACTCTTTTCATTTTGATTACACACTGCTCTTTGTGAGCAACCATTTGTCTGGGATCTAGACACTGCCCCCAGGGGTCTACTGTTCTATTTTCCCAATTTTAATAATTTTAATTTGTAATAAGCTTATGTAATCCCAAATGGAACTATCAAGTGTTGCATATCATTGTATTCAGCGCAAAATGGTCTTTTGTGGTATGTTATCATATATAATTTTAGGAGACTATGTGTATTTCAAAATGACCACAAAAGCAACATACAAAATAAAACAAAAAACAGTTCTAAAACTTTACAATATGGATTGATTACAAACTGTACAGAATGAGATAGAAGACTTTTGGATGTTGAAAATTGTTCTATGAGGCCTTAGGTATAAATACACTAAAATAAAACACTCCACACAAGTATATAACTATAGACAAAACTGTTAGCTCAGTTCACAGACGTTTTTGGACAGAATTCACATTTCAAAGCAGTTTCTTATTCATTTCTTTGTATGTGTCTGAAAGCCCTGTGGAGGACATGGTGCGTTCTGGTCTGCAGGTGCAGCTAGACTGTGGACAGAAACTAAACAATGGTCCTTTTGAAGCCAACTGGCCCAGATGTATTTCCTGCTAAGGGACTAAGCAATAATAAGAATACAAGAACATCAAAACTAATGAACCTCCTCCCTTCTCCAGGCAACATTACTATACTGACCCCCAGCAGTGTTTTTCATCTCTTGTCTTCTCTCCTCACCACGGCATCGCGAACAATACAAACTAATTATTATAGGCTATACGATAGCCAGCAAGTAGGACGAATCTGCAAATCACATGGATAGGCTGTGATATACAAAAAGATCTACCTACTGCCGATCATTATTATGTAGCATTAGCGAACAAGCAAGTTAGGTGGCATCGCACTACATGAAAACATTACCTCCGATTGGCTCGTCGATATAGAGACTTCTGGTTGGTCTAGACGCGGGGGTGGGCTCTACTTTTAGCTACAAGTAGGTTTCACCATACAATTTATTGTTCCTATGCGGAACGAGAGCGAAGTTATTATACAACAGTGTTCGTTCCATGTCGCCGGCGACATGCTCGGTGAACATATTTTAAACACAATGTATATTTCCAAAACTTTTCCAAAACAGTTAAGTTAATTCCATAACTTTTCCAGACTGGAAAATAGTTTTTCAAATTCCATAACTTTTCCAGGAATTTCATGACCGTGGGAACCCTGCATACATAAAGGCTATATACACTATCCACTATACTATACTACTATACTATACAAATAAAACACTGTGCTGTACTCTATGCTATGCTATACCTATTCTAACATTTCCTATCTCTGAACCTTATGTACACGAGGGTTGTCATATTGCACATAGAGTTATTGCACATTCACATAAAGACAACTGTAGTGCCGGAGGAAAAAGGAAAGACGTAGGCAACGTAATGATAACTGTTTAATCAAAACAACAACTTGTACTCTCAGTACAGGACCAGAAAATGGTTACCAAAACTCGTGTATCTAAACAGGAAGGTGCAACGTTAATAATCCTCCCCTCTGCCCCTAGTGCCAGAACTGGTTCCCTCCCACTACACAACCAACAGTAAGAGGAGAACATGAACCCATAATGTAGTCACTACACCAGCCCCCCCAGTGTTCACCTCAATATTGGAAATCCTCACGGCGAGGAGGGCGTATGGCCCGGCCCCTACGATCGTAGGTAAAGTCAGGAGGTGCGGGAGGAGGTGTGACATCGCCCATCACGTCCTCCTGCAGGGAAGGACGGGGGGCAGCGACGACCGGGGGCTCGCGAGCTGCGGGGGGTTGTCGGGGTCGGAGGGGGGAATGGCCAGGGCGCGGCAGGGGAGGTAGGACTGGAGGCCGGCCTCTGCGCGGTGGCAGGGCCAAGTCCAGGGGCAGTTCAAGGTCCAAGTGGGCCGGTTTCAGGCGATCAACGGACACACACTCAGGCCTACCCCCCATGTCAACCATGAAGTTCTTGGCTCCGGCCTCGATGACACGGAAAGGCCCGTCATAAGGAGGACGTAGTGGAGTCCTGTGGCCATCATGACGAATGAAAACGAACCTCGCTGAGTGCAGCTCCGGGGGCACCCTCGAAGTAGGGACACCATGCTGCGTAGTCGGGACCGGGACGAAGGTCCTGGCGCTGTCCAGCAGGGAGGCGCGCTGAGCGGCGGCGGACCAGGGCTCCGTTGACTTGGGAATGAAGTCACCGGGGACCCGCAGCGGCTGTCCAAACACCAGCTCAGCGGACGACGACTGGAGGTCCTCCTTAGGCGCTGTCCTGAGCCCCAGCATGACCCACGGCAGCTTGTCAAGCCAGTCGCTGTCCGTGAGGCTGGCTCGAAGGGCGGCCTTCATGGATCGATGGAAACGCTCACAGAGCCCGTTCGCCTGCGGGTGATAGGCGGTTGTGCGGTGGAGCTTGACCCCCAGATTCTCCGCCACCGCTGCCCACAGCTCTGAAGTAAACTGTGAGCCACGGTCAGAGGAGAGATCAGCAGGGGTGCCGTAGCGGGAGACCCACACCGCGATGAACGCCCGGGCCAGGTCGGGGGCTGTCGTTGAGGAGAGCGGAACTGCCTCCGGCCAGCGAGTCGTCCTGTCCACCATGGTAAAGAGATAGGTGTATCCGTGCGAGGGGGGCAGCGGCCCTACCAGGTCCACGTTTACATGATCGAACCTCCGCTCAGGCACAGAGAACTGCTCCAGGGGGGCCTTGACGTGTCGATGCACCTTGGCGCGCTGGCAGGCGATGCACGTGTCAACCCAGGCCCTCACATCCCTCTTGAGCCCATGCCAGACGAATTTCTCTGACACCAGCCGTGAGGACGGTTTCCTACCAGGGTGAGACAAGCCGTGTATCGCCTCGAAGGCGGGGCGCCTCCAGTTGGCGGGGACCACCGGTCGTGGCTGACCCATGGAGACGTCGCACAGGAGCGTGGCCCCTGCGTCACCGAAAACCACCTCTTCTAGGCGCAGTCCCGTGTCCGACAACTTGAGAGCCTGGACGGCGGGGTCGGCGGCCTGGTCTGCAGCCATGCGCGCGTAGTCCAAACCCAGTTGGACCGCACCAACCACCGCCCTGGAGAGACAATCCGCGACCTGGTTGGACTTCCCAGCAACGTGCTGGATGTCTGTGGTGAACTCGGATATGTAGGCGAGCTGGCGCTGTTGGCGGTCGGACCACGGCTCCGCCACCTTGGACATGGCGTGCGTGAGTGGCTTGTGGTCCACGTAGGCCGTAAACTCGCGGCCCTCCAGTAAAAAACGGAAGTGTCTGACAGCAAGCCACAGCCCGAGGAGCTCCCTGTCGAATGTGCTGTACCTTTGCTCTCTGGGAGACAGCTGGCGGCTGAAGAATGCAAGAGGCTGCCAGGCGTCCCCAACCCACTGTTCGTACACCGCTCCCACAGCAAAGTCAGAGGCGTCCGTGGTGAGAGCAGTGGGTGCCGAGGGCGAGGGGTGGGCCAACATGGCAGCGCGGGCCAGGGCCGCCTTGGTGTCCTGAAAGGCTTTGACACGCTCCGCCGTCCAGTCCACCGGCTGCTTCAGAGTCTTGCCCTTCTGGGCATCGTACAGAGGCCGCAGGATGTGAGCGATGTGGTGGAGGAAGCGATAGTAGAAGGTTACCATCCCGATGAACCCCTTGAGCTCGCTGATTGTGCTGGGGCGCGGGAAAGCAGCGACAGCTTCTACCTTCGAGGGGAGGGGGGTCACCCCCTCTGCGGAGACCCGGTGCCCGAGAAAGTCGATGGCGTTCCGTCCGAACTCACACTTCGCCGGATTGACAATCAGCCCATGTTGGCTGAGCCGTGTGAAAAGGGCCCGGAGGTGGGACAGGTGCTCCTCCTCCGTGGTGCTTGCGACGAGGATGTCATCCAAGTAGACGAAGAGGAATGGTAGGTCCCGGAGCACCGAGTGCATGAGGCGTTGGAAGGTCTGCGCCGCGTTCTTCAGGCCGAACGGCATCCGCAGAAACTCGAAGAGCCCAAATGGCGTGATTACGGCCGTCTTAGGGACGTCCTCGGGGTGCACCGGCACCTGATGGTACCCCCGTACCAGGTCCACTTTGGAGAAGAAGCGTTTGCCTGCCAGGTTCGCTGAAAAGTCCTGGACATGTGGGACCGGGTAGCGGTCAGGCTTGGACGCGTCGTTGAGGCGGCGGTAGTCCCCACATGGGCGCCACCCGCCGTCTGACTTAGGGACGATGTGCAGGGGAGACGCCCAGGGGCTGCTCGAGCGCCGAACGATGCCCACCTGCTCCATATGCGCAAACTCCGCCCTGGCGATGGCCAGCTTCTCCGGGTTGAGGCGCCTGGCCCTGGCGTGGAGGGGAGGCCCCTCGGTCTCGATGTGGTGCTCCACTCCGTGTTTCACCGTGGGCGCGGAGAAGGTGGGCTTGGTAAGGTCGGGGAATTCGGCGAGCAGCCGAAGGTACTGGTCACTTTCGGCGAGCGTATTGGACCACCCGCTGTAGACCGCCTCCCCCTGCGTACAGGCGAATGAAGCGAAAGTCTGTGAGTTGACCAGGCGCCTGTTCCCCACGTCCACCAACAGGTTGTGGGCGCACAGAAAATCCGCACCAAGGAGGGGAAATGTGACAGCCGCTATGACAAAATCCCACGAAAAACATTGCCCTCCGAAGCACACGTCCACCGCCCTAGTGCCGTAAGAGCAGATAGGTGTGCCGTCCGCGCCTGCCAACTGCGGACCACGCTCCTCCTTCGCCATATCCGATCTCTCTGCCGGAATGATGCTCCACTGGGCACCTGTGTCACAAAGGAAACTGCGACCAGAGGCGGTGTCTTGTATGAAGAGCAGCCTGTTGGTGACGCCAGCGCTCAGGGCCACTACTGAGCGCCGGCCCCGCCGTTTCCCGTCGGTCCGAAGGTGCAGGGTGAGCGGCACCGTTTGGCCTTGGCGCCAAAAGTGGCGTGGTAGAAACAATGGCCCGCAGCGTTACCCTGCTGGCCAGAAGGTCTGGCGTCATCCTTCGCTCTCCTGCGACGGTCGGGTGGCGGGGCGGCCGCGGGAGCGAGCAGGTCGGGGGACCGTTGAGGCATGGCCAAGACGAACCGGTCCGCCTCCCTGGCCAGGGCGCGGGGCTCCATGATGGCGGTGTTGGCCAGCGCCATCCTAACTTGAGCTGGCAATGTGCGCATGAACAGCTCTGTGAAGAGGATCATGGGGTCTTCTGTACCGAGCAGGTTTAGCATCCTCTCCATGCTCGCAGAAGGCCTCTCGTCACCCAAGTCCGACATGGCAAATAGGCGACGCACCCTCTCCGCAGTGGACAGTTCAAATGTCTCTAGAAGCAGGGCCTTGAGGCGCTCATATTTGTTCGTCGTCGGGGGAGCAGACAAAAAACCTACCACTCGAGCCGCGGTGGAGCTGCCCAACATTGCCACAGCATGGTTGTACCGGTCGTCGTCGTCATCGATGTCACTTTTATTGAAATGTGCCTCTACAATAGCAAACCATGCAGCAGGCGTTGAGTCCCAGAATTCTGGTAGCTTGAGAGTGGGAGTGTGCGCACCACGCGTTACCCTGACAGGGGATGGTGATGGCTGCCGCTGGTTTGAACGTCTTCCTCGCCCGGACATTTTGCAGGATTGTAATGTTCGTCGCTGGTTTTCGTACACAATTACGTTAACAAAAATCCACGTCGGGTCACCAGTGTAGTGCCGGAGGAAAAAGGAAAGACGTAGGCAACGTAATGATAACTGTTTAATCAAAACAACAACTTGTACTCTCAGTACAGGACCAGAAAATGGTTACCAAAACTCGTGTATCTAAACAGGAAGGTGCAACGTTAATAATCCTCCCCTCTGCCCCTAGTGCCAGAACTGGTTCCCTCCCACTACACAACCAACAGTAAGAGGAGAACATGAACCCATAATGTAGCCACTACACAACATACTCAGCAGAGATGTTTTATCCGTGGTGTATTCTTAATTCTGGTCAAACTGATCAAACAAATGCATTATCTCTTCTGATGACCATGTTGACTTTATTTCAACTTCCCGCTAGAAAGAACAACAGCAAACACGGAGGACATCTTGAAGCAGCTTTTATTCTAAGAGCGGCGGTGTTTGGCTGTTTTCGTCTGTGGTTTTATTGAACCCGAGTCATAATTACAACTCTATTACGAGGCGAAGGAAACAATGCCATGCAGGACATGGTTACGAAAACATTTTTACTTACATTTTGACTCCAGAAATAAATGATAGATAGTCCTCCAAGCTAGTTACCTCGACGTACGTTTATAATGGAAACTATGGAAACCTCCATACTGATGAAACGCCCGGTGATGATGTCATCAAAGGACGACAGTGTTTGTGTTTTTGTCAGAGCAGCATTTTCATTCTCAAAGATTGATTACATTCTCCTTATGCCAGACAACGTATGCAGTTCGATACTCCCGGAGTGTGATTTAATAAAGCGTCTCATTGCAGGTAAGGACAACTAAGATATTAACCAGATGAATAACTTTAACTGGCCAAAGGCATAAATGCATTCGTGTTTTGTAGTGTTGCTTCTTTCTCTTTGGTTATGAATCAACGAACAGATATTGAGTTTTAAGACAATTTAATCAGTTACAGGCAGATATATACATTACGTCTGTTCCCCGTGGACCCTGGGCTGGAAGAGAACGCTCTCTCTCTCTCTCTCCCCGTTCCGTTCCAGAGGGGAGGGGCCAGCGTGTCTGTGTGTCTTTGCCCAACCCCCAGAGGTTCCTGTTGGTCATCTGGTTGCCATAGAACCCTCATTGTTAGAGGACACCATGTCCTTGCATGCCCTGGTATGTGTGTGTGTTTAAAATATACTACATATTCATACATAGATCATACATACTACAGAAATATACGACACATCCCCCCTCGGACCACCCAGAGGGTGTTCCGAAACTAAACTACCATAAAACAAAAACAAAAACACAAAACCCCACAAAACATCCAAAAAAAAATAAATAAATTTTTTAAATAAAATTAAAAATTAAAAAATAAACAACAACAGACAGAAAAACTACACCAACACACAACACAAGAAGCACAATAACACAGACCAACCCAGGACCAGTATTAGGAACCAAAGATATCATAAACAAAAAATAGAAAACAACCAATAATAAAAAGAATTTTGAAAATAACAATCACAATTAAACTAAACACAGTTCATCATGCACAAATCAATACAGAAACTTCCAACGACCGATGTTTTCTTTGTCCTTGAAGCGTCAGGGTCAGAGGTTACTAGCACTTGTACCCAGTTGGAGAACAGCCTTTACCGCTGTCTCAGATTGATAACACTTTCATAGTCAGCAGCTTCCATTTTCGTTGCGCTAGGAACAGAACCTCTTTCCTATCTTTGCATAACCACTACATCACTTCTCAACTGACATCAATCACATACGATATAGAAATAAACAAACAATACACAAATAATGACATTCAGTTATCATAACACATAATTCTCCAACAGTAAGCATAGGACAAAGGGAATGCATTAATGCATAGATCTTCACCTCAGGTGAGGACTAGTCTTCTGAAAAGTTCATTAACGTGGACTGAGTGACTGATTTTCCAAAAACAGTCAATGAGGCCCTGCCTCCTAAGAAAGTCAAAAATCATGTCTGCTATAATAGGTGCTCCTATCTTAGCAAAATAAGTTTCCCATGCCCCTAAGACCGTTTCCAGCCATGCTATCATCTGCTGTCCATTCCCGTCGTTCCCTTTGATCTGCTGCTTCACTACCCTATTCATAGTCTTTAATCTTTTCCTAACTGGTCGTCGTCCGTCAGTGTCATTGAGGTTCAGGCAGCCGCCTGGTCCCCTCCCACGCTGATCAAGGTCTGGGGAGTCGCCCTCAGCATCATCTGAAGCATGGTGCAGGCACTCGCCAGCATCCCCAGTAGCACAGGTGTCCAGGCTTTGGACACTCCCAGGCTGGACCTCCAGACTGTCAGCACTCTCTGCTTCGTTGGTTTCTGGTTCATTGGCATCTGGACAGCTTTCCACTGTCCCCTCGGTTTCAGGCACTGCCGGTAATGTCACTGGCTGTAACACTGGCATTGCCACTGGCTCTGGCAACACCACAGCATCTCCTCGTAGCTCCTCCTTCTCAGGTTCTCTGGGGACCTCGGCACCTGTTGGCACAACATCCTGCCTACTCTGTACATCCACCCCCCTGTCCACCACCCGTGGCCCTATTGGGGTAGGGATATGCCCAGACACCACTGGTGTACCCACTCTGATGTTGTTTCTCCAACAGACCCCACATTGACCTAAAGCATGGTCAATCTGTTCCATCAAATATGGACTCCAAAACCCATATTTCTTGGTGATCTTGCGTCTTACCTCCCCCCTAGCCACATGTGCTAATCCATGAGCTTCCTGTATTAACATGCCTAATAAATCTGAGGGTGCTACAACCAACCCCTCATGATTCCTCCATAGACCTGTGTCATCCTGACTTGCCCCCCTTGCTAGCCAAACGTTCTTGTCTAACGTAGTTACTCTACTCTGTAACATCAATAAATCCTCAAGTGTGACCATGCCCTGTAATTGCTTTTCATGTGTGACCAGAAGACCTTTACCTGCCTTGTCTGCTCCTGTAATGGCTTTGGCTGCATCTTCTGCAGCCCTGTTACCTTGTGTGACATGTGATGAGTCAGACCTGTGTGTGGCACACTTCACTATGGCTAATTCCTTTGGCTTCATCATGGCTTGTAACAGCTTCATGATCTGTGCGTGATGCTGTATAGGCGTACCATCAGTTCTCTTAAAACCCCGCCCCCTCCATACAGCTCCATTAAAATGACAAACATTATGTGCATAGGCAGAGTCGGTGTACACTGTCACTCTCCGTCCGGTTCCCAAGTTGCATGCTTCTGTGAGGGCAATCAATTCAGCCAACTGAGCCGAGCAAGGCTGAGGAACTGCCTCAGCCTGTTCTACAATAAACTTTGAATTCTGTGCTTTAACTAAGGAATACCCAGCGCACAAAGTTTCTCCTACCCCGTAACAAGACCCATCAACCCAATATTCTATATCAGCTCCCTTTAAAGGCAAAGCTTGTAGGTCTGTTCTATGCTTAATCACTCTGGCTGTCGATGGAACCTGAGCACCGGATGGCATCGTCACCTGACAGCCGTCAGGTGTGCATTTTACTGTACAGTTCAATTGGCATAGAGCATCTCTCCCTAGCAGCCCTGTTGGCGTGTGTTCTGACACAAGTGTTGACAGAGTTGCTCTCTGTCCCTTGTACTCTAAGTCTACAAGCTCAGTTGTAGGAATCAGCTGTTTAATTCCCTCAAATCCGATTGTCTTCACATATTCTCTAGACATAGGGAGGTGCGTGGCGCCTTCAGGCTTCTTTGTCACCACCAGCTGGCACCTCCCACTCGGATCTTCCGGGCACCCCTATAGGCCAGCTGCTGGGCCTCCGTAAGGGTTCATCACTCCTGGAGCAGGTGTAGTAGGGGGCCAATATCCTCCTCCTTGGCTCCCCCCTGCGCCCCCCTGGGGCCTGTTGCAGCAGGCACAGGCTAGATGTCCATTCTGGTCGCATTGGCATGGTTCTAGCATCTCCTTCCCTGCTGCTGTCCATCCCCCTGGTGGTGGTCCTTGGCCAGGCTGTGTGTACATCTGGTATGGAACCGCTTGCACCCCTGGTGGCCCTTGTGGGTATGGATACCCCCCTTGTGGCCCCTGTGGGTAGGACTGGTAAGTAGCAGGATACCCCCCTTGTGGCCCCTGTGAGTAGGACTGGTAAGTAGCAGTCTGCACTCCAGGTGGCTGTTGCTGTGGGGCTAAAGCCTGCACTCCCTCTATGTTCCTCTCGCTTTCAGTCAATTGCAAATGAGTCAATATTCTGAGGGATTCTTCGTCTCGTGCCTTCTGTATCTGAATGTTCTTTCGATATAACTCAACTTGATGAGCTACGTGGTCTATATAAACAGCTTTGTTCATGTGTCGTAGCCCCACCACTTCTGCTAGCTTATCCTTAACTGGGGTAGGAAGCCCTTCTTGTATTTTTTCCCTGATTATGGATTTTTCTAAGGGGTTATCTTCAGCGTCTTTCCCTGTCACACTTCTCCATTGAGAGTGCACACGGGCAACATAACCCCTGGGATTCTCATCCCCCCCCAGTGGCTTCACAATGATATTGTCTGGGTGAATGTGAGTAGGGTAGGTCTCTCTGATTGCTTTCCACAGCCTGCCTCTGTTTGCTGCGAAGAGCTCTGGATCATAAACTGATGTATTGATATATCTATGAAGTCCTGCCTTCATCAATATTTCCTGCATTGTATCCAATCCTGCAATAAAAGCTAAGAGTCTTTTCAGGTCTCCCATCGCGGCCTGCGTTCCTGTCAGTATCACGTCGACCTCTCGCGTCCACGAATGTCCTCCCTCTTGAAGAACTGGGAGTTTCTCGATCACTTCAGACAGATCTGTATGATGCCACGGATGATATTCCATCTTGTTACCCCGAATCAGCACTGGACAGTTCTTTAATGTATTTGATGACATTCGGTGACAATCTCCCTCTTTCTCCGGGCGTCTTCTCCCACCTTTCCTTTCGGCTGTGGCTATCATCTTCCTGACCTGCGCGTTGTAGCCTCCATCTGCATTGTCGTCATCACTTGAGTCTTCACTGCCATCTTCGCTGTCATCTTCCTCGTCACTCCTGTCGTCCCCTTTTCCCCTTGGCTCCTTCTTCTTCTTCTGGGAATGGTCCTTCATTGCCTTAGCATATGGAGGGGGACTGGAGACTGGACACATGTTTGTGAATGGAATGTTCAATTTCTGTTCCAGTGTTCTGGCCAATTCTTTTTTCTTTTCCGGTTCCATCTGAGCTATTTTCTGTCCCTCTACCTTAAATAGATCTAAAATAGCTAACTCTAACTTGCGTTTCTCTGATCTAATCTTTCCTCTTTGATGTGCTTTGTGCCCATTGATAAGTATTTCCAATGTTGCAATTAATTGTAAATTAATGCTGCCCTCTTTCGGCCACGGCTGTTCAATGTATGCCCAACGGCTATTCCATTTCGTTGACATTTTGCTAATTTCCCTAACAAGAGGATTCATTTTTTCCACTATAGCCATAGGGGATAACGTAGCCAACATTCCACGATGTTCACTAATATCTTTTAACAGCTTCGTGGAATTCGACCCCATTCTACTTGCTCAATATGCTGACAATATTCTATATTAGATAAGGTGTACGCTTCTTACAACCCACCTTCCTATTGTCTTGTTTGCTAAACAAATGCTAGTCCAATATAACTGTATTAACCGTCCACACAAAACCACTACAACCCAGAACAACAGATTTGCCTCTTGTGTATGTCAGTGCAGTATTAACTTAAATCTAATCACTTTGTAAGTACTTTATACTTAAATGTGTTTCCTAATTGTTTATGAATATGTGTCACTTGATTACTCATTCAATACTAATTACAGTTCTGGTCAACACAATTATTAAATCACAAAGGCTGGTCACACCTAAGTATTCACTGATCCACAAAAACCCTTTTACTGCTCAACTATCAAATATGTACTATTCTGCTATTCCTTAATCAAACACTGTGGAAATGACCTAACTAAAATAAAATATGTAAATTACAAATATTAATTATAACCTGTAAAGAAATCGACTTGTTATTTGAAAGGAATGAATGATTAGTTATTAATTACAACCTGTAAAGAAATCGACTCGTTAAGTGAAAGGAATGAATGATTAGTTAGAATTATTCATTGACACTTCATTGATGCAAACCTGTGAAGTCATTCAGCTATTTATCAAAATATCAAAAAAGGAATGATTATCATTAGATTATCACAAAACAATTGATCAAAGTTTTGTGAAACAGATAATGAATGATCTGAATAATTAATTCAACCAATTAGTAATTAATTAAATTAATTAAAGTAATTTAATATAGAACAATCATTTAAAAACATCAATCTATGAGTGATCTCTACAGATCTCTCGTCAACATTCTATGCAAGCAGGCAGGGCCGTTTTATTGGGGTCTGTGACCCTGCTGTGATTCTGCTCAGGGAAAGCAGCCTTGTCTAGGCTCACGCACAAATTGCCTCATATGCTTTGAATCTAACCTAAAGTCACAATCTATCTTTACTTTTAACAAACTATGACAAATATCTTTAAACTACTTTAAATCCCCCGATGATCAATTCACTATCTTTCTATCTTTGAATCACTACAATCTATGTAATGCAACAATCACACGCAACGTGTCTGTATGTTTGAACAACAGGAGAAGAAGGAGGAGAGGGAGGGGCTAGTCTTTGTCCTTCTCTGTGGGGAAACCCGCCGTGGACTCCCAGATCAATCTTTACAACATAACATTGCTTTTCCACAATAATGCCATCTTCCACGACACAACAACTTCACGATTATCTTTCAATCCAGTTAGACTATTATTTATCTCATTCAAATATTCTACAATGCAGTCTCTTCACAGAGATATCTAGGCTTCTTTGTGTCCGCGTGTCTGCGCGCGTGCCCGAGCGTGCGTGCTATCGCTCATTTTACACAGGACAACACAAATGGCGTCTACACTCCGCCGACAGTACACTGCAAATGGCCGCCCACACAATGGCGTCCCTTCAAACAGACAAAGCCTCACATGTTCTCCACTGCTACAACACAAAACAGACTACTCAGTCCACCCACACTCCAACACATAAACACAACCTCACCGAATCTTACACAGACACAATTCTACACACACACTCACGATATTCCGTAATACCGCTATTAGTTACACAACTAATATCTTAACATAAAAAAGCGAATTACCAAATTCAGCCCTATATCACCAATATACCAATCTAATCGTATATTTACAAAAACGGACTTCAAAATCCGGCTCTCACCAACCCCAGCTTAAAGACTATGAAAGATGTGTTTCCTTTTCCAACAAGTTAACCTTAAAGTTGAAGGTTGTTTTAGTCTCAAAGAAAATGTTTGAAAACCCAGCTGTTGCACACGCGCCCCTAGCGGTTTAAACAGCTTACCGTCTTCAGAGCTGTGGCTTCAGCTTAAGTTTTCAAACGTAGATTTCCTTTTTTGGACTCCGTGCTAGGCTCGCCATGTGTTGCTTCTTTCTCTTTGGTTATGAATCAACGAACAGATATTGAGTTTTAAGACAATTTAATCAGTTACAGGCAGATATATACATTACGTCTGTTCCCCGTGGACCCTGGGCTGGAAGAGAACGCTCTCTCTCTCTCTCTCCCCGTTCCGTTCCAGAGGGGAGGGGCCAGCGTGTCTGTGTGTCTTTGCCCAACCCCCAGAGGTTCCTGTTGGTCATCTGGTTGCCATAGAACCCTCATTGTTAGAGGACACCATGTCCTTGCATGCCCTGGTATGTGTGTGTGTTTAAAATATACTACATATTCATACATAGATCATACATACTACAGAAATATACGACAGTAGCCCAGTCTAGTACCGTACAGTATGGTGCATGTTAGCCCCGATGTATATAGGAACTAGAGGACTTAAAGGCCACATGCACTAAAATACACGTTTTACTGTATTTCATGTGTTATTTATTCAGCCCTATTTCCGAAGAATATGAAATGTAAATGCAATTTGTGCTGTAAAGCAGCTAATATATCTTGTGTCCTTCGTGAAGATGCAAATCTGCACAAGACTTGGATGGAGTTTGTTTTTAACAACCAAGTGCCATCCCAAGACAGTCCCGATCTTCCATTGTGCAGCTGACTGTATTACGAATGAGGCACAATTCTGTATTTTCAGGATGGCTGGACTTGAGACCCGTAGCGACTACTATTCAAGACCCAGCTGAAGTTACAACCGCTAATAAACCAACATTAAGAAACTACCATAGGCTACATGAATTGAAAACATATAAACAGTATATTAAACCAGAACCGCCCAGAAAGGGGGAACCGATTACTGGGTTCAATTAGCGGGTAACACTGCCACAGGTAACAATGCCACCACCTTTTTTTAACCGATATGGTCCGGCGATAGGTCAGAACACACCACCACACAACACAGTGTTATAAAATAGCAATAAACTTTATTATCCAGGATGAGATGAAATGTCATAAGACAGCGCGAGGTAGGGACAGGAGCTCCCCAGGCCCACTGTAACTGGCCCCCCCCCCATCAATAAGCCTAGGGACTAAGCACCGGTAAACCATTCACTGCACAGCAATTTCAGAACATTTAGGAAAACACACTCATAACCAAAAACCAAAGGTTAACCTCACTGCACAATGGGGTGGTCTGCCCAGGGAACACGGCTCACACAGCCCACACAAATAATCTAAATCTTCTGATGGTAAGGCTGTACACTGAGGTGGTTTCACCTGTCTCCTACCTCACGCTGACGTTTTTAAAACAAACCCTCAAATCCCCAACCCCATACACAAAGACAACACAAATGGAAACGCCACACAACATATAACATGAACGATTTTTCATTCAAAAGGCCCTTAACTGGTCCTGGTGACAACCCCCTCCCCCAGGGTCTGAGCTTCGTAGTGCCGTGTCGACCCAGCTTGTCCTGGTGACAACCCCCTCCCCCAGGGTCTGAGCTTCGTAGTGCCGTGTCGACCCAGCTTGTAGTAAAGGAGCCTCTGGAGGACAACACGGTGCCTAAACGTGGAATGCTCCCCAGCTGGTAGGAGCGCCCCCTGACTGGAACCAGAGAGCGGCCCGATTGCACAGCTAGTAACCCTGTCCCTAGCTCTTTTCTTGTCCTAGCGGCCTACAAATATCTCCCCCTCACTCACTGTCTTCGCCGCTGGCAGCCCTAAACAACTGTGAACGGCACCCACCTCCTACATGTGCAGAATTGCGGTAAGGTAAGGTTGGTAAACTCCACTGGACAGTACGCATCCTCAGCGGTAGACAATACCGCTTAGCCGCTCCCCTCGAGACCCGCTCACCCTGTGGTGTCACTACATACTGTAGTTCCCTGGGCAGACTCACCCTGTGGTGTCAATACAAAATAAAACTTTTCATGACCACTAGTGTCCAGGGGTGGGACTAAGCCACACATGTGCTAGTCTTAAGAAGGTCTCAAGTCTTAACCTTCATGTCTTAAGCAAGTCTAAAGTCTTAAGGAAGTCCCAAGTTACTGTGGTGAGAATCAAGCAAGTAAGTCAAGTCCCTGCTATAAGTCAAGCAAGCAAGACAAGACAAGTCATTCCTCAGGTCAAGCAAGTCACAAGAAAAGTAATATGAAATTCTGATGATCGACCCCAGTTTACACATTTAAATCAGTTAAGAGACACTGACACACAATCTGTTTTATTTTCAACATTAACAAAACCTTATGCAGCCTGCTTACACCTTATAAATCTTACTGATATTTGAAATTGTGTGGCAACCAATAACAAGCCTTCTAAATGAACAACAAGAATAGTGTATAAAATAAAAACAAGTACATACAAATAAATAAAAAGTAAATAAATATATATAGCCTAACATGTAAACATGATGTAAAATTACTAAACATTAGGCTACATCAAACTATTCAAGTAAAATGGTTTTAGTATGCCACTAAATACTGACATTACTAAATATTACATCAAACCATGAAAACGTATTCAAACTATTAAAGTATAGGCTAATGATTTTTGTATGCCACTAAATGGCATTCAGCAAGCATGAACCGACTTCTATGGGACATGCTATTCATCTTATTTTGCCCTGTCCATATCCACACTAGCTAGCGGCAAGCTGGTAGCGATCTTGCTGCCTAGAAACATAAGGTGAATAGTCACTTGCATTGCGTTGCATTTGCACCAAAAAAATATTTGATACGTTGTCGCTCAATTGTGATTATCACCCCGCCATGGCTGAACACACATTCAACACGTGCACTTGATGCAGGGACTGCCATAACTCTTACCGCCATCTTGAACAAAGAGGTGTGTCTGTTCATGGCCCCAAACTGAAGGCAGCTCTGTCCATCACAAATGACCAAATAGTGTTTCAGCTGAATTTGTGGACTGGAACTTCTTGAATCTCTCCTGTTTTTTTGCGGTATGCTGAGAACAGCCCAGACTGACTCTCTGGCTCTGCCATTGTCATTTGGTCCTGCTCATCAGTGGTTGGGGTGGTCTTGCACATCTCTTTGAGAATCAAGTCTGATAAACACAAGCGAAAACAGTAGTCAGAAAATGCACTTAGGTGTTGAATACTGCATCCCAACAGTCATAACACATAACAGGGTTATTATAAGAAGCTATGTCATGACAATCTATATCAACATACTGAAACTTTCTTTTATAGCCTATTTCTACTATGGTCTGACATTAAATTGGATTACTACCAAGAACATAACATACTTTTTTATCATCACAGACACAGCCTCCTTGACGTTTTTCAGTGGCCAAAACATTGTGGGTCAGCCACATGGCGCCAAACTTTTAGGTATAGAGGGTCAGAGAAGGGTACGGTTGCTCCGTCTTTCTGTTCATTTGCCATCCCCACATTGACAAAGATCCCTCTGAATCTTGGAGTGATCCTTGGAGGCTACCGATCAAGCCACCCAAGTAGCGCACTTTCTCTTTTAGATTTTCCAGGTGGGAATTAAGAGAAAGGATACAGGGACAGGGTGATACAGGGTACTGTTGTGGATTTAATTGATTCTTAGTAGATTGAGTAGTAATAATAAAAGCACAAAAAGATTCAATCAAATGGCTTAATGAGGCCCTTTATTAATAAAGTTACATGAGCTCAGAGAGAAAATAGGAGAGTCCAAAAAGCCCCCTATTATGAGGAAGGACCCTTATAGAAGGTTGACTCCCTTATGAGGTCACTACTCTTAGTAACCAATCATATAAATCTGCGCAGTTATTGGCACTGTCCACCGGAAGGAAAGGATGGGCTTCCTTAAGTGCTCGATTCCCCAGAATGTAGAGACGTTAGATGGACACCAGTGGCGGCTGGTGCTAAATTTTTTGGGTGGGGCACAGGTTATGGGGGCATGCTCCACGGGGAAGAATATCAACTTTACAATCTGGATTTACAGTCGATTTTAGCATGAGAATAGCTCTACCCCCCTGTACAGACCTCGCCATCCCCTCTACCCCCCTGTACAGACCTCTTCATCCCCTCTACCCCCCTGTACAGACCTCTTCATCCCCTCTACCCACCTCTACAGACCTCTTCATCCCCTCTACCCCCCTGTACAGACCTCTTCATCCCCTCTACCCACCTCTACAGACCTCTTCATCCCCTCTACCCACCTCTACAGACCTCTCCATCCCCTCTACCCCCTATACATACCTCTTCATCCCCTCTACCCCCCTGTACAGACCTCTCCATCCCCTTTACCCTCCTCTACAGACCTCTTCATCCCCTCTACCCCCCTGTACAGACCTCTTCATCCCCTCTACCCCCCTGTACAGACCTCTTCATCCCCTCTACCCCCCTGTACAGACCCCGTCATCCCCTCTACCCACCTCTACAGACCCCGTCATCCCCTCTACCCCCCTGTACAGACCTCTTCATCCCCTGTACAGACCTCTTCATCGGCTCTACCCCCCTGTACAGACCTCTTCATCCCCTCTACCCCCCTGTACAGACCTCTTCATCACCTCTACCCCCCCAGTTTTCTCTACAATTTCTATAATTTTCTCTACAGTTTCTACACGTCAACGTGTACCGAAACACTTGTTTCCAACGTGGTCCTACGTTTCTCCTACACCAAGACACATACAAAGAGCATAGAAACATACAAAGAGCATAGAAACATACAAAGAGCATAGAAGATACAATCAGAATACAGTCTGCCATTCCTTCTCCCAGCATCGATTTGGTTTTCCTATCATGACTGAAGGACAGACGATTCACTTACTTACACTACTGTAAGTCGCTTTGGATAAAGGCGTCTGCTAAAATGCCAAACATGTAAACAAATATATCATGTAAATGTCGGCTAAGGTGATCAGCTGAGCTTGACTTGGGACTTGACTAACAACAAGTGACACATTTCCCATCTCACACGCTGTTGTTGCACAATGTTATTCTGTGTGTGTGTGTGTGTGTGTGAGTGTGTGTGTGTGTGTGTGTGTGTGTGTGTGTGTGTGTGTGTGTGTGTGTGTGTGTGTGTGTGTGTGTGTGCGTGTGTGCGTGTGTGCGTGTGTGCGTGTGTGTGTGTGTGCGTGTGCGTGTGCTGGGTGAATACATAAACAAACAAGCGAAAAGACGACATTAGAAAACGTACCATGCTGACGATATTACTAAATGTTTGAAGTAGCTTTTATCTTAGCTGACTCTCTTACCTTCAGGTCGAGTTTGTGTATTCTGGCTTCGCAAAAGACCAACAGTACAGCAGCCTAACAGCCGGTGCGGAGATTGCGACCACAAACGAGATAAGTTTGACTTCGGTAATAGGTCCAGTTGCAATATCCTCAAGTTGGGAACAAAAGATGCCTCCTTCTAATCCATTTGTTCAATTTGTTTACAGAAATAAATCCTCCTTACATTGTAAAAAACGTAATTTGTTAGGAGAGCAGTCGTGCGTGCGTTCAATCCATGCTGGCCCGG
Organism: Nansenia antarctica; assembly: GCF_963989245.1. Lineage (NCBI taxonomy): Eukaryota > Metazoa > Chordata > Actinopteri > Argentiniformes > Microstomatidae > Nansenia > Nansenia antarctica. The sequence continues at coordinate 13,533,880 of NC_137679.1, read as the reverse complement.
AAGTCGGAAGTCCTCAGCATATGCATTTTCTGCTATACAACCGGATATTCAGGACGCAACTTTTTGCGCCCCGGCCGAGAAATAGGAGACAGCCAATTGGAGCGCTGCTACAGCTCACGTGTAAGCGAAAAGTATTTGGCCTGCGATAGACTTGCATTCGACCGGCGTCCCGACTCCTCTCCCTATGTATTTTAACAGTGAATTTTACACACACACAGATAAAATGTTTATTGTATTGGAGGATTTTTAATGAATGCTGATAGGCGCCGACAGAATATCAGCCGCATTTTGTGAATAAACAATGTTTATTTAAAAAAAAAACTTTTACAAATCGCAACTAGGAAGTGAAGGTGGGGGCGGCGCCCCAGCGCCCTCTATCGGCCAGCCGCCACTGCTATCATGATAGTCGCAACTGTAACGCGAGGCCTCACACGGGTTGAACAAAGGACAGACGAAAACGTATTTGCTGTGTCGTTCTTCCCTGCGGAAAGCAGAACTCCAAAAATAAATGCACGTCGAGGTAACTATCATGTAGGAATTATCATTTATTTATGGAGTGATCAGACGTCCGACAGTCCCGGTTTGAGCAGCGCCGGTATCTCGACATTGCTGCATAATATGCCAAAATGTGAGTAAAACATGTTCGTAGCCAAGTCTGCATTGCATTGTTTCATTCGCCTCGTGATGGTCATTTTCATTGAAACTCGAGGCGTCACACGGGTGTCGCACTAAACGACAGACGAAAACAGAAAAAGCTGCTTCAAGATATCCTACTTGTTTGTTGTTCTTTCTAGCGGAAAGTTGAAATGAAGTCAAAATGATCACCAGAGATGTTGCATCTGTTTCAAGAACAGCTTTACCAGAATACACCACGGATAAAACATCTCTGCGGAGTATTTTGACTTTATTTCAACGTGCCGCAGGAAAGAACAACACAACTAACACGTTTTCCTCTGTGGTCTGTCTGTATTTTTGTGCAACTTGTGTGAGGCCTCGCTTTGCAGTTGCAACCATCATAATGGCTGCTCTGAAAGATCGATATGATATGGGATAGACTAAATATCTGAGTAAATAACACTAATATTATTAGCCAGTTTATTAGGCCCAATTTACCACGGGTAGTTTACACCTATAGGTCGATAGCAAAGTAGCATCAACACCATTTGGTTTTATTTTAGCTTTTTTCTAATAGCTTGTACATATGTTGTGATGTTAACAATGTGTTCAGTTTAAAATGTGATTTGCTTTGAAAGTTGTTGACATTTCAAACAGTAAACATAGCAGTGGCGAGCGGTGACCTTTTGCACTGGTCATGCTACCTCAATTTTGAATATTCGTCGGCATGACCTAAGGTCATGTTCTCACATAAAAGTCTGAATCATGACCCGGAGCAAGTGGATGAGATTGCAACATTGTTGCATAAATTATTTCTCTGATTTGCGTTCTCACAGCCCTTTATGTAAACAAAGTAACACAACAGACGTGGTAGTTGATTGGTCAGAAAAAAATTTAATTGCCTGTTCCTCCCGCTCTTATCCAGATCAACACACATGCGCTGTTGTTTTCCTATGGACAGCCTCGATGCGTCGTTTATAACCGGAGTGAAACCACCCTTTATAACCGGAGTGAAACCACCCTTTTCAAGCGTTGCATGCGTTGGTCGTTTGCTCCGGGAGCGACTTCGAATGCGCGTTCTCACAGCTCCAAACGACGCAGAGCAAAGCAAATTTATCCTAAACTCCGATTCCTTTGGGCAGCCAGCTAGCCATGTATGTTTTTCGTATGTGCTAGGAATGAATGTTTTTGTGATGGCAAGTTCAGGAGTTGGACGTTCTCTTGAAATACTATAATTTTTTTCCTCAAATGTCCTCAGAGAAAACGTCACAGAACGCAAAGATTCTATTGAATTAATATCACTTAATATCAATATCAGTGTGGCGATGACGTGAACTGTCAAGTGCCGCTAAAAATTCAAATGCTAGTAGTGTTGCGCATGCGTGTCTATGGATAAGCTGGTTCACAGCCAAATCAAAATGATCACATTCAGTAAACAGCCCTACTACGTAGTGGTCGGGGGTAGTGGTGGTCTAGTGGATAGTGAGTTGGACTTGGGATCGGAAGGTTGTGAGTTCAAATCCCGCCTGAAGCCACACCACTACTAGTGTGCCCTTGGGTAAGGCACTCAGCCCTCAGTTACTCCAGGGGGAATGTCCTTGTAAGTCGCTTTGGATAAAAGCGTCTGCTAAATGGCAAAATTACTACGTACTGTGGACTCGGAATCACAGAGCGCATGCGCGAAGTAAGCTGTCTGCTGGGCAGCTTTGCCATTAGCAGAATGGGAGATATGCACAGAAGGGCAGCGGTTTTAAACCAAAACGACCGAACACACTGCGAGACACTTTTAAATGATTTTTTAAATAAAAGGCTTGGGCATGCGCCACATTTATAGCTTATTATGACGGCTCGCCCATGAAACATAGACAACCTATGTCTTGGTTTTGAATCTACACCATATTTATATATGACAGTGGTTCTCAACCTTTTTTGGGCCAGCGCCCCCCTGTCCATTATCCAGGTCTCTTACCGCCCCCCATCAAAACAAGTTGGCTTTTTTTCTTCCCTGAATATTAATGTTGACTAATATTCTGTGTTATATCATTTAAAAAGCATGTCACTGAATGCCAAATAATAGATTTGATTTAACTGGGCAGTTGGAATATCATTATCATTAGTTTACCAGAGAGCAGAAAAGCCATGTGAATAAAAATGCTGTTTATGAGTGTTAAACAAACTCAGACAACATCAGAGAATACAAACAGACTGTTTTATGATGCTAATATTTATTAATTTTTGATTAGACTTTGTTAACAAAGTTCCAAAGTTCAGAGCACTGCGCTCTGGGACCGCTCAGAGATGGGTGCTCTGACTGAAAAGACGGTTTGCCCGAGCGAACTGACAGTTCGTGCATTTACGAACGTACCTGTAATAACACTGCTGACAGCTGATCAATCGCAAGCAGACAGAGTAGTGGTTTCCTATAGCAACAAAAGACGTTGACAGCTGTTCGGAGTGCTTATGTGTTCGTTTCCAGGGCATCACATGAGGAGCAACATATCACTAAAAAGCGATCGTATATTTTAGTTTGTAAACGTTAAGACGAACACATCGCAATGCTAACCTCAGAATGGCACTAGGGATAACATCCACAACAACACTTAACAGTAATACATTTATGTAATATACTGTGATGAACCTGCGAGGGGAGGGGACATTCGTAGCTGATTTCTCCAGGTTAGATTATTGGTAGGCTAAGCGACAGAGAACTTTCCGGACTGGTTTATTACAATACGATCGCTTTTTTGAGATAGGTTGTTCCTGCTGTGATGTTCTGGTATGGTGGTATGGTATTAGCACTAATTGTAACTAAATTGAATAAGCTGTATTGAAAGGAAGCGAATGCATAAGCGCAGAGGGTAGTGTGTAGGGCTGGGCAAACGATCAAAATTTCTTTTTCGATAATCGCAAGAATTAACGATCAATTATCGATTAATCGATAAGCTTTTCTTTCATAAAAAAAAAACTAGGGCAGAAATAACAAGCATGTTTTCCTTGGGGAAAAAACTTTATTTGTGTTGCTATTGCACACATTCATTCATTCACATTCAAACTAGACACTACAGTCAGATAACAATCCTCTTAAACAAGGCAGTGAGTAGCCTAAATTGTTTAACTTAAAAACACATTTTACATTATAAATAAAATTATAGAAAATAAGTAACTCACCATAGGAGCAGTAAAAAAACAGTTACTCACAAATAGGAGGATGACTGAAAACGTTAGTGTCCTTAAGAGCGTCCAGCTTAACTTAAATTTAAACTCCAGCGAGAGACTGTAGGCGGCAGGCCTACTGGTTCTTGTTCAAAAAGATGATCATGTTAACATGTTCAGGGGTGAGAGACGAACGCAATCTGGTGACAGTTAGGCCAGCCGCAGAAAACACTCGCTCCGAGGGCACCGAGGTTGCGGGGATGCAGAGGTAGGTCCGCGCTAATTTGGCCAACCGAGGAAACCTTCTTTCGTTTAATTTCCACCAGTCAGTTGGGTCGCAGTTCAGGCCCGCAGAAGGCTCTGCGTTGCGAAATTCAATGCGAAGGCAAATGCAAAGTTCATTTCTCACACATAACGTGGACAAACTAATTTCCATTATTATTATTATTATTTAAAATATATATATATATATTAACGATTATCGAGCAAAATATTTTGTGATCGACCAAGATCCTTATCGATCGTCGATCATTGATGCCCACCCCTAGTAGTGTGTATACGCGGGGAGGGAGTATTTGGCACGACAGGCTTACGTCACCGGCGGGGATATGGACTGAGTATCAAAACTAACATAAGAAATATTCTCTCTCGCTTATAGCCAACAATTACAATGAGCCTACAAACTGAAACACATGTCACTCAAGCATAGCCTACAAGGAAAACACTCATAGAAATTAAACAAGACCGTAAATTGAACAACACCGTATCGCTGTTAGATGAGCAATACAAATTAAATAGCCTATTTTTCATAAATCTTCGCCAACTGGCTAAATCCAAAGACAATCAACTATTTACAGTTATATAGCCTATTCCACTCCGTGTTCATTTGCGGGTGCTATGCAAGAAAAGGATGGCAAGGGTTGAAAGTTGGCTTGTAGGTGAATCAATCTATGAAAAAAAAGCACTTAACCCCAAAAAAATTGACACAAAAGGTTTTTCGATGGATTCCGATAGTATTGGGCGTGCTAAATAACATACTAAAAGTCGACCAAAATCGACCCCCCCGAAAGCCGCCATTTCCAAGATGGCGTCCCAGATGGCGGTGGAGATATTAAAATGGCTATATCTCAAATTGAGAATATGGTGCAAAGGATACACCTTCCAGAAAGGCTTCATTTTCAAGATGGCGTCCAAAATGGCGGCAGACCAAGCTTAAAATGGCTATATATCTCAATAGAAAAAAATATATAACTATGATTTTTCACTTGATTCTGGTACCTCTAGACATGCTTGTGAACATACTAAAAATTATCATTGAAGACTACAGGAGGGATGACACATGGAACTGGAATGACCGACAATCAGAGATCCCTTTGGACAATGTCAAAGGGCATAACATCAGAGTATAACACCGCAATGCAGGAGTTCTCAAACCAGACATACACAACATCAGAACAGCACAAGGATTCAACAGAGGCAAGGATGAAAAGGGATGCTGCTGACCTGGAGAAGATCACTTCAAAACTTGCTATATGTTCACCTTTCTCTCCAGACTCTTCTTTAAGGAATGTTGTTACAGGTGTTGTCGCTGAGGATGGAGTGAACGTGCATGATTATGACTCTGTTGGACGCAACATCATGCACAAAATGATCGGACAGCCGGCATTCACATTTTCATTTAGTAGAAAGGATAAAGCCATAACCCTTGGACAAAAATCGTCTATCAAGGTTGCTCCTGATCGAATCATTGATTCTGCACTTCTTTTTCAACGTTTCCTTATTGTCTCCCAAACTGGAGAGCTGTCATTGGAGGAGGTTATGCGTTACGAACTCAGTCCTTTCCCTCCTGCCCTCTTTGAAGCCGGAAACGTCTTCCGCAAAGCTGATAAACCACAACTAGCGCACGCGATCTGTGATCATGCAAGTGATGCAATCCTAGATTCTGTACCAGAAACGGAGCATTATGTTCTTGATGGTGGTTCACTCCTTCACCGAATACAATGGAAGCACGGACAAAGCTATGGTAAAATTGCACAGTCATATGCAGACTTCACCATCCAACATTATGGCTCAGCTACAACCATTGTGTTTGATGGCTATGAGGATGGGCCATCCATTAAAGACAACACACATCAAAGAAGAGGAAACAATATTCATCCCATTGTCAACTTCACTGCTGAGACAGAGTTCTCAGGTAAGAAGGAGGAGTTCCTGTCAAGAGATCTGAATAAACAGAAACTGATCCACATGATAAGTGATGAACTGAAAGAACGGGATTGCACTGTGGTCAATTCACTTGGAGATGCTGATGTAGACATAGTAAGGGCCGCAGTGGGATCATCTCTTCTTCACACCACGACGCTGATTGGAGAAGATACTGATCTCCTCGTCTTACTTCTTTACTATGCACAGAGAGATAGCAAGGGCCTTTATTTCAGATCAGACAAGTCGAAAGCTGATGGCAGTTTTAAAGTGTACGCCATAAACCATTTGAAAGAAGTACTCGGACAGGATGTGTGTTCTCAGTTGCTGTTCATCCATGCTGTGACTGGCTGTGACACAACTTCCCGGATCTTCGGAGTTGGCAAAAAGACAGCATTCCAAAAACGTGTAAAAGGGGATCCTGTCCTTCAGGCTTGTGCCAATGCATTCACTGTACCAAACCAGACAACAGATGTGATCGATGACCTTGGGTGCCAAGCAATGGCTGTCTTTTTTGGTGGAAAGTGCACAGATTCGCTTGCAAAAATGAGATATAACATTTTCAGCAAGAAGGTTGTCTCAGCTTCATCAACGGTAACGCCTGAACATCTACCACCAACTGAATCTGCTACCAAATTCCACTGTCGTAGAGCATACTACCAGGTCATGGTCTGGATGGGAACAGATGATGGTATAGATGCTCTAGACTGGGGCTGGAACCTGCAGGACAATAGATTTGTCCCACTCATGTCAACAATGAATGCTGCTCCAGACAGTCTCTTGAAGGTCATTCATTGTAACTGTACAAGGCAGTGGCCTGCAAGACACTTAGCTGCTCATGCAGAAAATATGGACTACCTTGTACTACTGTCTGTGGACCATGTCAACTTCATGAATGTGACAATCCACATAACAAGTTTCTCCCAGAGGATCCTGAAGATGATGATGAGTAGGCCTAAAGACCACAATAAGTGGGTCATTTATTTTGTGTTCAACACCAAAGCCAGCTTTCTAGGTTGAATATAATAACCAATTTTAATTTTAGCCAAAATAAGCTACAGGCAGCCATTTTGATGATGCAAATGATGCATTCCTAGCAGATATATTTAGCTAGATATTTTGCTCGTTATTAATGTATAGAGGTGCCAGAATCAGTTTATAAATCCTTTAGAAATGTTTTCCCATTTGAGATACAGGCATTCTAAGCTCCCAGTCGTCATTTCGGACACCGTTTTGAAAATTAAGCCTCTTCGGAAGGTGTATTTCCCTAAAACTTTAGTATGTTCCTAAGTATGTCTAGGGGTACTTGGGGTACCAGAATCAAATGACAAAATCATTTATATAATTTTTCTATTGACATCAGGGTTTCCGTTAGAAAAAATTGCCGCCGGACATCGTGTCCGGGAAGATTTCGATTTACCGGACAAACGTGATATATTCCGGTCATCATATTAAAATATAATTAAAAATTAAAAAATAAAAATCTTTTTTTTCTTCTCAAATCTAATATAGCTGTTTGTCGCGGTGATTACTGTTGTGTAGCGGCCTATATATGCCATTTAATGTCTATTTCTCATCCGATACGATTAGATGCGAGCTATATAATATATAATAATATAACATGATTCGCATGCGCGCTATGCCATTATGTCCAGCGCTGAACAGGCGCCTCACTGGGAACTGAACAGACAGCATCGATCAATGAACGGACTCCACATTACGTTAACTGAAGTTTGTTAAATTGTTTGGGATTAATGTGAGTTTTCTATTTTCTCTTTCCAGTTTTACCCTTTTTTTATCAATAAAACAACGTCATTTCTATAACCAGGTCTCGCTGGTTGGGAAGGCATTTCGTTTAGCTGCCTGTCAAATCATACTTAATCGGACTCGGGAGTATGACAATGAGGAGAACATAACTGTTTATTGAGAAACAATAGGCAGGCTGGGATACGTATATAAAGAAATACCACAATGTCTAGATGTATAACATTTTATTGAACAGTGCAAGCATGTAGGCTTCTGGCGTGACATTGTACCCCTAACGTTCTTAGGGCTTGTTTGAAAAGCTTAGACTGAAAGTTAGTGCCCTGGTCAGATTGTATAACAAGAGGAAGACCGAATGTGGAAAAAAACGTTGTTAAAGCTTTCACCACTGAGCTGGCTGATATGTTACGCAACGGAACAGCTTCGGGAAAACGAGTAGCAGCTCACATAATAGTGAGCAAATACTGACTTCCACTTTTAGTCCTAGGCAAAGGTCCAACACAATCAATTATTACACGTTCAAATGGCTCCCCTATAGCAGGAATGGGATGCAATGGTGCGGGTGGAATGGATTGATTAGGCTTACCCGCCATCTGACAAGTATGGCAACAGCGGCAGTGCTTGGCAACATCCGCCTTCAGTCCGGGCCAAAAGAAATGTTTCAATATCAGCTGATAAGTTTTAGTTATACCTAAATGTCCTTACCACTGGCTCTCATGTGCTACAGATAACACCTGTTGTCTATAACCCACAGGCACAACCACTTGTTTTACAGTATTCCACTCACAACCATTTGCATTAGGAGGAGACCATTTGTGTGGTGGCCTGGGAAAACCCTTCACATGGTGGCATTTTGACATTTTCATTTTTTTATATTTCCATAAATTAGAAGTTCTCAGCTATTCATAACTGGTTGAATGACTGAGATAGCCCTTTATTTTAAAAAGTTATGAGCATTTTAATGTAGCATGTCAAAAAAAGTGAAAGGGGAGAAATCCTCCCCTTTCTCCTCCGGGTCGGGGGAGGAGCCTATGCAGATCGGCCGGTCTCGTTTGTCTGCTCGTGATGCGGTGGTAGTCTGCTCGCCTCGTCGGTATGCGAGGGACAGATCCATTTGTGTGTCTTCTAGTTAAGATTTTATTACTTTATGCTTATTGTGAGCATCAGTAAACTGGCAATAACACAGGTGGAAGTATCGTCTCTCCTTTCGCTCATGTGTGCGTGCGTTGCTTAACTGAGAATGAGACACGTTCAACGTGATGTTGTTTCGCTAGCAAACTACCCGCCACAAAAACATCAAAATAAGTACTTTCTCTTTTGTTTTCTTAAAATGTTTATTCACCATAATGTAGTATGGAGTTCAAAGTACTAGAATACCACATAATATCAAAATCGTCTATATTTGCTCTTTGCCACGAACGAACGCCAGCGACATCCGACGGGTTTTCCCAGGCCACCACACATTTACGCATTAATATCCCATCGTTAAGGAAATAAACTACGTTGCCCCCTATTTCAGATTCCTCACTAGCTGCATGTAAAAAACATTTGTTTAATGACTGATCAGCTACTTGAGCGACACGCAATCGCTCGCCGGTTACAGGCAGAGATAGGCTGTCAGCGGATGGTATGGTAGGACTCGGGGAGGATGGTAACTCTACCACTTTCTCCCTGGGAGAAGCTGAAACAATCGGGTTCTCATCCCTTTCAGAAAAGGCTTGCATAATCACACAATCACAGAGAGAAACATCGCTATCCTCCTCTCTGCCTCGACTCGATTGTGCACGAGTTATAGCGCACACCGGAAACAACCGCTGTTTCGCATAGGCAGCCTACACATTAGGAGTCATCATCATGCCGGTGTCAAATCATATCATAATAAAAGAAATACATAGCCTATATATTGGTCTTTTTTTAAAATAGAAGGAATCAGAATGTGAACTTTAGCGAATTGTATTCAAATTGTGCTTAGAGGGAATTATTTTCACCGGACATTTATGTCCGACGAGTTTTCAATTTGTCGGACTTCAACAAATTTTACCGGACAAAGACCGGTAATTACCGGTTAACGGAAACCCTGATTGACATATATATATAGCCATTTTAAGCTTGGCCGGCCGCAATTTTGGACGCCATCTTGAAAATGAAGCCTTTCTGGAAGGTGTATTTTCCTAGATTTTTAGTATGTTAGTGAGCATGCCCAGAGGTACCAGAATCAGTTGAGAAATCCTTTGCACCATTTTCTTAATTTGAGATATAGCCATTTTAATCGCCCCGGTGCCATCTGGGACGCCATCTTGGAAATGACAGCTTTCGGATTGGTCGATTTTGGTCGACTTTTAGTATGTTATTTAGCACGCCCAATACTACCAGAATCCATTGAAAAACCTTTTGTATCAATTCTTTTGGGGTTAAACCATATATTGACTCGCCTATTGTGCTAGCATTAGCTATGGTGCATCCATGGTCAACATGACATTACAGATGGGATGAATCGGGGTTCTTTCTATCGTAGACTAGCATAGTATTGCCATTTCTGCACTGTACATGAACTGTCAAGATTCTTCTACAATGCAGCTTACCCAGACACATTGGAAACTATCAAAAGCTCTGCCTTTGCTAGCTGAGTTTTTAGCTTCATCTTCTTGATGACACTCTCACTTTTATTTTTTGGGGCGCTGCGCTACGTGTGTCTGCGTCACAGAGCCCGGCCAAGTTCAGAACACTGCGCTCTGGGAGCGCTCAGAGATGGGTGCTCTGACTGAAAAGACGAACGTACCCGTAATAACACTGCTGACAGCTGTTTTTCATGAGAAAAATACTTTATGCGTGAACGCCCCCCAAGAACACCTCAACGCCCCCCTTTAAAAAATATTTGTTCCAGCGCCCCCCGATGTTGTCTGAATGCCCCCGTTGAGAAACGATGATATATGAGATATTACAGTATGACATTCAAGTGAAGTGTGCTAACAGCTTGTTATTAGATTATAATTGTTGTATGTTATTGTCCCAATTATTCATAGTGTAACAATTCAGCATAATATCTGTGAGGTTTTGGTAATCTCAATTTACCCTCCGCTGTTTTACCCCAACCTTTGTTTACACTACACAGATCCATCTAACAGCCCAGCTACCATGTCTGAACACAAGTCCATAGAGTCCCTGGGTTCTGGCTGGGATTCTCCAGTCCAGAAAACCACACAGCGGGGTCCAGAGATGGTGGCAGTGAAGCTGGAGGACTGTAGTCAAACACTGGAACTCAATGTGGTTGTGAAAGAGGAGGAGGGAGAAGTGATGGTGAAAGTGGAGGAAGGAGGAGAAGAAGTGGTGGAGAAAGATGTGATGGTGAAGGAAGAGAAAGATGTGATGGTGAAGGAAGAGAAAGATGTGATGGTGAAAGCAGAGAAGGAGAAATATGTGATTGTGAAAGAAAGGAACATGGAAAAAGAAGGAGGTGAGGAAATATCACCGGTCATGATGAATGAGGTGGACTATTTACTCACCATTCGCTTCAGCACTTTGTCTTTGGAGGAAAAAATTCAGATTAAGCGTCTAGGGCCACACAGACCTATGGCTTTAATTATAATTCATCTAAATCGCCGTTTCAACCACGAGTGGTTTCGGAGGAAAACATGGCTAACAGGAAGTGTATCCAAGAAAGCCCTGTTTTGCTATCCCTGCCTACTGTTTGGAGGAGAGAGCGTTTGGTCCAGATCGGGATTCAAGGACTTAAAGCATTTGTCTGAGAGGCTTTCTAAACATGAGAGTTGTGGCTCTCACGTGGACAATGCCATCAAACTGGGTTTAATGGGGAACACCGACGTGGTTGGTCAGCTTGACGGCACAGACAGACGCGACATTGAGCGCCATAACCATGAAACTGAGGAGAACAGGTACGTGCTGGGTAGAATGATTGCTTGCATTAAGTTGTGTGGTAAAAGTGAATCGGCCCTGCATGTACGCAACGAGTCTGCGGACGACTCCCTGAACCCTGGCATCTTCAGGTGCATCTTTGAGATGATGTGTGCGGCCGACTCTAGACTCCAAAGACATTACGAACGGCAGCTTGTCTTCAAGAGTACGTCCACAGTCATACAAGACGAACTGTTAGAATGTATGTACGTGTATGTAAGTGTACAGGGAGGAGATCGCCGCGGAGGTGTCAAAGGCCGCCTTCGTGGCGGTGCAAGCGGACGAGACGAAGGACGTGTCGTGCCGGTCGCAGATGGTTATCGTGCTGCGCTATTTGTTACCGGACAACACTGTGACCGAGAGGTTTCTGGAGTTTGTGGAGGTGAAGGACAAGACCGTCAGTGGGCTTGCGGACGCCATCAAGCTTGTCCTGGAGCCCCTGGGACTGAGACACAAGCTGATCGCCCAGACCTACGACGGGGCAGCAGTGACGAGCGGGAATGTAGGAATACGTGGGGTTGAAACCCTGCTGAAGGACTCGTTTCCATACGCGCAGTTTGTGCATTTCTACGCTCACCGGTTGGACTTAACCCTTCAGAAACTGTGCTCAACGAGAGTGAGTGTGCTCAAGGTGTTTTTCGCCGACCTGTCGTCATTCGGGACCTTCTTTTCAAACTCCCCCAAAAGAACCGCAGCTCTCCAAGAGGCAGCTGCAGCCAGGCGGGTCCCGAGGCTGCCCGCTATTCCGTGGAACTTTAAAAGTGTAACCGTCAACGCGGTTTGGGAGCACCGTGACTCATTGGCTGACTGCATGGACATGATCCGCACAAAGCCAGGCTGGGACCAGACCGCCATCAGTGAGGCGTACGGCCTGTCGGCGAAACTCGAGGACCCTAAATTCCTTCAACTGCTGGAGTTCTTTTCTCTGGTCATGCCAGAGGTAGACGTGTTGTACGATGCCATGCAGAAACGGAGCGTCGACGCAGCAGGAATCCGCCACGCCGTCGACCGTTTCAAGGTGAACATTAAAAACGTATGGGGACAGACTGACGCTCTGGCCACGAAGGGACATGTAGGGGGGGCTGGTGGTGGCAAACGGAGGAGGACCACCACAGCCACGGCTGCTGTTATGAGGAAGGCATGCAACATAATGGTCAAGGAAGTGGAAGACCGGTGTTCTCAGAGTGACCACCTGATAGCCGCAAGGTTAGTGGACAGCTTGTATTTCCCGCGGTTTGCACAGTGTTTTCCTAAGGAGGAACTGGAATGTGCCGCTCGCCTCTGGCCTTTAGCGAACAAACTGAAGCTTCAGACAGAGCTGTCTAGCCTCTACCGTCACGCCAAGCTGCACGCCGGAAACACGGTGCTGTCTTTATTGAGGTTTATTAAGGAAAACGATCTGGAAGAGGCTTTGGCCGAGACGGTCTCCCTTCTCAAAATCATCGTCACCACTCCGATAATGACCTCGGAGTCTGAGAGAAACCTGTCCACGTTGAAAAGAATCAAGACATTTACGCAGAACACTGTGGCCTGTGACCGGGACAGACTGAACGCACTGTCGATGCTTTCTATTGAGAACAGCTTCATAAACGGACGAGCCGGTTTTAATGACATGGTCATAGAGAAATTTGCCCAAAAGAAGAACCGCTGTGACACTTTTCTGTTCAAGTGCTTTGGTGAGAAAAGCTTTGTTTTTACTTGTGTGTGTACTTTGCATTGCTGTGTACTGTAGCCTCATATGTGGTCCGTTGACAGTCCCTTATTATGGAGCAATACCATTTCATCAGGTTAATTCATATGCAAGAACAATTACAAACCCTTCTGGGGCCAATTCTCAACCAAATATGATATGGTTATGATTGACATATATATATTTGTTAAGATGATAAGCATATGTTTTGTGGTTCCTTAAGCCCTATTTCCCTTGAAAGGTTCAATGAAATGCTCACTTTTCCAGCTTCCTCTCAACAGTGCAATATCAGGACGCAAAAAAAAAAAATCAATGCCAAATAAAGTGAGGAATTACATTTTCTTTCTATGACAGTTCCTCAAGGCACATTTTCTCATTTTTGAGTTCGAGATTTTCCACTCTGCTGTTTGCTGCAAGGCGTGTGCCAATAACTCAGACAGAGTTTACAAACAGAACTGACGTGGGGTCATAACCACCGTTAACTACTGTTCAACACACTGCTATTTAATCTATAAGTTGTATATATTAATTATAGGACTTCATTGTTATTAATTTAGCTGATTATCACTCAATTATATGCTACGTGTGTGTGTGTGCGCTAGGGATGGACGGTTTCCAATTATTGAAACCGAAAAACCGTCAAAGACTAAAACCGCGGTTTTCCGGTTAACCGAAAAACGACCGAAAAACGAAACGAAAAAAAAAAAAAAAAAAGAAGAGCGACAATTTCAAATAATTGAGCCCTACTGCTACTGTTGGGTTCTGGTTAGGGTTAAATGCTATATTCTGTTCAGCTTGGTTGTAAAGCAAGCCATGCTAACCCATCGCTAGTTCAAACAGACCGTAGTAGACTTTAAACAACAAAGAGACACGGAATTCATCATGATCGTTATTTTCTTGCAAGGAGAATGAATGCGAAGTCTCCCTCAGAGACTCCCATTCAGACTG